>NC_143568.1:36843846-37481923 GCF_054136105.1 Typopeltis vanoorti
ACACATACTAAAAGTTGTCTCATTTCCTAAAATACTTAAGGAGCCTCTCTTCCACAATGGTATGATAAGAAGTCCCCCACAGACAAGCGGCTCTTCTTTCCTTTATGGAGTTGGCATGGTGTCAGAATCGTACCAGACACCATATTCAAACCTCGCATGGCGCTTCTTCCAATCTCCACCAACACTGAAATATGCGAATCAAATTGAGCAGATGAACATGATCAAATCTGTGGTTCAGATGGCCATGCCAGAAATCACATCAGAATCTAGCTTTCAAGAACTAATAGAAGATTTCATGCTTGCATATGTCTTGCAAACTGGTAATACAGTTGTGGCACTCAACTCGCAACATGCACAAAGTATATGCAATAGTAATCCATTGGACACAGTAGTTCACTTCATCATCCCATGAAATATCCAATACTTTAGAACAACTAGAAGAGCCGGATTAGAGCCATTAAACCGGACTCTGACATGCAGCAGAAAATATGGAACAATGCACTCTCTACTCGTATCGAACTACACAAATTTAATCCAGATTTATTAGTCCAGTGGAAATGGCATTTGATCTATAGCGCTGGCAACCTAAACGACTATTCTAAAAGTTCGCTTTTAATTCCGAACGATAGGAACGCTTTCTAAGCTTTTCTCTAACCGGTTACCAAGTTAGTCAATTTATGACAGTAAGTATGGCCTATTCTTCCGAAAATTCGGGTTTATCATCTCACAAACTAAAGAAAAATCCCCCCCCCCTAGAATTAGCACTCTTTCAAACAATAACATATGGTAATTAAAATAAAAAGCCAAAGGCTAGTTTTCTGGCAATTGAATAGATATTAAATGGATAAGAATCCTATATTGTTATATAGCCAGTAAGTGAAACTCAAGATCGATAACTACGATCTATGAGTTTCAACTTGAGTTTCACTTACTGGCTATATAACAATATAGGATTCTTATCCATTTAATAACATATGGTATTCGGGTTATGAACTACGATATGGAGTCAGTTGTCTGCTCTACTCTCGTTCCTGGATGATAAAATTACTAATAGTCTCGGGCCAACTATTCTGTGATTGGCTAAGGGTGAAGGCTAGCTGCTTACTAGTCTTCGATAGTTAGGGCTAAATGGCCTCCACTACTCCTTTTGGAATAAAGGAGTTAGCAGATTGTTTCTACTTTACCAAAAACTCTCTTCTGCGACCGAACCGGAACAGTCAGACATATCTACCTGGAATTTCTCATTAAGAGCCAATTGATCCGTTCGTCTCTGGAAACTGCAACGCTAGCATGTGGCCATCCGTATTCTGAAGAAAAATATTCCCAGTACATATGCACAGTCAAAAAACCAGTGGCGTAGCTAGGGGAGGGGGGGCGGTCCGCCCCGTGTAGCACTTTGCGTTTAAGAAATCTTGCCAGACTGTATAGAACAGCAACTGAGTGATGAAATAGACTTCGACAATATCATCAACGATTTTGCTAACGCAAGAAAAATAACATTTTAGAAGGTTGGAATTGAAGTTTTAGTTCAAAAATAAACATAGTGTTTTAATTTATTTCACTATATGAGTACGTAGTTTTGACTTTTTGTAGTATTTTTGGTGTGTATTGAGAGGGGCGGCAAATTCAGGGACGGTCCCTTGCGGCAAAAGCTCTAGCTACGTCACTGCAAGAAACCATTCGCTCTGCAACTATATTTTGATGACTGTGAAGAGTGATAAGCTTTTTTTCTTCTGGATAGAAGAGCATACAGTGCATTACCTTCACTGAGAGAGAAAGATGACCGCCTGCTTTCATTCAATTTTCAAACAAACGGCCTCCTTCTAAATGATCACAGGGTGAACAAGACTGATTATCTCTTTCACAAAGATTGGAATTAAAGGAATCAATTCCAAGCTAAATAGGACGATATCATCACGTGTTACCTCCATCCCCCAAAAAAGAGATTTGCATGCTTATATAATAGCGTAGTACAATGTTTAGAAAATAAACGATGATCCTAAAACTGACTTTGTCACTTAATTGACTCGTAATTAATATGCGCAGTAATCAGTGTGTATTTGTAAACTCTGGCTGAATGCAGAGGATTCGTTACAATTTAATGCCGTTTGATCTTCTGTGCGTAAGATAATTATTTCTAATATAATAACAATACACAACAAATTACTTCCTCATGCTGCTCATGTGGAAAGACTATGCTTCCTACCCTTTTTAATGTTTAAATAAGATTTAGTAGAGAAAAGTAGAGAGAGGCTCCTCAGTGGCTGGTTCTTGCCTGTCGTAGAGTGGCGCCACCGCTGCGTTTTCTTGTCATAGAATGATTCAGCTCAGGAGTGATGAGTTTAGTAGTGACCGTTCAGGGTGACTATAGTGATCTTGTAAATCGCTTAGAGTTTTTGGAGCAGTATCCCCACACTTGAATATATCTCGATAAAGGTCGAAACCGGTTTGGGTAGTAGTGACCCTTCCCATAATGCACAGTATTCTACACACCCTAAAGGATGTGTACTTTGCACTAGAGATACGAAGGCAATTCATGTGAAATCATTAGCCTCTATATGCAAATAGCACAGTAGTGAAGATACTTTATGCGCAAAGTTTGTTTGCTTACATTACACTTGGACAAAGGATTAAACCAAGAATATAATTTCTTTAATTTATAGCTTAATCAAGTGAAAAAAAACTTTCAAAATGTTTAAATAAGGTGCTTGTGTACACTCGTGGTAAAGCAACACCGCCGTCCATATGTTAGTCGGTAGGAAAAAGACTGTTATGGATCCATGGATTCGGTTCTAGTCGCCTATTAAAAAAATCTTTATTCGTTTTTTTTTCCTTTTTTTTTTCCCAGGCGTTCCTTAGATAATCGTACTTTGGCACAAGAAAGTAGGGTTTTAATTCTAGTAACCCTGCAACTCGAAAGAATCAACTACTTCAAAAAAAAAAATAACAAACCAGTTGTGGTTTTGGAAATACGAAATATCAACATTTTAATCTACCTTACTTTTACCCTTGGTATGCATTTCTAGGTGCATATCACGGGTAAAATAGAAGCAAACTGTGCCGCAGTTCCTGCTGCGATGAATTCTGGCCCTCCATGGAATGTGTATGTTCTTATCTTGGGCTTGTATTGGGCTCCTAAATGCGTTAAGCTAAGAGAATCGTGCTTCGTATACGTCTTACGGATTAAAATGTAATCTGTGACAGCTGTAATAGATGTATGTTTTGTGTTGTAGTTTTGGCTTTTACTATAATGAAATTTGATGTTGGTAAGTTGTGTGTATCATGTTTTGTTGAATATTCCGATTGTTTCCCCGATGAGAGTGATGCTTTAGAAAGTTTATTTCTGTTGACAAACTAATTCTGTTGATGTTTACGTTTTCATAACAGTTGCTTCCATCGTTTTTATTTTTTATTCTTTAATGCCGATGTGAATTCATGATTAAAACATGATTTAATGATTCAGGACGTTTATGAACTTCTACTAGTCTCAGTGAAGTTTGAATATTTTTCAACAAAACAATAGATTATATTCAGACTGCCAGCTACCATTGATGTAAAATTAGTGTTTACATACATCATACAAATTAGTTTACTAGCACATTCGTTTTCAAATGAATGCGCAACGTTGAAATAGTATGGGAATAACACTGTATTTGAGAGAAACCTAAATTGTACACACACCACGCATACATTTCTAGTTTAAGATCAGAAGGAGATTTACAATCATACTTTTCATCCTTCTAGGCATACTTGCCAGCATTTTGCGATGAGTGAAGAATTTTGGAACCATCAGCAGCAACATACAAATCGATGAAGCATGGTTCTTAATAGATGTCTTCTCATCTACTTGAAGCTAGATATATTTTCTGGACTGTTTTTGAGGTATGGCATATCTTTGGTTTACACTTTTTCTAACTGTGTGAATGAACAGCTGAATGAGATTTTCTTAAAATATTTCTTAAAAAACTAATAAGTCGTTTATTTAACGTTAAAGGAAAGAGTATTATTAGGCTCTGCTCTTCTTTTGGGAAGACAATTACAATAATTTAATCAACTTCACTACAAAAGTTAACAAAAAAATTGAATTACTGAGTACCTGTTATGACTACAAAAATAGACTGTTATTATTCACAGGAATAATCTCTTATAAAAAAGATTGATCTGATTACTATATGAAAGAGTCAGTTAGTCTAACTTGTGTAAATTAACATTGCAGATAAGCATAACATTTGTCTTTGTAAATAAATATTTTAAAATCGGTTTTAGTCATTTGAATAAATTTTGAAATGTTTAGAACATGTACAATGTTTGTGCTTAGGATTTACATTATAAAAAAAATGCCTATGCATCACTAATTTTTTTATGTGACTCCTACTCATGAAATTTTGTAAACCTATAGTACATCAGTGTTGTGTGTGGATGAGTTATAATTTTTTTTTTTTTTTCATAAGTTAATATACTTTTTTATATTTTTTAAATTTATTTTTACGCAGTTTTAGAAACACTGCTGTTTAGATAAACCACGAAATGTTTTCAAGTGACTTCAGTCCTTCAGTAAATGGAATGCTGGTCCCACACTAGGCGATGAATTCATCTCCCACCGAAAAACAATCAAAAATATCCATGCTCATGCCAAGATTCAAGCCTGCAGCCTGTTGGTTGGAAAGCAGATATGCCAAATGCTCAGCCAAGCAGGATGGCATTTGGATTAGAATATGTATTTAATTGGCATGACAGAGAGAAAGAAACTTATCTTGCTTATTCAAATCATTCACGAATTTTAATAGTTCCATTGAGAGGAAAAATGCACTCTGATTTGTGAAACACTAATTTTAGAAAATACATGATGTTTTTTGCTGTCAGCGAGCTACTCGGTAAGCAACATTTTATACATATAACAAGATAATACTGTTCTTGAAATTGCTTTTCAATATATATTTTAAATAGCCAGTCATTATCTTAAGATGAACTGATAAAATCTTTGTATTAATTCAGAAAATCATCAGCATACATATAAAATGTTATATTATTTTACGTTATTATTTAATGGTATATTATTTAATCCAAATCTTCTTTGCATTTATATTCAACTAGTTGAAAAGACTAACTGTGAGCTTACAGTAAAGATTTAAAAGAAGTTTTCATCAACAAACACACACTTTTGTATTCATTAAATTTTCAGGAAATTTATTCACAAAAATTAATTCACACTCTGAATGACAAAATCAGTTGAATATGCAAAATAGAACTTGCACCCATTTGCAAAAATGAAAATAGACCATTTTTTGAAATATTATTATTATTATTATTATTATTATTATTCAGGCCTCCATGGAGTCAAAAGACTCATCGTGGAAGGTCCTTCCTAAGAACATAAAGTCTGTCAAGATTCATCGAGGGGAGGTCTCCCTTAAGAAACACAAAGTCTATCATACCACTCCTTAAGCTCATTGACCGTTCTCGCTCTCACCACCCTATCAGGAAATGCATTCCACGGTTCAACCACCCTCCATGCAAAGAAACCACTCCTCACCCTCTTGCTCACAGTTCCCTTTCGTAACTTCCAGGGATGGCCTCTTGTCATCACTCCTTCCCGCTGTTCAACCAAGCAAAAGAACTCCCCAGTGTCAACCCTCTAACCATCTCTCAACAGTTTAAAAGTCTCAATCATATCACCTCTCCTTCTTCTATCCACCAAACTCTGCAGTCCACATTCCCTCAGCCGATCCTCATAACTATCCTTGTACAGTCCTGAAACCATCTTTGTCATCCATCTTTGTATCTTTTCCACAGTTAATTTATCCCCTTCAAATCCTGGGGACCAAATCTGAGAACAATAGTCTTAAGTGTGGTCTGATCAGGGTCTTATACAACGGAATGATAACCCTCTTATCTCTGCAGGTCAGTGTCCTTCTCATAATTACAGCAATCCTCTGTGTTACATTCACCACCTTTGCAATATGTCCCCTAAATTTCAGGTTTCTATCAGTCATCAACCCCAGATCTCTTGTCTCCCCTACTTCCTCCAGTATAACTCCTCCCATAGAGAATGCAGCATCCCATCGATGTTTCCCAAACCTCAAGACCTTACATGGAATTTTCGCATGTTTTCGAGTAAGATTGCTGAAAGTGCACATAAGAGGCTAAGTAAAAATCTTGAAGATTATTGTTATCTTTAATTAGTTTACTTAACCTCTTGTTTGTGTACTTTCAGCAATCTTACTCGAAAACATGTGAAAATTCCATCATATTTTTCAAAATGATCTATTTTAATTTTTGCAAATGTAAGTTTGTCGTGCAGAGTGTGAATTAATTTTTGTGAATTTGTGAATAAATTTCCTGCAAATTTAATGAATACACAGGAATTTTATGAGTATTCTCATAATTTTAGGAAAATTATGAGAATACACAGGAATCTGTTTAAATTTTGTGGATCCTGAAAAAGTATACCAATGGCACAGTTATTGAAAATGCTAATTTTGTGTTTAAATGGAACTGTATATAAAGTGAAAATTTAATATTTAAGTTACACTTTAGCAGTTACATTGAAGGATGGGCAGAAAAGTAGTTTGATGTTAAAGAATCATACACCTCCACTGTCATTTATAATCTGTATTATTAAGAATAAGTAATATTAAGTATCATGTTACTGTCCTCATTCAAGTGCCATCTCCTATTTAGGAGGTTGATTACTGTGATTTGACTCATGATTAACTACAGGCATTACGATATGTGGTGAAGACCCTATATCCTCCACATATTGTCATAAGTATTCATGGCTGTCAATCCATGTGTGTTCTCAGGACCAGTTTGCCTGTTCCAGGGGAAGAAAAACCTGAGTTTCTGGGTGAAAAAAAAAAAAACCCTACCTTCATATGAGACAGGCTTTATCTGGTCTCTTTAGTGGAAAGAGACCAGATAAAGGTTCCTCGTGTCATGAACAGGAATCTAACCCAGGTCTTTCCAACCAAAGGGCTTCATCTATACCTTCATCTACAGAAGCTCTCATGTTACTGTAGGGAAGGGATATTAAAATTTAGTTGAATATTATGGAAGTGATGTCATTATTTAAAATAAATCCACTACAAGCATTCACTACTATGGTCTTAAAAGCAACAATAAAGAGATTATCATAATTTTGTTGTACACTCTCTAAAGAATGTCCAAGATGTGCATATGCAAGGTTGATCAAAACGTACAGTGAATGTAGCTACTCACTCAATTTTTCAGGAGCGCAAAGCTAAAAGAAATTGCGTGATCTCCTATCTGTCTGTCAATCATGTGATGAGTTTCAAGTTGATCAGTTTGTTTTCTTAGTTGTAAATACGGTTTTTGTGTACCTGTGATTTGCATCATTGTTACGAAAATGGAAAGTGGTGATCGGAATTGCTTGATCATGTGACTTCAATTCCAAAATTATCCCAAAATGTGATAACAGGAGATGAATCTTGGGATGTGGTTATGATTCTGAGACCAAGATTCAGGATTCACAATGGGGAAATGTCCAACTCACCTCAGCTGAAGACTGTGCACCAATCAAAGTTCATTGTCAATGTCCTGCTGATTATCTTTTTCAATCTAGAAAGGAATTGTTCTCGCAGAAGTACCTAGAGGCATTACAATCAACTCTGAATGTTATAAAGAAATGCTGGAATGTTTGTGGAAGGATCTGCACCAAAAAAGACCACAGAGGTGGATGAATGGTTACATATTGCATCACAGCAATGCTCCATGCCATCTCTTCTTATTCAACAGCTCCTGTTGGACAAAAAAAAATTACTGTGTGCTTACATCCGTCATATTTGCCCAATTTAGCACCTTCTGGCTCTTTCCAAAGTTGGAACCAACAATGAAGGAAAAGCATTTTGAATCAATACTAGAAATTGAAACAGCCATGACAAAGTCCCTCAAAAGAACTAAAATATGACTTCCCAAACTCATCAGAGATAATCAGATAATTCTGCTCTGCATAAGGATACCTTTGGTTGGAAAGCCTTGCATGTGAATATTGTCTAAGATCAAAAAAGACCTTTATTAGGACTTTTATTTGAAAATGAGTTAGCTTGGCTTGTATGAAGGCAGTAGGATAATTTCTCCAGAAATTGGTTTTTCACTAACAAGACAGACAAATGTCCATAGAATACACACACACTTAAAAGTCATAGCAGACTATGCAGATATAATTAGACACTGTCATAGCATCAGCCAGTTATTCAGTTGTGATAGAGCCTCTTTAGCTCAGTCAGTAATGATATCCTTAGCTTAGAAAAAACCTGTGATTGAATCTTCTGTAGAACATAGCGCCTTTATTAAGGTTTTTCAACTTGGGGTGAGTTTGATATGAAGGTGGCAGAAGTTCTCCTCTGTAATACAGACAAACCTCCCAGAGAATACACACAATTAATAGACATTGCAAAGTGAGCAGATGGGATTGACCAACCTGTCAGAGAATTCATTTTGTTTCCATGAAAACAAATTACTTGACCATAGTATGCTATTGATCTTGAGATATTAGGGAGAATAAATGAGAAATTAAATAGAAATATCAATTTTTTTTTAAAGATTATTTGAACAATGAACACAGAGATGATAATATTGTAATAAGCATTGAAAGAAAGTTGTTCATTAGAAAAATAAAAATTTCTTTTACTTGTATTCATTAAATATTTTGGTTTGGTGTATTTAAAATAGTGCATAAGCACTTTTTGCACACTTAAATCTGCTTCCATCTTTTTGATTTTTTTAGAAGTGATATCCAGAAGTTAGCAACTATTCACTATATGATAGTGGTACGTTGAAAGTAGAATTTGCTGTTGAAAATGACAAATTGGAGATCTGTCTTTAAAAAGTCTGAGTAGGTATGATACTTTTAAACTGAATTTATTAATTTGATTTAGATTCTGATTAAAAATTTAAGTGTACAGTTACATCGCATCTAACCATTCCAACTCTGCCCTAACATCTCGAAGTCTGAAAACTTGATCATGCTGATGTTGGTTATTTGAACTCTTGTCTATTATTTATCTGAACATCAAACCTCCTTCCTAACATCTAATTATTCCAAACAGTGAATATTTCCATAAAAATTGGAGGTGGGGTGGATTGGATGTCATGCACTTGTCATATTTTGAACCGTGAACTGAAATGCCTGCAAAATTATATTTGGTGGTGAACAAGAGGAATTCATTTTGGATTAGCAATACCATGTGTCGAATGAATTTACTGTATTTGGATCTCTTCTTCCTATTTCATTATCAGAAGAATGACTATCCTTTGGATTTTTTGTGATTGTGAGGAATATTTATAAAAGTTTTTCAGAAGGTAGTTAGTTGGTTTTATATGCAGGTAGCAAGGTTTTTCCACCCACAAAACAAATGGATCAGCAGGCGTGCTGTTAACAGATAATATACTTATCTCATGGCCTTAGTTGTCAGCACATAATTCTAAATAATCACAAATGCTATTGCAATATTTCTAATAGATAGTTAAGAAGAAACTGTGAAGATTATTATCCAGATGAATTATGCTATTTGACTGAATTATATGATCATTTTAATTCCCCAAAACAATAGAATTGATTCTACAGGCTACTTGTTCAGCATGTTCATGTTAATCTGAATCTGTAGGTTGCTCTCTTGAGGTGAAACATAGATCCATTGGTTCATATAGTTAAGATATGATATGCATAATTTTTTGAATTGAAAACCTTTTCTTTTGAGTCTCAGTCAAATCTCTGAGAATGAGTAGCAGAGTGACTACATTAATATTGTTTATTTGATATTAAAACAATCTGCATATTATTTTAATAAATTTGCAGACTTTTTGATATAGAGTAAAGCGCATTTACCGTGTTCTTTTATTTTGAAGATCTCTGTTTTAAAGAAGAATGAAGTAAGGATAATAGGATGGTAGTTTGGTGACTGACTTTTCTTTCTTTTTTTTGGGGGGGGGGAGATGTAGACTGCTTCCATACTGTTGAGTAAATGCCAGTCAGATGTAATAGCTCACACAAATTATTGCTCTTAATTTTGAGCACAATTGGGAATATCATCTGGACCAGGTGACTTATTTGATTCCAAGCTGTTAAGGACTCTTCTGATTCCTTTCTGGTAAAGGCCAAAAAAGCATGCAGTAAGGTATTCTTGGCATAGTAAGAGATGAGTTGCTTGGTAATCATCTCTTACTATTCCAATAATACCTTACTGCATGCTTTTTTGGCCTTTACCAGAAAGGAATCAGAAGAATCCTTAACAGCTTAGAATCAAATAAGTCACATGGTCCAGATAATATTCCTAATTGTGCTCAAAATTAAGAGCAATAATTTGTGTGAGCTATTACAACTGACTGGCATTTTGACTGATAACAAGCAGGAACTGGAAGAGAAGAAGGATGCCAGATGATTAGCATTGATAAGAGAGGTGTAAGTGAGAGAGAGAGAGAGAGAGAGAGATAGGTGGAAATGAGCAAAAGTTACACCTAGTATCCTTGCTGAAGAAAGAACTAAAGGTTTGTTTGAGCAGACCCAAGTTTTCTACATTTGACCCTTTCAAAGTTAGATTTCAAATTTTATTTTATTTATGTTTACTTTTATTTTTACATATATTGCTTGATTTACTATAAGCTATATGAAACAAAGCTTTTGACACGAGACAATTGAGATGCAAAATTTTTATGTTGGACTGCATTGGTATACATTTGTTTTTAACTAAGGTTAGATAGTAATTAAGTGTTCTGAGTGGAATGGATGACAAAGGCCCTCCAGTAAGGATTATTTTAGTTATTCATTTGGAGTAGATGTTTGAATCAGGAAACAGAACAGTAATAAGACAGTGGAAAGGAGGAATACAGAAATTATGATATTTGGTATCATTGCAATACCCAAGAACAGTACTGTAACGAGTGCGTGGTGAAAGAGGCGCCTGCCACGGGTGCAACTAGGTTTGAAGTGCAAAATGTAAAAATTGTTAAAAATAAATAAATTATATGGTATTTTTTAAATTTTGGCAATACACTGCTTTAGACACACAAATTCTGCAACACACTGCAACTCAATTTGATGGGGTTAATAGTAAGTATTTAACATATTGCATTTAGTAAAATTTAACTTGTTACATTTAAATTTTCAAAATTTTTGTCATTTTTGGGTTAGGAGGGGCACAAGTTAGACACTTGCCACAGGTGCTTCATACCCTCGTTACTGTACTGCCCAAGAACACAAGGCTGAGATTGGCTGGACAAAGAACATTCCATACAAAACTGAAGCAAATAAAGTTATGGTGTGGATTACCCAGAGGAGAGCCGACATCAGTAGCATATCTGGAAGAGCTGGTTACTGAAAGGTCTGGGGGAGGTGAGGATTATTTGGTACTCTGGTCACCATATGGACAATTTATGTCAGAGTTTGAGTTGCAAATGTTGAAATCCCCAAGATCTTACTTCTTGCATAATTAGGCTCCAGAAAATATACCTTCAAAAAATGATTAAAATTTTACCACTTTCTAAATATTACCAATTTAGAAAGTGGTAAAAACTGCAGATCATAAAAAAGGTTATTCTAGATTTGGCATTATCTGATTTGGAATGTTTGATCTGGCAAATTTGCTTTTACTGCCCTTGTGATGGAAGGAATAATGTAAAGTGGAATTTGAATTATTGAAGCCAGTAGAAGTTCTGTGAGAAGTAACAGGTTAGGATTGATGCACATAAGGGTTGGTGCATGTCATTTTGTTTATCATGAAAAACTATAAAAGTACAATAAAATATTGTATTTTTGATGTTTTTTATTATTTTCTGGTGGAAGTTTTTTTTTTTTTAAATCTACATTATTTATTTTTAATGGTGTTTTTCAATGGTTGGTGATGCCAGAAATTTCATTACAGAGGAGGTATGCAGTTTTTGGGGTTAAATGTACTCGAATGTGCCCATGAATTAAGCGACAGCATGATGTTCATTAGCTGATGCCCTCTTGATGTGTTACCATCAGATTCAGTTTCAAGCACTGCCAGCCAGCGTGCCGAAATTGTGTACTGCCGTACACAATTCTCAAATGGAAGAGGCACAGTAGGTGTCTGCTTACTGTGATTAATGGGGACCAAAAAATGTTTTGAGTGAATTTCATATTGGTGAGCAATGAAGACCAGTTTTTTTTTTCTGAAAAATTACCTAAATTACTGCTTTATGTTGCTGTTATACTGTTTAAATGATTCTTTAATAAAGAATTTCTAAAAAGAAAGTTTGTGGCTTTCCTTTTTCAAGAAAAACACAGCTCAGCTGTAAATGACACTTTAAAAATAAATAAAACAGTAATTCAACATTTAAACACAACTATTCATTTCATTTTAATAAAAATAAAAACTTACAACCAGTGTTCAAATAATATGAAGTTTTGTATTCAGATCCATAAATCTTATATGTATTAGAATTGCTTTTATTTGAAACAAATTCACCAGCATTGCTTTTCTATTTTTGTGGGTGCATCATAATAGGTGAACAATTCATAAAATTGCAGTGAATTTCCAAAAGTTCATTTGTAAATAACAATGCTTCAAATGTTCCAAAATCCTGAAACATGCACACCTTTAGATACAACTGCAATATCTTGACACATGAACCACAACATTTCTTGATCTGTGTTTCACAATGACTATCTGCACAATACATTTATCTGTCATAAGAGATGAAAAATTAAGATTTGTTATTTCTCTGAGTAATTAAAAACAAAAATAAATCTAATACATAAATACCCAAAGTTGTCTACAAATCAGTCAGTTGGACCATGATCTTCCAGTTTTTCTTTTGTATACCAAAAGAAAAATCATAATTTTTCTATTGTGGTAAGTCCCTTTGCATCATGGCATGTGGATACTTTCTTTGTTTACTAATTATTTATAGTTTGTTATGCATGTCCATGAAGAATGCTTATATGTAGGAATGGTGGGAAGAACAAGCTGGTGACCCTACTATAGAAAGACCAAACATAGCAATAGCTACCTCAAACCTTGGTGCATGGAATTGGTGTTTCATCAGGCAGTGAAAGTTATTCACCAACTGAGGATCTAGTTTGCATATTCTCCAACTCAGCTAGGGAAAGTATATTTATAAGGCAGCAATATTTGCCAGATGCAACAGAATCTTGTTTGTGGAAACCAGCTACACAGAAAGGTAGGATTAGCTTAGAGTGGCTATATGTTGAATATTGCCAGTCCATTAGTGGCCTAATGTAATACAGTATTAAAAATATTTTATAATGCTACAAATCACAAGTTACCACTTCCCTGCATTGATTGTGTGAATCAAAATCCTAATAATTGAATACGTATGTATTTGACAAAGATAGAAGCAGAAGGTATGCAATTTCATAGTTTACTGGAAAACTGTATTTCAATAAAGTTGATTTTCTTTTATTATAGGTTTCATCTGGAGTGCATTAGAACTTACTGTATACACAAGGAAGTGAGTACAACAATGTGTAATGCATAAAAAACATGTTATACTGTGTACACTCCTAGTATGCTGCTCTCAAAAACTTCATGCATTTATACTCACTTACATGTATAAATAAATTGTTACTGACATTGTAAAAAAATTCATCATTTTGGGGATTATGGTTTCCCTTTAAAATCTTTGCATATTACAGTTGACTTCCCATGTAGCAAATTTGTGGATTCTGCCCAAATAGTTTGTTGTATGGTGATTTTCTTTACAATAGCAAAATTTTCACATGTAAAGATATGGGTTTGTTATAGTGAGAATTGACTGCATTGACATTTACATTATCTATTATTCTGTGTATAACTATTGCCCTCATATGTTACATTCTGCCAGAATTTATTTGAAAGATAATGGGGAAGTTTCATTTGGATTCACAGCCAAAGTATCTCAGGCTACGAGGCCAATGTATTATGTCTGTTAATTGGATGTGTTCTAAATGCCAGTTTTCTTGTTCTGCGGCTGAAAAACCTGAGTTTCCAGGAGGAAACTGCCATCTCTGTATACGGCTGGCTAATTCACTTTCAGATGAAAAGCCCTGATAAAGGTTCTTCTCATCCTAGATGTATTTTGAACCCGACCCAGGTCTTTCCAGCCAAAGGACATCATCAAAACTGACAGAGCTATGGAGGCTCCAAGGGGAAGCATTCCATTTTCTACCCCTGTGGTTACCACCATTGTAAGTAGTGTCACTGAGGAAATATATTTTCATTCTTTTCAATTCACAGATCCTTGTGTTGATTAAAAAGTATATCTTAGTGTAGGGACAATGATGAGATACATTCGACTTTCACTGGGAGCCTTCAGTTTCTACAGAAGAGTCAGTCTTCTAAATTCTCTAAATTGATTACATTGCTTTCAATTCAGTATTAGAAATTTAAGATTGAATTCAGCAATTTCATAACGTTAAACTTTAGACTTTAGTATCTCTCAACCAATAAAATTATGATAAACCATTTTTTAAGCATTTTGTATACAGAAATTTCCTTTGTTAAATTTTTCTATTTCCATGTAATTGAAATAGAAAAATGTAGTCATCAATTTAAAGTAATTAAAAAAGTTATGAAAAATGCATTTTTTTGGGGGGGGGGGTTGTTTAGGGATGTGCTGTAGTAACTAGAACTACAAGGTATGTGTATCCTGTCTGGTAATTGTCTGTGCTCTCTAGTTAATCTGATGAAGGAAATTGCTGTTTGAATCCTGCAACTTCTGTATGAAATTGGCTAAATCACCTCCAGTTGAAAAGATTTAAGTTTCCAATATCTGTAATGAGTTTGGAACCCATGTGTTTCTAATCAAAATGGATACTTTTTCTTTCTGACTGCTGTCGAGGTAGTTTGAAAGAATATCTTTTTGTAAAACCATGTTATTACTCGCATCTTAAACAACAGATATGAGTTATGTTATAACTTGGTGAGTAATGAAACAAAATTTTTGAAATAGAAAGACCTGTGCTTGAATTCTGTCTAGGATAGAAAGAGCCATTGTTGAGATCTTTTCAGATGATGGTAAATTAGCCGGTGTTGTACAGAGGTTGTGATAAGGCTTTTCATCCTGCAAAACATGCAAACTGGTCAGAAGAACATAATTAATAGAATATACTGTCTTATTGAGCATATGACTGTTCATTTCAGAAGCAATTAAAAAGTGTTTTCTTTGAATTAAAAAATCAGTCACTTAAACATTTTAATAGTAAGAGAATCTGATGCTGCCACTAATTCTAACTAGTAAAATTCTCATAAATATTCAATAGTTAGGTGTAAATATTACAATTTTAGAATATAGGTTATAGCAGTAAGAATATAAAATATTGAGAAATGTAAATTTCTATATTTCACTTACCATTTATTTTATTTTTTTTAGCAGAAACAAATAAAATTTTTGCATGAAATGTTCATTAAGATACTCCAGCTTAAAATACAGAGAACACACAAGAAAAATAATTCTTCAGCAGTGAATCATATTTTGATATTTGTTTGCAATAGGTAGAATTCCAATGAGAATGTATATTCAACTCTCATTGTTGCAAATTTTGTTAATAATAAACTTTCTTACTGTAACAAATTATTAAAAGTTCTGACTGACCAGGATACAAATAGGCCCAATGCATTTCTAAAGGAAATTCACTTAGCAAAGTGTGAATCATGGTAAATAATATAAATAATCAATAATTTCTGAAGTCCGCATAAGTTCTCTAGTGAGAGTCACTGGTAGCAAAAACTGCACAGCTAATTCATTCACTAATAATACTGCAAAAGTCATTTAAAATCTTAAACAAAACTAATAAAACAAAAAAAGGCCAAGTTTTGTTATAGAAAAAGACATGATCATAATTTTCTTGTACATTTTGGAAGTTTATTTTCTACTTGGTGAGACTATAATAAATTTAGTTTAATCCTTTATCTAAGTGTAAGCAAACAAAGTTTGCACCTGAAGTATCTTCAGGACTGGGGCAACTCGTGGTAAAGGTGGACCAAGCTCTCATCACTCCTTGTCTCAGTATCTCCCATAATGCAAAGCACATCTCCTTGCAGACATGTATAATGCTATGCATTAAGGAAAGGGCCACTACCCAGACCGGTTTCGACCTTTATTGAGGATTAAACTAAATTTATTATAGTCTAACCAAGTGGAAAATAAACTTCCAACATCTTTCTCTAAATCCAGAGTAATTTAATAATAAGGTGGTACACCTTTTGGCAACTCGTATAAGTAAATATGACCTCTCCATTGCTTCTGCCTTAGTATCACCACTTCTGGGTCTAGCTCCCACTGATGAGACCTCAATAAAGGTCAAAACCGGTCTGGGTAGTGGTCCTTCCCTTATTGCATAACATTATACATGTCCGTAAGGAGATGTGCTTTGCATTATGGGAGATACTGAGACAAGGAGTGATGAGAGCTTGATTTACCTTTACCACGAGTTGCCGCAGTCCTTAAGATACTTCAGGCGCAAACTTTTTTTGCTTACACTTGGATAAAGGACTAAACTAAATTTATTATTTCTTGTACATCCTCTTGTAGGTTGTGCCCAATATTATGACAGTGTGGAACAATATTTTGTAACTAGTTTCTAACCAACAACTTTGCATTGCTGCTATCTGGTCACATTCTTAAGTTTCCTTAGAATGCTCATATGTGTGCCTCTCTTTAATTGTTTTTATTTCATATCTTTGAAAATTGTCTTGTATGCAGCTAACTTGGTGGTTTGGCTAATTTCTCTTTTGGTTCACATAAATTTATTCATCTGGCTTCCCACTGTATCAGTTTTGAATATTCTATTATCTTATGCAGAAATATTTTCTATTTTCTGCAAAATAGAAAATAGAAAATCTTGGCTCATAGCATCTCTTTATTACTGATTTTTGTACTAAATTTCAGCCAACAATACTTGACAGCTTATCTAAGAGGATTACGTTATCTTCATAGAGTAAAAATAAAGTTTAGTAGCTGCTGTTTAATATCGCTTTCTTAATTTGTTATCCAATAGATTATAAATAACGGTGGAGACAATATGCATCTGTTACACTTGGTTTAACATTTTAGCTATCTTCCTATACATTCTTCAATTCTCTTCATCTGTACTTATGTACACCAAGAAATAAACTTCAAAACACTTCTGTGTGGTGTATATGGAACCTTATCCAGTGGAAAGTTTTTCTCTTGTACGTTATCGTATCCTTTTTTTTTTTTTTTTCAAGGATTAATAAAGCTTAAATAGAGATCCTCATTATTTATATTCCAATAATTCTAATAGCGTGGCTGTTTGTCATATAGCAAAAATTGGTCATGGTTATTCCTATTTAGCCTAAATCCAGCAGCTTGTGCTTAATCATCTTTTGCCTTTGATAATTTTTCATGGTCTTTTCTCACAGATGCTGACATAGCTCTTTCTTGGACCATTCAGTTATAGAAATTCTCTATAACTCTATTCAGTGTTCTTTCACCTTTTTTAAAATAAAATTAGTACAGTGAGAGCTCTGCTCCAGACCATTTGGGTTTTGAACTTATGACCAAATTCTGTATTTTATGTATTATCTGTATCATTTCATATGTTGTGTTTCTGATATTTCTACCCATAAGTATTGCTTTCTATTTATTCTTGATTGCCTTCCTCCTTGGATATTTTCTACTTATATTATTTTTCAGATCATTTAATAATTTTTTTCAAGTAATTATTCCAGATATCCAATATAACTTTTTTTCAGTTTTTACATCATATACATTTATTCTTTTTGTGGTACTCTTTCCTCCATTTTTAATCTTTCTTAGTAGCCTCCAAAACATTTTCTTTACCTAGTATTATCTGTTTTCTGTATTCTTTCCAAACACATCCCATGAGTTATTTAGCATAAGACCACATGCTTGCTTACTTACTGAATGTGAACATTTTATACAGTTTTTTCATGAACTGTTCTTAACTTCCACCATGGAGTTCTTATTTTCCCTGTCTTTGCATATAGCTTCATTACATATTTCCTGACTGAGTCAGTGTTTCTTCTGATTTTCCTAGTTATTGATGATTTTGTACTCATTCTTGTTTTCAAACTCCTTTACATTTTTCTCAATAATATTCACATGTTTGAGTATAGTTCTGAGACTTGGTTTGACTTTGATTCTTTTTGAAATTTTAGTATACTAAAATAAAGAGCCAAAGGATAGTGATCAGAGCTTACTCCACCTTTATTATGAGTTTCCCCTGTCATGAAAGGTTTGCTTACGCTTGGATCCGCCGAAACTTTTACAGTTTCTATATTCGGCACAAAATTCTTGTAGTTTCTCTATTCGGCACAAAATTCTTGTAGTTTCTCTATTCGGCTTTGAAATAATGTTGGATTCAATATCCACTTAATTTGAATAATTTTAGTGTACATTTTTTTTCCCTCAGTGAGACACTGTATTGTATTGTATTTGTAATGGTTACTTTTAGTTTTGTATTCCTTGTTCACTCTTGTATCTGTGACCAATCTGAGCATGTCACAAATTAGATAAGAACACAAAAAAATTCCTTTACTTCCCTAGTGTAAAGAAAAAAAAAATGGTATCATGCTTCTCTACTTGAAATTTAGCTCTCCTTCAAGTACTTTATTTTTTATGTTTGGTGTTAGACAATAGAGCTAATCCTTCCTTTTCCAATCCCCTTATACTTATTTCAAAAGATTCACATTTTTTTGTTTTTGTTTTTAGTCTCAATAGCACCATTTATTGTCATTATGGTACTGCTCTAATTATTCTTCAAGCTTCACTTTAAAGGGTACAGTAATCCTTGTAATCAATTTGTAATGGAACAATTTCTGAAATACTTTGGCAACATGGTAGCTTTCATCCCACTATGCAAGAACTCAGACTTTTACATCTTCCTAAACCTTCTTTTCTCTCCCTCTTAAAACATGGATCTATAAAATCCATTGTTCATGTGGCATATGCCATGTAGGACAAACAGAATAATATGGACAGATTAGCATGTCATAACATTTTCTGACATGCAAATCTTTCTCTCTCTACTCTTGGAGATTTACAATAAATGCAATAAAAACCAAAGCATCATCTTACATCATGGCTAGTCAACAGTTGATTCCATTCCAGCTTTCATATAGTTAGAGGTATCTTGTGTAACTGCTATTTTTGAACACTTCCAAAGGAGTGTGCAAAACTAGTAGGGAAGTTGTGAGACTAATAGTTTTATCTTAGAATGTGGGATCTTTATTCTGAAACTCAAAAGAAAATTAATAAAATAAAATGTCCCAGTTCCTCTCCTCCCCTAATACTGCAGCAATGCTACTTCATATATTCAGGGCATATCCAAAAAATAGCCAGGGTGCTTAATGAATAAAGCTCAACACATTCATCAAATTAGCAAACCTCATTCATTCACCTTAGCTCAAACCTATCCTTTGTCACATTCAGGAATGAATGAAGTGCCTTGTACCTTTGAACTGGCTTGCTATTATAGACAGCTCTATTGACATCTCCATTGGAGATCTATTTTCTACCATCTTAATGCATATCAGATGTGTTAGATACCTTTTCATGGAGGATTAGATGGAAGAAAAACTAAAGTGCTACATAAGAAGTTACAAATTGGAGGGCGTTCTTGGCATCTGTAGTAGTTTCCCTCAATATTAAGGCTTTGTTTTACCAAAAACCTCAATCATTTTAAGGCCATTTCCAACTTAACACTTGTCAACCTCTTTTATCCAGTATTAGAAGGTGCCAAATTAGGACTGTTTTCTTTCCTAGCAAGTGTGTCACCACGTGCTAGGAAACCTAAGAATACCACTGCTGGCAATAATCTCAACAGTGTTGATCACAATGGAAAATACAATGGATCTTTCGAGTTGAGTAAAGGGCTTATTGTGGATGCCTTTCTGGCTGAAGCTATGATTTTGAAAACAGCAGGACTTACTGGTTTTTCAAACGGTGAGGTATTCTGGCTGTGTAATCAGTGGAAAAGTAATAATCGTTGTTTGTCTAAGAGACGTCACTATGATGCTGAGACAGTCTGTCATCTTAGAAGGCTTGTACGGACAAGAACTTGCGCAGCATTTAATGAATGCTGTTTTCGACTTTTATCTCACCGAACTATGAGCAGGAAATTGAAGAGAATCGATATGGGCAGTCGCATAACTCCACTGATTTCTGGGAATATCCAGAAATTTCGTCTACAGTGGTGTCATGGACACTGGAAGATTGAAAAAAAGTCTGTCCGACGAGTCAAGGTACACTTTGTTTTGTACTAATGGTAGGCAGAGTTTGGCGGAAGCTCCATGAAGCAATGAACCCAGCTTGTCTTGTAAACACAACTCAAAGGGTCTTGAGGTGGTGTGAGGCATGTTCTGTTGATTCGAAACAAGTCTTGCTATTGCTTGAAGGTCTGGTATACAATGAATATCTGAACATTGTTGCCAATCAAGTCCTTCATGCCATGTTGATTTTTATCCAGGTGACGATTTGTTTCATGGACAATAGCTCTACTGTCCATCGCGGAAGAATTCTTCAGCGACTTCCGCCATCTACCCTGGCCACCACAAATCCGGAATGTGAATCCCGTTGAAAATGTATGGGATATGTTAGCAAAAGAGATTCAGGAACAAAGTCGTCTTCCATCAAATCTGAGCCAGTTAGAGGACTGTTTAATGAACACCTGGCATGTTGCAGACATAGATGCAATCTAGCACCTGTGGAATCTGAAAAACCTCATATGTGCTATAATTCGTGCTAAATAAGGTCTAACACAGTATGAAATAAGTTTCTAATTCAGTAGCCAGTGTATGTAACTCACCTTCATATAAAACATCCTGAGAAAAGCTTCTCGCCTCCAAGACCTGATTCAAACCCTGGTCTTCCAACCAAATGGCATTGTTGAAATGGAAGCTCTTTTGTATCACATGTAATATATTATTTTTATTTGTGTTTATTTGAATGTGTGGGACATGCTACGAAAATGTTCTAGGAACAAGGTCCTTTTCCATGAAATCTGAGTCAGTTAAAGGATTGCCTGGTATGTTGTAGACGTAGGTGAAATCCGACACCTAAAAGTGGTCCAACATGGTATTAAATAAAAGTTTCTAATTTAGTGGCTGGTATGTGTACAGACATCTTGGTCCATTCTTCTAGCCCTCTGCCAAATCTCAACTTACGTTAAAATTACTCTCTTTATAAACCATTCAACCACAAAGTGACATGCCTACAGACTGTCTGGCCTTTACGGAATGCCAAATCTAGAATCGTCTCTTTTCGATCTGACTCGAAATTCCCTTGACCCATCCTTTTAGATTCATTTGCTGTGTCCACTGCCCTACAATATTGTGGAAACCATATTTTCTAACTTTGTAAAATTTGTCTTTCTTGAAGTCGAATTCCTAAAAAATTTCTCTTTAGTGACTTTAACGTCTGCAACTCCATCCGTATTTCCTTTGATATTGCTCCAAACAAGGGAAGTATGCCAAAGTGTTTGCTCTAAACAATGGTCGTATAAGCCGTGTCTATCAGAATATTAGATATTCTTGAAAGTCTCCCAATACACTTGATTCTTTCCCGACCAGTTCTGTTTTTAAGTACATTTTAACGACTGGTATTCCTATATGTAACTCTGATCATAATCCATGTAAAGTTCCTGTCTTACGGCATATTTTTCAGTTAGCTATATAGTCTTGTATTCCAGCGCTAAAGTGGTGCTATTTAAAGTTTCCATGCTCTTGAAATTGAAATAATTTCATGTTAATTATTTAATGCTAAAGAAGTGAACTGAGATAATCATAAGAGAGGTACATTTTGCAATACGATTGTATATCAACATGATTCATCGTAGCTGCAATCGAACCTAGAGCTTTTGTCTCGTATACTGCAGACAGTTTATTTATATTCATTTGCATGATATATTTTTGTATGGTGCAAATGAATATATTGAATATATACAAGTGCATTTTTGTAATCACAATTTTCATTGAAATCTGACCATTCGGAGCTGCTACAGTATGCTTAAGGATAGACATACCGAATATAAATACATATGTTGGTATATACACCTAAAATGGAATGAATGAGTCAAATTTTAGATACTATATCATTAGTAGCCACTAGCCCATGTTCATACGTTTCTTTGGAGATCCTAGACTCGTTCACTTTCAAAACTTGATGCTATCGCACAGAAAATGTCATAGTTTACAGTACTAAGTTATTTATTGTAGTAACTAATCACTGCTAAACGATCTCATATTATCGTTTAGCAGTACTAAACAAACGTATATTTACAATCAATAACCCTTCAAATATCTCTGTACAACCTAATATCCCCAATTACAACAGACAATACCAAACACAGATGCATAAGAAATATATCATTTTCCACTATTGTAGAATTTGTACATAATAAAATGGTCTTAAGTAAACACCGACTGTCTTTTTTTATTTTTTAATATGAATCCCAGTCACAAAAGGTTGTAAACCTGTCGTACATATTTAGTCTTGTGGCGATCTGCAGGTTCGAGTCTTGCATTGGTTTTGATGTTTGTGATGCTCTTTAAGTGGGAGAGGAATTTCCTCTCCCGGTGAGAAACCATCACTCTGCTTATTGGAGGCTTGAAGTGGCTTAAAAAAGGTCCATGTTTGGTCTCTAGACCAGGATACCACAGGATTGGAAAGAATGTATGATAGTTCCGTTATACAGGGATGGTGGTGCAAAAACTGTGTCTAACTACCAACCTATCATCTCTGGTGTGTTAGTGAAGATTTTAGAGAAGTTGGGTAAGAACTTACATATGAAAATGTGTTGACAGACAAGCTATACCTGCAAGGAGCAGCATGGGTTTACTAAAGGAAGTCATGTTTTAGCAATTTGCTCATATTTTATAACAATGTTACGGCAGAGTTGGATAAAGGAAATGGATACGCTATGATAATATTGGATTTTTCTGAGGCATTTGTGATAGGATATCACACGAAAAGTCTAAACTGGAGAATATGGGTTTGGGATATAAAATCTTGACTTCGATAAGTGAATGGTTGAGAGCGATATCAAAAAGTGGTGTACGATGGTGCGTGTGAATCTGCCAGATTTAATATGACCAGTGGTATAACCCCGGGTTCAGTCCTTGGATCATTGTTGTTCAATCTATACATTAATGACATTAGGAAAGGTCTAACAGGAGATTTGCAATTGTTCGCCGTGAATGCAAATAAGCAGGACAATCAGGAATGCCACTGATATCCAGCACTTACAGAATGATTGGAATAGGCTAATAATTTGGGCGAATGAATATGGCCATCAGTTCAATGTTAGTAAGTGTAAAGTTATGAAAATCATTTTGCCATTTTACAAGGTTTTGAGAAGACCGCACCTGGAATACTGTGCGCAGATTTGGTGTCCTGGATTCCAAGGAGATAAAGAAGCCGTGGAAAGAATGCACAGAAGAGTTATAAACATTATATCGAGTTTGTGGAATTTAGATTATGAGCACAGGTTTACGAGTATGCGGACTATAAAAGACTTCTGAATGAGTGGTACAAGATATCGTCGGATGGAATGTTTCGTTATGTGAAAGGTGAGGAGAGGATACGGGGGCATCCATGAAAGTTAAGTTTGTTCACAGTTAAGAAGGGGGGTAAGAACTAAGAACCACTCCACCTTTGGTTGGAAAGGCCTAAGTTCGAATGTCCTATGAAGAGCGCGGTATATTCATAGGGGATTTTTTTTTTTTGTCGGAAATTGAGTTAATCAGAGAGTATCGGCGTTTTACCTCTTGGAAACTCTCGTTTCATTCCTCTAAAAATAAAAATAAAAAAAGAAGAAGAAGACAATCAGGCAAATCAAGAACACATCACTTGCAGTTAACAAAGGTGGAATTCTGACCCCACGGAACTAATGCTTCGGCCGTAATTAAAATCAAACAAAATCTCTTTTTAAACTATTTATATCTTCGCTACTTGATCGCTAAAATTCTTAAAATATCTCTGATATCTGAGCGAGTTACGCTCTCATCTGTTTTAGAAGTTCTGCAGAAGTAATACTAACTTCACTCAGTAATACTAAAATTCCGATCACTTTTATATCGTTTATAATCCAGTTATTTCCATTTACCTCCTGGAAATAATTTCTTCATAAATTACTGCTCTTTAAAATATTACTTTTCCTGAAACCTTGGGAAAGAATTATACGTAGATATTATATCGCTGAATTATTAAATGATCGTTCGAGTGCGTTGAAGGATTCTGTTCGCTTCTCTGGTGATGTCCTTTGTTTGGCTTGGCTTAACCAACTTTCATGACGTCAATTTGAAGAAATTGTTTTTTCGGGAGCCACTTATTTGATTCACTCAGGTGAATCCTGTTCAACTATTCAGGAAATAAGATCCCGTGATTGCTTTAATCACCAGAAATTATTCGTTTTCATAACTCAGTATAATCGCATTGCGAACATTTTTATTAGTGTTTAAAGTTAACTGGACAATAAATAATTCATAGTTTGGATTTCTATATACACTGACTGTCCAAAAATATCAGTACACTCTTTTGTCTTCGCATCAGTATTTAAAATAATAATATGAAAATTAGAAAATCAGTGTAGATGATGAGGGGAAAGCGAAATATATTTGAATGTCAGGGTACAGTGATTCTTTTTGGAGGAATTTTCCTCGTTTCTACCTCTTTGACTTTTACTCACTATAATGCTTCAATTAAACTTTCACGAAATTCATAATGCAAAAATGTTGTCGTAAATGTTCAGTTCGATTGAAAAATTCAATATCTCAGTGGATAACGATGCTCTTTGATTGGAAAGATCTGAGTTTGAATTCCTGAAGATAAATTAGCTCGCTTCATAGGTGGCAGATTTCCCTTCTGGAAACGGTGGCATTTAATTCGAGAAAATGGCCGATCATTCATCCAGGGAATATATGCTTCTTCAGAAATAGCGAACCATGTAGAACTGAGAACTGACGTAAGTATTTTGATCCGCAAAATGGCAGATCGAATGCGTATAATAGCGATGCGTTAGTCCATTCTTTCCTAAGATCTGTCCACTCACAACATGTTCTGTAAGAAGTCACACTCAAGCATTGCTTGAAGTGATGACAGGAGTCTGCTGCAACCTTTCACACAAAAAAAAAAAAAAAACTAAGTTATGCAGTTCAATACGCACCCTTAACTTTTGTCCCCTGATGAAACACCCAAATTTTGCATTCTTTAATTTTTTTTGTTATTTTATGTAATTTTTTCAAACTGTTTCTTTCGCTTGCTTTTAATCGCCACTTTTTTAATGAGGTCAGGTACAGTTTATGTCGAGTGCTGTTAATAGTGCCGTAATGGAACAAATTAACCGATGATTATTATTGAAATCTATATCTCATCCCTTTCCTTTACGCTTTTATATAGTTTATAATGAACTAAGTATTTGCCTAAAATGGGGGTGTTCCCATAATTTTTGCAACATAATATACACGTCATCATCATCATCATCATACGTATCAAGAATTTAGGCCTAGCATGGCCTGTTCCGGCCTTAGAAGTCATCGTTGAATCGTTTAAGAGGACATCCTGGTTTTTTCTTTTTCCTAATGGCTTGTACTTTAAGGCTTGTTTTGGTAATCTTTCTGTTTTCATTCTTTGAACGTGTTCCATCCATTTATGTTTATATTTTTTAATTTTTTCAATTACTGGTTCTTGGTTTAATTCTTTCATAATTTCTTCGTTTCTTTTGTGATCAAATAGGGTATACTTTGCAGTTTTTCTCATAAACTTCATTTCTGCTTTGTTAATCTTTGTTTGTCTTTTTGTTTTATTGTCCAGATTTCGCTTCCATACATTAAGACCGGTAAGGCTAATGTATTGTATATTTTAGCCTGGTTTGTTTTTGAACTAGGTTTGGTTTAAATATAGTTAATTACACCTGTTATTTTTAAATATTTTGCAATTTTTACGTTTATATCTTTTTCATTTTCATATGTGATCATACATCCTAGGTGTTAAATGAATTCACCTGTTCTAAGATCTTGTTATCTATTACTATTTCAGTTCTTGCTGGACCTTGTCCTTTAAAGGCCATAGTTTTTGGTTTTTCCATTGATATTATCATACCATAATCTTTGGCTAGCTCATTTAGATCTAAAATAGCTTTCTGTAAGTTATCTTCAGAATTTGTAATTATTATTTGGTCGTCTGCAAAGAGGAGAGTGTTTAAGTTAACTGTAGGTGAAAGTTTAATTCCTTGATGTAAATTTTTACTCCATTTTATTATTATTTCGTTTAAGTAGATATTAAAAAGAGTTGCTGAGAGGGGACATCCCTGTCGGACCCCTTGGTTTATCTCTCTTGTATATGATAGCTCGTGATTTAATCTTATTTGTATTTGATTATTTTCATATATACTTGTGATAGCTTTTAGGATATTATTTGGTATTTGTCTTTCTTTTAATATGTTTCTTTTAACTCTGTCAAATGCTTTTTCAAAGTCAATAAATGCAATATGTGTTTCCAAATTATATTCTCTTCTTTTCTCTACTATTAATTTTAGGCAAAAGGCTGGGTCTATACATGATCGTCCTTTTCTAAATCCATTCTGCACTTCTAGAATAAAGTTTTCAGAATATTTCATTAGTTTGCTATTTAAGATTCTGCTATATATTTTGTAACAGGAATTTAGTATACTGATACCTCTATAGTTTTTTAGGGTCATCTCTATTACCTTTCTTAAAGATAGGAATCACAATTGCTTTTTTCCATTCTATTGGGGGGATACCAGTTGAATAAATTTTATTTAAAAATAATAAGAGTCTTTCTTTGAATCTTGTTCCTGCGTATTTATATAGTTCTGAACCTAGCTTATCTTCTCCAGGTGATTTTCCGTTTCTTGTTTCTTTCAGGCTGATTTCTAATTCTTGTTCTTCAGTTATTTCCTTTTCATTTTCGTTAATTGTTTGCCAGTTGTCTTTTTTAAAATATTTGTCTGTCCACAGTTCTGTGTAGTAATTTAGAAATTCTTCTAATTTCAATTCAGTGTTTAATTTTATGTTTTCTTTGGTATCTGCATTTAGGTGTTTCAAAATCTTATATACATTGGGTCTTATTTTATATAAATCATGTTCTAAATTAGAAACAAATTTGTTCCATGATTCTCTATGTCTTTTTCTGACTTCTCTTTTAGCTATGGCTCTTATTCTTTTATATTCTATTTCATCTTCTAATCTTTTACTGCTTAACCATTTGTGATAGGCTTCTTTTTTCTTTTTGATTATTTCTTTGATTGTATCATCCCAGATCTTCAGTTTTTTTCTTTTATTGAATTTTTTGGTCTTTCCTAAGCTTTCATTTGCTGCTGCATTTAGTATCGTTTTTATATTAAGCCATTCTATTTCTATTTCTTCGTTTTGTTTTATTTTATCTAGATACTGGTTAATTCTTTGTTCATATAGCCATTGTACATTTGTGTCATTCAATAGTCTAGTTTTATAAACAAATGTTTCAATTTTTCTTTCTGTTCTTGTTACTTGTAGCCATTTAGGTGGTAATCTTAATTTTATTTTAACAAGGAAGTGGTCACTGCTTATTTCATATCCTCTGTGAACTCTAACATCTAGTGAAAATTTTGATGTCTTTTCATTTAATATGAAGTAATCTAATATTGATTTCCATCCTCTTGCTGCCCAAGTATATTTATGTATGTCTTTATGTTTATAGAAGGAATTCATTATTTTTGGGTTATTATAAACTACAAAGTCAATCAATTTTTTACCATTTCTGTTTAGAGTGTGTTCTCCATGTATTCCTATATTATTATTAATTTTCGTGTTTCCAATTCTTGCATTTAAGTCTCCTGCTAAAATTATGTAATCATTTTTATTTATTTTATTATATATGTTTTGTAGCTGATTATAAAAATCAATATTATCCTGTTCTCTTCCGTCTTCTGGGGCATATAAACCAATTATTGTTAAATAGCCTTTATCTATTTTTATTCTAGCTTCTATTATTCTTTCATTCCATAATTTATAATGTTTTAACTGTTTTGAAAGGGAGTTATGAATCCAAATCATGACTCCTGCTTGTGCTCTTTGGTCTCTGTCGACTCCACTGTATATCACATTAAAATTTTCAGTTCTCATAGTTCCTTTTAATTTCTTTTTTTGTTTCAGTGATTACTGCTATTTTAAAGTTTCTTTCATTTAATAACTGGTCTAATTCTATTTCTTTATATGCTATTCCTCTTACATTCCAGTTTGCTATGTGTATTATATTGTGTCGTTTCCATTTCCTTTTCCCTTTTCCATTCCAGGGTCGTTTCCCATAGATTCAATCCGATTATCTTTTTCTGTCAGCTTACAAGTATGTTTATGTTCTCCATGTCAGGGGACTAGCCTGACGATGGAATAGTTCAGTGGTAGGGTTGCTACCTTAAGGCTTCTGAACTCGCCTTCTTCCGAATTTAAACCCATAGGAGGAATAGGGTATATTGAAGGGGAAAGAGTAGATTATAGAAGAAATATGGTAAGGTTTATTGAGAGGGTATAGTTGTAAAGCCAGAAATGAAAAGACCCCATGGCCCTCGAGTACTCTAATAGCATAAGGGTCATAAAATAAGAAGAGTTGGCTGATAAGGCCTTATAGGAAAGATTAAAATAAGTGGGTCTTCCTCAAAGTAGAAGAAAAAGAGGATAGATCCAGCTAGGGGTCCATGGGAGTGCCGCTTCCCTTACAATCAAGATGATTGCCCCTTATGGTCCTGTTCGCCCACGAGTCCTTATTCAGTATATTCGGACCACCCCATCATATATATATATATATATATATACTGTATATATACACGCACGCGCATGTACACACACACACACACATGGTGGGCTCCCCTATCCGCCACCCAGGGGACGCGATATACACGTACGAGTATTTATTCGTTTCCTGTTTTTAATACCGATTGGTTTAATTTTCATTTCTAATAAGTAGTTAAATGCAGATTAAATTAAGTTGCTGACTATTTTTTTTTATGTTGGAAACGTATCCTCCCTTTATAACATATGAATATATGGAAAAAATCAGAATTATATTATTTCGATACACGTAACCGTTGCCAGCACATCTCGATTTTGACTTTCTGTTATAGTCTCATAAATAATATGCTATTTCTATCTATCCTTTCCATTCATTCCTTATGATGGATAGCGTCTTCCCCAATGAGAGGCTTACGACGAATTAATGCAACCGGTTCGTCACTCTTCTGCATCCCCTAAGGGCGATATTCATGACTATAATCCGTGTGTGTTCATGGGGTAGTTTTACCTGTTCTGGTGGACGAAAAACCCCAGTTTCCGGGTGATAAACTCCCCTACCTTCGTATTAGACCGGCTAACTCACCTTTCGTCGAAAGAGACCAGATAAAAGTTCCTCATCGGACGGGAATCGAACCTAGGTCTTTTCGACAAAAGGGCTTCGTCTATATCGACTGAGCCACGATGATCAATATACTATTTATGGGATTTTATTTATTTATGATACCTTAAACTACAGTCTCCTTAGCTCAGTCGGTTTCGAGAATATCCTTTGGGTGGATAGACCTGGAAATTCTACTGCGCATGTCTGGATATGATTACAGTTATGTAATACAAATACCTTTCGGTGAAATATTATTTCACATACTCACTCATAATTCGCTGTTTCTATCTTCAATTTCAAATTTACTTTCAAAGAATTCTCTTCAATTTTTTTTTTATTTCCTTTAACACAGGTAGTATGCAACTGCCCTTCTTCTACTGGGATTTAAAGTTCTTAAAAAATCGACTGCCTCACTCTACTGGAATCCTTTATTCCTACACCTCTGCTCAATACGAATTGTGATTAAAAACCACTATATTTCAAACGTATTGTTTATTTCTTATCTCCCCTTTCTTTTCAGTGAAGTCAGCGGACTACAGTTTATGCAAACCAAATTTGTTCTCAATTTGTTTTTAAAAAAATAATAATCGTCGTGTATGCATTGTGACGCACACTGCTGCAGCCCCAACAATCAATTTCCTATCGGAGCTGCCTACATGAAGCGATAGAAAAACCTTTCCTGGAGAGTGACACAATGACACGAGCTAACGAGTGAGTGAACAAGGGCCTGACAGCTGCGTCTCCTGCCACGAGCATTTCAATGAATGATGAGGTCACAGGAATTCTCCATCGCTGTTCCATCCAGCTTTAATTTGTTGAACTAGAGAAATGTGACGTCACTAACCGATAGGTAGTGCAGAATGCAAAGTTTCCAGTAAAAGCTAAAAAAAAAAAAAAAACTTTACACGTGGCTCGTCATTTGGCAGTTCCTTTCGGTCAACGGGGTCATTTCTAAAAATCTCTCAGAGCATCCGGAGACATTGTACCTCTTCCCATAGGTTGATGCGCAAGTTTGTTATGGCTTTTCGGTTACGTCATCAAACCACGTGGTTGAGAAACACCGAAAGGAGACACACACTGTCCCATAGTCCTTGGTAAGTACTTCCAATTAGCATAAAAAGGTTTTTGTTATGTTGTATTAATTACTGACAGAGCAAATCCTATTGGAAAGTATTGAAATGCCATTCAAAGATCAACACTTCGACCACCGAAGATTTTCTAGAACTACACAGAGAAAAAAAAAAAAAAAATGGATTAACGGATGTAAACATCATGCATAAAAACCTGCTGCGTCGTTTTCTCTTTTTTTTTTATGTTCTTTTTTATTTTCTTTATTTTTTTTTTTCCCCATTCCGCAACTCCAAATGTTCTCCCCTGTGATGCGCAACAAGTGATTCCCAGTTAGCTCTGCCTTAACAGTCCTCACTGCTTCCTTCACATTCCAACAATGAGAGATCTCTCGGTGGCCACTGTTGTTACGTATACCGTTGTCATGGTGCTCAACAATCAAATGGAAAAAGATTTCACTAAAGAAAAATGCTTTGTTTAAACAATAGGAAAACCGCACGTGCGTACTGCGTTCCACAGGGAAGAGACAAATGCGAATTTTGCACGCCCATTCGTCACTGGTTGTTCGGGCTGACGGTCGGAAGCCTACTGGATTCTCTCGCACTCACACACACACAACACTCGTCATGGAGGGCGAAAGAAAGATAAGACCTCCGATGCTTCTCAATCTCCCTTCCATCGTGTTAACGGAGTCGGTGTTTTCACCGGAACGTTCTCCCGGACGTTCGCCAGGACGATCTCCGGGTCGATCGCCAATGAACTTGTTAAGGGTTCCTTCTCCGATGTTTGGCAGACGTCGACAGTCTTGGCTCTATAGGTAAGTACGCGATTTGTGCGTAGGTTCGGTAAAAAACTGCACGTACAATTCCCACGGTGTGCAAAACGATTTCTTCTTTGAGAAGCGCCCCCTGTTAATGACCTTTTCATTTTCGTGCAGTGTGTAAGTAACAGGTTTCAATAACAAAATTTTGAATGCAGCGAAAACAAAGATTAGGGAATGTACGCTAAGCAAGCGAAGATCGATGCGATGGCGAGGAGGCAAATAAATAGAATCACAGGAATTTTTATGATGAATTATAAGTTATTTGAAAAGGTAGGTTTTTTTTCCTTGTGATTTTTGCGAGATTATTATACAAGTGAGAAATGTGTAAACCAAATATTTAAGGTTGTTGTTGTGTGAAATCGTGATGATAATATGGAGTAAATATGCTTCAGAAATCTATTTTATGCGAGTATTAAAAGCCTTCTTTCAATGTGATTTGTGCATTAGTAGATACAGCACAGGTTCTTCATTTAAATGTAAAATTTTTGGAGGGGGAATTACCATTTCAAGAGGGGGAAGATAATTATTTTCTTAGGCAACTGTGCAACAGGTGTTCAGACTGAAAAAAGGAGAATTGTTTTTACGAGTGTTATTTACAAAAGTTTTTCCATATTCTTAATATGAAAGGCGTTCTGAGATTTCCTTTAATTCTTACCGAGTTTATTTATAGCAGAAGACCTGGATTTTTAACGTGTTTAGAGCTTTGCACATCGGATATCGCTCGCAAGGCGCAACTGCATGCACCCTCCGCATTGGATCGCAGTTTGGGCTTAATACAGTTCTGTACTCTTATAAGGCTTGTCGTTCTTTTGTTTATAATTTATTTTGGATGATGAAAACGAAATAATAAAGTGATAATCACTTTTATCCTCATCCAGTTGCTGAAATGAATTGTTATTGTAAAATGCGTATCAAGGATGCAAGATCAAATCCCGAGTCTATCACGTATTGCGTCACGGCAATACCTTTGTGTGTGTGTGGGGGGGGGGGATGTTCAGATGGTGTCTAATATCTTTATTTATTTATTTTTTTTTTTCAGATAAGAATAACTTTAGGTTGTTCTTTCTCTTATAAAGTAAGCAAAGTGACCTAGGATCGTGTTCATTCTAGTCTTGACTAGTCTTAACCGACTCCTACTATAAACAACAACTTAAAGAACTTTACTTCTTGTACACACCTTGAAAACTTCACATTTCATTCCACCTTCTTTGAAATAATCGTATTTTTTCATAAGGAAATCCGATGTATAACTGCGACCTTGAGTTATGACCAGTTTCGTAATGAATTACCGTGCACTTACACAGGAGGAAAGATTTTGCTGAAAATATGAGAATTCCTATTGTGAAATGCGCTTTTGTTTTGTTTTTCTAAACCTTTATAACAAAACACGAACTTGCTAATAGGATTAATCTATTGTAGCAGGTTAATTTGATTTCCTGAATGTATCAAGTCAGCTGTTTATTTCTCTATTGTGCAGTGATTTAATTCGTTTCAAGTCCAATTGTTTGGCAAAACAATTTACAGACGTAATAATCCAAAAACAAATAAAACCAATAATGACATGTTACGTGAGCTGCAACAATGGCATAGCGAACTGTCTACTGATGAAGCAGTTAACCTCGAACCAATGAAGCGAAGTTCGACTAAAAAAGAAAAAAAAAAGTCGATAGGAAGCTCCAGATGGGAGAAAGAAAATAAATAAACGTTATTTTCAAGATAGAAACGAAAGCCACACGTGAATGTTACTGTTCAAGTATTTTCAGCACAGTTAGGATCACTAAAATAAACATTTGTTATTGTAGACCAACGTCACAGTTTACTGTATGAATGTAGTTTGGCATAAACGTATTAATTTTATTATAAATTTATAATCAAAGGTGTGATTCAAATTCTCAACCTTGCGTTATAATACCGAAGCATTTTGCGACGGGAACTTGGAACTACAGCTGTATGAGGTATGAATCATCTTCACAGTATTTCCTTGTCACAGATGTGCTGTGACTAAGTCCTACTTTGGCATGGCTTTTGTCAACCTGAGTTTAGTGCCGCCCACTTGTCAACTTTAGAGGAGCAGGCTCTGTGAATGTTGGTTAAAAACAGGAAAGGAGAATTATAAATTGCGTTAAAAATAACAGAAGTTGGTTATGAATGTGTATAAAACCGAGTTGTTGATTCATCTAACCTTTGGTCCTCTAGGGATGATACGATAAGTTTCATTCTTCTGTGGAAGATGATTTTAAAAAAGATATTTACATTTTACAAATGACTATTAGTATATAAACTGCTTGCATTCGATACAGACCACAAGATTGTGAATTTCAGTTTAGTTTTGTGATATCAATAAATTGCAGTTAACATTTAAAATTCTTCACTCGTGGATGTCTGACCTCAAATCCTTCTTATAAAGCTTAGACATCAAATTAATACAAGCAAAACTGCTGGCGACAGTACAGTAAAAGTATTTATATTATGAATTTTTTATTCGAGTTATTCTTTTTATCCTAAGCTTTAATGTCACGGATAAATAAATAATTTTCAGACACGCGCTTGTAAGCACGCGCGTAGAAAGACATCAATTATACAATGCAGCATTGATTACAATATTCGACATTTTTATTTGTATTGTTACATATCGATATTGGCATGGCACATGGACGTGTTGGTTTCTTAGTAGAGAAAGAATGAAAATCTATAGTGCATTAATACCGTGGGAGGGTTAAGGCTTAGATAATTCAAAAATCCTGCTAAGCATCGAACTTTTTTCCCAGACCAATCCATGCCTTCAGTGGGCAAGGTGGTATTCTCACACTAGAGGTTGGAATTCATCTACAAAGAGTCTCATAAAATCCATGTCACAGTGGTGTTTGAATCTACAGGCGGTTGGAGAGAAAAGATGTCATCCACTCGACCAATTAGTTTGCATAACTATTATGAGTTCTGTGTAGCGGGTGGTTCCTTAGTTTCAGAAGAAAGTTATTCGGGAGGTCGGGCATGTGGAATGAAGCATTTTTTATTGTTCTTCGTGTGAACTCATCACACCTGGCAATTACATTATAATACATATATGCAACCTCGTAAGTGTAACTTCTTGTTGTATTCGTTCTTGGAGCTGTTCTTGAACAGCGCTGTGTTCAGTTGTTTAATGCTAAGGGACTTATCTGCTTAATCTGCCTTTTTTGAAATTTTGGTGCTTAGCGATTCCAGTTTGTGGATTTTGGAAGAAGCGGAGCCGTAAAGAGTCGAGGCCTGCACACAGCTTTGTAAACGTGGAAATTCCCAGAGGGTCTTCAGTTTTGTATAATTTCAGTGCATTTTCCAGTGAATTTGTCCTCTTCACTATCCATCTATGGAGAGGTTTGGTTATTTGATAATTCCACATAAGCGTGTCCTTTCCTTTAGTGTGACGTGGTGATCAGCATTCATTTCAGTAAAACTATGGAGACTACAACCGTGTTAGGAATAATTACTTTAATTTTCTGACGTTTCGACCTTCATATGAAGCCCATCATCTGGAGTACACGGTTTGCATTTCTTTTTGTTATAGTAATAGTAATTATAATACTAATAACAGTAATATGTTTTAGTAATATTTATGATATTTCAAAGCAAACACATGCTTATTATTGTGAAAAAATTTAAACAGTACCGATAATCATTGTAAGAATTAATAATAATAATTCACACTCTTACAGTTAACCGTTTATATTTACAACTCATTTTTTCCTTTTAATATGAAGCAGGGAATTCTGAATCATTTTATAGTACTTTTAATGTTGTTTCTAAATCTCGCATACAGCTAGTAATAGCCACATCCATCTTCTGATTCAATAAATTTGTTTCAAAGAGCTTTTATGTTCATAAAGCAGTTGAGTTGTTTTGAATTACCTTTCGAGTTCTGGAGGAACTCTTCCGTACGGGATTGACTTCACTTTCGGTAAACCCCTTTATAACGGTTCTTCTTCATGGATATAACAAAAGTTCAATATTTGAAATAAGTAAGAATAATAAAATAGGATAAAGTTTAAGGTAATATAGAATGTTAGTGTGATAATAATGTTCATTCCACCCCCTCTTGGTAATCTCTTTATGGAGATTAAAAAATGCACGCTTGGTTGTGCTTTTATGTGCGACGTATTCGCCATAATAATTCGAGGTTTAACTGGATTCAGCTCAGTCCTTCTTCAGTTAGAAAGGTTGATAGTTCCTTAAAAAACGTATTGTGAAGGACAAGAATTACTTCAGATATTTTATCATTAATTTGTCAATATTTTTTTACAAATTAAGTAACAAATACCTAAATATTATCAAAAAATATGAAAAACAGCGAACGAGTCGCGGACTTCCTTCCTTTGGTTTATAAAATAGATTCTACGCAACATGCAACAGTCCAGTCCAGGAGAGTTTGCCAGATAACTATTTCTGTAATATACACAGCGGCATATTATATTAACGGGGTTATGCTACAAGAAACTGAGGAGGCCAGGGATCTTGGTGAATAGGAATTTGAGGTTTAAAGGTCACGTTGCAAATACAACTCAGAGGATAATGCAATGTTGAAGTGAACCTTGACATCTAAAGATAAGGAAGTCATTTAGCTTCTTTATAAGGCTTTGATAAGACTGCACCTGGATTATTTACTGGGCGCAATATGGTCTTCCAGGTTCCAAGGGGATAAAGAAGCTGTGGAAAGGGTGCAAAGAAGAGTTACAAAGATTATATCCGGATTATGGGATTGATTATGAGGACGGATTGCGAGTATGTGGATTACAGACTCTGGTTAAGAGGGGTGATATGATAGAGGTCTATAAACTTTTGAATGGGTGTTATAGCATTTCAAATGATGAAAAGTTTCGTTATATGGAAGGTGGGGAGAGAACACCGGGGCACCCATGGAAGTTAAATTTATTTGCAGTCAAGAAAGGGGTGAGAGCTAGGTTTTTCTCCCAGAGAGCAGTGAGTGAGTGGAATAATTTGCCTTTAAGGGGTAGTGAGTGCATCTAGTGTGAATGAATTTAAGGGAAGGTATGATAACTGGTGTGGTTGATTTACAGCTTCCCTCAATGAGTCTTTGACTCCCTGGAGGTCTCAGATAAGATAATAATAATATCAAAAGTCAGAGATTACATAGCCCCCCCCACTGCGCGCGATATACAATATCTTGAAATCAAAAGTTTTATTTTGTCTCGGTGGTCAGGGGAAGCAACACGTTAAGAGAATTCGTTGCTTAAGGACAGTGCCGCCATTATAAAGTGTACGTGGTCGGATTATAGTTGAATTACTGTATATGCTTGCCGGATTATGGGACCATCAGAAGGCATCGGTGCATTTTTTCTTCTCCAAGGAAACGTCAAGATCATAAGACATGCATCGCCATCAACGGAGACCCTTTTTCATATCTTCATAAAGCCATAAAATACCGTATTAAAGGGTACTTTCTTTGGCGAAAATTATTTTATGGGGGAACAACAAAAATTCCTAGTATAAAATTGAGAAACACCTTCCTCTTTTAGTGCGTTAATATCTTTACAAACAAAATTGTTGCTGTTCTCTCAGAGATGATTCAGAACGTGTTCCCAGCAACGTGGAAGTCACTAATATATCGCCTACTCTTCCCCTTCTATTAAGGAATGTCAGATTATCTCTCCGTACACGTGTACTACACGATATGATGATTTATGGAGGTCGCTCTTTCTCTTCTTTTCGTCTGTACTTTGCACTTTTTAAGTTTATGTTGCCTTGGTCAGCTATTTTGATGTTGACAAATGTGCTGTTCACACAATTTCACTCGTACGAATAATGACCTGCTTACTGGTATATTTTTGCGCCGAGGCACGGCTTTTCAGAAAGAGCGAAGTAAAAGAACCCGACTCTTCATTTCCGGAGGAATTCTATCCATCCGAGGCGCTTCATGCTCATCATTTAATAATTTAATTTTCAGACACTTGATTATAAAGTTCATTATAAAGTCATTTTTAGTACAAATCGCTTCTTCTTTCTTTCATGTTGCTAACGTAGTCTGTTGCGGGCAGCAAATTTTGTGTGTGTGTGTGTTGGACTCTTCTTTTTGCGTTATTATTTTTATGTTTACTTTATCTCTCATTTTTTTAATGTTTCTATCATTCTTTTCTTAATATTGTCTTCCAGGAGTTATTTTTTACTTTATTTAATCTGATTTTCCTAACCAGTATAAATTCCATCTTATGATTTGTCTCCCTTAACCAAGCCAATGTGAGTTGGAATCCCGTCTCCAATGTGGTGGTGCTTTGTTAGCACTTTTCAACTGAAGGTGTGTAAACCGACCTCATACAGAGTTTTGGTTTTGTGGGTGTTTTCTCCACAGAAATATGGCGTTTTTACCAGGGGAGAATGCTGGTTTTGAAATTCACGCTTGCTCTTGTTATCATTCAGGGAGTGAGAGGTGTGATTGAAGTCTGATTAGCGGAATAATGAATTACTGACCATTTAAAACTATATACTTAGAAATTTATGTACATTTAATCATACAAATACAACATTTATTGTACAAATGATATTCTATCTTTTTCAATTAAGCTACTTGAATACAAATTCTACCCTACGGTTCTTCTTTATGAACTGGCAATGACATCGTCATAAAAAGTTGGTCGTAGCTTAATTTTCCCAAGCAACACGCACACTTGTAAAGGCTGACTGAAGCTCACTGGTTAGAGCTACTTTGACTGCGTATGGCCTGTGATTAAGGCGACGTGAAGGGAGCGGAAATGGCTGTGCGCGCGCATGAAATCACAGTGCTGCAGCGAGGTACCTGGAAGCTCCTACAACCGAGCAAGCCAAGGTAGCTTTGACTAGACGAGCGAGCATCGGCCTTCGATACAGAACGCAAAGCTCAATTATTTCCGCGCAAGCTTAAGACGTCTTCTGTCTATGAAAATAAAAGCCTGAATGGAATGCTTATAAATGCATGCATTTATTAACAAATAAATATTACTTCTTTCTCAATCAATGAGCTTGCATAGCAAGCATGGAGAATTCGCCCCTGGTTTTTACTACTGCAAAACAGACACACCGGAAGGACACCATATGCAGTTAACAGATATGCTGGTCTCATGGCCTCATTTGCATCAGTCTAGTCCTAATGATTTTCAATCGCTTATCAAAAACAATGGATGGGTGGGTGGGCGGTCGGTCGGTCGGTGGATAGATGTAAGTTTAAGGCAAGTGCATTTCAGAAATTGAAAGGAGCGGGTGACTGCAAATAAACATTTTAGTTGTTATTTACGATCACAAGATGGCAGCACTGGGGTTACCAACCACAGAAGATTCTATAGTCCTCACATACGTGCACCCATTATGCCAACAAACCCTGCTTCAACCATTTCTGACTATGCCCCTTCAGCAGAGAAGCAATGTGTGCTCTCTAAGATTAACCTTGGAGAGCTCACTTAATGAAATTTCAAGTCGCCTACCGTAAAGCAGCATGAATGTTTATAATACATGCGTTTGTCAATAGGTGATGGCGATATAGACGAACTGTAATACAAGCGTTGAAATGCGACTGCATCATTAGCATTCAATCGATCTTTCCTATTTCACTGTTGGTAGAAATTGAACTGTTTGTCTTTTATAAATGCTTAAAGAAGCGAACTTAAGCTTTCTACTTGAGATGAATTTGTCCTTGATGGTGTGCTTTGTGGTAAAATCCGAACGAAGACTTTACGGGCGGAAAATCAACATTTATCTATTCCTATTTGCACAACGCAGTAACGCTAACGTTGCAGAAACAAAATAATGACTGTGGCATAGCCAGAAGCAAAACTGGGTGGGCATGTGAGTAAGCAAGTTCTGTTTGCAGCGAAAGTCAATATTTGCCTTCAATATTTGGCTGCTCGCCATCCGAACATTGTAGAAGCTATCAATTAAAGATGTTCGTAATTCTGTGGATGAACTTTCTTGTTCATCCACAGAATTTACTCATTTAATACTTTACTCATCTATCTTCCCTTCATTTCTTGTTAACCTCATCAAAATCCCTTTCCCTGATATTTTTGTTATGCAGTACGTTATTCTACTGCTTGGCATGTAAGCGTACAATAATCAGTTGGTTTAATTAATTGACTTAATACTAACTCTTATTTTTGGATTCTTTCAACTTGGTTAGGTTTGAAAATAATAAATTTAGTTTAATCCTTTATCCAAATGTAAGCAGCGCCTGAAGTATCTTCAAGCAACTCGTAGCAAAGGTGGACCAAGTTCTCATCACTCCTTGTCTCAGTATCTCCCATAATGCAAAGCAGCACATCTCCTTGCGGATATGTATAATGCTATGCATTAAGGGAAGGGCCACTACCCAGACCGGTTTCGACCTTTATTGAGGTCTCGTCAGTGGGAGCCAGACCCAGAGGTGGTGATACTAAGGTGGAAAAGTCATATTTATCTACGATAACGACAAGGATAAATTTGTGTTGTTTGTGCTCGTGTCAAAATAACTTATCTTGGGCTGTAATGCTACCAGCCCAAACTACACGTAAATCATGCGTTACTCCCATTACGCTATCCCCACTAGATAGGTGTTTGGTGTAGTCTGCATTGAATGCAGCTCCAGCGTTAAGTAGTAGCCGGTACTGATACTAGGGCTAGTATCAGTACTGGCTAGTATCAGTAGCCAGTACTGATACTAGCCTTACCCGCACAGTACATTGACTATTCCAAAATACAACTATTACTACAAATAGTTGTATTTTGGAAATAACGATTTTTAGATAAATATATATAAAAAATTAAGAACTGCGATAATAAAACAGGAACTTTTATTTTATACTGGAGGGGCTGCAGCACTCATGGACTGCAGCACATCCAATGAGGGGCTGCAGCACATCCAATGTATTTGAAGCAGTTGATTTGTTCTAAAATTTTATTTTCAATCATGATTTTACTTCCGACTGGAAATGGTCCTTTAATAGCTAAGATTCTTGTTTTGTCTGGTGATATTTGCATTCCAAGTAATTTTTTTTTATTTCTTTTTAATTTATCTTGATTTTTTTTATCTTAATTATTATAATTTTAATCTTTCATTTTTAAAGCATATTCTTCAGCAATTATGTTTAATGAGTATATTCATCTCTGGAGTTCATCTTCTCTTCTTGCTGTGATTATCTGGTCATCTGCAAACAACGAGGTATTATGCATAGTTCCACGATCTAGATTTAAATGTTGATTGTATATTTTTCTTATATTTCTTTCCTATTTGGTCTATAGAGATAAATCGGAGCATTGAGTATCCTTGACAGACTCTTCTGTTTGTTGGTTTACATTCTGTAACTTTTTCATTCTTACATTTTATTTTTTTTTAAATTAAATTATTTTAATTTTAATTTGGTTGTCTTGATTCATGTTAGTTATTGCTGCAAGCAGCTGATTTGGGATGTTTAGATTCTTGAGTTTGTTTCTTAAGAATGTCAAAGGCTTTGGTAATCTATAAATGCCATATGGGTGTTTCTATGCTCAATGCTCCATTTTTTTCGTTCTCATTAGGATTTTCATTTTTAATTTTTGGTTCTCACGCAATTTTTTTTTTAAATTTTATTCTACACTTTACGACTCTTCCGTTTCAGAAGGGAATAAAAAATATTGACTGGCGAGAACATACTTACGTAGTCCAGCTTTTCTTTCCTAAGGTTCTTGGAATATACGTGTTTTACATCAGGATCTACTTCATTATAATCCACGAGGGACTGCTACATTTCAAAATACTCTTAGTTTAAAAACAAAGGATAAGTTGTTCCTACGACTTTTAAAACCATTATGAATTTCATAGGCTAAATGTATAAATTATATTATTCGAAATTAGGTTCTGTCTACAGAACTGGTTAATTATTTTACTGCAAGACACCTAAGACTATGAGCGGCTTGTATTAATGTCTCTCAATTGAATGTTCTAGAAAGGATGTTTGTTTGGGGGGGGGGAGTAAAATCAGAAATTTCTTGCTTCCAAAAACTCACCACCACCGTATGAGATCAACTAACCCACCTTCACTTGAAAAGTCGTCATAAATTCTTCTCGCCTACCAGAACCCAAGGCACGTTCTTTCGATTGCGTTGTTCTGCTAGCAATCTTGCTCTTGGGACAAATAATAATTTTGGCTTTGTTTATTTAAAGTTTCGTTTATTATTTATAAATAATATTTTTTGTATTTTTTAAAATTGAATTTTTAAATTGTCCGCAAACTCTGTTCTGGAGATCCAACATGGAACTTTTTCAAGCCACTTCGGGTCTTACATCGGGCAATGAAATTGACGAATCGGGTGATGAAGTTGGTTGAAGAGTGGGTTTGTTAACCACTCCGCCAACCATACCGTAGCCATTTTTAATTAATCAGTAGTCATTAAGTATCTAATTAATTATTTTCACATTACTATTATTGCTTATTAGACGACGCCTCCATGGAGCCACGGGGCTTATTGCAGGACCAGAGAGCCCTCGGCGCTACACAACACTGCGCGATCCTCTGCCAGTGCGAATATCATCAGTGTGTACTCTTGATTGCTTTCCTTTTTAATTTTCTACTACTGTCGCGTTACTTGTTTTGTTTAACAATCTTTCAAAGGAATTACGCTACACATCTTTATCTTCAGTTTTCACGTCACCTTTATCATCTTTAATTCCTTTTACAGTACTTTTTCCTCCATTTCTAAGCTTTTTCAATCGCTTCCAGAATATTTTGCTACTTACCTGATATTTCTTTTCTATGTTCTTACCAAAATCTTCCCAGTACTTTTGTTTAGTTAATTTTACAGAGTGCTTCGCTTTCTTTGTAGTCTCTGAGAGACTTACAGAGAAAGCGAAGAATAAGAATTTTGTACATTTTCTTCTGGAATTTCTAAGAGCACAAGCTGACTTACTTGCCGAGAACTTTTGATACGCTTTCTTCTTTCCTTTGACTGCCTCTTTAACTTTCCGAGTCCACCATGGAATTCTGAATTTTCTATATTTGCAGACAACTTCGCCACGTGCCTCTCCGGCTGAATCAATGAATGTTTTCTTCATAGTCTGCCCCTATGTTCTCCACGATTAGGTTCTTGTTTTTATAATCTTTCGTTTTTAACTTCCAGTAAGATTTGTGTTTTGGGTCTATAATTCAGTTTTGATCTGACATTTTCTCGACTTTGCGTATTTTTTGAAACTTTTTTTACAAACTCTTGATTTCAATAAGAAATTCAGTTTTATCTTTTTAGTTTCGAACAAGATAAAACTGAATTTCTTCTTGAAAAGAATAGTGTATAAAGCTTATTTAAATTAAGGGGATATTAAATCCCACATTATTTCAAAGCCAAATAAGAAACTCAAAGATACAAATCTGATCTAAGAGTTTCATGCTGAATATAGAAACTATATAAAGTTTGGCGAGTTTAAGCGTAAGCCAATACCTGGTAGTGCAATGCCAGGGTAACTCATTGCAAAGGTGGAGCAAGATCCGATCATTGTTCTTAGTATTTACCCATAATGTAAAACAACAGCTCCTAGGAGATGTATTATTGTTCTACATTATGAGAGAAGGTCACTACCCAGACCGGTTTCGAGGTCTCATCAGTGAGTAGGTAGACCAGAATAATACCAAGATGGTAGTGAACAGAGCTTACATATACTCTGCTATACGAATTGTCAAGAAGGTATACCAATAAATTATTTAAAATAAACAGCCAAGAGGCTTCAATTCGGCGACTATCAACCGTAACACTCGACGAGACATTTCTTTTATTCATGTGAATTTGTGCACATATTTTTTTGTTGGAACATGGTGTTAGTAATAACCAGTCCATGTCCTGAGCAGAAATCCAACAGATATTTGCCATTTTTATTAGCTTTGCTCTTTTCCCCAAATTTCCCAAAACATTTCTATATGTCTGATAATCATTCCCCACTCTGCTGTTTAGATCTCTCCAATAAGGACCTCCCCCCCCTTTTTCTTTATGTTAGCTGCCTGCTCCAATGACTCGAACAGTTCCTCCATTTCTTATTTAGTACATCATTCTTTGGTAGGGGGGGGGGCATAGACACAAGTAGGTCTCATTGTCCAATTCCTCATTGTGAAATTGCTTACCACTCAAATTGATTATTCTCGTGTTTAGCGATGAATTATAACATCTTGTATTTGTCAGAAGAAGGTGATGTTATATTCAGATAAATGATGATCAGGGAAAGAGGGGAACGTCGTGGTACTTTTCTAATTCTTCTGCCACTTCTTTACCATTGGCACTTCTCACGTTGATTATGCTAACTTGGATTCTGTGATTATATAGAATTTATTTTCTTCATTTTGAATCGTAAAATTCTCTATGAGAACTAGTATAGGAGGTTTAAGGTAGTTAAAGTAGAATGCATCCTTACGCGAATTAGAATCTGTAGACCAGTAAAGAAACAGGAATAGGGTTTACTCGCAGCAGTCGAAGGACAGCTACGAAAATTAAATAAACACACAGAAAGATACAAACTTAAATATGAGAATAAAACGAAAACAAATACTACCAAAATATTTACTCCAAGAAAGGCTTTTATCCTACCTTTTAATAATATTTACTCCGCCATGTTTTTATTTTTAATCCTTTAGAATAATCCTAATTTTGCTAATTTTGCTTTCCTTGTATATATACATATTTAAAATAGCTAATTAAGAAGCTAATTAACCAGCAAGATTTCCTTGATTGTAGTTATCTTTATATTTCTTTACTAAATGCTTCTTGTTTATGTAAAGAAGGCCGAGTTCGAGATTATGGTTATTAAGTGTGCTTTAATAACAGAAACCCTTCAACCTATACAACTGGATCATTCCTGTTAATCAACCTTTAATCTGTCTAGTTTTACATCGGAAATTTTATTTCATTTGTCTGGTAAAATCTTTAACAAAAGGAAACAATAAATTTTCAAATCTTAGCCTTATTAAATTATTTTACAATAACAAGATTTTAGCCATCTACAGGCTATCCAGTTTATATCAATTATTAACTCTAAAAGTGAAAAACTACACGAAAGGAAGAAATAATGTCACACATGAGGAACTTATAGAGAAAGGTCCTTGAAGAACTAACATAACACGTGATTTAGCGATAACATTGTAAGAGTCTTAGTATCACCGATAGATGGCAGCACTAACACGCAATGAAAATTTTGTGTTAGAGGAGATTAAATACATTTGACCGATTCACCTATGATCCTAAAAGTGAAGGGGGGGGGGGAAATATCGATTGCTATTAATATATTCAGTGTGCATACAAAAAACACTTCGACATATATGTCTAATATTGTTTATTTATTATCAACCCCACTGCTTTTCTGCTCGTATTAGAAATGTCAACTGTTTGTCCAAAGCAACAAAAACTGTGATCTGCGTGCTTCTTATCGCTGCCCCAAAACACCGTCAGATGTTGACTCTCATTATCTGTCCAGGCTTATCTTGAGCTACCACGCCACACCCGAGTTACTCCGTTTGTGTGTGGAATTCGATGTCATTTAGCGCTGCATGGCGGTAGTCAAACAGCGAGAAAAAAAAAAAAAAAAAAAGATAAAACTCAGAATGGATCCTTGACAGATAATTCGCACACGTTGGGATATGAGCTGAAGATAAGAATGTGGAGGATACTTCATAACTGACTAAAATAAAAAAAAGTCTGTCGCGAGAAGTGAATACTTTTTAGACATGAAATTCAAGATTTCAACAGATTAGTAATAACATTTGCTTTAATTTAGAATGCAGAATTTTTGACACAATTTATTCCGGTGATCATTTTGAAGCTGTTTTCTTGTGAATTTCAAATGAAAGTTACATCCTTGCGATACGAATTCACAGATTTCGAGGATGTATAGTTCAAGGTTGTGGCGTAATTCACATTAGGCAGGAAACAGGGCAGCCACGAGAGTAAATTGTGCCAAAAATTTTGGATTTCAAATACTGTATACGACTTGCTCTTTTAATTACATGGTACACACAAAACTAGCTAATTTATCGTAATAAATTGAGATCATGAAAGTCAAGGACATTTGGCTGGTCGTGAGCAGTAGAAGTACCAATGATGATTACGCAATGCATGCTTTTATTACTAGAGATGGATCTTCAATACGTACAGTCTTTAATGGCCAAGATCGTGACTGTGGAAAAGATGGAGATCAGGGTTTTGTGTCATTATCTGCTGTAAATAAAATGCTTTGAGAGATTTACCTGCAGCAGGGTGGATTACTTTTTCAAAGTTCATGACACAAAGAATTGCATATGTGTGTTGTTGTGGTCTTTTTTGGTAGTTTTTTTACTTTCATTTTTAGCTTCTAGAAAACAACTTAGAATTCTAAAAAAAATATTTTCGATTCTAAAACTTTAAAATTCCAAAAGATTCTACATTGTAAAAACGTGAATTTTAAAGCTTTAAAGTTCTAAAAAATGTAAAATTCAAAAACTTTTTAAATTTTTAAATTCAAAAACTTTAAAGTTTTAAAACTTTAAAATTTTAAATTTAAAAATTCAAAAATTTTAAAGTTTTAGAATTCTAAAAAATTTAAAATGAAAAACCTCTTTAAAATTCTAAAAACGTAAGCTTTTAGAGGTCGAAAATTTTTTCTACTCGGTTTAGAACTGTCCTTCCGCCAAATATTTATTTATTTTGTTTTATTTTTTGAAACCACTTCAACCACCAAACGATTTCAGAAGTCGGAATATCCATTGCCATGTAAATGTCCAACTAATCCATTGAATTAATGTTCCATCCTATCGATCATCTCTTTCTTTGACATTCCACAAGTTCTTTGTTGCTCCCAATCGATCAAAATAAGTTCGCTTTTCTGCGTGCGCTAATGAATCAATAAAAAAAAAGAAATCTTATTTTGTGGAGGTTCTCATTTCACGCGAGGCTCCGCAGCGGGAATACGTCATTACCATATTTATGGCAGCACGCAGCTCGGCCCGGGCGACAACCTAAAAGGGATTACGGGAGGTGCAATCTCCGAACCAGATCGTTCATCTTGCGTTCCCATTACAGCCTCGCCACAGGTTCCTTCTGCGTAAGAAAAGAAAAGCGAAGCGATTCTACGGCCATTCATCTGTCTTAATCACTGGACGAGCTGACACGTGAAGGTCACACCTGCGGGTTTCCTCGTGCATTGTCAGAAGTTTCCAGTGTGAGCACGCGGAACTGTAGTGTCATAGCTTGTGCGACCGCGTGCTTCCATATTCTGTAGAAGTATTTTTTTTATATTTTTTTATGATTACGTATTCCATAGCTGGAATTGGAAGCAGTTTTGAAAAAAAAAAAAAAAAAGAGAGAGAGAGAGAGTAAAAGTTGTTTGTACTGTACGCCAGGTGGCGCTAGTAAGCGAGGTGAGTAGCGTGTGGAGAAGTTTGTGTTTTTATGTTTTGTACAACTACGTTTTACATGAAACTGTTGCATTTCTAAGCAGGTTACGAGGTTTTTATGTTGCTGTGACGTCATAATTTTTTCGCAACTGTTACAACAATGACTAAAACAGTCAGTAAAAACTGGCATAATTATAAGTTAAGATTTCTGAAAATTTTTAGATGCTAAATTTAATTAACAAAGCTTAATAGAACTTAGAGCTCTCTTGTTATCAACCCCCCCAAGGCTAATAAAACTACTAATTAAGGTTTATTTTGAAGGATATATTAATATGGAGTATTCGAAAGAAAAATACGATAGGCGTTTTGTAGCGCCATCTATATTTAATTTCAGAAAGTTAATTTATGCAGTATAATACAGAAAATGAAGATCCGAAAAGGTATAAAGATGTAAATTATAAACATCGAACAACATATTAGAATCAAATCACACATGAAGATTACAATGCAATCATGAAAATGCATAAAAATACTAGAAATGAAAAACCTGTAATATACATAAGCCAATAGGATCAAAGGCGATGGGTATGTCTGTGTGTTAGCTGCTTTGAATAATTTATCAGCTTATGAATAATAGAAAGAGTAAGGCTAGTTATAAGGTTGTATGGTTTACGTTCCTCTCATAGCCTTGGCTCATCGGCTGTGAACATCCTCAATTATCTTCACACGCGCATAACATTTTGTTTGAGGTAGGATACAACTCATATAAAAATTGAATCCCTTGTCAAATGAAAGGTTACGAGACCTTTATTAAAATTAAAGACATTACGGTTCCATCCATATTTTATAGTTAATTATAAAAAGAAACTTAAAGTTTCAAATACTCGTATTTACCAGGATCCCGTATGTACCTTTTTAATAATGCTTGAATTAGGCTTTCACTGGCCTGACAGCAGTTTTAAAAGCACCTTTATTTTAATTTATTTTTGTTTTCAATCGCACAATTCAAAATATCTTGTCAAGGGAATAAATACTGTCCATCTCTTCTCGGTTGCAATTTCAGTTTTAAAATGAGGCTCACATAAAAACAAAGAAAGAAAATCGTATCCATTGTTCTAAACTAGACGTTGCTAACGATAACGTCCACTAGGTGGCGCAACTGCAGAGCGGTTGCTTCTGACAATTGTGTCAAGCTACTGATACACGAAGTTATCTTACGATATTCCTTCGTTCTTGTGATCTTCATTAACGATTTCGACTACCGAAGAAATTGCTTGCTCGAGTTCGAAATTTTTCATTTTTTGTTAGCGGAATGCAAAGCGAGACGATTATAGAGGGGGGGGAGTCGAATGGGGGAGTGGAATTATGATTTTCCTTCATGCCAGATTACATTCATTAAAACAGTATCTCTGTTGCTACGAGGATTACAGACTCTCGCAAAAGAACGGACTCCACCAGGGAACCATTCTCATTAGTGCCGACTTGATGTTCGTGCTGTCTTATTGGAAGCAGGAAAAGAGAATGAATTTTTCTAATCAGGGAGGGATTAAAAAAAAAAAAAAGATCAATCTATCCTGATACTTACTATCCGAAAGAGAAGTTCAATGCGAGAATATCGGATGCTTTTGAAAGAAAGATAGTGTTAGCATCAGCTGATAGAACTTGCCAAAATCATCGGGTTAACTTTTCCCATCTGCAGATGTTTTGCTGGGGTGATGGGGATAGGCCGGGCCTCACTATCTTCAGCCGTTGACCCATCGTAGTCTTTTAACCGTTCTCTCTCGAAATGGACGTTAAAAGTTCTTGTGTCGAATCTGGCCGAGGATAATTTACGTTAGTGTTTAGTATATATTAGACTGGAATCATCCAGTTTTGTATGGGAATTCACACTATTTCAATAATCTTTTTGACTCCCACTCATAAAAGGTTGCAAGCATTTAGTTATATTAGCCTGATTGGATAAAATAACAAAATAAAAAAATGTATATTTTTTTTTATTTTGTATATGTTTCCAAACTATGATTTTTAACATAGTTCGGAAACCCTACTCTACAGACCAACCATGGAACTTTTTCAAACCTCAGACCTCCGTTAAGCTGGTCGTTGGTTTCACACAAGGTGAGAAAATTCATCTCCCAACGACTATCACAAGCATCAACGTCCATGACAGGATTCGAGATGGTTGGATACGCTAACCACTCGGCCAACTTGGTCAGCTGTTTTCTAAACTGCAGTACATTTGTTTGTATTGGTTCTTTCGTTTGGTCGACTTTTCCTATCAGATTCACAGTGGTAATTCATTTTAGCCTTCTTGGCCGAGTGGAGAGGGGGTCTTGCGAACAGGTTGTCTTCGAATTCTATTTCATCAAATTAAATATTTCATTGCGAGATTTATTTCATTACTTCGTTTCTTTCGTCTTTAGGAAACTTGTTTCAGAGAGTTGTAGAATATTCTTCCATTATTCGAGTTCTACAACATTCCAGTATTATCCACTGTGCATGAGGATTAAATCAAGAACGATGAGTTGAATATTGCATACACAAACGAATTCCAACTAATGCATCGTACACGGATCGATAGATAGATAGATAGATGGAAAAAAAGAGAGTACCAGAATGTTATGGCTCGATGCCCTGAAAGAATGAAAGTATAAGAAACATTTCCCCTCTCTGATTAATTATTGTTTACCGAAAGACACGAGCTTCGAATGCCTTCTCTTTTCCCCGAATTTTAGCAGTTCTTTCGCGAAAACCAATACGATATCAGCACGTGCAAAAGCTGTGGATTAAAGCACCGGAAGAAGATGAAGCGCACTTTCATTTGAAAACTACCATAAAATATTTGATTTTTTTTTTTTTATTCAAAAACGAGAAACAGATAATATAATCCTTTTAGGTTTGCGTTATGTTTATTTTATTTGTTGTTCTGTAACTTTATCGAATGCTTTGTAATCACCCAAGTCCGTGCCATTTCAATCATCACTTAAAACCTCTTCAACGTTGCACCAATCACTGCATGTTGTTCCTCTGCAACAACCTCGTGTTGATGCAGAAGCTGTTAGCACGAACTCGGCACTTCATTGTTGTTTATACAGGCCGGTATCATATCAGCGAAATTCATGCTTTTCGGCAGAATGCACGCTCTGTATCTGTATTTACTGCGGATGATATGCCGGATCACGTTCGTGCATCCGGAGAAGAGGAAATACACTCGCTACAAAGCTTGTGCAAATGCGGACTGTTCTACGGAACATTCTTCATGCATTCGTGAACGTACGCATCAGACCGACACGCTGCTCTAGAAAATCAATTGCATCGACCTTCTTCAAGGTCACCTTTTAAACAGTCTCGACGTTGCTTTAACTGCTGGAGAATTCCCTTTTGTAGCTATTGCATAGAGTGTCGTTAAAATGGATTGGAATGTCTCCTTTTGGCGGAATCCATTCTTAAAAAGTGCGATTGAATCCGATCGGATTCGCTGTAATAATGAAAAAAAAAAAAAAAAAACTTCGACAGTATCACACTAGGGGGCACTCGATGCCATCTTTCCAATGTTAACAGTTATTCTGCATTAGCTATGTCACTTCAAGTCTTAGAACTCCTCATAATTGCAGCCAGCCGTGTGTGTGTGTGTGTGTGTGTGTGTGTGTGTGTGTGTGTGTGTGTGTGTGTGTGTGTGTAGCTTTAATCGTAGCCTACAGCGCTGAACAAGAATGTCGTCCCCCCCCCTGTACCATTCTTAGGGATTGACGAGAAGCGACACTATCTATTGCGGTGGCCTTAGCGCCACCAAAGGAATGAAAATTAGATTAGCCGATCGATCGACGTTAATCGGCCTCGATAGATCGCACCACAATCCAATCACAAGGTTAATGTAATGGAATCTGGCGAGCACCATTTGGCCGCTCTCAAAGCAGAGATGAACGATGCGTCTGCATTTGTTCTCGCATCAACAGGCATGGAAGGATCATTCAAGTGTCCCCACTCGACACTGATTAATCGTCAGGTGGGAAGGGGGGGGGGAGGTTTAGAGTTAAGTGAACAAGAAACTAAATCTCCCTTTCACACACAAATATTCTGCGTGGAGGGTTGTTAGCGAGTGTGCTTACATAGGCAGCATTTTTCTCTCCGGAGAAAGCGAAGAGTTTGCGGACTACTTAAAGGGCCCTTTTCCTTTCCCAATCAACGTGATGATTTCTTAGTTTGCTTCTTGAAATGTTTCCTTTGTTCCCAGCTGGCAAGTGAACTTTAAGTCCCCGCAAGTAGCACTCGAGTTCGACTAACAAGTCAGGAATGTCTTTTGGAACTTCTGATTAACGGGGACGTAATTAATTAGCAAGCGTTTTTTAATCACCCACTTAATCCTTCAACGTAATTGGGGCAACAAAATGAACCACAAGGGGCCGAAAGGGACCTTGCCCTGCTTTTGGCGTTTTATTTCCTTTTTTAATTAATTCTCTAAAAGAAGACGAAGTTTGCATCGCTAATTAGTCTTTCTGAAGAAAGTGTTTCTTTGAAGGACTTTGGATCGATGATGAGGGGAAAAAAAAAAAAAAAGAAGCGTGACCGTCACTTGGCGGGGAACTCCACACCACTTCCGGCTTATCCAAAATCGATTTCCGTCTGCCAGGCAAACTGATTGCCTCCGATTCGTAGCCGACGTGGTGAGGATTTTGATTGTCCTTTTGTGGGTGTTTGCAATTTACTCCGGTAATCGCCTTCAATAGAGGGCGCCACTTTCAGTTGAATTTTTTTTTCGAAAAAAACGGCTTCGACTTTCTCGTGTTAAAATGGAAGTTTCGTGGTGAGAGACTTTGGCACATCGCATTAAGATCATTTCCTTTTTTTATCTTGACGTGAATATTTGTGGATGGGTTCTATCGCAACCGAATCAATCTCCATTCACCGAAAGAGCACTTCATGCCACATGTTTTTGAACTTATCTAGCAACAGCGTTTATCTTATCTTCAAGGTCCTCCAAAGATGAGGTACATATAGAGACTACGTCACCGTTGCGCACGCCAGAAACCCCATTGTCGAATTCACGTGAGTTAGTGCAATCCCCCTCGTTCTAGAGATATGAAAATATGTTGCAGAAAGCACGTCAAGAATTGCTCGTTCCTTCTGTGAAATCTTCGAAACGTCATCTATGAGCAGGAGCTGGTCCAATCCCAACCGGCGGATGGGACTATCACGTGATGATAACAAATCTTCTCCTCTCCACCTTTTCCCGCTCATCAAAGCGCTGTGTCGACCACTGAACGATATTTGTCGGAGTATCCTTTGTGCACGCAAAACGTTCGTCAACTGGGCTACTTTTTGAAACACTCACCGAACGTTTTGCATCCCTCAAGATGACCTCTGACCCGACTGAAATGACGACGAAGTTCAGCAAACTGCCGAAGTGCGAAAACCGACGTCACACGCTTGCTACTGTTTTACGGTAAGTGTCGGAATCAATTTTATAATCACCCAACTGGTCGTTCTAAAGGTTTTATTCATTTCTGATTTCTTACGTGAATATTGTCATGTTCTTCACTCTTTCTCTCTCGCTCTGTTTTTCTCGGAAATATTTTTATTACGGATTTCGTCTGCTACAAACAAAATTTGGTGCGTGCCTGTGGCGATTTTCTCTTCTTACCGGTGCCGAGAGTGAACTTTAGCATCGCAAACGACGTCTAGAAAGGTGTCAGTCATTAGGAGACTCACAAGAGGTTTGCGATAGTTTTTTGCTCGAAGAAAGTTGTCGTGAAACTTGCGTGCAGCTAATGCATTGGTTTGGTGCTGTCACAAACAAATCTGTGCTCCGTGTCCAAATGCAATGCGCCAATATTGCCATAAATGTATTGTAACATTATGGCAATGTTGTTGTTTCTTTTAGAGTATTATGTTAAGTGCTTGGATTATCTTTATTGCATTTAATTTTACTCCATCTGGTGTCGTTCTCATAACTTTTATCTATGATTTTAATACGCTTTGAATTCTTTTTCTTATCTGATTTTAAATTGCTTTCTATCTCTGTCTACACCAGTGGCGCATCCAGGGAGAGGGGGACAAGGGACCCTGGACCCCAAAAAAAGAAAGAGGAAAAAACACAAGAAAATTTTCCAAAAATGCGCTCAATCCGAGACTTCATTTCGCTGTTCGGTAAATTAGCCAAGCGAAGGACTCCAAAAGATTCGCTTGGTGTCACATAGTAGTTCACTCAATGGTAAGCTTTGATGTAGATGACGTCAGCATGGTTGGATGAAAATTCTCATTGCTGCGTAAGCTAGGACTTGGTTGCCTTAACTTTTTTTTTAACTTTTTTTTTGTTGAGGTTTTTTTCTTTCTTTCGAAGTCTCTTAAGATTGCTGGCGCTGAAAGAGCAATCTCTAAAACGAGAGCGAATCCTTCACTGCTCTTTGAATCGAAGTTCGAATGAAAGGAACAAGAATCGACTATCGGATGTCGAGGTGAGCCTTATAAGTTGCAAAAAAAATCTCATGAGAAAAATCAATTTTCATATCCGAAGAAATTCATTTGCATACCTTCAGCTGACGCAGTGCAATATCAGAAATTCAGCCAGAGGCTGAAACTTTTCAAGTAAAAATGAAAGCGTTTGTTTGTTTTGGGTTTAAGAAACAGCCAAGAATTCGCATTTGGCCAATCCACAAAGTTCTAAGGAAGTCGAATGATCGCTTGGATATTTTAAAAGCATTCGATCAGGCTTAGTAGAAAGACTATCCAAGTGGGCTTCCGCGTGAGATTCTAACCCTTTCTGTCTTAACGTGCAGCACCGTTGAAAACTCCTCGGTTTGGTCGATGATAATGAACCTTCCCATTTGTAAAATATTTACAACAGTCACGTTTTTAGTGTTAAAATATTTAAAAGCTTCACACCGTTCACAAAACGGTAGGCTTTGTATTAAATATCTTTCACAATGAATCAATAACACCGAATTCTTTGAAAGTGTTAAAGACTTGAAGTTATCTACTTCTGAATCGTTAACATTCTGTGCTATAGAACAAGAAACGGTTTCTTATATTCCAGAAATTCGATTCTCAATTTAGAAAAATAAATTAATTTTGATTAGGTTGCAGTTTATAAAACCAGTGAAAATCAAGTCTGTTCAGCTATTTATATTTCGTACCTAATTCTAATAAGACTCAAGTGAAACAAATGGAATTGAAGAAGGATTGGTTAAAATCTAATTGTCTTCACCGCTAAAATTGGCATTTTTGTAACTGAAGAAAGAACGACAATTTAAATTGTCTTCAGAAACTTCTCATTTAGGATAATCAATAAGTTAATTATTGGTCCTCATTACGTGAAGTCATTTGAAAAATTAAAAGGACTGAAGTCAACACTTGAGAAGCCAGTTCTGGGAAATCCAACAGTTTATTGAGTGAGTTTATTTAAAAAAAAAAAAAACTTTTTTTTTTTTTTTTTTTCGAGGATCGATCAAGTCTACTAATTTAAGTTGGAAATTAAATGGAACCCAAAGATTGCAATTAAGTCGGCGTCAAAATTCCACCATATTAAAAACAAATTGCTCTTTTTCATCATTCGCCGAATGAAAATCAAGACCCAGGAAATCCTTTTCGATCAAGGATTTTAGACGATCGATAGAACGACAAATAATACGACCGCTAGAGTTGTGCAGCAAGTATAATCAAAATTTAAGAATAATTTTCGAAAAAAACATCGATAAGATCAAAAAGGAAAACCAGTTTCTTAGAGGACTTGAGCCCATAACAGATACATCATTAAGGAAATTGTTTTTTATTTTCTAGCTCAGTTTCTCACCAGGAGGTAACATTAGTGAAAGATTAGCGGCTCTTAATCTATTCGTTAACTGATTATTAATTAGAAATCCATAAAACATTTCGTAGGCTATAAATAATTAAAGATATTGGATGGCTAAGAAGTTATTGTATCCAAAGCATTAATAACAAGAAGCCTAGATCGTGGGATGATCAAACGAATCAGAAAAATCTCAAAGAGCTTCCGTGTCTCAGTCGGTATTGACCGTGTCACGTGGGAGGAAAGACAGATGCGAATCCTGTCTATGACCTGAGTTAGCCAGACTCATACGAAGGAGGAGGACAGCCAGAGAGTCATGCAATGAAAAACGGACATCAGACTAAGCAGGTACGATCGACCCTCCTGTCAGAGTGTTAAGTTTTTATGACCAAGTTCAACTCGGTCCTTCAGCCGATTACCTTACCTTAAGAAGAAGAAGGTGAGATGTTTTTCTTAAAAGTTTGTTTAATTGGTTGGACCATTTTCCAAAGAACGTGTTTAGTCGAGAAAAAGCACAGCTGCTTTATGATCAGCGTGAAACAGCCCTCAGCTTAATCAATATTATTGCCAGTTAAGAATGGGATGTTTACGTGTGTGTGTGTGTTTATATTAATTTTGTAAATCTTCTTTGATTTGGATACGACAGGATTTAACAAATCCGGATAAAAAAAATAAATAAAAAAAAAACACTCAGCAGCCGACATTGAATAAAAAAAAATTAAATCATAATATTTATAGAACTAAATGTTATTTTGAGTTTCTTTTACTCATTTATTTCTTGTTCTCTCTCGCTCTGTAGCCTTATTTCATATTTACATAATAAAGTTAAAATAATGTCATACAAAAATATATAATATTATGCACAGTATTTATATATATATATATATGATAATTTCTTTTCTTTGTCAAAACGGATGTGACGTATTTCCTTAACAAGCACGGGTTTCTACCTGATGGCAAGAATGAATCACGAAGTATTTGTAGCTCAGTGAGAAAATACTTTTGCCATTACTTCCAAACACTTTGTCTTCGAGTTCAACTTACACTACATGAAAAAAAAACGAAACAACTTTTTTTCAACTTAATATTTTATGTAAATTATTAAAAACAGTTTTATATATTCATAATCACATTAACATATAAATTTGACGAGTTTTTTCTTTGATGTGATAGCCTAAAATACAATATAGCTCTGCAACAATTCGTTAGAAATAATGGACGATAGTAACAGCTCAATTGTTACGTCTCAAAATTGGACGCACGTGTGTGGCAGACTGATACCGTGCTGTAACAATAATAAGAACTGCAGTGATATGCTCAATAGCCGTACGCTACCAATGGGCCCATAACAATAAGTATATAGCATTTGCATAGTTTTTTTCAACTTTTTTTATTGTTGTCAATTTTAAGCCATGTATCAAACCAAAATCGTGCACTTCGAGTACCTTTTTTAAATCGAAGGTTAGGTGTGTGTGTAACCTACTTATATACAGTAGCACAATATTTGTAAACAATGAAAATATTAAGGCATATACGTATAGGACATGCCTCCAGTTGGATACAACAATCTCTGTTTTTGATGTAAAATCTAATCTTTGCACTCACTGACCAAAGATTATTAACGAAAGATTGTTAACGAAGATTATTTCTGATCGTGTAATAAGATATGACTTTTTTTTCCACGAGGTATCATAATATTCTGAATTATCTCTACTATTGTAGAGATAATTATCTCTGACAGGTTTGCATCGCCTCTCATTGCTTTGTTTCTCGTGTATTTGATGCAACTCAATGAAATCCGATATTCTTTTCCGAATCGGGGTAGCTTTTCAAGAATAATGCATGATTGCAAAGAGAGTACGGGCGACCCTATCTCGGTGGTACACAACCTTATCGGAGTGGGCTCGCTACTGGCTGTTACGGTTAAGCAAAGTGTCACCTTTTGCTGATAACTGGATCAGTGGGGGGGGGGGGTAAATACCATTGAGACGAGTAGAAGTGGTGAGCGGAAAGCGCTGACAACACTCTTGTCAGCACTTTTCACTCGATATGTTTTTTTTTTTTCCTCCAATGCTAATGTTGCAGTAGTTTATCCTGTTTTAGGTTCTAGAGTAGCGTGGATGTACCAAACATTACGAGATATTAACGATCTTTCACCTTATCGAAACATTTTAGACAATCATGTAAAAGAAGACAGGATGCACACACTTCAATTTAAATTAAAAAAAAAAAATTGATTTATCTCCTTGCCTGTATAGCTCAGTGAAAGTTGCGTGTGCCATCCACGGTGCTAGACCGCTCGAAGGAAGAGCGTTGTAAGTTCTATTCTAGTCGTCGACTAGAGGAACTTTGACTAAGACTTTTTTCGACCGGTTCCCGAGTTTGTCGATCTCTGGGCACGGGTAAGCGTGTTTTTGTTCCCGTAAACCCAAGAAAATCGACCGTGGAACCCACACTGTTTTCAGACAGTAAAATATAGGGTTAGGATTAGGGACCACGAGATGACCGCACGTCTTCACCAGTGCCTTGTATAATTGTTGATAGTCCTGGGCCAGCTATCTCTGATTGACTATCGGTGGAGATTGAACTGTCCACTCAGTCTCCAAAAGTTAGATAGGGCTAAAACGGACTATACGAGAATTAAAGACATTAGCTGATTGTTTTAACAGAAATGCAGAGTTTGTGATAGTGTTTAGACATCTGCAAGCTGTCAATAATAACATGCCTTGTGATAAAGCAATCGAAGTAACTTTTAATTTGTCCCAGTGCTGGTCCGTTCGTACTGCAAAGTACGTGAATAGTACAAATTATCATTTATTTATTAAAATATGATTAGCTTAATGTTAATTGATAATATTATTATTCATTTATAGCAGTTTGGATTAAACCTTTAACTTTCATATATTAATATTTGCATCAGTGACGTTCTCGTATTGAAAATAAAAAAATCGTAAAAAAAAAGGGAGTTAGTGGATCTCGTTTAGCTCTAATTTTATGAAGATCCGTGGTTAGTCGGTCTTCACCTTCACTGATAAGTTGGAGACTATCAATGAATTAAGATTTCAGGGTAGACATTATGAGAGACAGTTTCCGCCATCTAGTGGTCCCAAACGTTAACAGATATATTATGTCTGAAATGGTGCGAGTTCTTCGGTCGATTTGGCTGATCAGGATTCGAATCCCGTCTAGTATATGAAAACAATCATAATAGCTCATGAACTGAAGGTGAGTTAATCTTTCTCATATGGAGGGGGGGGTCATTAATTTTCTGCTTACGTAAATATAAACGAACAAATGCGCAAATTGTATCTGGGGATATTGTAGAAATTTCATTTTGCAGTGAATGACAGGGGAAGGAGGGATGTGTTAGCAACTTTAATGAGCACTACAAACTTGCCTATCTATAATTTATTTCAGAGAACTGATGATTGTGTTTGCATTCTCACGAATTTTCCGATTAACTGAAGCCATTTCGCAAGCAGTTCTGATAACCTCACGATGAAGGGTCACAATATCGATCTTGTTTGTTCCCTGCTTGCACCACATTACGGGAAGAAAGCTTTTAATTCACGTTAGTCCTCGTGATGTGTGCTCACAATCGAGAGCGCGAGGTTTGCTCGTGCTGTGATCAGAGCATCCGGGTAATTTCTGTACCACCGACTGGTATTTGTGAGACGGGTCAGGAGAGGTCAAGACAGCTTTATCGCAGTTTATGACTAGTTTCCGATGAACAGTTGTCTACCCTATTGGTATATTATTCATGATGTCGTTGATGTGATCATCTCTTGCATTGCAGTCTTATAAAACAATCCCGATTGCATCATCGCAGAGGAAAATCTATATTTTGATCGTCCTCTTGAAAAGATTAAGCCTGACGTCACGTTTCCACTAACAACTTCAGGTTCTGAGTAGACGCAATAATAAGTGCATGTTTTCATTGTTATCGAAAAAATAACATCAATAAGTGTTTATTTTAAATAAGTTATCTAATTCCATAACGGTTTGAAGTGATCTACGAAAAAGTGTGTTTTTTTTATCTGTTATTGGAATAGGTGCGATGAAGGATCCAGTATCACGTGACATTCTTTAACTAGTTTGCATTTGGTATTGTGAATAATTCTTCGAAATAAATAAACACATCGTGTTATTAAATTAGATTTCTTGAGTGAGATTGTGGAAACTGAGATTGAGAATTTTGTGTTTTGGGGCATTTTAAACGCCAGTAGAGTCGCAATTTTCTGAGAGGTACGTATGACATTCTTCGTTAATGCTCTTCGGACCATTTCTTGTGTCATTCGTTTATTCTTTTGACATATTTTGTCAAAAGAATAAACGAATGCATTTAAAAGGCGTGTTTCAGATGTTAGCTTTTAATAGTAGACTTCGTGGAGGTTTGAACACGTAACTTTTTGAGACAAATTCAGAAAAATCTAAATCCGTTGAAAGCCCCTGTCGTCAATCCACTTCAATGAAAATAACCTTTTTTTATATCCCAGCTTTTGCAACTGTGCTTTCCTAAATGAAGCAACAAGAGTTTGTGGAGGGGGGTGGTCGGAGCTACGTGCTTTATGGCGCTTCGACAAGACTGGAGAAGAGCCAGTTTCCATCACTCACATATTTAGAAGCTTTTCTGAGCTGCTACCAGTAGAAATTAACGCGAGTCATCCTTCCAAGCACGTGCTATTTTTAGAGACGTTTTTTTTTTTTTTTTTTTTTTTTGAAGGCAGATGACAAAGCAATGCATTCATATTGTAACGCTCCTAGTTATGCCTCGAAGTTTTGTACAATCCTCTTACCGTAGCGAGTTGGCACAATCACCTTCTCAAACACATCGACCAGAGATGGCCAATTTTGAAATTATTCCATTTCATCTGTTATGCTAATATTATCATTCGAATTGTATTTGTGAAGTGTGCAGTCTCAAATACGCGATCTGTATATATATATATATTTTTTTTTGGAAATTACGACTGTTAGCCCACACCCAAGTGATGGTAGGTAAGTCAAAAAAGATTGCGAAACCCACTTTAGCGATCCGTTTACTGAAAGGTAAGCTTGTGAAAGAAGACTTGTCTTCACACACAAAAAAGCTTATCTTTCGCGTCGAAGAAAAAATATTCTGCTGGGAATAATTCGATTTAAGAAATGCATTTTTCGATATTTTTTTTTTTTTCGATTTTTATAGAATATATTCCAAGAGTTTTAAACACACTTTGTAAATAAAATTAATATTTTTAATAGGAATAAAACACTTCTTTTAAATGCGACTGGCAAAAACAGCTTAAGACGTTTTATAACTGGGAACGTTTTTAGTTCTTCCCCTCTTCCTCTTGAAAGGCGAAGACCTACATCGGAAGCCGTGACGTAATGTCATAGATCAGTCGATACGCTTTTTTTGTGTGTATGTGACGATGACGCTTTTCTTTTTGTGATGGTGACAGATGTTTCGAGGGGTGAAAGAAGTGAGCTTGTCGTTTATCAGCACTTGTGGTTCACAGTGCAAGATGAGCCTTTCTCGTCACCACTAGTCACATTCGGTGACCCGCGCAAAGAGGTCGTTTCGGTGCGCATCACTTTTGATGTGTTTGAGACACGGAGAAAGTGCAGTGTTATGTTACCTATGGGTTCGACTGAAGATTCGCGTTGAGGAAATGGAGACAAATTGCGTCTACGAAACTTACCTGAACTATGCTCTCTGTTAAGGTTGGCGGTGGCGACTTCGGCGTTATACGAAGTGGAAACCTTAAATCAAGACATTAATCAAAAGTTTGTAGCTTTTGAAGTAAACAGAAGCAGAAATACGGAGAATCAAATGCTTTATAGAGCTTGTAATGCAGACTAATTGGTCCTCTTAACTAATGACGCATGTGGCGCCACCTGCCAACCAAATCACTGACTCAAACAGAGAAAGTTTTGGGGGCTGGAAATATTGTGACGTTAGGCCTAATGGAATTAGTCCCACGGGGGACACTAAAGAGGGAGGATCGGATCTCAAGTGCCTGTCCGCGAATTCTTGACGCCATCGATGTCAAAGTCCTCCACTTGACTAGCAACACTTCCTCTTCATCCTCACCCACGAACCCTTGGTGTGCCCGTGCTTTTCTGCGTGCAACCTACAGCTGCCTCCGCTATCCCCCTTCGCATGTGACCCTAGACGCTTGAAGTGGCGATGTCAAAATACTTCGCGCAACGGATCACGTGTGCGGTCCTGCCAGCTGAGGGTTGCTATTCCGGGACTGCGTGCGTTCAGACTGCGATTTGCTCGCCTTCACGAAACGGATCCCGGTCTCGATGTGTTCAGGTGTGTGCCGACCTCCGTAATTCGGCTGATCTCGTGTTGTTAGCGTAACCCTGGTGAGAGTTGAGTGGATGCGGTGTCAGCACCGGGAGTCCGAAACGTGACTTCGTGTTGGGATGAGTTTTTCTGCAACAATTCTAACCTTCGCTCTTCTTTGGTGGGGGTGGTGAGGAGAACTGACACTGCATGAGGCACACCGTGAGCTGCTGCCGCGGCTACACTTCCTGATGTTTCCCCTAACTGGTGCACAACGAAAATTCCAACCACACCGGCCATGAGTCATTTCAAGAAAGTTTCTTCGCAGAGGGTCCAGTTCAGTCGGATGACTGAGACCAGACAGGTGCTTACTAAGTCTGTGTCAGTGTCTTATAACAGGTCAGTCAGTAAAAAGGTCACCGGACAGAAGTTCCAGTTCACTTCGACTTCAAGGTAAGTAGCTTACAATTCTGTATTCGGTTTACTTGATTGCACTAAAAATCTGACTTTCTTTATCCAACAAAACTTTTTTTTTCTTTTTTTTTTAAAAAAAAAGCCGAATTCCTGAAATTTTAAAATATGATGAGATTTTCAAGTAGCCAGTTGTACTGATGCATCATCATCATCATACATGACAGCGAACTGCTGTTTCCAGTTTCAGGATATACTTGGTGAGCTCTAAGCAGCTTACATGGTGATAAATGGTGTTTCCAACCATTTATCACGTTAATTATCCTTAACGATGTATACCAAATATTTTTATTTTAGGTTTTTTACATTAGGTTTACGCAAGGCAAACAGTTTCTACAACTAATACTTCTTATAGTCCTTAAAAGGACTGGCTTAAAGGGGGCGAAGCAAGAATGCTTTTCATCTTCCCCGTTATCTGTAGAGGACAGTGTAGGGACAAGGTGTTATTGAGCTATTAAAGCTCTGATCGTGGCAAGAGGGTAACAGCAATAGTTTTTTTACCTCATTATTATTTTATTATCTTCTATATGGAATATTTAAAGGTGTATAGAATATTCTTAAAATTTTACAAAAATTAATTTAATTTTAATTAAACTTATTTATAGTTAGATTGACTTTAAATTTAGTTAGTTAATTGTACATGTTATTTTTAAAATATTGAATTATGAGATTAGTACTGTTTATAAGAGCAATAAAATAGTTTTAAACCGTGTAAAAGTAACTTTTTTTATTTTGAACTATCAAACAAAACTTTAAACGATAGAGGAAATTGTGCAGAAAAAAACAAAGCCACAAGACTATATGTATCTTCACTTAATTTACTACTTAAACTGTCATAAAATATATTTCGGTTCCGTTATGTTTTATATGAGACTTTGAAATTTCAGTGTAACAATAAAAACCATAATAGCTGTGAGCTGCAAGTATTCCCTTGTCTAGCGTACAACTGCGCATGCGTATTCTGTCGATAGATGATCGGGTATATTCGTTCTGGCTTCGGAATTTCTGCTTAAATGATGTATTAACTCGCATTTTTATTGGATTTATAGGTGTTATACATAATTAAAACTCAGTCCGTCTTCACTTCGCTACAATTGTGGGGGGGGGGGGGGGGTAAAAGATTTATCTTAAATTAGAATACGTTTATGTGATACGCGTCAGGATGGTTTGTTTTTGATTTTTTCAACTGACTTCTGCAACATCTTTCATATAAGAATTTAAAAGTACCTTTTTTAAATGAAAGGGTTCTCCCCACCCCGAAAAACTTGGAACGCACTTTTCCTCTCCGGGTTATGACTCGGCTAACTTAAATGCAACTTGCTAAACTTCGCAAAAACAAAGCGTTTTGTTTTGAATGATTAATGAAAACATCGGCGTGATTCCACACGCGATTTGCAGCAACGTGTGGGAAAGAATTGTGTGAAGAGGGAGGGAGGGACGGGACAGCGAGAGGGTTAAACAGCAGATGTTGTTTTTCGGGTGTCTTAGATGAGTGACAATCGGACTGGAGCTGCTATTTTAAGCACGCAACACAACAAAGAGGCCAAGTATTTGAGCTCTTAAAAAGATAAGGGGGGAGGGTGTGTTGATTGCCAAATGTGCCGTCTTTGTTTTCTCCCACTAGCGACTGTTGCCCACTTTTTTGTATTGCAGTGATCCATTCCGATTGCACAGATGGCGGATGCATGGCACAATCACTCACTCTACAGGCCGCCAATCAGATGAACAGAAAGAATTCCTTCTGTTCATCTTTCATACAGCACACCTGTCATGATCTGGCTCACCTGGGAAGAGGTGAGATGTTTGGGCACGGAGATATTGGCAGAGAGCCACACATCAGCTTCTATAATGTTCTTCCATTATTTTTTGGTTGCCGTGAAATGAGTAACAGATGACCCTTGTGCATCTCTTACAAGTACTTTCTACATAGAATGAAATACGTTAAGGAAAGTGTCGATTTATTTGAAAATATTATTTTCCTTTTTATATTCTTGTACAAGACACGCTTCAAATAAATAATGGCTTGCTTTACATATCCGTAACCCTTACGAAAAAAAAAAAAAAAAAGATTTACAATTCTTGAAGTTAACCTTAGTTAACTGAAGTTTAAAATTATCCATTCTTGATATCCGGCTATCAAGAATGGATATAATCCTAGACGGGTACGCTACATTTCCAAATTGTATTCTTCTATTGTGACGTCATTCATAATCGCAACAGTTGTTATTTATAACATGCATTTGTAGAACGAAGGCCTTCTCAAGTTCATCGTACTCCAGTGAACTTAATAAAGTAAGGCTATTGTACGAAGGAGTATAATTAACTTTGCTGATATCTTTTCTCTCATATTATTTCCACTGTCATTTCCTCTTTCATTCATTTCCCTATAAACTCTCAGTCAATCTGAAATAACCTTAGCAACAAGTGCCCTCCTGCGCCAACTGAAAATGAGATCAATCACCAGAGATGAGTAACCTTTTGCGTGTGTGGAGGAAAGGAATTTTTTTATTTTTATTTTGCTTTACATCTCCGTATGTGCGTGATACAATCAGTTATTGGTATTTCTTCTTTCCATTTTCAGGCAAGTTGAATCTCCTGGTTAGGTGTTTACAAGTATTAAATTTTACCGAATCTGGCTCAGAAGATATTTTGTTTAACTACCACTTTGGTACCTCGAAATATTCCTTACTTTATCTCATTTGTTGAAAACACTCCCACCTGGTATACGCAATCTCAACCTATTGTTGCCATACAATGGAGAGCAAGTCGCATCCGTTTTAATCTGCTGCCATTCATAACATCGATTGCTTTGTTGTCCAACACGCGCATCCATTGTTGCTATGCATACGTCAAATTATTACGTCGTACAATTTAAACGAACGGGGGGAAATATTAAATTCATTACGGAGATTATTGCGCTACATTTGAGTTGATGGTTGGTTTTTAATAATGCTCACGGCTAAGAAATGATTGCATTTATTACGGACAATTAACTAACCGTGATCAGACTAATCTATCTGGTTATGAAGATAATGAAAGCGTAAGGAACAGTCGGATGACAACAAAAAATGTTGAAAGACGAAAGACGTGCTCGGTAGATGAAGTATGAATTCGGGATTAAAATGCTGTGATTATGGGGAATGTTTATGGTCCCTGCAAAAAAATAAAAAGACAAGATTTTATATTTTAGACTTTATATAAAGAATCTTCCACACTATGTTAAACATCTTCACACAAGTGACTTTCAGTGCGTTTTATTTTGTACTTAGTTTGATACGTTTATCCTTAATTCCGTACGCGAGGAGTCGTGTATGGAGCTCGTAATTAATTATAGCATTTTAATTAAATCGTGTCAACTAATACAGTAAAGAAGCCTACGACAAAACTCAGCGACTGTTCAAAACAAATAATACAAAGTATTTCACAGAGACTCGATCTTTTACTAATATTTATCCCTAATTCTACTTTGTAAGTAGAATAAATGCACAACAGAAGTTCTTCCAGTTGGAGATTGGCGCTGCCTCTGTAAGACTCAGTTTTGTTCTTTAAGGATTTCAACTGATAGACAGCGTTCGGGTGCCTGTGTAGTATTGTTTTTATTGCTTGTGGAGTATCTGGTTCCATCATGCTAGAAGACGTTATTGGTTCAATTCCAGTTGCCGACGAGGAAAGCCTTTTTTCAGCTGGTTACGCGTTAGTCTATTTTTGATAGGGAAGTTAAGCTTATTTAAATTTATTTTTTTTCTTTCATCATCGACTTCCAAAAGTCAATTAGGGTTCCGTCTACTCCCCTTGGATAATAATAGATGACGTTAGTACAATTTATTTATTTATTTTTTTTTTTTTATCAAATTGAAGCTCTGGCATTAGTTATTTCGAATGTGTTGTTATGTAGAACGTGAATATGGGCGGATTTGGCTTATTACTGGAGATGCGCACAGTCCTGGCCGTACCAATAACGAGTCCAATTAGGATCAGTTTGGTGGACCCTTAAGATAATTAGGCATCGCGAATATATGCTTTTAAATAATATATTGATTGAGTGATGATTTTACAAAAATAATTGTAAAGATTTTTCTTCTTTTTTTTTTTTTTTTTTTCAGTAAAATCTTCCAAACTTTTATCAGATAACTTTCTTGCTTCTGATTCCAGTTGGTCCAATCGCTTTAAGGCTGGTTCTGGATGCGTATGCACAGTCCTTATAATCTAAACACTTGTACAGAGGCAGTACGTCTCCCTGCTAAATTAGGGTTAATTGTTTACCTTCTTGAGTAGGTTTAGAGGGAGATAAGCAAGCTTATAATCGGTCAGGCCCGAATACTACTGTGCAACCATAATGCCAATATTTCCAAAGTATGAGAATGCGTTAGGGACAGGCTTCCCCCTCAGATAGTTACTCAGTTCCGAAACAAGATATACATTTATTTAATCTATGGTTTCTTAGGATTCTTCGCAACCTTCTATACACCCTCAGCGATCATCAATTGTATTGCGACTGGAGAACCATTCTTTAGATAAAAGTGGAAGTCTTGTTGGTTGTTTAAACAACGGAAGTTCTATAGAAAAGCATAAGAAATAAAAAAAAAAAGAGACGTATTGTGTTTTATAGAGAAAGGAATTGAATCAATTGGTCCATTTGGAACAATATTCCAAATGGACCAAAGTGCAGGGAATTTGAGATGAAGATGTGTTTGCGCTAGAAAATGCTAAACGTAAGTGTTAGTTCTTGAAAAGATTTGTTTTTCCTCTGGGAATCACCGTAATACTAGACGAATGGGGATATTTTTCAGGGAAGAAAGAGAACTATATTTCACTTGTATTACTCCCACTATTTAAAAAACCCATCCAGATCAGTGTTTTAGGTGGATTGCAAATGAAACGATTCTGAATCGGGAATGCGCGAGTACTGAAATGTTTGTCAAATAAGACAGGATCGAAACATCACTGAGTGATAAACGGAAAGGGCTTGAAATCAGAGAAAGATGAACGATGCATAATTGGAAGGGACACCTCTGAATTTCGAAGAATCATGGTAGAAGAACTAGCTACCATGTAAGAAGCAAACTAAACACCACAGGACAGGAAGTCAATTATGCTAAAAGCGATCTAATGCTATGAAAATGCTAAGAAGCGACCGGATGTCACTGGGACTTTCCCTAACACCTCGAAATTCCTTGTAATTTGTGAGGAGATGGAATTTATAAGGATGATAGCTGAAATGAGGCCCATGTGCTGGAGAAGATGACTGTTGACGATTTTCTGCATTACTTCTAAGACAAGGTGAGAACAGTGGAATGATAATTCGACTGTCGGCTTTTTTTTTTTTTTTTGAGGAATAGCTGTGTTTGGGGGGATACCTTCCAAGTTAGCCCATATACAGGGGTCATTTTGGAGGGGAAACTTTGAGTATAGTTGAAGAGATATCCACAGAGAGAAGAGGCCGAGTATCTGGATTAGTCAGATATGCTTTTGATACCCTTCTGGAGAAAGATCAAAGGAAGCAAGCGGTGCGTTCTATCAAGGCTGCGATTTTGTTTCTTGTAGCAATAGGAGGAGGGAAAAGAATGTAAGGAGCTCGGGTTTCTTCTACTTTAAAAGATAGTAATTTCTTAGAAGTTACAATGACGTTAGATAAACAATAAAATCTCCACTAGTTCAAGTGTCAAAGATTTTTTTTTTTCCCTCGATGTATTCTTTGAAACTTGATACTCTCGCAATACCCAACCCTTTTGAAGTGAACGGCAAGTTCTTTGAGTGATTAAAAGATAAATAAACACGACGCCGATAAGAAGTCGTTCATGTCCGGCCGATATCGCAGACTTGTTAAAATTACACGCTGGATAAGGGATGCCACTCTTATACCGCTGCCATGTTCGATGGTTTCTATAGCAACTCCTAAGTGTCGAGCACTTTAGTTGCTAGCGTGGGTGGGTGGATGGGTGCGTTCACGCAAGCGCTCGTGCACATCATTCAAGCTCGTTTCTTAATTCTTGTTTGACACAATGAATGTTGTTCACCGTTAGCAACCACACGACTATTCGAAGACGACAGCTAAAATGTCCTGATGTAGAGAAACAAAACTAAGTCATTCAAACCTTTGGTATGTCAGATCACTGACTGGCTCACGCCATATCGACGACAGTTGTGATTTGTTCGTCGGAGAAATATTTTCTTCGAGAAGTCTTGCAGATGAGGATTGGATGTGGCTTCTTGTTGATAAGCGTACATAAAATATGAGTCGTTACTGAAAATAGTCTGTAAAAAAAATAAATATTTCTACTTTCTAACAACTTCCACGAGAGATTTGACGGTACATTCAAGTGAAGACGGGTACTAGTCTGATTTTAACAGTTGGTTGGCGAGCAATGCGCTGAATGGACAGTCCTCAAGCTGATCTAGATTTTGTGAACTTTCCACGTATTGTGATCCACTCAAAACTCTGAATGTCTGTAGTTCATTCGGTGTTGACGATGCCCTTTGGTTGGAAAGACCCGGATTTGAACCTCGTCTGAGATCTATTTTTAAGCACTTTTCGACTAAACGTGAGTTAGCCTATTATAATACAGAACTGACCGTACGGCGTTCGGTAACATCACACATGAATAGCTAACAAAGTAAACTCTGTAATTGCTTCGGTTGTAATTTCCAATAAGCCACCAAAAACGTCGCGTTCACCATAGCAGCTGAACTCGCATAAAGGATACGAAGTTATTTCGGCTCTATGATTGTGATCTTCGGCCGTCAACCTCGCTCTTAAGTGAGTGCGAGTAAAGCGAAGCTGCATCTTCGCGGAGGAAAATGAAAACTACAATGGTTTAGTGGTTATTAAAATCGTTTTATCTGGTTCGACGTAGACCAATGCAAATGGTTTTTTTTTTTTTTTTTAAGTATTTTGTATATTAGGGAGTGCGGACTCAAATGATATATTTTTATGTGCGTATTCCTTTGAAGAGATTCTGTAAGTCTTGAAAATTAGAACCCCGAAAAAGCAGCTTTTATGCCAAATAGAAGTTTCCAAGCCTCAAGGAGTGGAAAAACATTTTGATCTGCTTTCAGCCAACCCCTTATTCACATCTTGGGTGAAGGTACAGACGCTCACTAAAGATGGGTCTTTCGCCGATTAGTGTCCATTTATCAAAGCGAATTGCTGCAAAATAACGTGGACCCGCGATGATGCTCGTGTCATATCGGTCAACTCTTTGTGTGTGAAGTCGATGGGCGGAAAAGGAGGTCATCTAGCAACGTCGTAATTGCAAATAAGAGAACTAACATTTCTTAAAAGTTTAAGACGATTTCTTTACGTCCTTAAAAGATTCTCTCGCAAACAACTAAATCAGCCAATCTGAATATTAACTCGTTTTGTGTTTTTAAAACGTTTTCTTGTTTTATTGTAGCATAGAAAGAATAATTCGTTTTACCCTGAAAAGAATCAAAGCGAACGGATCAACGTAGTCACAAAAGTGATACAAATTCTGACTTCAGACAGGAAAAAAAAAAAAAAAATTCAAAGATAAAGCCGAAATCTGCAAATGGGACGCGAATGCATATTTAAAATGCATCATCTTTTCAAAATCCCATTTCAGAACCATTTTATGATTTTTTTTTTTTTTTCAATGCGAGTTCATCTCAACAACTCTGCAGGAAGAAAAGAGATTGGTTTTAAGCGAGGTCACTAAAAAGGAAGGATAAAGGTGATCATTTGGTATGAAGGTTTCTTCCTCAATAAAAGGTTGGAGACGTAAATGGACATCGCAAAAAAAAAATAAATAAATAAAATAAAAAAATAAATTAAATCCGTCATTTAAAACCTCCCACTAAGAATTTTATGGGGAAGGAAGAGAAGAAGGATGTCACCTCCTTTAATATATAGATGGCGCTGTGGTGTCAGTAGCATATTTCCCTCTTAGCATCCCTTGCCAACTAAATAAAGAATGATTAACTGATCGTGTGGCGCCACATTTAGCTAACGACGTCTTTAAGACGGCTTTTGTTTTTAATGTTCTTATCTTTACTCTCCCAAGGACTTCTTACAGGTAATTACACCCGCTTGTTACACGACGCGCGTCGCTCTAAAAAGTGATTCAAAGTGTCGGAAGGTTTTCCAAACACAGAAGTGACTTCGGTTCATCTGGTAAGGGAAAGATCCTTCTGGGGGGGGGGGGGGTAAAAGCTTGTGTAAACCCCCCCCGTTAGACTGAATTCGATCGAATTCGTAGAAATGATACTGAAAATTCTGTCGTAAACATCGTGCGGTACGACAGACTTCCGATACTCAGTTTAACTGACCTTGTTCCGCTTGTATTCCGCCGTGTCTACAATGGCATCCCCCCCCCCTGCAAGAAGAAAAATTACGTTCTTTTTTTTCGGTTTAGCATTCTTTTCGTCTGTGTGAGTTATTGAGAGTAAGAAAGAAAGAAGGAGGCACTCTTCATTAGCGTCGAATAATACGCGCAAGAATTAGAGAAGCGCATTTTAATTGCAAGAAATGTCAGTCCATTTAAGTTGTCTTTGGTTGTGCAAGAGACCGTGCAAATGCCACGTAAGCAATTGTGGTTACTGTCGTTAACTTCTTCAAGACTGTTTCTGTTAAAAAAAAAGAAAAAAAATTCTCTTTCAGAAGGCCAAGTGCAAACAAACACAACCCGAAACAAAAAATTAGACCTCCACGATTTTCTTTCGTCACTTTGCATTGTAAAATCATCCCTATACGAGAGAACAATTTTCTTTCAGAACTTTTATAATTCCTCCTTCTCCGTAATCACAAAGCGTGCAAAACGTAAGACATTCCTTTTCACATATTAAGAAGTCATGGAAATACAGTTTTGACTTTAAAAAAACCCAAATTTTACTTCTATTTTTATACTTTAGTTATTCCTTTTGGCCCTCATAACACACACAATTATTATAGCGCACGCACTGCCCAGCCTGATGTGGCGTTAGCTAGAACGCAGAAATTTTAAAAGCAATGACGAGCCTCTTGCAACTGAGCTAAGGAAGGATCACCTCTTTCGCTAATGACGTAACGTTATTAAGGATGTAGCGGAAATATATACCAACTCTATTGCTACCTGAAAGAAGCAAGCAGAACTTAGTGTCATAAGGTATAGATGCATCGTCGCATACCTTTTTAGTGAAAAAACTAACTCAACCATTTTATTATAAACGGAGACAGTTACGTATTTTGATATCTGCAAGACAATGTTTTGGAATCGTACGATAAATCATTCAATGAATTCGATTTTATTCAGCAGGTATCCAAAGAGGCTAAATATTCGTAGCTTTATTATAATTATTTCTTTTAAAATGTACTCACGTTTCGCATTTCTAATAAAAAAAAAATAAAATCAGTCTTCAACTTTTTGACAGGTTTAACGAGCTTAACAGGAGAAGATGCGTTGTCATAAACAGAGTTAATAGGCATGAATTAAAATGAATTCAGTTAATATGGACTACACGCTAAAGTGAGCACTAGTTGCAAGTCATCAGCGACAATGCAAAAATTAGTTTTTGTTGGACTTCGATCTGTTTTCAACGACTGCTATCAATGCTAACTGATTGATTCCTCATGGCTTGCCGACTTATCTTTTTTTTTTTTTTTTGTAATTCTTACCAAAGGTTGTAAACCTACAGTATGTTACTACTGTAGACAGGCTAAGAATTTAATTTTATTTTTAATTTTCATTACATTTTTACGTAGTCCCCAAACTCTGCTCTCGAGACCAAGCGTTGAATTTCTTCAAGCCACCTCGGGACTCTAATAAGCGGGTAGGTGGTCTCACATCGGGTGGTGAAATTCATCTCATCTTGAGAGCTGTATGTCACGCATGCAGAATAATATTTCAATTCGCTATTCTAGCCGCAAATCTCGAAGGTAGTTCTGAAGGCCTATCCGTTGAAATGCTCTAATTTCGTTCGCAGAAGACGACTATCTCCCCCCCCCCACACACCTTTTAAAGTACGATAGTCTCGTTCTTATGTAGACATTAATGAAATATAATCCCCTCAAGTTCAAAGGTTGACGGGCGAATAACGATGCGACTGTTTCCTTTTTAAGATTTCCGTTTACTTAATATAGACAACCTTTAATTTTGTCACGAATTTGATTAAAATAACAAGAAAGTAAAGAAAACACGCAGAAGGAAGTATAAAAAAGTAAACCCACGCTAAGAAAATATCGCTACTTGGTAAACGTACTCGGAGTGTTTTGTTTCTTGAACTTCAGTCGCGGATGCGAACGTGGCGTGAATTCAAGTGATGTTAACTCCACTTTATAACAAATTACCGTACATGTAATCCACTTCCAGTACATATTAGTACCTACGAATACATGCAACACAATTCTCATTTAGTTAGTTGAAATTGTCGTGACGTCATCACTAACTGCAAAGCTGTCACAATTTTTATTATTGCAAAATAACGCACTCTGTTATCTACACGAAGAATAATCCTTATTTGCCAATGGAGACTGTGTGTTCGTGTATCTCTAAATGAATCGCAATATTGCGTTTTAAAAATGAAATTTGAAAAAATTAAATATATGCAGAAAAAAACAGCGAGGTTCTTTTACGGAAAAGCATACACGTCCTTGTTGGTTACCGAAGAATGAAAAGAATTTGTGTGTATAAGGATCCGTACGGATTAAGACTCGGCATTAAGTATTATCAAAGAAAGAAGTGCAATGCGTGGTCAGATAGTATCCGTGCAATTCAGAGCAATGGAATTTGGGCCATTCCGATACGATTTTCTCCAGTGATCTTTCTAATTTAAGTTCCTCCTAAGAATTCTGTTCGAGAATGCCACTAATAACGTATTAGGAAAATATACAAATCAAATGCTACCCTTTCAACAGACAGTTTAAATAAACAATTGAATCGAATCTTTCCAAGCATTGTTCGCATTATTCATCCATAACAATAGAATTTACCTAACAAAGAAACACTAATCTTTGCTTTGAAATTTACGTGTCAATTTCATTCAGCTAGCGACCTCTACCGATTTATTACAAGGAGTTTTATGTCGCGAATGCTGTGAAACTAGAAAAGAACAAAAGAAAAACTCGCTTTGTGCTAACATTACACAAAATCGCAGACGTCGAATGACCTAATTCAACAATACGGAGTTGATATCGATCGTCTATGACAGAAATGTTTCTATTCTGCTTTTATTCGTTTCGGAAAAAGGTTAATTGTGCGAACTATTTGGAAAATAACCGGAAGCAATGTATTTTAGAGGCGCGTGGCTTCCCAAGCTGGTTATCGGATAGTCATTCCTGGCTTCTTACGATGCTCCTAAAATTATGTTTCTGTAGTAGTTGAGAGCTAAATTTGGTCTAACAGAAAGAGTCCTGTGTGCTCTCCAAGAACGAACGTCAAAAATATTAACATCAGTACACTTGGATCGTAATTAAGTCGCCCACCCGAGTTCTTATCCACTGCTTACGTCTAAGAACCGCTTCTTTATCTCTTGTAATCACAGGAATTTAGAAGTAATGCTTAAGAGGAAATATATTTTCCATATATTTTGAGAACTCTTAATTTATATGAAGACTAATAGGTGGCGCCACGAATCGTGGCACTTTATGATAACTGAAATACTTATTTGTCTACTGCATAAGTTAAATATTTACGTGAGGTATCTCATAGTTCGGGGGATGCGGGATACTCACAAAAGAAGCATTGGACTTCATTGCATAGTAACTTATAATAAAAATATAAGATGAAACAGTAGAATTTGATCGTATCGAATTCTTCTTTTATTTATCAGGCCAGGCAGCTTGTTACGATCAAATAACTTAGCTTCTTATAAGTATGTTTTTTGGTAGTGATGGTGGAAAGGGCCGTTAATTCTATCGCCGTAGTCTACTTCAGTTGAAAGTTCTTGATGTTCCTCTCGTCATAGACGTCTAATTCAAACCAGTATCGCCATACCGACAGCGATGCATAGGCGCTATTAGATATTTCTCTTTCACTTCGTATCATTTCATGTGTGTTCTCATACTTCATGACCAGCTTGAGAAGCCACGCGCCTTTAAAACACATTGTTTCCGATTATTTACAATAGTTCGTGCAATTAACTTTTTCCAAAACGAATAATACTGCTGATGAGTATTTCCATAGCACTCTCTGAGCTACCATACATATACGAAGAGATGGGGGATGGGGGGTGGAACTGACTGGGAACCAAATGACTGGGTCACTTCTTCCATGCACCGGATATTTTACAAGTCATGAATCGCCACTCCACCAAAGTCATAGAATTCTGCTAATGTATCCCCAACTTCATTTAAGGCGCATCCCCTAAGGGCAAGTATTTATACCCTATAGATCTGTGTGTTCACGAGACCGGTTTTTCTGTCTGATTTGTCTATAATAATAAATGATAACAATTACTTAATGATTTGGAAGGGGGGGGGGAGGATTTTGTAACTAAAGGAAGACGGTTTTGTACTTAACGTAATACAGGCTGTGAATATGCACGTGTGATTATTCTGTGCATGTTTTGTGTACCTTTTCTGGATTGGAAATAACAGGAAACAGATTACGATAGAAAGTGGTTACGTAGATAATCTCTTTCGCTTGATCCACACCATGTGACAACTGCGGCCTCCATATTTCTTTTATGAATTCCATCCGCTGTTTATTTTCTCGCTTAATTACGTCAGCGGCGGAACCATCCAACGCAGCTACGAGCGAATATGCTGAACATGCATCTATCTGCGTTCGTCTAGCGTGCATTGTAACTCATCCACTTCGAATGAATGAAAAACTGCTTCTAAATCTCCTTCTCCACAAGATTCGCACCAAAAGATCTTTTGATGCCTTCTGGTTACGCGACCTTCAATTCCTCGTGACAATGTGCGGCACATTTTTCAGTCGACAATAAGAAATTCATTTTAACAGGCTTTCGTTAGAATATTTGCACATTCAAGGCAAATAGAATGCCTTCTGCCCTTTTTAATATGAATGCAAATGAACTGACGTCCGTAGGGAATACGACTTCCATTTACTTGGCTCTCAAAGCAGCAACTTTTGAAGAAGAAGAAAAAAAATCTCATCTTTCATCGAAACCATTTATTTTTATATTTCTGCCTTCTTACAGCAAATAGAGATTGGAAGTTAAAAAAACGTTAAGTAGAGATTCCTGTCAATACTGAATAATGAATTTTCGCTTGAAGCCCTTGAGGAAATGGAGGAAGCAAAGATGACTCGAACATATTTTATTCAGAAGCAGTAATACTCATTTTTAATTAGTCTTCCTTATATTAATGTATTGTCAGAAATCTCGTGGAGCATTTGGTGAAAATCGCCCTTTCTAACTACCCATAGAACTTTTGGTGTCCGGATCAAAGTACTCGAATGCATCGTAATCCCCACAGTTTAGTCTCATTTCCCGAATCAAGTGTTTTCTTGTTTCAACTCGCCAGAGACTCAATCGAATCAATTTGTTGTATTGCCGCCTGGGCTCGCATTCTTTCGGATCGCATGTAACGGTCGTAACTTTTCACAGTCACTTATAACTTAGTCTATAAACTGACAATTCAGTGGAGTAGAAGTAATAAAAAACCAATTACTGCATATTAGGAAATGGGAAGGCAGCGACACCTGGTGATCGTTAGTGAACTAATGTTTAATACCTCAGATTCGGAACATTTTTTTTTTAAAAAGAAATGATTCTTTACGCCTATTGATGGAAAGTGCGAACCTTTAGGGAATGGGCCGCTGTTTCTGTAACCTTGTACTCGACGTTGTCTGAGAACTCCGTTCAGGAGGCGCGTAAATGGCAAATGTTGCACGTGACGCGTGTACAGACGTGATTGCGGGTCGGTAGTATGTTGCTGGCTGCTGAGAACAGAGTGGGCGATCCGCACACACACTCACACGCGACATTTAGAACAAAAGGGAAGACAGATTAGCTGCTGGGAGTGTTTCGGTCTCATCTATAATGTAATGGCATCGCTGGTTGCAGTAGACATGCATCGCTTTTCCATTTGCGCTTCATATGCGGAACAATTGACGAGGAGGAACTGCCGTTTCTGCAAGAGAAACTGTAATCAACTCGCAACTTGTGCAACAGAAAGAAACATTTCTTTTTGCTGTGCAAAAAGAAATGGAGAAACTGCAGCTTTGGCGGTGTTAAAAAAAAAAATACAGCGAAAGCAGAAGCAAAGCTTTTGCAACAGAAACCTTATGGGGAAGTGCAGCTTTCCACGGTAAAAACTCTAGGGAAGCCAGAGCTTTATCATAATCATAGGTAGTTGAAGCGTATTCGTGACTAATCACGTGTCTGTGTTTATTATTAGCTATGCGACTTCTGTAGCCACCAGGAGACATGCGATACTCAGCATGATTATAAGATTTTTTTTATTAAGATCAAAGCTCGAGTTGCGTGTAATATCAAAGTTCGATTCATTGAAGGAAATCGATTTTTTTTAAAAAATTGCTCCATAATACTGGGTCACAACCAGCTGTTAATGACAAATTCTTACTTTATTAACACGCAAATATAAAGTTTGTTGTGGGGTTGCTTCGCATTATCAAATATCACCTAATACTTTTCCTTTTGTTAAGAGGGTCGTAATAACATCGGTAGCGTTTATCCTTAATTTTTATTATTGTGCATTTAAAATGATCTGTTTCGGCGCTAGATGGCGCTAATGCAAATGGTGCCGAGTGTGCACGTTGGATTTTTTTTTTTTTTTTTTAAATGAATGTTTTAAGGCTGATGTTCGGAAGAAATATGAATTACACGAAGGTATCAGCTGGTTATCCCCTCAGGGAAACACTAAATGATTGATTAGTGGAAATATGACTCGAGATTGTATTTGCATTGTACGTAGTTTCTGCTATGAGCATGCGCGATTCTGTAATGTCTTTTTCGCTAAAAACAAGTGATGTGCTGACACAAGGATTTTGAATTGTAAGCGTAAATTTCGTGAAAAAAAAAAAAAACTTATTCTTTTTCAGTAAATTTACACTTACAAGGATGCTAATTCCTATTTCTAACGCACCAAACTCATTTTACGCCGAACTGATAATTTGTAAGGGAAACTTTTTGAGTTCTTTTATGTTGTCGTGGGTTGGGAAATTCAGCCTATCGAGGAGAATACGTTCGAAGAAGTGAACTGAAGATCAGAACGAATAAACGACTCCCTGCATCAACGCAGCAGCCACAGCAACCGAACGCATGTAACTAAAGCAACGCTAACATCTGGATACGTTGGAGATAAACACAAATATGGAACACTTTTTATGCTAAAAACATGCGCTACCAGCTGTTATTTGATATCAGACACTAGGAATAACTTCTATAAATGTTATTCATGAAAATAATCCGCATTTAGAACCGTAATCCAAGTCAGTCTGAATAAAATATACTTCGGTAGGAAACTCAAACCTGTAGGTGATATTACAGTCTTCAAAAGCACAGAAATAAGCTTAGACTGCATACATTCACTTTAATATAATAACAGTATGGAATATTTCAAATATTATACAGATATTTTCTGCCTAAAGACTGATAAAAAAAAAATAGGCATCTATGAAAAATAAAAGAATGAATAAATTTACAACGCATACATACATGAGCAATACTTTCAAACTGAGTCATGTGACGTACATAAATACCAACGTGACTAGAGTCTAAAATATAGTCAAACCTGTGGATTTTCCATAAATGAAGAAATAACACGCCTATACAATACAAAGGTAGAATATTCTGTTAATTAAACTGGTTAATAGATATTTATGCACTGACGATGGATTCAGATACCCAATCTGTTATTTAGGTTACTTGTTAAATTCTCTCTGTGTTCATTGTGATTAGGTGTTTTTATTCGGTAACAATTAGCTGTGAACAACTACGTAAATAATTACATTTTTGTGACGTCAACGATTGACGTCACAAAAATTGACACAACAATTGAATCTACAGCAAATGTGGCAATCAAATTCGATTGATACAACAATCCAATCTACAGCACTTTTTGGCTGCAGATATGCATGTTGTAACGAATGAACATGTACTGCAGTGTGTAAAGGTACGTATAGATTGTGTTAGTATAAGGTAGGTTGGGTATATACGGTGCAAAGGAGAGCAGTGATGACGAGTGTTACTTCAGCATGTTGTTGGACACTAGAGGGGGCGGAGAAATATGTGATGGTCTTAAGAACTTCGGTTTCTACTACATCACTGAAATGGGTGGCTTTGCATACGGCGCAAACACGAGTATGAGCTCCGCGTGAATGGTTTGCATGATTCGGACTAGATGCAGATGAGATCGCGATGTGAAGTACGTTTTGGTGGTCACATTAAGGCTTCTCTTGAGTAGTAAGAAACGCGTATGACAGGAGTGAGTTGTGGCTGCTTGTAGCAAGTTGCACACTGTTAGGTTTCATGAGTTCTCAAGCCAAGTTGAAGTCTTTCGAGGCGATAATTTCACCTGACCTGATCTAAGGAATTCGTTTCGAAAAACACGGAAGATGTCACCGATCGTGAATATCAGATAAATCATCGGATCTCAACCCACTCAAGCATCGTCGAACCCCGTGGGATGTTCTAGGACGTGCTATGGGATGCTATGCCAAGGTGAACAAACTAAGTCGATGAAGCCAAATTGATATTCCTTCGATTGTGAGAGGGGGGGGGGGGGGACGCTAAAAGGACTTTATTTCTTCTCACGCAGAATGCAATTTCGATATTTTACTTTGGTGTAGTTTCTGGTTTAACACGTTTTAATTAATATTTTATATTCACCTCAGGCAGAAATCCTTCTGTTTTAATCTTCACGACCAAGTCCACTGCTTTTTGTGCCTCTTGCAGCAAGATCTGCTCGTATGTATGTAGCGTTTCTGAGTGGATTATGCTCATACGAAGGCGTAGGGTTTTCCTCCCGGAAACGCCGATATTTTTTCATTCCACAAACGGACAAACCAGCCAAAAGAACGCACACAATTAAGACATAGCACTCTGACTTCAACAGCCTTAGTTTACTTCTTCGGCTTTAATTCAAAACATCCAACCCTTGATGGATTATTGTCAAAAAAAAAAAAAACGTATAAAATCCTATAGCAATGAAAATGAATCTATTGATGTCGGAGTTTATGAGCATATATTTGAGCTCCAAGAATTAACGTATTTTTTTCATGTATATCTTACAATTCATTCCAAACAGTGTACAGCATTGTCACTAATCTCTTTCCCAGGTACATCTGCGGCCACTTTCACAATTCTATCTTTTACGATCATATACCATACTTTTTTTGGAACGACTTCGAGCTGAAAAAAGTGCCTGATGTTTTAATGACAGCATTCTTTTCTCCATCTGCGAAGTTCTCCTGTGTTGATGATCTCTTGAATTTCTACAAAACTGGTAATGATGGTATCATTTAGCGATTTTACTCTTTTTGACTAGTATACTTTTTTATTTTTTATTCTGTTTCGTATTGTAACTCTTCTGCTGTCATTTTTCTTGCATCGTCTGCTCAGTAGATCCTAACAAACGAGCAATCTGTTGTTGTAGCATGTCTTTACTTTGGCTCTCTTCCCAGACACTTTTCAGTAGGAGTCTATTATCCTACTGCCACGATGCATTTCGTATTAAATATTTATCCAATATCTGTTCATTGTATATTTATTAATTATTATTATTGAATATTTATTTTATTCTGAAAAAAAAATGAACGCGACCTTTCTGTTTTGGAAGACACTTATTTATACGTCGGCAATGTACTTAGAAAGTACTTTCTAAGTACTCACGAAACTTAGAAAATGATGTTATAAATATAGACGCAGACGAAATATATTGCAGACAGACGAAAAAAAATACAGAAATTTTCTGTATTCTTTTTCGTCTGCAACATCTTTTGCCAAAAAAACAATTCTTTTATTTTGCAAATAAAAAAATTTATCCAAAATTATCCTTTTTAATTTTCCGAACAAATAATAAAAATGATCCTGAACAATCTCTGAAATGTTCGTAATACATTCTTGTGTTGTGACGTCATTATTATTACAACAATGTCAATTGTAACAGATATTTTAAAACCTGGTAGATTTTGTGTTACGTAAAATCTGTTATTACAGTCACTTATATTTTAAATGAATACTTTTTATTTATGAGTTTGCTTGAATGCCGACTTTAATGAAAGATGGGCGTAGAGAGGAACGCGAATGTAAACGTTTGTGATAATGTAGGTCAGGTCGGGCAACATACTGCTAATGAAATACCTTCATATTAACCGCAAGGGATTTTGTGAAATAGGGAATTAATTAAATACATTAATTAATTTCTTGTCTTATTAATATTAAAAGGTTGTGATAAATGAATAAAATATTTTTTTGCCAAATGAGAAACCGGCGGATTGGCCCTGATGGAGGCCGTGTTGATTACTTCGTTTATTATTGACCGAAGATCTTTTATTCCTATTACATTATCAATCCTGCTTTTTTTTCCTTTCTTTTCCCATCATAAAGGTTACATTGCTTTTGTAGATTGTTTATCTCTCTCTCTCTCTCTCTCTCTCTCTCTCTGAATTTTGCTCCTGTTCTCACTTAATTTTAATATTAAATTACTGGATTGTTTCTTTATCCAGTTACAATAAATGTATAATTAATTATGCTTTTTTGTTACTTTACTTGTTACCATCCAGACACGAATTCATATGCTATTGTGGATTATCTCTCACTATTAACAGCGAAGTTGGGGAAATTCTAATCTCATGCACTAGTACCGTAAATGGGCTAATGGTTTCATAATCCTTAAATCCTATGCTGCTTCAGATGGACGATGAAATCAATTTTCCAGCTAAAATAAATGTCAGAATATCGCAGTAGTAAATGCGAGAATCAAGAAAGCATTCAAAATGGTATCTTCGCATTTGAACAGCCTTCTAGTTTATTTAGGATGGAGATCCGAAGTTTAGTTCAGGTCCTAACAATTCGTTACTATGTTAACATTTATAACATAATCCCACAAAATCACGTGACCATTAACATTAAGCTCCGCTATCGTGTTGAGTGATCTACACTTCGTTTCAGTTCAGGTCTCTGTAAATGCTAGATCAAAGCGACAAGCCTTGGTTCGAATCGGATCACAGACACGAATGTCTGTGAATGCCTTTTATATTTTAGATGAAAATTATCGTTGGTGAAATCTCCCCGCTTATTGGAAGCTTTGAAACGATGCTGTTTTTAGTTTACAGAACAAAGTTTCCGGTTTATCAATGATAAACCGGAAACTGTCTGAACCAAACCTTTCTTGGAAAGATTATCATCAAAAAAAAAAAAAAAAAAATTAGAAAACATTCAGCATAATACGATTTTGTTTTGTTTTTTCTTACCGCCCGGACGTTGCTGTTAAAATAATAATATAATATAGTTTTTAAATTTTCTAGATTTGTAAGTCTTCTGTTTCGTTACCATGCAACAGTGAAAGCTTCTCAATGCGTTTCTGCAACCACTTGCAACATGACAAATTCATCTTTCTTTTAATATTAATATATAGCTAAAGGAAGTACCCTATGTAAAAATATAATGTATGAAATAAAATTTCTTATATTTTAATTTTAATAAACAAAGTTATTTTAATACTCATGGATGGATTTGTTTCAATCCACTTATCAGGCCTTCATATATACGTAAGGATGAGAAACGGTTCCTTTTCTTTTATGGCTGTTGCAAAAAACGTGCCTGTGAAGATGGCCTTTCCTTCAGAAGCACGAGGCAATCCGAAGAACGATCTTTATTGGTTCGATTCCAGTTGCCGACTAAAGGAACTGTTTCTAGGCCTTTTCTTCGCTCACTTTACAGTTATTCTTTCTTGAGTACAAGCAAATAGGATTTTCCTCCCAGTATGCCCGGTTTTTAATTTAACCCTTCAAATAAAAAAAAAAAAAAAAAAGTCGACTTTTCAATGAAAATGTAAGTGACCGGTCTCATATGGAGTGGAGGTAGAGAACGTTTTTTTTTTTTTTTTTTTTTTTTTTTGTCTCTGAAAGCAGGCAGACCATCCCCGTATCTGTTGACATTGTATATTATTGGACAAGGAGAGCGGGAAACCACCTCGTTATATTGTAATTCCCTAGTAAAGAAGGGAATAAACTAACCATTCGGTCGAAGAAAAAACACACACAGTTAGATTTTAGGAAGCACGAGATGACGGCACTTATCTACAGTAACTTCTTCCTGAAAAGCGTAATTCATCGACAGCCTTGAGCTCAGCTGTCAGTGATCACCGAAGGGAGAAGCCTAGGTGTCCATCGATCTTCGTAAAGTTACGTAGGACTCAGTTCCATCTTCTACGTTTTAGGAATAAAAGGCGTTATGAGATTTAATTTTATTTTGCTGTGAAAAGTAGAAAAAAATTAGATATCCCATAAATATGTAAAATAAAAAATAATCGAATTCGCTATGAATTTGCCCTCTTGTCCAAGACAAGGATGTCCAATCCTCTTTTGCAAGCCGGCATAGTCTTTCCTGGGTTAGGATTCTGATAATGTTGCTCTGCGTATAACAGATCCTAATGGAGTTGACTTCCTATCAAATAATTGCAGAATCGTCTTTTGACAGTTGTGTAAGTTCTGCTTGACAGGATCTGCAAAAACAAGCTTCAGACTTTCGCATTTGTAACAACAGGTTAGGCCATCCTTCAGTCGCATTCACCTAATTCCAGTGGGAGAGATTTTCCTCCATCATGCGACACGATTCTGTAAAATGTCTCGTTGCGGTCTTGTTTATTCTTTGTAAATGTATTTCAGTATAAAAGTAACGCTTATATTGACAACACTCAGCTCGTATCTTATTCGATATATTTGCTTTATGTATTGTCATGAAAATAGCTGTCAGATACAGCTTTGTTTCCACGACAACCTTAAGATGTCGCAGAATGTGCAAAGTTGGTGGTTATTGTACTGACTAGCTAAGGAAGATTTTGTGTTCCTTTTTTGCCATTTTTGTTTTGTCATAGATCTTTATAAAGAAAGATCGGACTATGAGGAGAGGAACTGTAGATACCAAAATCGCAAACGACTGCTTAAATTTAAAATTAAAAGTTCAGAAAAGCTGTCGTACTCATTGTAATTTATGTTTGTTCCACTTCAATGAAAGTAGATATTACTCTATGATGAGTTCCACTTCGATGAAAGTAGATCAGTTTTGGTATTACTCTATGATGAGTTCCATGCAAATAGGACCGAACTGTTCCTAAGACTTTGTGAGTTTCTTATGAAGAATTTCACTAACAAAACGAAAACATTCAACAGGTGCTCGTGCTCCTTTCCCCCCCCCACCCTCGTGAACTCGTACGTGGCTTAAATCAGTACGCTACTAATATGCATAAACACTTATACATATGCAGTTGTTTGCATCGAAGAGGGTCCTATACAAGGTACGCGCATCATCTACACGGATGTGACGCAGAATCTAAACGCTGTGAAATCGAGGATCCCGTATTGGCAGTGTCGAAAGTACTCATTTCCGTTCATCTGCAGAAGGGAGGACGACTAACACTACTTTGCGATCCCATCTGTTATTTATTCACCTGAAATGCTTCTACCTAAGTGGGGTGCAACACAACACACGCATACAAATGTTAATGACGTATGAACGCTGTCATCACTCCCTTCAGGTTTCCTCTAGTAGTTCCATCTGGTCCGTGTACAGTTTAACTAAGTCGATCTTTAACGTACTAGATCGACTGTGATAGAGTCGTCCCATAGGAAAAAAAAAATAAATAATCGGGATTTTATTTCCTTTCGCGGTCGTTAACTCATAAATCTTAGGTTCATTTTGAACAGTCACGTGATGGCGAAAAAAAGGCGTCACACGTGGGGAACAATGGTCAGGTGAGTGAAGTCAACGTCATATGCGCATAACGATTTATATGCGAAATGATCCTGAAATATTTATTATATTTATATAAAAAACTAAGATTTTCACGAAGTAGGACAATTTAAGAAAAGAAATAATACTTATTATTATTAACTTCAGTTTTCTTCGAAGATCAAAGTTATGTAATAAATATCATTTTTAAAAGTCTTACGCATAAGATCATGTTTGTTAGGTTTAAACTTCATGTAACTGTAAAATTATAAACTGTTGCCATTTTATTGTTTAGAATTTATGAAGCCAATGCATATCTATTAATCGTGTGAGTTCTTCTGACCAGTTACACTGCTTTGAGGTATGAAAAAAAAAATAATAAACGATATTCCGGAAGGATAGAGATAAGAAATCGGGTTCGAACCCAAACTAAGATATAAAGTTTCGTAAGAGTTCTTCAGCTGAAGATGTCTCATACTTCTGGTTTTTCCCCTCTACAAATCGACATAACACTCGCTTCAATCCTTGGTTGCTACGGCGTCATTTTAAAATAACAGCCTTGAAGGTGTTCACTCAGGACCACCCCATGTTCCCGTGCAATGTGATCACTCATTTCTCGCCAACAGCTTTGCCACTCCCTTTCTCTAATTGTACTAACTTTTTAAGGTGTTATGCTCGAATATACACTTGAATACAAATACCAAGGTTTAGATTTTATATACAAGACTGACTCAAAGGTTTTTCCAGAATTTTGTCTGTTTTATTTCATATGTACTTGTTCTTCCGGATACATTAATCATTACTATTTAATAATAGTACAAAGTTAATTGTGTTATTGCAGCCGATCAGATGCAGCTACAACAATAAAACCTGCTCAAAATAAAGTGCCAATGTTAAGAAGAAGAATCCAAACGTGTAATAGGGCAGGACTAACTTTGTTCGCTCTTAAATGATTCAGTGTTTACAAATTCGGACCGAGATAGGAGAAAAAAATTAGAAGGGAAAAAAGGTGTCTTTTGGAAATCGCGCGAGGAAAAAATATTTCAAAACAAAAACATGAAAGAGCTCTATCTTATTTAAACTGTTGAATTCACTTACATGAAAATGACATTTTCAATTGTAATTCAACTGGAATGTTGTTCAAAACGACTTCAAGCTGGCTGCAATGCTGAGTTAAATTACATCGATCAAAATGTAACCTTTCCATGCGAGCGATACCGCGTGGAAAGGTTACACAAAATAACACCCTTTCGTTTAATGCTATCGGGATGAAAGACACTACAGAGGGCGCTCTTGTCGGTCGCTTAGATTTCTTTATCGGTTTTCGAGGCTTTGTCACTGGTGTTGTTTCGTGAACCTCGTAGACTCTTAATCCGATTATGCAACAGGCCTCGAATCATCAATCATTCCTTGTTCAAAAAAAAAAATTACAGTGGCACTCTCGCACCCAGAAAACATTTGACGAAAGTTTCTAATTTTTTTTCTGTAAGAAGAAACACATGTGACAATGTAACTTGCACATAAATTTATCACCGATGAGTTCTATTCAACCAGAGCTGTTGATGACGTCAGTAAAAAAAAAAAAAAAAAAAAAAAAAAAAAAAAAAAAACTGAGACATTCATTAACAGGCTGATGCAGTAGAGAAAAAAATCATGAAGGATATAAAAAATGCATCGTGGTTAACTAATTCCTTCTAATGACAACATTCTAAGCTCCTAATTGAGAAAAAGTGACCTTTATAAGTTAGCAGAAGAAACACTTTTTTTTTTTCTACGTTCCACTATTATTTAAAACAATTAGCGTTAAAAACCACACAGAAGGCGCTGAGATCGTTTGCATTTTAGAATGCATTATTTCGAAACTGTTTTAAACAATGCGATCTTTTGACAGTTGATTTATTTTTAATATATTATTTTTATTTTAGCCCTTTACGGCTTCTATTCCCGATGCATCGCTACTTCAATTTGAACGTCGTCGGTTGATCTCCCACAACAGTCCTTCCAATCCGATGAACTTTATTCTCCTTGAGTTACTCTAGTGTTCCGCTCCCACGACATTCGTGTTTCGTCCGTAACTAGAGGGGGGGGGGGGGGAAGGACACCGTACTTTGACATTCAGAGCACTCCGAGAGTTGTTACGTAGCGAAACGTGGAAATTTCACCTTCGTCGCACAGCAGACTATTTCTTCTACCTCGGAGTCCATAACGATAGAAATCCGGAACACGTAGTCGGCAATTAGTACGGACATGACTGCGCACCCCAAAATTTGGAAAGATACTTGTCATGAATGAAATGTCAGAAAATGGATCAATGTGTCTGTCGGAAATCGTCGAGAATGTTGTTGGTTTGGGTTGTCTGCTACTGTGCCCGGAGGACCCGTAATAATGTTACCAAGGTCGCGTTTAACGTGGCGTAAGTTTATATGTGCATTGGCAAAGTGCTCTGCTTACTTAGCAAGTATTAGCCTTTGAATATAAGATCTCTCGGAGCTACCTCGATATTATAGCGACTTACGAAAGGAGCTTTACGTAATAGACCCCCCCTGCGTTATTAAGTTGAAATCACCGATATTTCGGTCTATAGCATGATGTAATATTTGTGTTTCATTATTTAAGGTAAGAAATGAGACCAAAGTAAGCCTCAATCTACAAATAGATCGACGCAAGTCTTGAACTTTAATTTAGAAACAGATCGACACCATTCTGAATCCTTAATCTAGATTGACGTTTGGGTCTGCGTCTGATGTGACGCGTTCCAAGAATTCAGAATTTGTAATGTCGATCTCTCAGGAATGTAAGGAGCTCGTTTGATATCGCGATGTGACCTCAAAAACTCTTATCACCGAAATGGTGTTCGCGAGCGTAGTTCACACACACAAACCCCACCTCGTAACTGGTGCATTGATGATGCTACTCATCGTTTTTCCCATTGCGCATGCTCACTTAAAATTTGTCCCTGGTAAACCGAGTGTGGTGGTGTTTTCTTTCTTTGAGTTTCCTCATCACGTGCTGATGGCACAGGAAGGAAATTACGAACATTTTCTTTCAAATGTTTTTTTAAAGGATGCCTCGCGCGCAAATGACGCACGCCGCTCCTCTCTGAATGCGGTAGGTCTACGGTATGACATGCAGCTCTGACCTGATATGAACTGTGTAGCGGTGCACTTTCACGCTCATTAAACGGTGGGGGGGGGGGAGGAGAATGCTGTTTATTATTCGCGTGTTTTCGGCTCTTAAAAAACGAAGAAACGAATCCGAACAATGACTTGTAGGCCGAATGGTGCGAGATCGGTGCCGTCTCTGCGAGCGTCCTATTGATTTCTGTGAGTCATCCGCATCCCCACCCCTATCGGAAAAATGGCTCCGCTCCTTGGGGGAAGCTGCAAGTTAGACCCTGCACACAATTCGGCAGGAACCACAATACCGGGAAGAGCCGACGCGACCTACGACTCCAAATGACCAACTCCGTTTGCGAATGAAGAGAAGATCCCCAACAGCACTCGGCACACACACGTTTGTGCCGTCTATTCCGTCTGCCACCTGCGACCCAGCACAGGCGTGGCTCCACCCAGCGAATCGATTGCAAGAGAACTTAGAGACTTTCGCCGTCAGAGAACGCTCGTACCTCGAGGCTCACGGAAGCAAAGCATGAAGCTCCCGTCTCAATCGTCTTCACTTGTACTACGGCCCCCGGTCCAGGCCTACCGTTGGGGGTCAGCGAAAGGCGAACGTGGACGACAGTAAGGAAGTTACTTGTTTTCTATGTCCGTGCCAAATTCACTGTAGCGAGAGTTGATGTCGCCATCTCGATGCTTCCCCTGAACTGAACTCCCTCCCTCCCTTCCCCACCGTTCACACACACACACACATCCCCGATGGAAGAGAGTAGCGGCAGGTCCCATCCGATGATGAGCAAACCCCCTTGCATCCAGCTGCCGGACGATCTCGAGGAGGGCGAGGAGGATGATCAACAAGAAGGTTCCAACACCGGGTTAGGCTTCCTCGTCATACCCCAGAGTGTTCCTCGTCGGCGTCATTCGTGGATTTGTGGAGGGTAAGTGTTACGAAGTCTTCTTTAATATTCATCTTATCAAAAGACCACGAGTTTGATTAAATCGAGTTTTCTGCTGTTTTTCCTCACCATCAACTCCTTCGCAAAAAGAATTTTCCAGAAACCGCAGGGTTTTTCGTGTTCTGTTAATCATCAAAAAGAGTGCGAGGAACGTTTTCCTAGGTCAGTTTCAAGCAAACTAATTTATCCATTCAGAGGCAAAAGGTTTCCTATCAGCGTCTAAGATCATATACGGCAGCCTTAACTATTATTCTCTTCATACCTCCTCATAAGGCGTGATGGTATCTTTCTTCACAAAGATCTACCTGCTGATTTTGATATGTTTCTATTCTCATAACTGAAAACCTCCACAAAAGAAATAATTATTTTTGTTCTCGGCGATATTTGCCTTTTACTGATCCCCAACCAGAGATATTATCAGCTCTTTAGGTGGCGCGGCTGCTTTAATCTGCATCCAAAGTGCTTCCATTCGACCACGCTTTGCTAGTTTAATTGTTATTCATAGCCGCTTTCTGTCCATTTTGTGGTTCACCAGATAACGTTGTGTAAAGGCTATGCACGTCGAGACGGCAATAAGCTAAAAGACTGCGAGTAGCTGGTGCAATGCAAAATAATTATACGGTAGTCTCACCTTCCTTGAAGCAGATCTTCCTTTCGTAATGATCCGCTTAAGAATAAAGTAGCGTTACAGTTGATGGGAACGAAAGTAATTTTAGTAACTTAATGTTCCCTTTTATATATGAAAAAAATCTTTCGCTTTGTGGCAAAGTTATATTATAGAGAAATAGTCATAAGGAAGTTGGGGAAGCTATCATTTAAAAGGAAGAAACAGGTTTTATTTTCGAATGCGTGCTACGATGGATTAAAGTAACACTGATCATTATGACATATGCGAATTACGCATTCAGCATATATATAGAAAGATAGTTGATGTTCATTGTCGACAGTAGCGACGCCTATGTCATAGATTGGTTTTACACGTCTCTTGTCATGGTATGAGGATAAACTGCTGTTGTGGCAAAATGAATAAAATAAAATTTGATCCAGGAACAAATATACTTACCACCTTCTCGTTTATGGAAATTACTGTTTTATTTATTTAACTAAATTCACTTTTTAACGAAGAGGAATCGTTAGAAGTGGGAATGAATTTTTAACATACCTCAAGAAGGAAATCATTTCTTGTTCATTTAATGCATAGACAAACCAGCCGAGAAACACACAATGAACGGACTCATATGGCTGTATAGATCTAAGTTCGAATCTCACCTAGGATGTGAAGAATCGTTTATAGTAGAGCTTTTCACGTGAAAATGAGGTATCCGTCTCAGGCGGAGGTGGGGTAGAAAAGCAAACGCAGTTAATAGACATAACACAACTACTGCATTAATTCAAACTAAATGAAGTCTCGGACTGTTCACAAATCCCATTTTCGCCCCTCTAAATTGATCAACCGGAAAGTAGAAAGACTACAGAAAGGGATGAGATTCAACACGTCCCAAGAAGTCTTTTTTTTGTGTGTGTGACGATTTGGGACAGTCAAGATCGTTACGGAAAATCACCAGTTGCTACAACATCGAAAACCGAGTATTGATTGGTCGCTGCGTCGATTATTACGGAGACGGCAAGGCGTACCGAATGACCTTCACCAAAAGGACTCCCTAGAGGTCATCGCCGCACCTAATGTTCTACGCTGCGATAAGACCGAGAAGGGGATTTTAAAATTCACTGATTCCATTCACAACATTTAATTACCGTGAGCTGAGTGTGTGATGGGTTTTCGCTCATAGCGCTTTGGTAGAGCAACAAAAGCAATTGTTGTTGATAATTATGGCGAGATTCTGCTCCTGTAATGAGTAGCGTTAAGAGATGAGAAATGATTCCATTGATATGTACATCATAAGCGACACGTTATGTATAAATTAATGCATAGCTCGTTGAATTTTCTGCTAAAACCCATTGTTACGTTTCAGCTTAAAATCCATTGTTACAATTGCAGGTAAATCCACTGTTTAATTTTCAGTTCTTTTCACACAAAATTCAATGGCATGTCTATCGGAGAATGCAATTAAAACGAAGCCATTTGCGATGCGGTCGTAATAGCCAAAATAAAGACGTAGGCCCAGACGTGGGTTTGACGTGAGAATGGTTGATGACGTCACTCTTCGACGCAAAGTAACCAGAAAAAAGAAAGAAAAGTGACAACTTAAATCTGCAACATTGTTATAGTGTACCATGCACAAAGAAGATTTATTACTATCCATTTCGTGTTTCCCTCATGCAGAGTAAAGTAGAGAGAGAGAGAGAGAAGTGCATTAAGACGTTATTACTTGAATAAATAGACGCATAACATGGAAATATGGCAGCGCAACTCATTCTTTTGTGTGCATCTTGACTAAGTGATGGAAAACAGCTCGCCCAAGCAGTCGCTCCATTCCGCTTCCAGGGTGAATAATGGACACTTTGCCTCCTCTTTACCCACACCGCTCCTCCGTGGCTTTTCTTTCCCCTCCCCTTTTATTTTGTAACCACTTTGAGGGCTGTTTAAGAGTTGGGTTTCTTTAAAAGCTTCTGCACTATTATGTTTTATCATCCTCCTGTCTTGTTCTTTGCTATTGTTATTACCGTGGAGAAGTTGTAGGGGCAGCTGCTGCCACATAGGGATTGTTTCAATACTAGTGTTTGTTGCCATGACAACAGCAGCACAGCTAAACTGCTGCTAGGATTTTGATGCTGGATCCAAACCTTCGTTGATCGTGAATTAAAAGGATCGCTTTCATACTAGTCACCGTTGCCATGACAACAGGAGATCCGAACTGTTAGCAGGATTTTGTTCCATAAGTATCGGTTTTTAGTCATGTTCGTTGTCATAACTGAAATATTCCTTGTTTTACTTCCATCCTTGTGTTTCTTAATAGATTTCGTACAAGATTTGATATTTTTTGTAAGTACTGGCCAAAGACTACATTCAACTAACAGACACTCGTAGCTTAGTCCATCTAAATCCAAAGTCAATCTACAACGAAGTAATAAAGTTTTTAACAAAGCTTTTAAGTGTGTATTGGATTATACTTAGAAAGAAAATACTCCATTAAATACTGGCCCTTTTGCATGACGTTAGGACTAGAAAACTGTTCATTGACCGTATAGATTACGCTGAAATAAATTTGGCTACAAATATTATTATTAAGAGAGACCTCCAGGGAGTCAGAGACTCATCAAGGGAGGCCACATACTACACACACCAGCTATCATAGTTATTCTTGAATTCATTCACACTGCTTGCACTCATAACATCCATTGGCAATCCATTCCAATCACGCACCACCCTCTGAGAGAAAAATTTAACTCTCACCCCTTCTCAGCTTCCAAGGACAGCTTCTCTTGTCCTTTCTCCACTCTCCATAAATTGAAAAATCTCATCAGTTGACATCCTGTATGACCCTTTCAGAAGTTAGTAAATCTCAATCATATCACTCCTCTTTCTCCTGTTTGCTAGTGTCTGCAGTCTACACATTCTCAATCGGTCTTCATAATCAGTATTCCTCAATCCTGATATCATTTTTAACACTCTCATTTGTACTCTCTCCACAATATCAGAATCACAACCAGACCTGCGCACAATAGTCCAAGTGAGGTCTTATCAAGGACATGTAAAGAGGCAAAATAACATCCTTTTCTTTACATATGGACGTTCATTTCAGCATTGCAATTGTCTTTTGAGTTGCATTTGCAATCTTTGCTACATGGCCCCCAAACTTCAATTTCCTATCTATTAACATCCAAGATCCCCAGTCTCATCAGTTTCTTCTAGCCTAATCCCACCAATATAATACGACATTGGATATCTAATCACGCCGAAGTGAATGACTTTGCATTTACTGACACTGAACTGAAATCTATTTTCCCATGCCCACAATTCCAGCCTATTTAAATCATTCTGCAAGTATTGCATATCAGCAGCATTCCTGATTACCCTGCCTGCCCATCTTTGCATCATCAGTAAATAGCTGTATGTCGCTTGTCAAATTTACTTCAAAATATCATTAATGTGCATGTTTCTGTAAAAGCCCGAAAATTGCTGGAATGCTGAATTGGTAAATCCTAGCATTTACCATAGTGAGGTGGTAAACGTTCGAAAAATGATTGTAAACGCTTCCATTTCGGGCTTTTATCAAACCATTTCGGTAAATTCCAACATTTACCAACACCAATTGGTAAAATCCCGTTTTGTTTAGATTATAATAATTTACCTTTTGTCAATTTAAATTTCAAAGCATAATGTCCGTAATAACATTAAACATAACTGCTTTATTATTTTACTACATTTAATTAATGTATTATAAGAAAATGTTCATGAAATAAAAGTAACTTATTAATCACAATTTCCTTCAATATTATCGAATCATAATTAAACTTATTTGTTACAGCAAGGTTGACTGTTGTGACATTTCGAGTTACAAAGTAAATTGGCTGATTTGCACCAACACATCTTCGTGGATGTTGTGAACAGTTGCATTTGTAGTCCCTGTTCCACCAACTAAAGAAAGCTTTTTTTTACCACTTCACGTGCACTTATTTCTTCCTTTCCGACTTCTTCGATGCTTAAAACATTTTCTTTGCACAAGGTAAATTGGTTTCTTGTGTACAACGCTTTAAGTTTACCCAACTTAGTACCCCAAGTTCATAAAATTCTTCGCCTTTAATGTCAGTGATAAGGGCTATTATTGATTTCGGATCCATCTTCGCTCTATCAACATCTCGTATTTTTATTCTAACATTTTGTCCGAGAGTACGTTTTTGGAACCTGACCTAAACTGATTCTAGATCGTAGTGCTGACACCCGTCTGTACTCGGGCTTTTACCAACTGGTGCTGGTAAATGGTGGTATTTACCGAAATGGTTTGGTAAAAGCCCGAAATGGAAGCGTATACAAGTCTTTTCGGACTTTTACCACCTCACTATGGTAAATGCTAGGTTTTACCTGTAAATCCTAGCATTTACCAATTTCGGGCTTTTACAGTAACATATAGATTGAATAACAGTGGACCAAGCACCGATCCTTGTGGTACACCACTGATTACCTTAAACCTTGCAGACTCAGATCCCCCGTATAGCACTTTTTCATATATATCAGTCAGCCATCCTCTTATCCACGCTAATATTCTATAACCCAAACCCATTTTCAAAAGCCTCAGCAAAATCCAAAAGTATCATGGTGTATCCATTCCCTTTGTCTAGTTCAATGGTAATTGTTATAGAATGTGAGCAAGTTGCTAAAACGTTACCTTCCCTTAGTAAACCCATGTTGTTCATTGCAAAGTAGAGATTCACTGTCAACCCATTTCTGAATGCGGGCCCTAACTAAATTTTTCCAAAAACTTCACCACCACTCCTGAGATACTAATTGGTCGATAGTTGAATACATTGGTCTTTGCACCACCCTTGTGCAATGGAATTACCATACATTCCTTCCATTACTGAGGAATCTTCCCTGTTCCGAGACTGGTATTAAACATCCTGGTCAGAAGAATGGCCGGTTCAGCTGAACGCTCTTTTAGCACACGTGATAATATTCCATCAGTCCCTATTGCTGAATTCTTATCCAGTTTGTGCAACAGCTCTAATACGTCGGCCTCACACACCTGCGTTCATCTAGTGAAGAGGTAACAGTGAGTTCAATGTTGCGTTCACGAGGTTGATAGCTTTTAACGAAATGGACACTCATTAACTGAACAACCTCTTCTGCATCTGTAATTCTTACGCCCTCTGGATTTAGAAGAGTTATTCTTTCATATTCATTCTTTCTTTTACTTGCAGCATATCGATAGAATTCTTCTGGGTTGTCTTTAGCACGCAGAGCCAGTTTCTTTTCATACTCAGACTTCGCTTTCCGTACAACAGTTGTCTATTCTAGCGTGCTGCTTATAACGTTCATAACGGACACCATCCTTATGCAGACGGTATTCCTTCCACGTCATTCTTTTCTTACGAATCTCTTGCTTAATAAGATTGCACATCCATTTGACTCTTACCCTATTTATCCTTCGAACTCTCGGGACACATTCTGATATCGCATCATTTAAATATTGTTTAAATGGCGTCGTTGCTACCGACGGATCAATCAAGCGATGTATGCTTATTTTCATATACTGATCATCTGCGCGAGCTCGGGCATATTTTATTCAGCGAACACGTTTGTAAAGCGGGATTTTTAACAACTTAAACATGTTTACTTGAAGGACAGTGCTCTTTGGCATTCATCCCGTAATGTGTCTATCTGTCTGTCGCTTTTAATACGTGTAAAAACGCAGGTCTGATATTCGATTGATATTCACGTATTCAGAGCCTCCTTGCTGTCTGCTAATATTCTGTAGCCACGGATATTTGTATACGTGGCGAGCATTACAGCTCATTGGTTGATATGATGCCGTGCCAACAACGTGACTTGGAGGATTCAATTTGCACAGGAATTTAACGCCTTTTGTGGTACGATTCCTATCGGACTTGCACCAAAATAAATTACACGCTCTAGAATTGAGATGTATTAGAGTGATCCTGGTCCGATACATTCTCAACAGTTTAAATAACGGGCTGCTAACATAACTTTCTTTTTGGTGCTGTCCGTGAAGGGCCCAAACTTTGCTCTTAGTTTGTTTCGGCGTTGATAGCTGACACATTCCACCAATGTCTATATCCTTCCTTCCGTTTCCACAGCAACTGTCTTCTCAACGCAACAATACATCTATTGGCACATTTTTCTAGCTCTGTAGGTTTGTGGAAAAATCTTTCGTTATTTGTGTGTTTGAGGAAGGATGCTTGACGGAATATCGCTTCGGGCAGCCAAAGGAACGGTGAAGGAATATAAAAAATAAACAGACAAGCCGACAGAGTCCATTAAAAAAGACATGTGATGTGCATGTCTACCTACTTGATTCAGTTTGAAACTGTAAAAACATTCTCTGTCTCTCTAAGATCGCAGTGGCGTCAGATCTGAAATTGTTTCTGGTGACCTTTAAAGAATGTGCACGAAAAACTGTTGCAACGGAGTTACGACACCGCAGATAAATATCCCGTCTTCAGTGTCTCGTGTTTTTGTTGGCGAGTGTTTCTCAACGTGTTCGAGTTTTTAACCACGCACGTGACCTTTGATAGCGTCTCTTTTTTTTTTTTTCTTTTCACATAATCTACATCGCAAATGAAGAGTGCGTTGGTGATAGAAATCCTCAAGAGTTCCAAACTCCTTTTTTTAAAGATGATACCCTGGAATATCGCTAGAGGGCGCAGCTGTTCTGGTGTCACCCAAGCGTATATTTGAATTTTGAGAACGTTGTTAAAGTATTGTGAAATAAGCTATTTTACACCGGATATGTTTAAATCGTCGCTATTGTCATCATCATCACGTCAACAAATCTCCTCCGATGAAACAAAATAACAAACTATGAAGAAAATATCTCCTCTACGGATTCCGTCTTTCCATGTTGGCACTGCACCAAACACTTGTAAGGATTCGCCCATCGTGATGCATTAACGTATTATTTTGTAGAACTCCGAATCGGTAATTCCTAGAGGGGACACATGACGTCACGAAATATAACAGGTGTGGCTTCTTACCTTGGCAGTTTTTTTCCCTAACCTTCAATGCAATTACACTCAACGCACTGCGCATGCTTAGTATCGCAAAAACTACGTTACCATAACAACGAAATCCTGACATGCATTGGTGTCTCAATGTCATTAAAAAAGTAAGTTTTGGCTTTCTGTGAAATTATTTGTTTTGAGCAAATGTGTTCCCCGATCAACGAGTTCTTTGAAGTAGGGTAATCCCTCTGAAGAATTCCCTTAGTAACATGTCGTTCCATTGCTTATTTTTTTTCCTCTTGGTAGCATATCGAATCCATTATTACAACGTTTTCGCTGAATATTGTTACACTATCCACGCTTCGCTTGGGTTGTAGTCACAGTAATCTTCGCCAGCACTTACCGTCGGTGTTTATTGACTTTCTCTCACTCAAGTGAAGCCGTCTGGTTTAAGTTATGACCATCTAAGATGGTGCGAGATTTATTTACAGTGGATGAGAACAGACATTTTCATCTACAGCAAATATATCGCATTTCAGCTCTCTCGGCACTCGTAAAAAAAAAAAAAAAAAAAAAAAAAAAAAAAAAATTCTGTTCATTGCTGGACCGACGTTCTCTCCCTCTCATCCGTTATGTGCTATTCCAACTGCTTCGTCCCTTTATTCAAATCGACTTTGAATTTAAAGTGTTTTTTTTTTTTTTAATCAAGCCTCATATGAATCATTTTCAAATTAAAACCAGACTTCTCACATGTTCACAGACGTTGGTATAAAAATCCAGGAACATAATTAATTACCCTCTGAATATTTATTTACTAATACAAGAATAAAAATGAGAATGTGTTTGTGGATTCTGTGCAAACAAAGGACTGAACTTTCAGTTCCATTTAAAATTATTATAGCATTTATTGCAAAGCCAACGCTTTTTTAAATATGAAATGCAACTCAATCGGAGGCGAAGACGAAAAATTAAAATCCAGCCTTAGTATAACGTTTGCAATGTGTGACGTAATGTTCAATTATCGATAGTTTTCACCTGTCGCTAATAAGAAACAGCTCAAGTCTCTACTAACATTTCTGGTACGTTTTTTTTCCTTCTCATTTTAAAAATACGCTTCTAATGAGATTTCCCTAACATTTTATCTCTTAAACGATAAGAATGAGCACGTTTTAATTTTTTCCTTTTTTTCGTGTTAGATCTTGTCCACTCGTTCATTCCCGACGTCGTGCGCTACACTTGCCAATTCAATACTTTTTTTTTCAAGGCAAGGTAGTTTTTTTTTTTGTTGTTGCACGCCATTAGTTCTCTTCTCATTAAGCCCACGAATTTGAAATAAACCACGAATATTAAAGCCCATCCTTTTATATTCTTTTCGGTAATTACTTTATCACATGTAGCTCAACGTCTGGCGTATGTTTTTATATCTCTCCGTGTCTGTTTAACTGCATTTTAATGTATCCTTCCAACAGTAGCCAGCGTGCATGTGTGCTTTATTGAGTGCCTTGACGGAGAATTAGAAGCGGGTATGCGAATGTAGACTGATTCTTCGTTGCGTGATATTTGCTTTAACCCAATGCCACTAGGTGTTCTCGAGGGCATTCATTCCATTGCCATTTGCTTCTTTCTTTTAACTTTCGCTTATGCAATGCATTGTATGCTAAAGAATTTATTCTTCCACGCCACCCGGTGGTGTATGTACCTATCATTCTTGGCCATGTATGTTCTTAGACGTCTTCTGTTTGCTCACTACTTGGTAGTGTTTCCATCCAAGAAACCACAATAATAAATCGATTTTATACCTATTTGGAGAGACACACAGGCACACACAAAAAAAGCCTTTGCAGGAGAGGAAAAATAAACGAACTGCACATGCGTCAAAAATAACGTAATCACCTCAAGGCTTTGGTCATATTTACTTAGAGGAATGTGAGGATTTTAAATCAAATAAGAGAAAATAAAACTAAAATAATTCAATACTCAACGTTATACATACTTGCCAACGTAAAAGCACGGAGTCACTCCGATATTTGTACTGTTTCTTTGTCTCTCGGGTGTTCCGTAGAGAAAGCCTGAATATAGTATGAATTTCGGCCTCCAGGTACTCAAAACTGCTGTCATCCATAACTCCCCTCTTCCCCCCCCCATACACCGATGCTACGTCAGTGATTGTACTACAACAGTTCAAAAGCTTTCTTTTGTGACATCGACAGAAAGTCTAATTCACATTATTATTATATTTTTACCATTATTTTTCATACGTGCACATCCCTAAGGAGATTTTAAAACATACAGTTGTGCATTAATACTTTAACTTCCCAACAGATGGCAGTAAAAGTGTTGCAAAGGATATCTGCATTGTGGAATTACTGCTAAAGCGACGATGCCAGAAATAGATTTCCGCCCAGCATGTTCTTGTTCACATAAAGTGGATTTTAGAAACTCTTATTCTTCGTCTTCTTTCTAGCTTTTTAAATTCATATCAAATTTCTTATTCAGTATTTCTCAATAAACAACAGTGACACTCCTTGTACACGGATGCGATTAATTTTGCAATATTTAATAGTGGTAATGTTATTTGAATGCAGTTAGTCCAGACTGTAATTTAGGTAAAGCGAACTGATTCATTTGTCAGCGAAATTAAAAATTAACGACGTCATGTTCAACTCGCTCTGATTAGTATGCATAATTTACTACTAAACTATATTCATTTCACATAAAATTTACTTCTGTTTTGATTTATTTTCGTTATAAAAAGAAGCCTACAATCTCTCTTTGCAGCATGTACTGAATATATAATTATTTAGTAAACTTAAATCATTTAACAAATGCAAAAAACTGCTGTTTAGATACCATGCAAGTCGTTTGGTTTTCGGCAAACAATGAAAGCGCCCTCTCACTGTTATTGTAAAAAAAAAAATTAAATCATTTAACAAATGCAAAAAAACTGCTGTTTAGATACCATGCAAGTCGTTTGGTTTTCGGCAAACAATAAAAGCGCCCTCTCACTGTTATTGTAAAAAAAATATATCTGTAAAATACAAGAATTTGATTCAGAAATCAGCCTTGGTTAGATAGAATAAAGTTCAACGGTGTGAAGATTTGGATGGCTTCTCTGCCAAACTACTGCGTGTCCAATGTATCACACGTATTATCACGTGACCGATAAAAATAAAAGGGACGTAAAAGAATTCTTTGAGAGATGCACGATGACAGATAAAGGAAGAGTTAGAAAGCAAATATAAAGCTACTGCCATTGCTACTGGAAGTGTGAAAGGAGTCAAAAGTGTTAATAGCTACATAAAATAATGGAGGGCACAGATAGTGTTAGTATTAATAGGAAGAATTTTTAAATCGTAACGGAACAAATACAAAGAACAAAAGTCTTTATTTACCACAATTTGTTATTAATTTGATCTCAAAAATGACTGTCTTCCATATTTGGCGAATTAACATATCCACACTAGTTGAGGTTTGTGGAATGATTCAAAGCCGCTTCTAATCCAAAAGGTTATTCCCACTTGTAACAACTTCTGTGTGTAGCACTTTGGCTTTCTTCCATGTAATCTTCTGTGAAGGGAGGGAGGGGGGTGTACAAAGCATAGCCTGCCAGTCCCTACTTTGTCATAACGATGGTGGCGAATGTACTTCTGTTCTCCGAGGCAGATGTCAACAGATTTTCTTGTCTGTGCATAGCAAGCCAGTTTACAAGAACGGAAATGTACTTCGTGCACTTCCGGATGTGATGAAGGATGGAGTTATCCTTATGTGAACAGATGAGTGTTGCTAGTTGGATATAATTGTCTCAACCAGCAACTGGTTGTTATGTGCTTGAGCATTGAGACAATCAATTTATGTAAAACCAGAGAAATTATTTCTTTGGTTCCTTAAGTATTGTGAATTAGTTCACAAAATTTCCAGATGTGGCAGCTCTTTTGAAGATCATTTGGTTTGCTTATATAAAAAAATAAATATTTGCGGCATGCATAAACTGCAATCAACCGTATAGCACCAAATCATGGATTATGGGAACGAATCAAGACCGACTACACCTTTCTACTTGTAACTTGAACCTGGATGGCGTGAATGTTTCTCTCTAGTTCATTTGAATTGCATCGATAAAGGAAAGACGAACTCTGTCGTAATTAAACCTCCCTTTACAGCTATCGCGCAGTAGCATCCTTCACATTTCCAGAATAATAAATTTCCTACTCGCTTCCGTAAAAGAAGTTTTGAGCACTCAGGTGGACGAAATTGTCCCCTTGCGACTACGAAATTCCAGAAGTGAAGTAATGTTCATTCATGAAATTTAAATCAGCTACGCGATGTCTTTAAGGCCCGATGCTTGACTATTGTCCAACGTATTGGAACACTTCAATCACGTAGAAAAATGCGCGAGCACAGCGGCAAATAGCGATGTCGGGAAAGTAGAAGGAAATGTAAATAGTTTGCGAACATTTGAAGCAAAATGACTGCTGAAAAATCGCTGTTTCCTGTGTCATAACTGCTGTTAATTTTAATATTTTAGCCACTAATTACTTGTTCGTGTCCCTTATCTTGCTAAGATTTCAGCACAATATGAGATAGTCTCTGTTTGACTAAAAATATTTTCGTTGTTTTAATGGTAAAAAGGTCCTCTTTTTATAATTTTCTTACGCGACTACCTCATTCCACAGTGCTGCTAAAGAGAGGTGATCTGCTGTTTGGCTTTTGTAGGAAAAGTAACTTTTTTGATTCTTACTGAAGCGATGTTAAAGATCCGATCCTGCCTACTCATGTGCTGAACAAATGCACAACAGTAAACGACATTGATGGGCTGTTTCCGTTTCGAAGCCAGACAGAATTTAAAACTCCAATATCCATTACAAAGACATTAGTTTATATCAGAAGGGTTTCATAAATAGAAAACGCCATGTAAGGTCTGTTTGTGATTGAAAAGGGCAGATTTATTGATCAATAGATTGCGTCTGTTATAGGTCGCTTTCAGATGAAATGTGCTCTCTCCCTCCCTCCCTCTCGAGGAAGAAGACTTTTGTAGCGCTAGTTTAGATCAACATAACGGTTATGGTGAATTTATACCATTTCTAGTGCAAAGTTTATAAATTGACTGAATCAAAATTACATTTGTAAAAAGCCATTTTGATTGGTTTTGGCCATCCCAGAAAACTAAGCTAATGGTACATCCAATAAGTAAGACATGCATATACCAGATTTTCATTACCGCGGAAGGTGAATAGGTGTTCCGCGAGAAGTTCTGGAATTTGTCATTTTAGTTTTCTAAGCATTTTTCATGAATAAATATTTTATAGTAAAAATATTCTGAAGAGATTAATATTCGCGAATATGTCGAAAGACCCAGAACGCCTAATAACATCTATGTATCGTTAATTTTCACACATCGAAACCCTTCCGCATTTGGGAAAAAGAATACCGCCGTTTATGACCGATCACAAAAATTGCCTGCAAGCCGATTACAACAATGGCCAGCGTATCCTTTGTTCTCAAATTGAACGAAATAACATCTGTGTTGCAAATATTAGTGACCAATCAGCAAGGAAGAATAAAGAAAATTTTTCTACTGAAATTGAAGATCGAGGTAGTCTGTATCCGGTTCTCAAATCTAGTAATACTGAATACTTTCTTCGCAAGTTCGTATTGTAGGGTGAAAGTGCTTGTTTCGAAAGTGCCGTGATTTTTTAAAAGTAATAGGCCTACAGATTTAAATTTTAATATGAATAAAAGACAAGGGACTTTGTTTAATTTTGGTGTTAAGAAATTTCTTATTGAAGTTGTTTGTGACGCAATAGATAGTGATTCATCCACCTCCAGCCTACAAAGCGATCTCCAGGATGTAGAAAAGGAGGGGAAAACTACCAGCACACATGAGAAAAAGTCTGCATTCACTCGTAAGTACTTTTAATAATATTATACATTTTTGGTGATCAGAATGGGATATGTCATTGAAAATCAGAACAGATTTTCAATGACATAGCCATTGAAATATCCAATGACACAGCATTAATTTAATGATGTTGGCCTGAGGAAACTACAATATGCTACAAGATTTCATTAGTCCAGTGATTGATAACTGATTTAAATGTAATTTTATATTTGTCAACATGTCACACCGTATACACAAGTGTACTAATACTCTTTATGATTATGCCATAATTAATTATTGATATTGTAATGTATTAATTAATTATTAATACATTTTTGGTGATCAGAATGGGATATGTCATTGAAAATCAGCACAAATTAATTTAATGATGGTTTAATCGATGGTTTAATATATTATTAATTAATATATTACAAAATAACCAAGGTGTTCCGTGAAAATGTCAGGATTTGTGAAGTGTTCCGTCGTAGAAAAAGTTTGAAAAACCCTGTACTAGAACATTCGGAGATGAAATTTTTTAAATATAAGATGAGGCAATGCAGCACCACATCAGGAGACGATGTACTGCAACGTATCTTCTTTCTGATTTCCTACTTTCTTATTATTATTCCATATTCTCCCCCCCCCCGCTTATTCTTTTACTCATTCCTTTTAATGTTGCATTCCATTCTTCTTTATTTTACTTTTGAATTCAATTTTTTCCCTTTCTTGTTATTTTATTTTTCAATTCCCTTTTTCCTTTGACTCCATCACTGAAACTGAACTTTTGACTCAGCTTGAATAAGTTTTTTTCGCGCAATCGATTTATGAGAGAAAGAAGAGAGTGAAATCCCATTCTCTTAGTCTACGCGACTTCAAAAGTACATTCGAGAAAACCCAATTTTTTTTTTTTATTATTATTGAGATATATTCGCTGATTCTCTTTTATATTCGATTCGTTCTTACCATATTGAAGAATTTCGTATTGATCTTACAACCTGCTCGTTTTATATTTAATAGATTTAAATATACTCTAATTGGTTTCTATCTCCTATTTACACGACGTCAGCAATAAATCAAACAACCACATCCATTCTGTTAATAATCTGTTGCTATTAACGAATCTTGGGATCTTGGGCAACCCTTATTGTACAAACTTACGTCTACATAATCTTCTGTGGAACTGATGCAGAGTAATATCGTTGACCATATTATTTGAATGCATGCAAAGTCGAAGGTTTTCCAACATTTTAACTTTTTTGTATTTTGTAGCATAAACCAACCTGTATACAGTACGTTGTCTGATGTGTTTTGTCAACTTGTGCAATGGGGCTAATTGTTTTCTGTCGCTTCGCATAATTCAGGTGAGAAATTTGTTCAGCTTAACACTGCTGTCGGCTACCAGCTATTTAGTTTCGTGTGATTTATTCTTAATGAACAACTACGGTGCTTTTCAGCACTTGTTTTATAATTTATAGAACTCTTGGTGTCCAAAAACGAAGCTTGTTTGAAGTTGAACTACTCGGGTGTTCTTCGAGAGGCAGATTAACAGCGCGTGACAAAACAGACAAAAATATTTGCTCCCTCCCTTGATGAACGAGTTTAGTTTTGTGTCTTATGAGCACGATCCGCATTGGCAACCATCATCCAATTAAAGAATTTCCGAAGAGTCATTGAAATGGCTCACCCTCCGTCATACAAAACTCATATCGATAAAAAAACCGCCCAATTAAGGTCAAGTGGCTAAACTCGGTATTTTACTTTTTGAGACTTTTAATAATTAAAACTGAAGTCGAATCTATGATTTTTCCTGCGGATTAAAAATTTCAGCAAAATACGAGAACCTAAACTTGAGTAGTTTTCGTTCTGGTTCTTTATAGCTTGTGTCATTAAGAACTACTATTTTTTTTTAGTTTTATTATCAATCTTTAAAAGGTTCCCAACGTATTTTTATCATTGCTTTTCTCTCTATTATTCATTTAATCGTTTTATTACTTGTCTCTTTTCCCCATTTTTTTCCTTTTAATTTCCGACCAAGTTCGGCTCATTTGTGTTACCCTCCTTCATCTTCCTTCATTCACTTTCATGAGTTCCTCTGAATGACCATCTGCTCCGTTTAAATTCCACGCAATATTTTTCTTTGTGATTGCCATCCTCTTGAACTTCCGTAATGGTTTTCCCGAACCGAAAAAGTTACATACAGCGGAGCACTCTTCACGTGTTTCTATTCAAAGCAGCATAAGCCCGTCGGTATTGCCCAACATCTGCTATGGGATGAGGGAAATATTTAATGTTGCGATGAAACCGAATTCGAGGTAATGTAGTCGTAGCAAAGTTGATCCAATCCTCTATTATTAAATGCAGCACTTCAGTTATTAAATAGATCGACTGTGTGCAAACTGTATTGGACTTACGTAACGGGTTTCGTAGATAAAACGTATTTACTAATTCTCTGAAATATTTTTGTTTATCTGAATATACCAGATATTGAACGTAATGGTTAGGAAGTAGTTTACCGGTAGATTGCTTCTTCATCTTGCCGTACTGGCAGCGCTCACCTACCGGATAAATGTTTGCTTAGTCCTCGAGTGAAATTAATCTAGGCATGGCGTTTGCATTCTCTGGAATTGGTTCACTCTGCTTTTTAGAGAATTAAAAGTTATTCTGGCCAATAAGAATACAAAACAAATCATCAGAATAAAGCTAGTAACGAATGTTAGACAGAATAACGTGGAAGCCTACCGATGCGTTACTTTGCAAATGTCTTTCAGCCTTAACATCCCTCTTAAGGTTGTCCTCATTACGACAATGGTTGTAAAAAGTCGATAAGATGGCTTTTACTGTACTGATACGTCACGTGAGAGGTTGTAGGATTTGTGGTAATGGGTAGGCAGGGAGTTTGCTTGTCAGGCTAAGTAGCACGTCACCGTCCTGTGCTTTTAGCGAGTGAATCACCTATTCGGGGGTTCTAAGAAGGGAGCTTTTGTTAAGCGATGAGGATTGTTCTCCTTCCAGTCAGTGGCTCCAAATTGGGGACGGCAAAATATGATCTACTGGGATATCTTAGCTTTCCGTTCAACACAGGTGCAGGGTGTTTAGTTTTGTTTGTTTTTTTTAATACTTTGGCGTGTCATTGTCTTATTTTTGCACAAGTACAAGAAATCAGGTAATGTGGCCCACAAGACTACAATTTGACGCTTTTAAAAGTAGTGCATTGTAGTCAAGTATCTTAAATACACTAGCATACGTTCCGAAACTGCTAATTAGCACCGTTCTATTAACTGCAGTTTGCCCGTAATACGGCGAACTCTTCTTGATCTGCTTAATTCTGTTGTTTTCAGTGAGCCGTAGTGTCGTGATTATAACCAGCTCTGACGGATAATTCTGCTGCTGCTGTACTCAACAGCGCGGGGCTGAGGTCAAAAGAATACCGTGATGAATGTAGTGTTTGTGACGGCGATCGATATTAGCAGTTGTTTAGAGAAATAATCTGTGATGCAAAATAGCGTTGATGTCGAGAGGAACTCTTTTGTTTTGCGCATTTGCGCTACTTCCGGGTTTTGCTCTTCCTTTTGTTAATTAGCCGGCACTCTGTTGTTATGCAATCCATCAACGAGTTCTCTCCCAATCCAATCCTGCTCCCCATCTTCGTTCTTCTCCTGCTCGTGAAAAATGGATCAGGCCCGGTACGTTTTCCGAATTCAACTTCGTGTCTGCTGGCCGAAGATTAGACATCGCCTTTCAATAATGGACAATCAGCTCGCGCTGTACCCAAGAGTGCGGGAATACGAACTACGGCAATCGCTCTCTCTGGCTCGCATTATCATCATTGAAAATGCGGCTCCGAAGCCAACAAAAGTACCGCTACGATGTATGTGCGACCAACCATTCGGTCTTCGTTTGGAGAGTACAGCGGAGAAGTTCTGCGCTATTATTTTTTTTTTCTATCTATCTTTCAAATTTTCTTCCTACTACTCCCCTTCCCCATATACGAATTTAGTTTGCTTCTCTTCGTTCCATCTTCGGCTTTGTCTTTCGAGTTATCTGCTGCACACACACACATACATAACTTGTTAGCTTCGCTTTCTCCGTCGCTGGTGCTTTCACGATATATCACCGTAGTGCACACACCCTATTAAATATTCACCCTTTAATTCAAACTTCCGTACACGTCGTTAGCAATCGCCGTCCATTGCTTTTTACTTATTCAACGCGCTCTCCGCCGATGCCGATCAAATGGTCGCGTGCCTTGTTTTCATCCCTATATCGGAGGACGCGTGCTATTCACAACAGTTCAGATTCTATGCGGAAAACATGCGGCATCTATGAAAACAACGTGTCTTATACAAAGCGAGTGAGAAAGAAAAAAGAACGATTGAGATAGATGCGGAAACTTTATTTTCTGGATAGACGAGGCACGTGCAAGCCAAACATAATGCGTGAGCAAGACTGTCAAAAGTTCAGTAGTAAATAATGTCATTTTAGTGTAGGCATTTTTTAATTTAGGAGCCATATACAACAGAGTTTCGTGTCACTCCTAAATTAACACAAATATCAAACAAATAAATAGCAAAGCTTATTCAGTGATGGAGCTATCCTGTTCTCCAACCAAAGGCTAAATTAGATTTGACTAATTAATTTTTTTTTTATTTTATATAAATAAACAAAATTAAATCAGTCAAATCTAATTTAGCCTTTGTCTGGAGAATGGGGTAGCTCCATCACCAAATAAGCTTTGCTATTTTGTTATTATTTACGATTCTAATGAACACCGCTTTTAGCATATTTTTATTCATGAGTCAATGTTGGCCATCGTTAGGTACTTCATTCGAATCATTTTTTTTTTATATAAAGATAATCAGTAATGCTATCATTAAATGCCAACATTACTGGAAGAAGGAAGAGGTCACTGAAGGTCAACAAAGTGTGTTCATAGCTTTCCGCTGATACCGCGAACAGAAAATGCAGCATTCCTCAATGCAAAGCGAATAATGTCTATGATACTTCCCCCCCCTCCCCCCCAGTGTCTGTGGGAAGTCGTTCATCTCTTCCAGACACTTTCATTTCCCTGTGGTCTCGTCTTGTGTGGAATTATTTTCGATTTGAAAGTAGAGCGGGAGGGGGAGCGCATAAACGTGGAGAACGCCATCTTCTGACGGACAAAACGCAAGTTATGGAAATAGTTATTTCCTTTCTGTTATCACTACCATTTCGAAATGCATCATGGGAATCGCCGTCTTCTTTTAAAAATGAATGCGCCGATGTCACCGACGGTAGGGCCTCGCTGCGTTTCTTTCACGAAGAGCCACACGAGCTTTACGGTAGAGAGGGGGAGATGAACGGTGGGGGGGGAGGGGACGAAGAGAACGTGAGGTCTGTAGGAACTCGGTAAGAGGAAAATGGGTTGCCTAGCCAACGGCAATTTATTATTGTGACAGCTTTAGGGAAACACCAACAGTGGGTAGCGCCTACCTAATACTGACGCTTGTTTTATGTGACCATCGTTAGGGCAATCTCGCGCTCTCTGTCGTGACGAATTAGAATCAGTAGCCACCACAAGTTTCTGTGAGCGTTCATTAACGAGGGTTATGAATTGAGGGGGTGATTAAGCAGTGCTTTAATGAAGGCATCGACGTGGCCAGAAGTGTTGGTCAAATGCACGCATCCGATCATCTCCGAGCACATCGCGTGCTGTGAGAGTAATAATAGTATGAAGGATGTGGTAAAACCGGAAGACATAAATGTAATAGTCTATTGTCTTAAATTTAAGCAAAAGTATCAGCATTGAATATCACAGACGAGTGAAGTCAGTTCCATTCTACTACCACGAAATTACAATCGATCAGACCGCTTGTAATTTTCTTTCTTTTAGAGCTAGTTTTTCTTTTAATTTTAATAAAAACTAACTATTTAAAACAGTAAGTTTTAATTTGATCGGCATGTAAAAATCACTGATTCCAAGCTATTTTTGATTGTTATATTATGGCCATTGTTGTTAGAGCAATCTCGTGCTCGCTCTGTTGTATGTAAATATCCAACTCATAATTGTTGAATAAATCTCTTAATTCGACTGCTAGTCTACTAAAAAGCTTAATAATAGCGTTAAATCACCTATATAGTAAATAAATGTGTTTAGTAAATCTCTTAAATATCATTTTGTTTTTCGACAAATGTTTGGTTTCGAGATTATACGCGAAAATGCTTCTGACTCAAGATTAAGCCGAATATGTAGTAATTTTGGCTTATTTAGCTTTTTTTTTTTTTTTTAGGCTTTCTTTTGTGATAAAAGAACTATTTCCTCTATACGCACGTACAATATATTTTGTTATTTTTATGCACGCTTTGGCACTTATTTGCTTCATTTGTATGAAGCAACTCGAGAGCCGTTTGTTTCTTAGGTAACAGTCGTTAAGTGAAGTTATAAGAGCAAGCGCGCTTGTATTATTATGTTTTTACCTAATTCGTTAATGTACGTCGAAAAAAAAAACGCACACTGGCTACACTTCTATGGCAATAGAATCCATTATTACCATAGGAACATTACGTCACATTTCAGTCGAGGATTTAAAATCTGAATTTCATTAATTTTTAGTCCGCTGTCCAATAACAAATTCTGTGTTTAGCATTTTTTAGCAACACATCGCTCTTAACTTTACTTGCAATCGATAGCCTTCAGCTGCAAATAATTAGGAAGAAAAAGAGATTTTGAATATTGTATCAATTGATTCCTGATAAAGGCAAGTGGAATGGTTAATATACACTATCTGAACAAAAATATCCGGATACCCCCCCTTTCGTAGTAAGGCCATGGTTATATACATTACAACCATGGCTCATAGGTATAAAAGGGCCATTTGCCAAAGACGCCAATGTCAGAAAGACTCAAGCGACAGGATATTTTATGATGGAATGTGTCACACTAAAAAAGACGCGTAGTTACGAATTTGTCACGGGCGCTAAAAATGTACCTACGCTTCTGTACGTTCATATCATCGACAAGATTCGCATTGGCTTTTCCAAGCCCTGTGGCGATGAGTTCTGCGTAGTTCGGTGATTAGAAAGATCTGAATCGAATTTCGACTAGGACCATACTTAAGGACCTTCTGAAGTAAAGACGAGTTTATTTTACTAGAAAAAGTAGGATTTTTCGGCCAAAACACACTCGATTAACAAGGATGAATGCAGGCCTCGTAGCTAAATTAGGTTTTGTTTAAGACCATTCTGTTTTCATTTATTTTCATTAACAACAGTAGATTGGCTTGCATTAGTTCTTCCCAGTTCATCGTTACGGGGATGTCTTTCTGCATCCGACACATTTTGACCTTTTCCTTCGATTGAAATTTACCAATTGTTCTCTCTCTCTCTCTCTCTCTCTCTCTCTCTCTCCATTCAGCGAATTTTCACCACTGATTTCACTGATTGCTGTCACCATATGATTGGATTTTTTTTTTTTTTTTCATTTTTAGTGACCTTTTTCATCTTTTTTATTTCAATTCACAATATGATTACTCGCTTCTTTTTTAGAAAATTTTCTTCAAATGAATTAACCTCTTCACTAAATTCTACGTAAAGGAATTTCAAATGTTTAAAGAGAACTAAACCTTATGAAAGACAGATTGTTTCATTATCTTCGCCTTGAAATCGTGCTGACTTGTTTGACTGCGAGGTTATTTGGATTCATAGTTAAAGAAGTTATTCTAGAAAACAATTCTTTAATCTGCTGGCTATTTTCAGCCACAAAAGCAGATCCTGACAAATGGGTGGACTAACAAACAAGAACCATTCCTTTCTAGCTACGGTGTGCAATTATAAGATTTTCAGTTTTATTCTGTGAGAATCGCCGCAAAAAAGTATCATGTCTCACACGAGAAGTTACTTTATTTATTCTTAATGAAAATTCCTTTATTTTTTTATAAAATTTAGGACAATCGGTAAATTGAGACAGCGGTCGTGATTTTTTTATCGCGTAATATTCTTTGACAAAGTGTAATTTATAAAACAATTTATCCAGTAATTTATATCCTAGATAATATTTATATATAATTTAAACGGATCCCGCATTACTATAAGACTGAGCCTGATTAGTTTGTTTACAAGGTTTTTCACGAAACGCGCATTGCACTGGCGCAGACAGTTTGTTTCCTACTGTCTCCCCCTCTAATGGCCGGCAGGCCCCACCCACAATGTGACCAGTGGTGGATTTATGGTTTTATTTAGGGAGGTAGGATTTTAGTCTGTGGCCAAGTGATTTTGTAACACTCCTTTTCCCTATCATAGGACAGCTACTTGTATTTTATTGCTGGTAGACACCTAAGAGTGTCTACGGGATTTGCTAGTGGACCCTCAAAAGTCCACAGGATTATCTTTAACCTGCTCGGGACACCTGAGCAATCTCTACTCTTTCTCCATCTGTGTCTTAACACATTTGTAAATTATTTCTAAATTAAAAATCGAGGATCAACAAACGCCAATCTTGTTCCTTCACGTAACAACGTTTTAAGCAACCAAATAGATCGTCCTCCAGCCAGAAACACCTCGCCTTCAACCTCACAGGACGGAACAACCATGACCAAAACATATGCTGAGACTGCAAGAACTAAGCCTCCTACATCTCTCGAGCTAGAAAGCTCCAACATAACATCTGTTTTAACAACCTCACTTGCCACCATGCTGCAAGAATTCAGCAAGACATACCCCTCAACATCTTTCAGAAAGAGATTCCTGTAAGGCACCCAAAACATTATAACAGCCATCTGTCCTGAGTAATAATTTCAAACCAAAAGCTCTTGAGATAATCGCATAAAATGCAAATGGATTGATGAACAAGGTTTTGAAACTTCAAGAATTTGCAACTCGTCTCAGTGCTGATATCATCTTGATTGGCGAAACACACCTAAGACCAGCTAATAACCCAAAAATCCGTGGAAAAAACTATGTACAGAAACGACAGAATGGGCACAAGAGGTGGAGGCACAGCCATATATATTAAGAGTTGTTTGAATCATAATACAATAGACAAGCCCCAAATAGTAAACCTGGAGGTGACCAGTGTGGAGGTACATACCTGCAATGCTGGGAGTCTCAAGATCTATGCTGCTTATAATCCTCCGAGCATTCCTCTGCTGACAACAGATCTGGACTCCATACTTGGTCCAAATGACTCCATAATAATAGCAGGAGATCTCAACTCAAAATGCACAGCTTGGTACAGCTCATCAACTAACACCAAAGGTCACACACTTTTCAACTTTGCAATGCTCAACTCTGTTGTTGTGGCCGGCCCTACCGAGCCCACCCACTTCAGCCCTTCAGGTAGCTCCGATGTACTAGACATTGTCATCTTTAAACATTTAAGATGCCAATTCAAATTGGAATCAGTCAACGAATTATCTTCTGACCACAGTCCCATAGTGCTTAATCTAGGTTCATCAGATCAATTCTCTCCTCTGCACACATTCATACCATGGGACAAGTTAGCCAAAGTTCTTCCCGATCATATTGGTCCGGTGCCCAATATCAGTAAAAAGGAAGAGATTGACACAGCAGTAAATAACTTAGCCACACAAATTCAGAAAGCAATAGAATCAGTAAGACAATCCACTGTCTTCCACCCAACCAACCGTATCCCTGAAGAAATCATGGAGCTAATCAGAGCAAAAAATAGTGCCAGAAAGAGATACCACAATATCAGAGCCCCACAAGATAAAACAGTATTGAACAATCTAAACAGGCAGGTCCGGGAAGTTCTTCAAAAACACAGAAACCATCAATGGGAAACCAAATTGGCTAACATCAAAACTGAAGATCATTCTGTATGGAAATTCTTAAGAGCAATCCACACCAAAAAACAACTCATACCCCCTATACAAACCAAGAAAGCCGAAGCACTAGTAGATAACCTAGAATCTCAGTGCAATCCATCTTATACAAATCTAAATATCAAGCTTATGTACAAGATTCATCGTCATGTTAGGACAACTTTAAGACAGAACACTGTTAACTCCGAACATATCACTCCTATAAATCCGGCAGAAATGATAAATATCATCTCCCATCTAAACAGTAAAAAAGCTCCAGGACCGGATGGCATAACTAATAGAATAGTAAAACTACTTCCAAGAAAGGCCATAGTCCATCTCGTCACCATTACAAATGCCATCTTTAGATTCCAGCATTTCCTTACCTACATGGAAAACAGCCACCATCATGCCATTGAAGAAGCCAGGAAAAAATCCTCACCTTCCCTAAAGCTACAGACCCATAAGCCTATTGTCCAGCCTCGGAAAGGTGACAGAGAAAGTGATTCTCTCAAGATTCCAAGCAGAAACAGATAAATTAGGAATTTTGCCTATTGAACAGTTCGGCTTCCGTAAGGCCCATAGTACAGCTCAACAAGTGCACCGGCTGGTAGAAATCATTACTAAAGGTTTTAACTGGAAACTCAATACAGCTGCTATCTTCATCGACGCAGAGAAGGCGTTTGACAAAGTATGGCATTAAGGCCTCTACAAACGGATAAAATTTAACTTGCCAGTCAAGTTAATAAAAATAATGCCTTCTTACCTGAAAGACAGATATATGCAGGTCAGGGTCGGCGAAACGGTTTCGACCAGACGCAGGATCTCGGCAGGCGTACCTCAGGGATATCTTCTGGCACTTCTCCTGTTCTCAATCTATGTAGCGGACATCCCTCTGAACCCAAGAACAACATTCACTGCATTATATACAGATGATACTGCACTGATGGCAAGATCACTGAGCCCAAAACTGGCAAATAAAAGACTCCAAACCAGCATACACATTTTAGAAAAGTGGATGGCAGACTGGAGGATCCAAGTTAACCCCCAGAAAAGCTCAGCTATATTGTTTACTAGAAAGAAAATCCACACCATATAGGATATTTATTTATTGGGAGTAAAGATTCCATGGCAGAATGAAGTTAAATATCTTGGAGTGATTCTTGATAGTAAACTACTATTCAGCACATATTAGTTACATTACCTCAAAGACATCCAACGTCTTAGCACAGCTCTACCCTATGATCAACAGACAAAGTAAACTGGACACGCAAACAAAATTAACAATTTACAAGAAGGAAGGTGACCGGTCATCACTTACGCATCCCCATCGTGGAGCCACACCGCGAATTCAAACATTCTGAAACTTCAGAGATTACAGAATAAGTGCCTGAAGATGATTCTGGATCTCCCTTGGTTTATAAGAAACACCCAGATCCACAGAGAAGTTAATATCCCTCATATCTCTTCCCTTCTCCTAAATCTAGCTGAGTAGTTCTTTACCAAGACAAGTAACCATCCAAACCCTTTAATCAAGGAAGCCTCGGAATATAATGAAGCAGAAAATTATAAATATAAAAGACCAAAGTCTATCTTAAGTTCAGCTGAACACAACTAACTTCACTGCCCTCAATGGGCGAGCATACAGCTCACAAACACTCCATACAAGACAAAGAGGAATATGAAAAGCAATTTTGCTTCACTCATCTAGCCAGAAATGTTAATGTTCATTACTAATACTCAGGGGATTCTTGAGGAATCTCACAAACAAAAACAAATCTCTTCCCCCTCTACAATCGGACCTGGGTCTTGTGCACACGGATGCAGATAAGGCAGAAACCATTGAAAAAAAAATTTAGAAGAGCAGTTTCGACCTGCTTATGAAAACTAAAATTTCAACCACTTGTATAACATTCATTGTCATGTGAGACATGTACTAAAACTTCCTGATGCCTGTACTAATCAAATTGTCCCTACTTCACCAGCAGAAATCCACGAGATCATTAAGAATGTTAACAACAAAAAAGCTCCTGGTCCAGATGGAACTACTACCCCGCAGGGCCATTGTGCACCTTACCAACATAATCAACGAGATTATTAGATTCCAATAATCCCCTGTGGAAAACTGCTTATATCACCCCATTCATAAACCAGGTAAAGACCCACATCTACCGTAAAATTATCGTCCCATTAGCCTGATTTCAAACCTGGGAAAGATTGCCGAAAGGGTCATCCTCACCAGACTCAAATCCATAGTAAATAAGCTAAATATCCTCCCAAATGAACAATTTGGTTTCCGTCAACATCACAGCAGCACTCAGCAGATCCATAGACTAACTGAATATATTATCACAGGCTATAATTGGCATTAACTTACCGGAGCTGTCTTTCTGGATATGGCCAAGGCCTTCTATAAGGTGTGGCATTATGGTCTGCTCCACAAGCTCATCGCATTTAACATCCCGCTACAGATGGTACAGTTGATCCAATGATACCTCAGCAACAGATTTATGCAGGTCAAGATAAACTACGCTATATCTACCAAGTGCCCCATTCCGCAAGGATCATTGCTGACCCCCATTCTGTTCTCGATATTTATGGCAGATATTCCACACAATCCAATGTCATCTATCTTGGCCCTCTACGCCGATGACACAGCGATACTAACCAGATCTCTTCGCCCACACCTAGTCACCAAACAACTCCAAGAAAACCTACCAATATTAGAAAAATGGTTCTCCAATTGGAGATTACAAGTAAACCCCTTGAATAGCATAGCCGTGCTCTTCTCCAGAAGAACAGTATCTCCTACAGGGGTCATCTTCCTGTTTAACACCAAACTTCCTTGGAAAACAGAAGTCAGATACCTTGATGTACTGCAGGACAAAAGACTAACCTTCAACCACCACCTCAAGGACGCGTGTGCAAAGACATCAAAACCATCGCCCAGCTCTGTCCCCTAATAAACAGTAAAATTACACACCCGAATCAAACTGCTCCTCTACAAACTGATGATTCGTCCTATAATCGCATATGCTTCGCCAGCATGGAGCCACACCGCTGATACTAATATCCTCAAACTGCAGCGAGTGCAAAACAAGTGCCTTCGTATGATTCTAAACGCCCCATGGTTTGTCAGAGATGTTTACACATCTCTGACAAACCATGATTACACATCCCAATCTACTGGTACAACAAGCTGCTGACTATGATGAAACGGATCTGTACAACCACAAGACCTAAAGCTATCCTGATTTCAAGAAATGATCTATAATCCCCTTGCCCTCTCAAGGCGAGCATGGTGCTCATAAACATTTTTCTTCACTGTATCCATTCAGACAGCGGGGAATATGAAAAGCATCTTGCTTCGCCCTTGGAATCAGTAAAGTTGACGTTGAATTACTAATATTCATTGATAGTAAATTCAACTTTGTCGTATTCACCAAAGATTAAAATTTTGTATCACAATTATGTACCCTAGAATCGTACGGGATGAAAATTTGGTAGGCAAAAATGTGTATGTGTAGCCACCGATATAAACGACTTTGTTTATATCACGTTGTTCAAAAAAAAAAGTTTCAATTGTAGTATATACATTTGAAATGGATAGAAGTGTCTTCTTTATCTGTAGGATTTTAGAAAATCATTTACCTTTTTTAAAGCAGAAAAATCTTTTTTATAAGTAAAATAAAACTTGCAGAGTTATTTCTAAGAAAAAATTATTTTTTTTAAAAATAAATTTGGAGAATGCCACATGTCCGAGCTGTAAATTTTTTAAATAATAATTATAAATGTCCGTATAAATTTCATATGAATATCCTGTGTAACACAATTTTTAGTTTATCAAATTCTTAACAATGAAAGAAATAATGTCTTGACTTATGAAATAATGTCTTGACTTGATTTTTTTCCTATCTTAAAAGACAGTTATTTCGAATCATGGTAACTCATCTTAATAAAATCTAGTGTTATTGTTAAATGGAGAAAAAAAGCTCCCTCTGACTGGCTGACGTTACTTCACTGTTTCTAGATCTTAAAAAAAAAAAAAAAAAATCGAATGACAAACTTATCTCGGTGAATTCCACAAATAGTGGATTTAGATAGCAAATTGCACCCAGATGGAACCACAACTTCGCATTTATTGGAGATAAAGTGAGATAGTCGTTCTGTGAATTTAAAATTTCAATCACGATCGGATGCCAGCTGTTACAGGACGCGTTTTAAGATGTCCAGTGAAACAGCAGATGCCAATTCTGATTAACAGCAGCCAATGAATTGAACGTTAATTTCTGAAAATCAACAACTTGGCGTCCTTAGGAGCATAAACAAGCCAATTGAAAAAAAAAAAAAAAAAAACTACGGGACATCGATTGGAAAAAATTCTAGTTCGAATCTCATTTTGACGAGAGGAAGCTTTCTGTAGGATTTTTCAATTGAAGGTGAATTGGGCGACCTCATACGTAGGTAGTCTTTATCTCTAGCGTTTTTCATCCCGCATACAGGCATATCGTCCAGAATATACACGCAACTAACAGACAAAAATACTGGGCTCTGAATGGCGTAGTGTCTATAAAGAGGATTAAGTAGTATAGACGGTGAGTTGTGTGGTGTTCCTCCGCGATTACTTCTTGGAGGTGTCACGTAATTATAATAAATTCGGGTGCTCACGGAGTATTCTGTTGGTTTATATAGGGAAAAAAACCCTGCTTTTTTTCCTATTTTTTTAACAAAATTTTTTTCCTATCATTGTCGTTTCCAACTTGGCTAAGGAGGGCTTTTCCAGAAGTAAAATAGTCCCTGGCTTGAAAGAAAAAGCAGTGTTTCTTAGATGTTGAAACAGTTACTTATTCACGTCAAAAAATTACAGAGAAGTTCCTTTGAAGAACATAAAGATGATCTTCTTCCATCTGGTAACATGTAACGGAAGAAGAGCAAAACATGATTCAATACGCTTGTGTTGTTTCCATAAAATAAGACGGGATTTTGTCTGAGGAATTAAAGCTCACTCAATTGTCAACTCTCCACTGGAGAGTGATGGAGATGAACATTTGTAGAGATGAAAATAAATATTCCTGTGGATTTGCCTGTCCATGTATAGCGCCTTTTATAAAATAAGATGGGGGGATGTGTTGATACAAGAACAACTGTGGTATTTAAATTCATTGTTCATAGGTTGAAGTGTAAGGATGAAATGAGTCCTTTGGCATTCATTGGGAAGTTGAGGATCCACTTTGATTTCTCATTGCACGTAACTATTTCAAAAAGCAGAAGAGATAAGGAGAGGACCTACTTGGTATTTTATCCATGCTGTCGATTGACGTAGACACATCAAGAGGCTACTCAAGTTCATTCTGACAGCGATGGAGTCGATATTGCTGCTCATTAGCGAAAAGGTTTCGAAATGGTGGAGTTGTGGATGAACGTCTTCGTGACTCTAGAAGGAACTGAAATAAGTATAATAATAACAATTGAAAAACTGGAATGAAATATTTTTATCCGGAATAATGAAAGAATAGACAATGTCACTTCTTTCCTGGACAGAAATGTTAATAAACTAACAATTGATCCAAACACACGTAAAACCAAAATATTTCTTTTTTGTGGTAAGTCAAAAAATGGAATTTTTCTCTCCAAAAACGCAACTTTTTTTATACCGCAAAATAAACCAACCATAACACCACACACGATCAATAGACACTCATGCCAGTCTTTAGCTTCTGCTCTACTCATGGTGGGAAAAAAAAGATTTTTTTTTTTTTACCATGACGCGAAAAGTGTTAGCGTTGATAAGATTTTTTTGCTTGTATACTAAAGAGAGATAATCATCAAACCATAAAGGCAAATCGAATTCCAGAGGCAATAAAGTGTTGTGTAAATGGTTTTATTTTTATCCCACAGTAACTTCGTATTGAATATCATAAGCAACTAGTGATGCATTGTTAAAATCCCATCAAGACGAATTCAAGCACTACAATTAGCATTATTGATTGCACAAAACAGCTCTTTAAAAAAATTATATAAATTTGCAAATTTTGTTTATTTGATATTATTAAATACTTCATTTAATATCTAAGTTTATTTTACGATCTTATTCTTCATCGTTGATATACTTAGAATTTCTTTGTCTGACTTAAGTCACCTACCAGGTCTTTTTCTTCGTTATTTGCGTCTGATGAACTTTTGTAATTAATTGAATTTATTTAATTAGCCACGACATCAATGGGATTCATAAGAATCACGTGACGTATCACTGGATTGGTGTATTACGACTTATTTTCAATTTTCTGCGATTTTAAGCATTGGGTTCGCATTTATCAACACCCGCAAAATTCAAACATCCCTCAACTACAACAAATTAAGAACAACGCTGATGATAGTTAAGATGTTAGTATCGAACAATCGATCCCGCAGTGTTCTGTTTAGCCGGAACCCATCACGTTAATGAGGTGACAGCGCGAGATCTCGGATCAGCACGAAATGAGTTGACGGAGGACACGAAGAAACGCTCCTGGCGAATCTGAATAAATATTTATGGCATAAACACAGAGGCGTCCTCTTCGATTACAGAAATCGACGTCTACCCAACGCTCTCGTTGCGTAGCTGTTTATCAACATTTCCGTTGCCGTAGCAACAGCGGTTAGCTCGAACAGGTAAATAGAAAATAATGCCTGCAGGCTAGGAAGATCATTAACGTTTAGAGAACATCCCTGCTATGCGAGGGGACCAACGACAAAAAAAAAAAAAAAACCTTTCGGGCCATTATTCCTCATTAGCATACTCCACCGCACGTGCATCCCACTGAAACGTAAGGAACGTCTCGAAGATGGTGCCTGACCGCAGTTATTCGGAATGTCAGTGATAAAAAGGGAAGACCTCTTAAGTCAAAGAAAATCATATTTTTTTTTATGTGGCTGGAATTGCAGTGAATTCTCAGGTTACCGATTTGATGTATTACCCAATCACCAAATCACTCGTACCAACTTGCTATCACTATTTAATCCGAACACTTTTTATTGCGAGTCTAACGGACAGGTTTCGTTTTGTATTACAAGATAAAGTGGGTTAAAAAAAAAGCAATCATCGATTGTTATGATTGTAACAAAGAACGAACCGGAAGTGCCATTATTTTTCCTATTTCCTGTACCAAAGCGCTTTTCAGTGATTTGGTTATAAATAATTAGGAAAATTAGCTCGATTTGTTTCGAATTCAGACTCCGATATATACTCACGAGCCAAAACATTATCTCCTTCCCTAGTGGAATGTTGGGTCTCCTTTGGATGTCGAGATTATCGTTTGCACGCTTGGCATTGACTCCACTAGACGATGGAATGTTTCCTGAGGTATTCTGGATCAACTACATAGAACAACGTCTCGGAGGTCAGCGAATGAGTGAGGCACTGGCGTCGATCGGTGGATGATGCTGCCTTTGATTTGATCCCACAAATGTTCGATGGAATTCAAACCAGGAAAATAAGCAGCCATGAGAGCGCATGGCGTGCTCCTCGAACCCTGCTTGCAAGCCTTGTAACACGGGGCGTTTCTTGCTGGAATAGTCCAGAATTAGCGTTGAGGGTATGTGTTACTGAGGACGAGAGTACCCAATGTTTCCAGCTAACTGTGTAACAGGCCGGGTGGTCGTAATATATTCATCGGGTGTATTATCTGGCGGGTTATAGTAAGATGGTCCTCGCTTGTTAGACCTATCTAATGACCTCTTGCACTGTCACCTGCACATAGCACGAACTGAGGGTCAACGTTAACCTGCATTCCTTCTTTGCTTCGGATAGGCAAATAGCCTTTGGGGAAAGACGGACTCCAATCTTCTTCAGGACGTAAAAAAACCTTTTAATGGTTTTTAAACTAAAAATCGGTTAGTTGGTCTCACAATCAGCTGGAAGTGTTTATTACGGAAACCTCAGATTTTTCATCCCGGACATAAGAGATTGGCCTCACAGTCTTGATCGATTCTGTGGTGACTCCTAAAGCCTTCTGAAAAATAGTTTTGCAAAAATAAGATTTGTTTTTATTTCTAAAATTCGACTGTTATTACAGAAATGTAACGTTGAGAAAAAGAAAAACAGAAAGCCAAATTTGTCTTTTTAAAAAATGATTCGCTAGCTAATAAAGGAAACATTATACGCACGTCAGCCTTCCATTTCCTTTGCTATGAATACGGAATTCGTTACCCAGTTTTGAATACAAAAGAGCCTTTTGCCGGTGTCAAAAATATTGCATTAAACACAGAAAACATTGCAAAAAGTTCTCAATCATCGCGATGATTCAAAAAAAAAAAATAAATAAAAATAAGAAAACCGAAGCCGCGACACTCTGGCAAAGGAAATCAAGGTTTGTTTCTGTCGTGATTTTGGTAATTTGCTTGCGCTGAATCAAACAAATTCATTCGTTACTTTTACGTGCACAGAACGCAACACTCAGTTTATGTACTCAGCCAACATAGTGCACTTCTGACCCCTCCCATCCTTCATTACGGACTCCATCTGGAATCCGAGATTTTCTTTGATCGCTGATTGCATTAAACGAGATCTTTGCCACTCTTTGACCTCAACAGAAACTCCTGCCTACATTTTACGAGAATAAATAACCGGTTTCCTTGGTAATTTAAAACCAACCCATCTTTCTTTCTTTCCCACCCACCCACCCCTTCGCTGGTGTTCGTGTTTCGGTACAGCAATGAGGAGGAAATGAAACGGAGGGAGGGGATGTAGATTAATCGGATCTAGTATTGATCGACTCGGGGGGAAAAGGCGTAATCCCATCAAGAAAATGGACGCTGCACGTGATTATTTTTTCTGTTTACTTTCACGTGACTGGTGTTCATCGGAAATCCCTCATGGAGAGGGACCGGTCAAAGGAAAATAACAGAGGAAACGATGACCGTTAATATAGCAAGACAAGCAAAGAACCACACGACGATCGTATGTTCACGACTATGAAAAAAAAAAATCAAAACTATTTCCCGTCACGTGCAAAAAGACTGCCCTTAATTTCATTTGTTGAGAAGAGTTCTGTCTTGTGTGCGAACTGAATAGGCAAACACAAAATTTAGTTGAAACCTTTTCCACTGCATTTCGGAGAATTCTACGGAGAGCTCCTCTCCATGCACACATAAGTTCGTATCTTTTAGCACAAGCTTCAAAATCACACGTCTATGAAACTATATTATTATTATTATTATTATTATTATTATTTGACACCTCCAGGGAGTCCAAAGACTCATCGAGGGAGAGTGTGCCAACAGCATCGAACGATTGGTCCCCTTCCAACTACTAACCGCGCTCAAACTTACTTAACTGAGCCATTAGTAGCAGAGGCTCTATCAATCGACCAACCTTTGCTGGCAAATATATACACCCTTTGTCCAAAAAGAAACCGAACTTTTCGAAAACAGAAAAAACTAGTGGCGTCACCTGATGTATGTTTTTGTTGTCGAAAGCGACGACCGTCATTAGTGTCGTGTCAACTGTTTATGACATTTATTTCATTAGAAGCCGAGTTGTAATGCCAAGAGTGACAGTGTGTTTTGACGAACGGTCGGTCGTCACGATATTCATGCCGTACGTGACGAATTCTCGCTATCCCTCGAAAAACCTCCACTGACCATTTGGCCAGGCGGAACGAATTCTTTGTGGATAATGCCCTTGGAATCGTAGAAACAAATTAGCATTATCTTTACTTTTGACTTCTCCAAGCGACTTTTATTCGGATGCCCCTCGTCTGGTGGTCTGCACTCAGCACTCTGGCGCTTTGTTTTGGGCTCGTACTCAAAACACCACGTTTCGTTACCAGTAACGATCGTTTCAAGGAAGTCTGAGTCCCTACGAGCGGTTTTAATGATGTCCTTGCAGTGTTCAATTCGATACAATTTTTGGTCTTCGGTCAACTTGTGGGAACCAATCGCGAATTCAATTTAGGAAGGCCGAAACTCTCTGTCAAAATGTTGTGTACAGTTGAGTTTGGAATCCCCAGTTCATCTTCAATCAATCTCATGTACGATTTTGGGTTTTCGTTGATGAAATCACGCACGTTTTGGATGTTAACTTCACTCAGTCCAGTATTTGGACGGCCCGACTTTTCGTCGTCCTCGAGCGTCTCACGACCGCTTTGAAATCGCTTAAACCACTCGTAAACTTGAGTACGGGGGAAGAGAAAGAAGTCACAGGGTGCTAAATCAGGTGAATACGGCGAGTGATCGAACACACGTATAAGATAAGAGGGTGCAGTGATCCAACACAGCATACAAGTATTCATCATCGTATGCTTTTTGAAGCATTTGATGCGTTTCGGTAAAACTTTCACCAAGTTCAACACAAAAGTCAATCTCAGCTCTCTGTTTGAAACTCACTTTCCGACCGTTCGTCAAAACACACTCTCACTCTTGGCACTCTAACTCGGCTTCTAATGAAACAAATGTCATAAACAGTTGACACAACACTAATGAAGGTTGCCGCTTTCAACAACAAAAAGATACAACAGGTGGCGCCACTAGTTTTTTCTATTTTCGAAAAGTTCCATTTCTCTTCAGACAGAGGGTGTATAATAATCATAAAAACCAATGGCATATCCGTTTTAATCCTCAATTGAATTTTTATAAAATTATCCCGTTTGTTTTGTTTGTTTTGTTAGATTCATTAAGTCCCTTCAGTTCATATAATCTTTCATATTTCTCGAGGGAATGCCAATCTGCTCAAGAAATCTATACGCCATGAGCGGGATCATCTGCCCGAAATTCACGGTTCCATCGCCATTACGAATGCGACATCCTCTCTCCTAATCTCCTTCCTTCACTCTATCTGAGCCAACCTCAGAACGCACAATTAGCTCTCGACTCATTACTGTAACCCCCCCAGGAGACTCGGGAGATACGAGGCGCGATAGATATCCCACTTCAGTGTCGTTCCGCCAGCAACGTGTTCAAGCAGAAGAGGGGGGGGGGGAGGAAGGGGAAGCGAGTTAACATCCAACTCCTCTCGGATCCCATGAAGACGTGAATTCCATTAGCGCACCGGCAGCGTTGATCACTTCTGATTTCCCTCATCACGCTCTTGTTAGAGAACATAACGAGGGTCCGTTAGCACATCGAGGTGAAGATGACGGCCTTGTCGGATGCTCTTAATCCCTTTCTCCACCCTTTGATAATAAATGCCAGAGTATGAGAGAATTTCTGCTATAATGGGGGAAAACTGAGAACAGTGAACCCCCCCCCCACCACTACATTATTTTAAACCGAAAGTAGTATCCACGCGCTAATTGGCATATTGGTCACTATTCAGCTTAAAGACTTCCGGCACTTTTCTCCTTCTCCCGCAAGATGGCGCCACTCGGAATGCGCTCAGTTTCGCTAAACCAATAAAGTTCCACAGCTGTAATTTGAATTTGATAAGCGACTTAATTCGCATTCCCGAGGTAATTCTTCGCACCGTGACTCCCTTTCTATACTTTTGTTGCCGAATTTAGTTGAGAATCGATTTTAATTAAATTCTCCGGATTTATGTGACACCTGATGTTTCCCAGTCTTCCACTAGGCTCAAATAGTTCTTTGAAGAAGAAGAAAAATAAAAAAAGATTGCATCCTCTGTTGCCTTTTTTAAGACCATTCGCTATCTGTGGTTGATTTGAAGTTCGAATACCGGATTCACTCGAAAAGTCGTAGCTAGTAATTCAATATTGTTGGAATATCGGTTGTATTAATTCTCAGACTGAAAGAATTTGCTTGGCTCCGTATATTTCGAGAGAGGATGCAGTTTCGTCGTATCCCAGGTCCATCTTGCGACGAGTACGTGACAAAAGATGCTCGTGTGAACCACATCACGTTCAGTAGTGATTTGAGCTTCGACTCGTTCATACAATCAGAACAACAACGATGAGGGAAGGTATAAATATCTACAATTGTCTCGTTCTTTTATTTGTAAAGTATTAGGACTAGCGACCAAATAGTGGCAGCAGTCTGCGAAGTGAACATTCATAGGAACGATTTGTGGGTTGTTAGGTAAGGGGTTTCTTCATTTTATTTTTTTTAATAACGAAAAACTTCATAGGGTTTGTATTAATCCAAATTAATTAAGATTTGATTAGTTTTCCTTTTGATTTAGTTTAACGCCGAGTTCATTGGTCAGACTAAAAATGGCAGACAGGAAATAAGAGAAGCGCTTGTGGTGAAGTTTATAATTCAGAGGGGGGAGTCTAAGGGATATAGTACGCCCACACTTTGTAGAGTTTCGCTTGGATTTCTGCCAAGAATAGTCGATTCAATGCTGAAGGGGAGAAAGAAAATGAAGGATGCACGAATTGGTCGCCAACATGCGAAATCACGTGCTTTCTTGTCTGTCGCTGTACTAGTTTAAAAACTACAAGGTTCGTAAAAGGAAAGCTAAATTTTCCGACGTGTAATAATAAACAACTCATCCCAGAAGACGGATTGATTACTTTATTGTCGGAATGGATTCTCCTTCTGTTGACATGCGCAGAAGTGTTGAAGGATCTCGAATCTGTGGGCGTACTATACTGGTCCGTGCATGGATGACTTCAGAGCAGCAGTTTCGCTATGAATGACTGTCCTTTGACGACTTTCCTTGAGGAAGCGTACGAAACCGATAATCAAAGGTTGTCTACACACATTCGTGTGCTGTCTTTAGTTTAAAAGTGGACTTTTCGAACATTTCGGTTCGAACCCGTTATGCGGCCATCCGTCTAGAGTTGAATACAAAAAAAAAAACATTCGACTGTTTGTTTTTTTTTCCCCTGCAAATTTCAAGTTTTGTTTAACTTCAGGGTTTGATTAAAAGTTTGGCAGACTAAATCCATTATTCAGTCTACGAAGTTTCTGAAACAAAGAGTACGTGAAACTGGAATGCAAATAAATAATTGACTAAAACGTTCAAGACGATTCTGCTAGCTCAAGTTAACACTGTTAGAAAAAACAAAATCGGCGAAGACAGGCTTGTAAATAAGTAATTTATTCAGATTTATTTACATTCCAGCTTCACGTGCTTTTTGTTCCAGAAATTTCCACATGAATCAGTGCAACAGCTACGGAAATTTGAACACACGGAAATCAGTGTACAACGTCACTTACTCGTACATCGCGAGCTCTATTTCTCGGACTGTAATTATTGCATAGCATTAGCAATATTAAACTGGAAAACCCATTTTCAAAATGGACGCAGCAAGAAGGATATGTGTTTTTAAATGTAATTTTTCTTCTTTAAAACGGGAATACGTGGTTCACTTATGATAATAGTTGGCAAATGAAATTTAAATTCACTCGTAAATTTCCTCCTGGGGGGGGGGGGCTAGTTTGAGCCCTTACTTGTGGAAATTGGTCGGCGGTCACTCGAGAGCTTCGGCATTACTGGAATTGACTGCGTGACTAAAAGAAGTGGATAAACTGACAACTATCGCCATATCGTGTTCCTAATCCAAATCAGTATTATTGTGTTCTGTTAATTTTTTAACTGTTTCAGGATTAAAAATCTGGATATCTTCGAAAAGGAGTAACCCTGTCTATTGAACATACTAATGATATTACCTTATAAATTGTTTTTTTTTTATGTTTTTAGTTTAATTACACAGAATACATTCTATTCACAAACACTAAATAGCGTATAAATAGCTCATAAAAATGTCATGTTTTATCTCCTAATAAGGACAGCACAAGGCCATACTAATTGTTGATCTCGTGCTCTACTAAACAGAATGCACAAAAATCCAGTACGTAACAATAGTTTTCATTTATTGTTGGAATACCAGTTGTAAATGCAAATGGTTGGAATATTTTTGTTTGTTTCTCTTATTAGAAATAAGTATGCTTTGTTAGGTAAGGTGAGGTTGACATTGAAGTTAACCTTGCTTAAGAGCATGTTCTTAGCTTTTAAAACAATATACTCTCAGCCATTATTATTTACGCATAGGCCTGAAGCGCTCTAAATATCTAGTTGACTTAGAAACAATAGTAAATGGTTACATTAATTTTTTATTTCACATACGTGTTCTAAACTTTAAAAAATTAATTGTGTGCAAGTAGTTTAATATATTACTAGTCTAAAGATGGACGATTTTATTGAAGAGGTCAAGTTTAGATGGGCGGAGCGGGCGGGGCAATGCTTCATAGTGTAATAAAATATATTCTACGCAGTTACGTATGACAATTTTTTTAGAATTTATTTCTAGATTCAGTTATTGTCGGGGGGGGGGGGATGATACTCATTCAGTTGTTCTGACCTATAAACAAATATTATGTTTAATGAGCACATTCGAAGTTACGTAGATATAATATTCATTGAAATGACTCATCATTATCTATGCAAATTAGGAAAAATGCACCAAAAACGTACCCTTATTACTGATAATGCATATCCTGCCTTAAGGACGGCATTTCTTTCTTCATCACTGCTTTTTTTTGTCCCTGCTGAATCAACTTTTTCAGCTCTTTAAGTTATTTAGAAACCTGTATGTACATCAATAAACAAAGTGTGTACTTTAGTAAATTGCACGGAATTTTTTTTTCATAGCAATTTTTTTAGCACGGGAAATCAACCTACTTGATCAGTGGAAAGTGATTTTTAGCTTTCTCTGTTTTCCTCGTAGAGGGCGCTTTACTGTTTACAAAACCTTTTTTATAATAGTATTTTACTAAAATTAAAAAAATTTCCATTTCACATTTACGTAATTGAAGGATTATTTATTGAAAGTGGAATGGAATTGACTAACGTGGCAGCTCAAATGACAGCCATAGAGGTCGCTGAAATGTAAAGCATAAAATAAATGATCATCAAATTAGCAAAAGATAAATGGTTTTTCTAGTCAAAAGCCATTTATATTAGTCTATTTTTTAACAATGCACAATTTTCATTCAGTTTCATTCAAGCTAATCATATGTTGATTATTACCCTACTTCAGTTGATGCGTGAATTTTTTTTTTTATTTCAATAACAATGGCAGATGTTTGGTTCTATGGTTTATCATTATTATCTCCCATCTTTTTTTTTTATGACTCCACCCACGAAAGATTATAAACTTATAAAACCTTAATATCGTGAGTGGCTAAACATTTTCTTTTTTATTCCTTCTATATTTTTATTAATCCGGAACCCTGTTTAGAAACCAAACATGGAACATTTTTCAAGCTACTTCAGACCTTTATTAAGCAATGAAATTCATTTGTCACCTAAAATTTGAAAGCTAGATGTGTGTGTTATTTCGGAAGGCTTGGTTCGGTTCATAGTTTATTTGGCACAAAGACAACACAGGTCATACTGTGCCATACTAAAGGTTACAGCTATACATAAGCAGTTAAAGAAAATTGTAAACAATATGTCTGTACAAGAATCTAGTTCCACAAAGCAGCATCTACAGATAAACCGAACTGTTGCAGAGGGCACAGCAACACACAAGGTCAGAGGTTATTACGGTAGTACAAAAATAGTTAACAATATAAGTTAATATGCAAAATACGCAACACTGAGCCAAGGAAAGCAGTATCTACACATAATAAGATCACAACAAATGTTATTATACTAATACTTAAAGAGTCGGAATGGAATTATTATACAGCATTGATGCATAAAATTTACGTTTAGCATTGTGGTATTTACATATTAACAAAATTGCAGCAGGGTGATACAAATATACAAGATCAAGGCCCATGGTAATATATAATTGGTCAAAATTTAACCTAATGAATAATATATATGTATAAAAGTGAAGTTAAGCAATACATTATTTACATACAAACAAATTTACAGTCAAATGTGTTTGTACAAATTAATTCTTTCTAAAAAATTAAAAACATCATGCAATCTGCCTGAGTCTGCTAGCATTTCTCTGAGCGTGTATGGCTTGGTTAGATAGGTGAAATTTTCATTCCTCTCTCGTGTAAAATTTTGACAATCTACCAGAATATGGTGAATAGTGAGATGTGTGTTGCATTTTTCGCATATGGGAGGGTCATCAGCTCTCAGTAAATAAGTGCGTAAGGTGACTGTGACCGTGTGACCTATGCAGAGTCTAGCAAGAACAACCTCCTCCCTTCTCTTTATTCGTTGACTAGAATGCCAATGGTTGATTTCAGGTTTAATGTCATATAATTTGTTTGTTAATGCTTCCTGCCATGATGACTGCTATTGAGCAATTAGCTTTGATCGTATAAACTGTCTGTAGTCTGTATATGGTACTATCAAACAGTACGCGGAGAAAGTTTGAACTGATTTAGCAGCTGCATCTGGAGCCTCATTTCCTTTGATTCCGATGTGGCTGGGAATCCAGAAGAACTGAATATCGAAATTAAGGATTTTCATTTGTGAAGCAGGTGTAGCACTTCATAAAGTACTGGATGAGGATTATACATAAGAGAGGAGAAAGCCTGTAAAGAGCTCGATGAGCCTGTATAAATTATACACTTTTGGTAGCAGTTTTCTTTTATGCATAAGTGCAAGCTGAATGGCATGTAACTCTGCTGTGTAATTACTGCAGTCTGATGGGATCTGATTTGAGATAATAATGTCAGGAAACACAGCAGCACAGCCAACAGAGGTGTTGGTTCTTGAACCGTCAGTATAAATGGGTAAGAAATCAGCGTGTGCTGCTCTGTGTACATTAAACAATTGTAGGTAAATGAATGATGGGGTATAAGATTTCTGTAGCTGACAAAGTGAGAGGTTGCACCAGTAGCTATCCGTATACCCTGATGATCGATGGAATCCAACCATCGTAGGTTACTCTGCTTTGCAGAACCATAGCCTTAGAACCCATAATCCAGCTTTGAACGTATAAGTGCACGATAAAGATGGAGCAATGAAGCTCGATCAGCACCCCACTCAATAGAGCAGTGTTTCTCAAAGTGTGATACGCGTACCCCTGGGGATTCGCGATAGGTCTTTAGGGGATACATGGCAATTTTAGGCTATGCCTCATTAACGCATGGAATTATTATATTTCTCAACAAATAGTGCAATTAGAGACAACTGGGATGAAAACGGCACTAACTAATCAATCACATCTCCTTCCAATAGAAACTGCTGTATAGACCCCAAGTCAAACTGCTGTATTGACACCACCCCGTCGTAAACGTGTTAAAACTAAGAAATATATAGTGAATATATTTCAGATATTGTGGAATTCGGTTGAAGGGAATTAGCATTTCAACTCAACTGTTGAAATGATAAGTTGTCTTTGGTTCGCGCGATCTTTTGTTAATACCGCACCAGTCATATGCATTTCTTCATAGCTGGTCTATATATCTCAAGTCTTGTAAATTACTGGTAATGTTTGCTTGAAATAATGGGAAAGAAGATGAAGCTATTTGGGTAGATGACTTTGATGATGCACACAAGGAAACAGTTCTCGATGCCAAAAGTAGCGATAGCGAATAGGAGCTTCTTGGTAAGTCACACCTTTTTCAGTTTTTTTCTGAAGACTTTGGTTTCCGAAAATCCCGCATATATCTCGCACCACGATTTTTAACTTTAATTTTGGGAAAAACGTTAGAGTTATAATCGAGTAAATACGATAATTTTTTTAGCTTTCAAATTCTTAAGTATGGATCATTGGTTAAAGACTGGATTTATAAAACGCACAAAAGAGAGCAATATAGCAAATACCAGTAGCTGTAAGCAACAAGAAAACGTTGATATTGCATCTGAATCGAATGAAATTGATAAGAGTGTGTCGTCTGACATCTGTGGAGAACCAATCAATGAAGAGGAACCTATTCCAAATTTTGTTCTATTAAAAAAAATCATATTTTTTGTTTACATAAACATATAAATTCAAATAAAATGGACATTTACAATGAAATATACTTTATTTATTATTTGATAAGGGGGTACTTGGTAATAATGAAAATCTAAGAAGGGGTACGAGGATTTCTGAAGTTTGAGAAACACTTCAGTAGAGGATAGAGTGCGAAGGAGGTTCAAAGTTTTTTTGTATTTTTCTCTTAGTTGACGAATGTGTGCTAGAAATGTAAATTTTCTGTCAAAGATGAGTCCCAAGAACTTGGTTTCTGTAGTTACTGGAATAACAGTAAGTCCCATTCTTAATTCAGAATCTGGGTGATGAGTGCGTTTTCGACAGAAGTGTACACAGACACTTTTTTCTGTCGAAAACCTAAACCCATTATTACGAGCCCACGGAGAGAGAGAGACATGATCAATTGCTTGCTGAAATTGTCTTTCAATTACCCTCATGTTAGGTGAGTGACAGTAAATTGTGAAGTCATCAACATATAGAGCATTGTCTACAGTGGGAGGAAGCTGTAAAATGATTGAGTTGATTTTAATAGCAAAAAGGGTCACACTTAAAACAGAGCCTTGGGGAACACCTTGTTCTTGATGATATGGGCGAGATAGTGTACTTCCCACTCTGACTTGGAAAGTTCGCCTGGATAGAAAGTTTCTAATAAATATAGGGAGGTGTCCTTTGAGACCTAGGTTAGAGACCGTTTAATATGCCATATCTCCAGGCTGTGTCATAAGCTTTTTCCATGTCAAAAAATAACTGAGAAAAGATGTTCTCGCCTCAGAAATGCATCTCTTATACAAGTTTCTAACCGAACTAAATGGTCTAAACTTGAACAATGTCTACGGAAACCACACTGTGTACTGGAGAGAAGACTGTTGCTTTCTAAATACCAGAGAAGTCTGGCATTAACATTTTCTCTAGTATCTTACAAAGACAGCTGGTCAGAGCAATGGGGCGATAATTATTTGCCTGCGTTGGATCTTTTCCTGGTTTTGGGACAGCAATGACAATTGACTTATGCCAAGAATTTGGAAACTCTTTCTCTGCAAGTATTCTATTGTATAGTAAGAAAAGGAGGGCCATAGAAGAAGATGTTTTATCATTTCATAATGGATGTCATCTGGTCCTACTGCACTAGGGTGAGATTGTAGGAGAGCTTGATTTAGTTCACCCTTGACAAATGGCTGATTATATGGCTGAAGGATGTTGGTAGAAAAATTAAGCCTTTGTTTCTCTTGGTGCTCTTTTAGTATTAAAAATTCAGGAGAATATGAAGCTGTTGCTGAGATTCTGGCAAACGTTTCTCCCAAAGTCTCTGCAATAGCTTTGGGATCAGCAATAACACTTCCATTATAGTCTAAGGTGGACAAACAATGTGTACTATATCTGCCTTTCATTTTCCAGATTTTATCCCATACTATTTTTGGACTGGTCATTTGATTAATTGATGTAGTAAATTGGATCCATGATTGTTTTTGACTCTGACGTCTTACAAAACGTGCTTTGGCTCAAGCACGCGTGAAAGTTATTAAATTTGATGTGGTGGGGTATCTACGAAATGTGCCCCATGCTCTGTGTTGATCTTTTTTGGCTGTCTGACATTCTGGGTTCACACCAAGGCTTTGGATAGAGTGGAAACGGAGATGATGTTTTTGGGATGGAGGCTGCTACTGCTGCCTGGACAATTCACTCTATTATATATTTTACCGCTTCATTGATAGGTGTTTGACTGATAGTATCGGCATTAAATTTTGCAAGATGAGAAAAACTATTCCAATCAGCCTGATCCATCTTCCATATAGGTATTCGTGTGGGTGAACATGGTCTTGTGAAGACATTGTGCATAGAACGGGGAAGTGATCGCTTCCGTATATGTTTTCTTCTCTTCAGCGTCCCGTGTGAGCAGTGGAAGAATGGAAGGGGAACAGATTGTAAGATCAATTGCAGAATAAGAACGGGTAGGCACATGAAAGAAAGTATTAACTTTATTATTTAAAAGGGAGAGGTTATTATCATCAAGGACTCTTTCAATGATTCGACCTCGTCTGTTAGTGTTGGCAGTACCCCACAGAGTATTGTGACCATTAAAATCACCCATCAAAAGTATGGGTTCAAGCAGTTGCAAGATAAGATTATCAAGATCAGTTTCATTTAACTCAGCACTCGGCTGTAAATAAATTGAACTTACTGTAACAAGAAATCCCATAGAGAGTCGAATCGCTACTGCTTCCAGAGTAGTAAGGAATATGACTGCCCACTAGGATAGCTAATCCTCCATGAGCAGGACCACCTCCAGTTCTATCCATACGTACAACAGTGAAATCCCTAAAGGCACGGTCCTCATTGAGTCTTAAGTAAGTTTCCTGTAGACAGAAACAGAAAGGTTTGTATTTCTGCAACAAAATCTTGATATCATCGATATTCTGGCGAATCCCACGACAGTTCCATTGTAAAAATTTTCCTATTGTCTTGATTTTATTGACTTGTCTTGTTTTCGAGAGGTTGAGGACTTACCTTTGTCAGATTTATATTTATCCACTGTTTTAGGGAAGTATGGACGGCCAGTGTCCATCTCTTCCTCTGGTAGAGTGTTCAAAACATCAAGTGTGTTGGGGTCAGTTGGTATATGCTTAGTTTGCTTTCAGTGGGTAGTATCGAGGTATCCATTTTTTCTGTGCGAGTGTCTGGTGGTTTATCTTCGAGTGAAGTCTCCACCATAACTTTTTTGGCAGATGAGTTTTCATTGAATGGGAGCATTTTTGAAGTAGTCTCTTGAGTAAGGCCATAGGTCTTGTGATTAATGCGCTCACCAGAGAAGCACTTGCGATCATAAAGTTCAAATATGGTGAAATTATCAAATGGTGGAATAGACATACATGTTTGAGTTGCTGTTGGCACTTTCTTAATTGCTACCTTCTCAGCATAAGAGGATCTCAGAACAGGTGTGATAGTGGCCAGCTTTCTTTTTGCATCCTGATATGTTATGTTTTGTTCTGTTTTAATTTTTTGTATCTCTTTTTCATCTTTCCATTTCTGACATGCACGAGAGTATGCTGGATGATCTCCCTGACAGTTGACACATATAGCTTTTTTTTTCACAGCAAGATTTATTTTCATGTTCTTTACTACCACATCGAGCACAGGTAGTAGAACCACGACAGGCAGTTTGGGCATATCCATATCCTTGACATTTAAAGCATCTCAGCGGGTTAGGGATGTACATTCTAACAGAACAGCTGAGATACCCTGCTTTTACAGATGTCAGGGGCCTAGGTGTATGAAAAGTAAGGATGATGTTCTTGGTTGAGACTAGGCGACCATCCCTGCGTATCAGGATGCGCCTCACACCCGTCACCCCTTGATCTTTAAGCTCTGAACATACCTCCTCATCAGGAACCTCAAGGAGATCCCATTCTAATATCACTCCTCTACTGGAATTGAGTGTTCTGTGAGGTGTTACTGCAATTTGTATTCCATCCATTGTCGTTTCTCTCAGTAGTTTCTCGGAATGTTGCTGACACGGTGTTTCCACGAGGATATTACCAGAACGCAATTTCTTGACAGTTTTGGGAGGTCCTACCAGTCCCTCTAAACCTTTTTGGATAAAGAAGGGTGACATTTTCCCAATTGGTTTTTCACCTGTTGCATGAACGATTAAAAAGGTTGGTACATTTTTGTTAGTATCCGATATCTTCTGTTTTCATATGCTGTGTCTATATTATCAATACTTGGTTGGTACTTTGTTAGGGTCCCTGAAACATTTCAGGATGAAGAATTCATATTTAAGGAATTTTTAATTCGGCGCCAGAGCTTCTCACTCACCACGGAGCCACATATGAACGCCCACTACCCGGAAAGCAAAGAATGCGCTCAGGAGTGGAACGCCAGGGCTACCCTGGACGCTATACCGGCACTGCAGCAGGTCTGGGATCCCGACCCTGGAGCATGGGGTGAGAGACTTACTGGAACACCGTTGACCTTGCAGGCAAGGGTCAACGGGCAAGTCCACTAGCCGATTGATTCTGGCTGGACCATCCAGGACCGGCCGTCTTGCCGAAGCAGGATCCAAAGTAGTGCAAGACTACCAGGATCCCCCTTTCCGGATGTCCACGGGTCGCACCGCACGGCAAACATGGCAGCAGGGCGTTGGAAAAAGGATAGTGAAAAAGAATCAGGAGAAGTAGAGCAAAGAATACGGGAAGAAAAGCAAAGAAAAAGAGGAAGAATGAAAAGGGCCAGTACCATCACTGGGAGGTCCCCCTCCACCACGAACAGGTGCCCCACATGGAGGGGTCCGGAATGCAAATAGCCAAGATTGGCGTGTTATGTCCTTACGGGAATAGACCTCTCTGAATTTTCGATTATAACTTCCTACACGTTACGAAATCGTTAATTGTGGACAAAACAGCCAACGATGACCACAAGCCTAATAGTGCGTTTTAAGCTCTGCTTGAAGACCACATTAACACACCTTCCGGGTTGCGCTTGTGTACTAGAAGAGATCGTCGAGTCTTAGGCTGATGTCCGTTTCACTGAGTTTTTATTTCGCAATAATGTTTAAAGTCGATAATACAAAATTCACTTCGGATGTTAACATTTTTGAAAGTAGGATTTTCTCCAAGACATCAAATGTTCCAGGATCATTTTCCTGGAACATTTGATTATCATTCATCAAGTACACGCGAGATTTTTTATTATATCGCGATTCTCCATCTTCAAATGCAGTCTACTTAAAATCACGCAAGGTGTTATAATCAAGCAACCCACGTGACTCATGACGTCAACATTGCGTACAGATAACATTATAGACCACATAACACTATAATAAAGCGCTGCAATAATCACGGAGATGTACTTCGTCTTGATTGCAAATCACCGTAGGGTAACGCTGACCACACGCCGGTATTATTCCACGACGTTCTTGCTTCACGTGCTAATGAGAAAGCGGAGGAAATTTGCAAATGAGGTGTTAAAGAAACGATGGCCATCATTCGTCGTTAATGGCCATCTGTCGCATGAACCGCTGCTTCCTGCCATCAAATACGGCAGTTCATCACGCGCGTGAGAGATGCAATTAGCTGCGTTGCTCATTTAGATAAAACTACGGGGACTTTTTTATTTCACGATCTTTTACGAGAGGTCCATTAAATAAAGTTATTTATATTGCGGGGAATGAAGGCATCAATGGATGAACGATCACTTAAATTGCCATCTTGCAGTCAAAAGCGTAGAATCTCTGGAGATGAATCCATCATCCTAAGAAATGCGTCATTTTCTGTCAATGGAACGGAGCTGGTGGGGGAGTGTTTCCATCTTTTCGACCAATCAGAAGACGCGTTTTAATTTCTTCTTGGTCATTACGTTTCCATTTTCACTTTTTCCATCAGTCTTTCTTGACCTCCAACGCTTCAGAGGAGAACAGCTGATGGCTTCGTTCCCAAACTCGTTCCAGCCACTTTCTTGATGATCTCTCTCTCTCTCTTATTTCTTCTTTTCTTCCTGTTTTACGCTAACGCAAAGATCCACACGGTACGATGCCGGCTTGCGAAACCAGATCGATGGAATAGGATGGTTATTCATTATTCCCATAGGCTCCCATGACTGTATATTGCGTGTGTTCTTCTAACCGGTTTTGCAGGATGAAAACCTGAGTGTGTTCGGGAGGGAAAAATCCTGCCACATCCATATGAGACCGGCTAACTGACGTTTGGGTGAAAAGCCTCGATAAAAGTTCGAACCCAAGTCTTTCCAATCAAAGGGAAGCGTCAAAACCGACTGAGCTACGGAATTTCGAAATTACCAAGTAATTTCGTTCCATCTATCTTTATCATCAGGAATAGTCTTATTAAGCGGTGCTCCTCGAAAACAACCTTCCCCTTCCCGATGAAAATAATAATATTTTCCTTTTATTCTCCTTAACCGCTTGCCCTAAGCATAACGTTTCTATAAGTTCTACGATCTTATTTGCAGGTTTAACATAATCTGGGTTTTTTTAACTCCAGGAACTTAGAATGTCCTCCTTCTTACCCACTTGCTTATTTTCTTTCCTTTCTTTAGTTTTTATCTCTGAACCAGAGAACAATCATCATTGATAATAACATACTGTCGTAATGTTCCTAGCTATGCTGCTCTACGATAGACGCTCTTCAACCAACAGAGTGTAGTTTGAATCCTACTGTGGACAAGAATGTTTGCAGTGGTTATATTCTAAACGAATAAGTTTCGGGGCCCTATACAAAATAACCAATTGTATTTACTTTTGAAAAAAGAAATTAAAAAGTTTCGCATATACCTCACACATAAAAAAAAAAAAGCTGAACCGCGTTCAGAGCGGGGCGATAGTAACTTGTTCCCGCAGTAAACAACACGCTCTCCCCCAATAGCCACTATATTGCAGAGGCAAGAAAAGCAAGTACTTTTATTATGTCAGTGAATAAGGTATGAGGAGTCTGTGTAATATATTTCTCAACAAATAGTGCAATTAGAGACAACTAGGATAAAAACGACACTAATGAATGAATCACGTGTTCCCTCATACAGAAACTATACTGTATATATAGACTCGAGCAAAAACATATGGCAAACACAGTATCTAACTAAAATCTGTTGTTATTAATTAGATGTATGTGAGTTCGCCTGTCTCAAAGCTGCAATAAAATTCAACCGAAAGTGTAAAAATTGGTAAACGTGTTTAAACTAAGAAATTCTTATAATGAATGTTTTTATGGCAGTTTCCCATATGGAATTCGGTTGAAGAGAGTTAGCATTTCATCTCAATTGTCAGCTATGCTTTTATCTTTCGGTTGCGCGATCTTTTGTTAATACCGCACCAATCATACGCACGTTTTAATAACCTGTCTTTGCTGTCTGTTTCGCGTTAGGCTTAATTACCGTAAAGGGAGAAAAGTCACAAAACAGAAAAATGTTCCGGGGGGAGAGGGCGGTGCATAGAAAAGTTCCGGGGCCAGGCCCCGGAGAACCTCGACTGAATTTAACCACTGAATGTTTGTGAATATTCAAGAGCCTTGAAAAAAGAGTTTCCCAATTATTAATGTACTAGAAGGTTTATAACATTTGCTCGTGAGATTAATGCTTCAAAACGTTACGTTATCCTTATACTAAATAACGACAGTCCTTTTGACCTGTTAATTGTGGCTCCACCTAAAGATCTTTTAGTTGATCAAAAATTGAATAAACCGATCCCAAGTATTAAACACGTGATATACGAGCCTTAGAGAAGTTAATTTCCGGACCATACACCCTTGCTTCCATTATTCCAGGTTGCTTTGGATTGTAGACGAGAAGCAACTATGGTTAGGAGACCATCTTATGTCAGTTTCTTACGTGCATTCTTCTGACTAGTTTGTCTGTCTTAAGGGAAAGAAACATTAGTTTACAGAAGGGGGGGGGACACTGCAATATCCGCAAAAGGCCCATTAATTTAGCTGCAGTTGAAGAAAAAGCTTTTCCAGGATTATAACAGTCATCTAGATGAGCGTTAAACCATTTGGATAGTTCCGAATGTTCATTGACATGCTAATTGGATTTTTTTTTCAGTTTTTTAAGCATTTTCTATCCGTTGTAAACAAGATTTTTAATTATTTAACTGCACTTATGCATATATCGCTCTTCTTTGTATGCTTTTTTTTGTTTCAATTGATCGCTATCTCTGAAGCCGTCGATAAATATGCGTAGAAAAAAAAAATTCCTCTCAACGAATTTGAATTAATTTAACATACAAGTATAAGATTTTCAATGTCGAAATCTAATATTCTTCAAGCTTCAAGGATTCCGTTTGTTAACAGCAAGGAGGAGTTTCTTCAACTTGTCATGCTGAGTGTTTTTGCGTCTTCTTTTTCGTTTCTCGAGACAGCGAAATTCAAAGGAACCACTTAACTTAAAAGGACGCCTGATTAAAAAAACGGCATCCGACATTGATGTCATCGAGATGTGTTTTGAAGTTATTTGGGACGTGAAGTGCTACGGGAATGTACCGAGAAAAAAAAAAAGGGTAATTAACGACAGAGTGCACTGGGATGAATCTTGTGCATGAAACATTGTCGGGTTTATGGAAATAGTGCAGACGTAGTCGGCGATGCTGTCCAATCTTTGAAATGGAAATGAGCACCGTAATGGCACATCCTGCTCTTTCAGGTCAGCAACAATCAATTAGTTTCTAAGGGCCCATCCACTCGACTTCCGCTGTATTTTTCGCTACTCCTTTTCACGATGCGATGTCTCTTTCGGCTTCATTATCCTTTTATGTAGGTGTACGCGCGCGTGTCACAGTCTCGGAATTTGGAAAGGGAAGAACTACGGGGGTTTGGATGGTTACCACACATGGCTGAAGTTTGGGGATAGTCACAAAGATTATTTATGTATTTAGTTTTACGATTCTTAAATGCTAATCTACAATATTTTGATATAAACACAGTAAAACGTTTATTACTTAAGATACGTGGAGTGTCATTAAGTATTGCTGATCTTGGAACGGCTGTACAAACTTACATTCCCCCACGTGTCGTTTAAATAGTTCAAAGAGGCCTGTTTGTTCGTTTACTTTTACGATGTCTTAAGTCAGCGGGCCACATCGAACTCCTTATGAAAGAAGCAACCACTTATATAAACCAAAATGGTGGATTTCTATTGCTGACAAATAACACAGAAAATTAAACTGTGCTTCCGAAGATAAGCACTCTTATGTCGGAGTTCTGCACCGGGAAAAAAACTAACCAGTTAACATTGAAGCATTGTTTCAGTTCCATCTCGCATTGCCGTGGACGGAAGAATTCATAACTCACAGCCATCATTACGCAGATTTTGATCGAGCACGCACAGCTACTTGGGCGTCTTAAGTATTATAAATATCTCCATGCTTCTTACTTTTCGTTGAACGTGCTATTTATGGCATTAAGAGAAATGGCTGTTCACATATTGCCGAGATAAAAATCTTGGCCGATAATATCTTACATTTGATTGCGTCATGAAACTTTACTCTGTGACGTCACACAACTGACTGGAATTCTTCGCATTGTTCCACTTGTGATTGCTTAACTTAGCACGCTTCACGGCAGGCTTTGTGGAACACTTTTGGTAAGGAACACCGCGGGGTTTTTTTCACCCCGCACGAGAGTGGAGATAAGGTGTGCCATTTTATATTAATAAGGCAGAATTAACTTGTCAAAATCCACATGTACATTTATATTAGGAATTTTGTTCGGTGATGATAGTTCAAAGGTTGACCGTATGTTTCTTGTTTGCAGGAGACGGACACCGGAACCCTTCGTGAGTCCTGAACGGTGCAGACATCATAAAGAGGGTGATGATAAAATTAAGCACCCACCTCCCTCTGTAAGTACTGGAGGGAGATAAATAAGCATGATGGGATTAGGGGCGAGTACACATTTATCCCGCCAGACGGCGCTATTATCTCCATTCCATTTTTTTTTTGTTTTAATTTAAACATCGATTATTACATCAAAACGACTGTCGCATTTACTTTTCTCTGTTAAACGATCACTTTATTTACACTGCTTTGTATTCCATCTGTCTCTCCTTTTTTTTGTTGGTTGTATTGTATTGATCATTGCCTGCTTCACACCGTCATTATTTTAGTTTACTAATCCTTTTTAGCTTAATGAGTGTTTTCGATAAGTTTCGTTAGTCGACACTGAATGTTTTTTAATCCTACGTTAGCGGCACTGTTTCGATGTTTTGTGTTTTCATTAATTTCACATTTGTACATGCATTAAAAACTGTATCTAATCTAAACAAAAGAGATTATCTTGAAATACTTCTTCGATTAGATACCGAACTCTCCATCCCCAATTTTTTTTTTTTTTTTTTAACTGCTACGTTGTAAGGTGCTGACAATGTTTGTAGAAAGACGAGGCATTTTGATGGATGGGAATAATTATTTTTCATGCATTTTTTTGAATAACAAAATGAAGTGGGAAATACAAACACCACAATATTGATGTAGACGAGCTGTAAATCAACTCTGAAAAATTCGCACTCAGTTCTATTTCTCAAAATACGAGTTTCACGAGGATAATCGCGAACAAATTTTGATGACCCCCCCCCCTCTCTCTCTCCATTGAACTAAAATATTTGGCTTCAATGCGTGTGATGACTGGTTGCAATTAGAATAAAAATAATCGTGCCAAACATTTCATAGGAGAAACGGAGTGCAGCGCCGCCTACCGTCAAAAATCGAAACTACCGGGGGAGAACTATTTTTTGTCATTTCTTTAAATAAGAAGAAACTAAAAATGAAACGCAGCAGGAAAAATGCGGTGTCATTTTACGACTCTGCGGACCAGAATTAATCGCATTCGCTTCCTCGATGCGTAGGAGGTTAATCGTACAGGAAAAGAGTGGAGTCGACTTGGCCACAGCAGACCTGAGTTGTGCGCCACAGGGTTGCGCGAGACTTCGAAAGGGGGGCTTGGGCCAGTGCATTGCCACTTCTGAGTTTGAAGCTCGTCGTGTCTTTTGCTTGCTCACGATGATGGGTCAGAGGTCACAGGTACTGACGATTCCATCCATTCGGCTAAGTTCCCCGGATGAAGATAAGAAGGAAGAGTCTTATTTGCGCGCCGTCGGCGTTCTGAGTATCCCTGCCGTTCATCGCAGACGACATTCCTGGATGTGCGGGTGAGTTTGATTCTTTATTCGTAAAGACATCCCATCTGTTTTTTTTCGCCTTCACTTCCAAGAAGTGAAAATGATCGCTCAACATATTTCTTCGGATAATGTACGTTTCGTTCGAAGGGGTCTCGTCAGTTAGCAGTGATTTCGAAATATCACAGTTTAGTCCGCGCTAAGATTTTTTTTTTCAAAGATAATTAAACATGCAATATGAAAATGGAATTGCGAATGTTTACTATGAGGAGAAGCTGATATCTCCGTAAAGGCAGGCGAACGGTAGGGCAAGGAGGAAGAATTACGTATTATTATGGTGGTGTCGAGAGTAGGCGCTCCATAGAAGATGTGCATAACGAGGCGTGATGGACGGTGTCGAAGTTAATGCAGTCAGGAGATGATCATAGATGACCTTCGTGCTATGTAGATCGTCCATTTGCCGATGCAGCAGTCGCCGAGGTGTATTTGCCAGGCACGTGCTGTTTGTGTATTACGTGTTTCGATGCTGTGAATACCGTGACTCACCAACTACCGTTGACGTACGTATCGATTTCCATTCCAAGTGTCCCGCCGAGAGGACTCACAAGCAAACCCACACTTACGTCATCGTCAATTGGTGTCGGTGCTTCGGAGGTCTTTGTTTCTTATAGCAGATCGGCACTTCGACCGATGGTTCCGTTCGCCCACACCACGCAAAAATCGAGCTACCGAATTTAATCGGCAATAAGCACTTGCATTCTAGAACTGGATCAGGTATGCAGTTTTAATTGCTTTAACTGCGCCGCTGGCGAGAAGCGGTATTAAACACGAAAGATGTTAGACATTTGCACGTATTCCAACTTCTCTTGCTCAAGAATTCTTATCTTAAGCTCCTCTACGATTAGTTAAGGAGAAAATGCCGGATTTTTTCCCTTCTGTAATCGTTTTTCTTTCATTTATATGTCGACAGCTGAAGATATTGATCGCAGTGAGTTGTTCGTTTGAGGCCGCTTGCTTTCCAAATTGATTTTTTTGCCATCGAGAATCCAATTGGATAATTGAATGGTTTTATCAGCATCGCGCTACTGCAACCTCTCCTCTTGGCGATAAAGAATAAAAACGTTAAATAAAGTTAACACCATCCGTTCGGCTAAGCCTACTTGTCTGTTTTTAAGTATTATCAGCGAACATGTGTTTCAATGCTGAGACAGACGTTCGCACATTAAGAGCGACATTGAGGCTAAATAAAGTAGTTATATACCAATAAACATAGCGTCCCCAATAGGGGAGGCTACATTACACGGAACCATTCTTCAAAATAATAATAATTACATCCTTCGAAAAAAATCAACCTTAGGCAACCATTCTAAACCTGATAAATTCGTGTCAACCATTTGCATTGTTCTGCGACGTCAATAACTGATTGTTGCGTCAGTCCTACAACTGTTCTAGTCATTATGATATTGATGGCCATTGGGCGTGGCCAAGCTTTCTATGCTTGGGATAGCAGATTTCATTGTGTTCCAAGAATATATTCGAATACATTGATGCGCTAATAACAGGAAGTAGAAGCGAATGAAAAGATAGGAAATGCATCTTTTTTTTTATTATTATTTGGAGGTTGAATTGCATTTTCCCCAAGTGATTACTTCGCAGCTAACTTGCTAAATAAACTTGTCACGCAAGACTACCATTAGTACAACAGTCGGGACTACCTGTAAATCTTCCCACGTGATATAAATGGAACCGTGGCACTCAGGCGAAGAAAACATCTTACAGAGAAAGACTCCATTTTATGATAACCGGAAGATGATAGGGATTTCTCCCTCCTATACATTACGACCATGTCCGTAGGGTGACCCCTGGGTATTATTCGTTCGCTAGTCTTATGTGCTTAGTAAATACTAAAAACATCGTTGGCGTGTTGCCAGGTGTGTCACGTGCTTATGGAATCTCCTCAAGGGGGATCTCGTACCTGCCAGATTTTGTGATGTAAATGGATGGTTTACTGCTGTTCGTATTTTCCTCTCTTCTCTCTCTCTCTCTCTCCCACAGGTTCATTAGTGTTTTTGGCGCGTATCGCATCAACGTCAGCCAGAAGCACGCGCTACACATGAGTATCCGAGAAAAAGTCGATCATGAGAAACGGCTCTTCAAGAGAGTGTGTTTAAAGAAAGGTGGCTTTATACCAATAACTTAGTTACGTGCAGTTTTTGAATCTAAAAATAAGCTGCTGACTTGCAATTGGGATCATTCCATGGAGAAGAAATGATGGCTCGTCTTCAAACCCCCCCCCCATTTCTAATTAATACGCCTTTAATCTGTGGAATTCTTTGCAGCAACAACAGTTGGCGCTGTCAATAATCTAAACAAAGTGCAGAATTCTCTTTGTCGCTTTTAAAAGTCGGAACTTGGCTCAGGAGATGTGGGCTTAAAATCGAAACGTGCAAAATGACAAGCGAAACTCGACAGTGTTCCTGTGGCAGTGGAATATTTTTAGTCTGCATTTTTTTTTTTTTTTTTTTTTGAAGTCTGCATCACTATTGTGCATCCGTGTATAAAGCAAATTCCTGAACAGAGGCGATAACAATGAAACACAGGATCCAGCGACAATGGAAATTTCTGTTTAATTAAAGGACTAGGAAACAATTGACTACGGAAATTTCAATCAGCAAGATCCACCATAAGCCCAGGATTATTTTCGAATCCATCCGTATTTCGTTATGTAAATTTCATCCATAAAAAGTTATGAACCCATCGTACATTAGAACGGTGAGCAGGTTAAAGGTTAGATAATCCATAAATCCAGTATTACAATGTGTATTGAAAGGCGTTAAAGATCGCCCATTAGAGGACATGTCGCTTGTAAATTTTTGATCAGTGGCTGGGAATGCTTTCTTTGGACAGATGAGTTCTCATGACATGTCAATGCCAAGAACAACGCCATTCAAAGCATTTTTAAATTACTGAAATAAAGAGCAAAAAGGATTCACTTCGGCGATGCAAAATTATTTAAATTAAAGGGATATTAAATCCTAAGAGCCTGTGTACCTCAGTAGAAGTGGCGTTTACACTCTACAGCGCTTGACCGCACGACGAAAGGCGTTCGAATCTAGTCGCCGACTAGAGGAACTTTTTCTAAGCCTTTTTTCGACCGGTTCCAGAGAGCCGATCTCTGGCACGGGCAAGAGGGTTTTTCCTCCCAGAAACTCAAGAAAATCGACCGTAGAACTCACATTATTTCAGACATTAAATATATTGTGTTAGGATTAGGGACCACCAGATGGCTGCACTTACTAGCCGCTTTCTTCACTGCTTGCCGATTAATTAGTGATAGCCTTGGGCCATCTATCTCTGATTGGCTACCAGTGGAGATTGAACTGCCCACTTAGTCTCCAAAAGTTAGATAGGGCTAAATGGCCTCGCCTATCCCCCGTATACGGGAACAAAAAGTCGTTAGCTGATTTTGATTTTTTGATAGCTGATATTAAATCCCACCTTATTTCAAAGCCGAATAAGAAACTCAAAGATAGCAATCTAAGAGTTTCATCCCGAATATATATAGTAAACTATAAAAGTTTCGGCGGATTGTAGCGTAAGCTAAAGCACGTAGTTCAACGCTAGGGCAACTCGTTGCAAAGGTGGATAAAGTTCTGGTCACTGTCCTTAGTATTTCACCTTAATAATGCAAAACCCATCTCCTAGGAGATATATGATGTTACGCATTATGAGGGAAGGTCACTACCCAGACCGGTTTCGACCTTTATTGAGGTCTCATCAGTGAGTAGGTAGACCTAGATAATACTCGGGTTGTAGTGAGTAGAACTTATAGCAAAGTATATAAAGCTTACGCTAGGATTCGCCGAAACTTTTATAGTTTACTATAAAAGTTTCGTCTTTGAAATAATGTGGGATTTAATATCCCCTTAATTTAAAGCATTTTTAAGTGCCATTTGAACTGCGCTTGCGCAGTTTAAACATTTGTAGTAGAATCCAGGTCATTCTCGATTAGTAAAATCACGGAGAAGTAAACCTGGGATTCGAAACCAGGTTTGATTATTCGTAGTAGAATAATGGGTTCAAATCCCTTCTAGAGAGTGTGGATGAAGTTACAAAGGAGGCAACTAAGTCTTTGGGGGAGGGGGGGTCACTGTATTATCTGTGACTTGTGTAGATTCCAGTTGGTTTTGTTGGAGCAGAAACATGAATGAGTTTTCAGGTGACAAAAATTCCTTAGAACCCGCTCACTTACGTTAAAGTTGGTATGAAAACAGAAGAAATTAATACATCGGCTCTGCTTTAGTTTTTTAGGCCACAATTACAGTTAAACCAACCATAGCTCGCTATTCGTCCTAAATAGACAGCATTCATATTCTTTTTCTGTTCGTTTATTGCCAGACAACAGACTGTCAGCAGCATAATTACTGTGAAATGCTTCGTCAAGAATGAAATAGGCTATGTTTTTAGCGTGCCGAAGTTCGAGTTGAATTTCTTTTTTAAAAAAAAATGACAAATCGAAAATAGTCGAGGACCTGAATAATGAAATAATATCCAACCACACTCTCATACAGCGTAGGAACATATAACATGAGCGCCCTCTTATGGTAGTAATAAAATTTCTAAATATTCGAATGTGACATCCGGAAAATTTTGAATGAGTTGAATATTTGATTGTAGGCTACTAAGAACTTTTTCCAAAAGTTCCGAATAACGAAAGATGTTCAGAACTTTTAAATCAGATTTTCTATTCAAAAACTCCTCCAAATCCCCTTTCCCATCTACGTCTGTATATCTATCACCTTTAGAAAAGATTTACATTTCGTCCAGTATCGCTCTGATGAAGAGGAGATGTGATCGTTGCTATAGTAACGAGTATTTGAAAAGGTGGATTTACCTTTATGAATTCTTTACTTCCGGCCAAAACAAATATCAAGAAAAACCTCAGGATCCCTTTTAGTCTGCAAATTTTTCCATTCCATCCTTCACACCACTTACAAAATAGATAATCCGGAATCCCTTAAAATCATCGGCGTATCAAGGGGTAAAAACAAGGTTACCTCGTCTGCTTCACTTCATGAAGCTATCCCTCTCTCTCTACTACATATTACTGATGTTCAGGAAGGGCTTCTGCCGTTTCTTTCTTCTTTTTTTTTTTCTCCCCCTACTCGCTACTTTTCGACCTTGGCTGAAATACATTTGGAAGCGTCCCAGAGACTCCCTTTAATAAATGATTGTATGTAGCAGCTGCTATCCCTCCATTACTTGGACAGATGGAACGCAAACAGGTTAAATTGGGTATACTTTTTTTTTTCCTTCTCTCATTCTCTTCATTCTGTGTTTTATACGTCGGTAATAACAAAAATCTAAAATCACCATTGATCATATATTGAAACGTTTATCTGACATTTCATTGTTGTAGTATACACGTGCGCACTGAGGCATGCGCCGTGTTTACACGAGTAGACTCGAGGAAAGCAGTTAGCGAGATAATTTTTAGGCTTAGCTAAAGAAATTTACATTTCATCAAATGACTCAGTCTACGTTAAGCTCTAATGCGCATGACCTTAGCTGCTCATACTAAGTCGTTTTAAGGACAGCAGAACATGCCACGAGTATCCATTAGTTCCAGCAGATCTCTTTTGAAGCATTGCTTTGTGTTCATTTATCATCTCGGAAAGTAATTCGACACCGAATTAAGCTCTGTCGATGAGTCCTTAATGAGCAGTGTGGCAATGAAAGGGTTACTTCCATCACGAGCGCGCTAATAATCCTCTCTCAAGCTGTTGCATTCACCGACAACACTCGAATGTGATAATGACCTTTTCCTCGTCGATGATTATGTGTACGAACCAACTATACGGATTCGCAGGAGCGGAAGCGACGAAGATGGTCAAAATGCTGCCGATTCTCCTTCGGGCTTTCTTTACTAGCAAAAGCGACGAAACCTAATTCTCACCTCGTTATTCATGTCAACATATTCGACCGCTAGAGGGCAGCACACGTCCAAAAAGTGTTTATTTTTCTTCTAAGGGGGTAGGTGGAAAGCTAACATAGATGCGCTCGCCAAGGAATGACGGCAGCTTACCGATAGGGATGGCGAGAAAATGAGGTTTACGATGCACGTGAGGAGGTTATTGATAGTGCCCTCGGGTGTTTCCGCCAGTCCTTTGTAACGCGGTGGTGTTTGGCGTGTGTGTGTGTGTGTGTATCGTGTGATGGAAGTGAGTCTTGATCCGTTCTAATCTCTGGGGTGGGCTCGATGAGGCGCTCTGTTTGCTCTGAGGGAAGCATTAACAGTACGTTCTGCGAAGCTGACGCGATTTCTTTTCATCATTTGAGACTTCGATTTATCTCTTGTGATGACGATGTGTGGCGCCATCTATCGTATAACTCCAAAACTGCAGCTATCAAGAGGTAGCAGTTTAAATTGATTTTTGCTACTGTTCTTAATCTTTCGCTTTTATAGTGTCCAGAGAGACGTAAGTTCTTGTTCTTTACTGGTCAGAAAATGTATGAACTTTAGTGAAATTATTGTCTCCTGTGTCCTTAAAAATGCATACCTTTTGCATAATAAACTCGTATTGTTGTGTTTTGTTTTTTTTTAGAAGTGTTACATTTTGTTGTCATGGTAACACAGTTCTGTTTGCGTATATCGGGTAGCTGAGTAGTCACGTATTTCCACTGTCAGCAGCATAATTATTATTAAATGCTTAATCAAGAATGAAATAGACTGTTTTTATCCTGCCGAAGTTCTAGTTAAATTTCTTTATAAAAAATGACAAATTGAAAACAGTCGATGGCCTGAATAATGATATAATGTCCAACTACAGTCTCATACAGCATAGGAACTTATAACATGAGCGCCCTCTAACGGTAGTAATAAAATTTCTAAATGTTTCCGCTATTGAGCTATGAGTTTTATATTATAGGTGGCGCTCGTCGAGAACTATAATTCCAACAATGCTACTACGGCTATTAACTGTTGCGCGAAAACAATTTAAAAATGTATAGCAAATCAGAAATATACTCGACTATTGCGCATATCCTTTTTAATTGAGTTCTGCGCATATCACTGCAATTGTTACAGATTTGCCTTTAGATGAACCTGGCATAAACAATACGAGGTGGAGATGTACGCCACATGGCTTTAGGCATGTTTAAATGGCTCTCTTTATATTTATTTTCTCTTTCATAGCCCAATATAAAAACATTGCTGTGACATTTGAAATACTCTTAATGGTTAAGTGCGACAGATAAATACTTTGTCAAGCTAATTATTTACAGAAATGCTTTGAAAGAACCATAAAGGCTGGCGCTAGTTCAAGAACGCTCTCTTAACAACCTCATTAGCAATTCGCAGAACAAGTACGGGAACAAAGTGTTGCTAATGACGCGAACAAGTTCTGCTGCTAAAGTTTGACAAACTTTTTTATTTTTTTCTGAACTGCGTATCTAAAGCGAACACGAGCACCCCCACAATGGTCGCTAATTAAATGAATTCTTCGCCGTCTTAGGAAGTCTGCTTTCCAACACCCTTCTTGCATCAATAATAGCTTTTCGGAGGAATACTGCAAAGTAGAAGTGGCAGATTAAAGGAAGTATTTTGGCGAAATAACCCACAATTCTTCCTCTCCTTACAGTTAATTATACGGTCCCCTATAATAACCAAAATAATGCTTTTATGAATAGCAGAACCATCCCAAAATGAGTGTGGAATTATAAGTAAAATGTCCGTAAATGTTTTCTGTACTGTAGTGACGGGAAAATAGATAGCTTCCTTACAAGTCATCTGTCTTCATTAAGCCTTTCTCGACACCTTAATTATTCTACTAAACAGCACGTGTGCTGTTCCTGCAATCCCTTGCAAAAGCAATGCTTTCTTAATTCTGTAATTGATAGTCGCGAACATCCAACGCACTCAGTTTTTATTTAGTACTTGAAAATGCCGCTAGACGGAGCTATGCTTTCAATTGTTGGCTAAGCATAATACTTGTTTTTGTAAATAACATTCGCAAAATTGCCCTGGGGGGGGGGCTTCCGAGACAAAAATTTATTCCGTATTTTGAGACTGTCTTAATATTTTTATTTTACGCTATTCGTCAATATCAGCGTAAGTGATATTTGTGTTCGAAAAGCGATGTACTAATTCATCGTAATAGAAGAGATTTAAAATAATTTGAGCCAACGTCTACATGACGTCCTCAGGAAGTGACGTCAAAGCATCTCAGACGATGAATATTCGGCTTTGAAAAGATACGTGCTGGCATATCTTTTTGTTTTGCACGTGGTGGAAGGTCTCCTCGCCACAACTCAGTTGTCGAGAAGACGCATTCCACCTCCGTACGAGACCGGCTATTCACCTTCAGACAATTTTAAGTAAAATGAGTACGTATTCTATGAATGCTTGCAGTAATTCATAAATTAAAAAAAAAAAAAACTCAACAGCAAATAAATCTCATAATTTCAGCCGAATCAACTAAGGCTATGAGTCCAGTGTATTACGAGGGTGGTCAGAAAAGTTCTCGGCCTAACAATAAAAAACGAATTTATAATTTCAAAATTACTTTTATTTGTCAACATAATCTCCTTTAAGACTAATACATTTATGCCAGCGATCTCTAGCGCCATTATCCCGTTCCTGTAGTGATTCTCAGTAAGATCCGCAAAATACTCGTCTACAGTTACAATCACCTCTTGATTCGAAGAAAAATGCTGACCAGCGAGGAAGAGATAGAAGTCAGAGGGAGCCAAATCTGTGAATAGGGTAGATGTTCCCACAATTCAGAGTGCAGATCCCTTAATTTTCCCACTGCCAAAACACCTTTGTGGGAAGGTGCATTGTCCTGATGAAAGATGACTTTTTTTCTTCTGCAAACCAGGTCTTTTCTCAATTTTTTCGTCTAGTCTGGTTAAAAGATCGGAATAATATTCCCCGGTTATTGTTTTACCCTTTTCAAGATAATTAATAAACAAAATGCCTTTAGCATTCCAAAGAACCGATGCCATGACCTTTCCGTCTGATGGAACCGACTTTGTCTTCTTTGGCGCTGAACAACTGGGTTCTGTCCACTGTTTTGATTCTGGTGTGTAATGGTGAATCCAAGTCTCATCCATAGTAATAAATCGACGCACAAAATCAGTTTTATTCTTGTTAAAACGCACCAAGCACTGTTCAGAAATTTTCATGCGAGTGCGTTTTTGATCTGCTCTGAGCAAACGCGGCACCGATCTTAAGCAAAGCTTTTTCATTTGCAATTCTTCATGCAAAATATATCCTACACGTTCTTTTGAAATGCCTATAATCTCAGTGCACTTTGACGCACTTTTACTCGTCGGTCATCCATACCATATCGTGTGCTTGATCAATGATTTCTGGTGGTGTTACACTTTTTGGACGTCCTTCACGTGGATGATCATCTTCAAGACCTGTACGGCCACGTTTAAACTCTGCAGCCCGTTTCTTAATTGTCGAAAACGAAGGAGAAGAGTGCCCATAAACTTTCATGAACTTCGAATGAATTTCTTTTGCCGTTAAACCTTCTTTTACAAAGAATTTTATAACCGCACGATACTAAATTTTATCCATTTCAAGGGATACAGATAACGCTTTTGCTTCAGACAGCTGTATAAAACAAACTACTTGATAGAATGACTTGCAATTTCACTTGGATGCTTATGACAGATGTACCAACTGAGAAAAAATAAATCTTGCCGATAGTGTTTCAATCTATGGTCGAGGTCGAGAATTTTTCAGACCGCCCTGGTATGTTTGTTAACTGCGTGTGTTTTTCTGTGTGATTTGCCTGTCTGTTTTACTGGATCCAGTTGTGGCGAAGAAACCCCCCCCACCTCTGCACGAGACTAGCTACTCACCTTCAGTTGAAAAGACCTTTTATGAAAGGTTCAAACCTCGATTTTTCAACCCGAAGAGCGTCATCGATACCGATTGAGTTTGGGTATCCAAGAAAAGTCAATACATCGGAAGAATGACACAGTTTGTGAAAGACCTAGGTTCGAATCGAGGTTAGATCTAAGGTGCAAAAGAATATTTACATAAGAATAAAGGATTTTTCTTCCAGAAATTCGATTCTTACCTTTCTCAGTTTTCCAAGAAACAAACTCGCGACTAACTGAGAAAATACTTCTCTACTCTCTTCATAGCCTAACCTGTTTACAGTGTTAACTTTAAAAAATAATCAAAACGTACAGTCTTCAGTAGTCAAAATGGTGGAGTCATACATAATGTGATAACAGGTCCAACCGTGCCAATTTGTACATCAGCCAGAAAAGGCAAATATACATCATTATTATAAGACTAAGTGCTAGAATAATAAAAACTCGTTTCTTGTCTTCCTGCATGCATAATCTGCGATCCAGAATGATGGCCTTGGGCTAAATTACAGTGAGAGCTGTTAGCATTAATATCGCATAGTATAAGATGGCAAGACTCATAATACTGAGCACGTAGCCATTGAATGCTTACATATTGTTGCAACATGCACCTAAAACACATCTGAGCATATTTGATGCTCCATCTGTTGGCAGATACAGCATGTAATGATGATATCTGCATTTATAACCGTATGCATTCATACGCTTTGACACCGTCCCGCATCTCTATAACGAACATGCAGTTGCTGTGTCGGTAACGTAAATGGTTATTTCTAGTTTACGACTGTAATCAACCTTGGATTTCCACAGAGAAGCCATCATTATCCTCGGAATTATGTGCTGTGTCAATCCTGAACGTATACCAATGCTAATAACCTCTCTCTTTCTCTCTCTCTCGGTACTGTCCTAATGGACTATGCACACTCCATTACCACACGTTCGTTCTTTGCCAGAAACGATGACTCAACAAAAGCATTTTATCGGATACTAAACGTCATTTCCTGTCTCTTCATTTCCGGTTTGTTACCGCCCATAACCAGCATATAGTGGAATTGTTTGGACTTCTTCCTCCACTCTACGCACACTAAAACAGCATTCAACCGACGCGATAAACGGAAATTATTTTAGTTGTGCTGCGAAGATCGGATATAAGAGATGTTTGTGTTTTCATTTAGGGAGGGGTATCTGAAAAATAACATTTGGTTTTTCAGAATGGGAGAGGTTAACGTGGGATATAACCACATTATGTCGGCACCTTTTTTTGGAGAGTTTTCGTGTCACGAAAAAGAACATAATTACCATATAAGGAAAAAAAACGAAACATTAAATACATTGGTCAATAAAAGCGTCATCCAATGTGGCTTCTAGCGCCACCTGGAGTGTTCTTTAATTGTTTACTCAACACGTTTATCTATGAACATTTTAACATTTTGTATCGTCGGGAGTGACGTAGATACGTGTTTCTAGAGAGGTTATTTCAGCACCAAAGTGGTGAAAGGGTAGTTTAGAAAAATGCAAACACGTAGAAAGAGAACTGACATCGGGTCATGGACGCCCACTGTATAGGGTTTAAAGAGCTTCTTCCTGTACATCCGAAGGTCACGAGCGTGTCGTCATCAGTGATGTCAGACATGCTTCGATGTTCCTGTAATTACTCGTCCAAAGTCCTGCTGCTGCCCCGTGGTGCGAGTTGCTTTGAATTATGGGAATGCTGCTGATGCCGTGAAACATCCAGACGATTTTAAGTGGCAAAGTTATAAGGAAACAAACCGCTTTCTCTAAGAATTTCATCCTGTATGACAATCGGAGTTTATTGGAAGGAGAATGACTCAATTCTCCAGGGTGTATACACTCCTGGCTGTCCCCTCCTACCTACGAGGAAAGCACGCATCGTTGAACGCACGCGCCTGATATTAAAACACTCCACGCCTTCCTGTGAACGTTTCGTTTCCCTCAGTATTAAGAAAACAAACTAAAGTTCTCGCGATTAACCTGTCCCCAATTTTATGTCATCACTTCCTGACGTCAGAGGGCTTTGTTTACCAAGGTGATTTTGCAGTGTCATGGCACGTTATGTTAAGGAATGCGGGGGTCTCCACGGTGTCATCATGTTTTCATCCAAATAAGACTACAGTACACTCCTCCCTCTGTTCGTAATGCCTTCGTCCCATCTCTCTACCTCAGCTCCCCCTTTCCATATAATGGATTCGACCTTTCTTCCGGCTGTGGTAACTGTAGCTCTCATGAAGGAGCCTTCGTATTACTTTCGCAAACAAGTTTGGACGAGATGAATTCTTTTTCGGCAAAGTGTTTCAGCTTCGCATAACACATTGATGGTAGACCCACGTGATATCCTGCTATCTCGTCCCTCCCTTCCACCTGATCTATGACCACTTTAACGCATTATGTTGTACCATGGGGACAGCGTAATGGATTTTTCGTGTCCTCTCTCATCTGTCTCCCGTCGCTCCACTTCCTTCTTTCATTTGGGTTTGAGATGACTGCAGAAGGCTGATCAGCAGCTTTCTCGCCCAACGCTCTGCACCGTTGCGTAGGGACAAACGTGGGCTACGCACTGCTAACAGACTGAAAATGGGGAAGTGGAAAGTTTTTTGTTTCCACTCTTATGAAGTGACAAGAAGAAAAATGGCCTTCTGAGTTCAACTTTTACTTCTTTCGTTTCTTTAGTTTGCATTGGAAAACTCAGGTCAGACATACTGTGAACAGTGACCAAGGTTTCGACCGAAGGGTGTTGACAAATGACACCGCAATCTATAGGAATAAACCTGTTATTACCCAGCGTTTCCATCGATTGAACACAGCCCACCCCCCCTCAAGAGAATGTTTAGAAACCAGAAGTAACTCCAAACCTAGTTTTTGTTTTGTAATAGGCCAGAACTGCGTATATGAAACATGCTGACTAAGACATGGGGGTGGGGGGGGGGGGTAATAAATTTATACTAAGGGACGCATCTGTCGTGTTGGAGGGGGGGGTAACAAAAAGAATCCATCCGTGAAATGTTCCGTTAGTTGGCAGAAATAGACTCATCAGCCCGTGTCTGGGTTGTTCAGCTACGCCACCGTTGAAAGAAGGGGGGGGCGGGGTTTAAGTGAAAGGGGTATTGCTGTATCACTTCTTTCGGATAATGCATGTGCTGTTCTAGTTGGGATTGAATTTCCTATGTTAGCAGGGCGCCGTTCTAGATCTCCCTCTGTGCAGCTTTGTAACCATGGTAACCTTAGTTCGCAACTTCTACTGGTTCACCGAAAAGAATAAGCTGAGGAGACACACCTTGGCTTCCGTGTTAAGGTAAGATTATCCGTTCACTAATTCCCTTTGTAAGTGAAAGTTCGATAGAGCGCACTGCGACCACTACTCGATAAAAGACGCGATATTTGTGAAGATCGGATGGCTCTGTTTACGACCAGAACGGCTTCCCTTCGTCGCCGATGTAGGCTGTTCTTTATCCGACTGGTTTTTTTTTGTGTGAATAGCAGGCCCGCAACTTTCGTCAACCATGACCTAAAATAACATTGTGAACGATACAGACTGCCTACTTTTGTGTATAACTTTGGTACGGGGAAAGGGTCAGCTGAAGTGCTCAAGCGATTTCCCATTCTAGTGTGGGACGGAAGAAGAGTATCATGTAAGGGATTGCAAATAATCGGCTAGCAATAGCGGAAACGATGGTAATACTGTGCATGCAAGATTCGTTGCATGTGAGCATTAGCACGCATACTCATTCTGTGGATCCTCAGCGCCTATTTCAGTTGTTTGTGTGTTTAAAACTTCCTCGGTACCGAATTAGATCGTGCGTCTTTTCATCCGGGTCATGAAAGTATAGATTTCCTTGAACTGTGGGGACGTTACAAGGAAATTTATCAGCACTCACTCATCAAAAATTATAATCAAAGAGCTAAGTAAATTTAATATTTGAATTTGCTGGTAGTCTGTACATTTTTGGTATATTTAAATTACTCTACTATCTTTTGAATCTAAAGTTGACTCTCAGTGATGGTTCTGTTTTAAGCATAGCACCCACCAAAACTTTAACGCACTCTGGAGCACGTAACAGTTGCATTTAGTCCATCGTGCAAAGCACCTGTTTTTATCTGTGCAGACTCTCGATCGCGTTGTTCAATAAATTATTTTTTTTAAAGCACTCCACTCAACACAGATGCTATGTCTGCACTGAACATCATTAAAAAGATCAGGATGTACAGCGATACATTAAGTTTAATACAAATTTCACCACTAAAAACTTACAATCCTCATTCATCCCACATTCGTACACTCTTCAGCTGGATGTCTAACTACACAGCAATACTTGGAGGAGGAGGTTGGAAAGGGAGTAACTGGCTTTCTTAAATAATCATAAAATTCCTGGAATAGCCTAAGGGCTTCGTTCAGGTTTGTAACAAGTTAATGATTCGACCAAACATCGCTGAACAGAGACGTCATGAAATAAACTTATCAGATGAAGTGTTTTAACTATCTTTGCTGGTGCAGTTTATTCAAGAAGGATGAACTTACTCTATACCGTATAGGTTAATAGTTGCTGCTAAGTGTGGAGTCGTGGGTCATAGCTCAGATGAAAGGATGACCTTTCTGTTTTGGTTGAGAAGCTCTCGGATCAGATCCCATCTAGGATGCGAGGATTAGAGGCGTGATACACGTCTCTAATCTTCGATAACAAAATCTAAAATATACAAAAGGGAGCCAGAGATTCTTCCCCTTACAAGAAAAGGTTGCAAAACCTGCCATTCTGGTTGCTTTTATTAAATTTCTTGAAAAGGTTGCAACAGTAGTTTAACACGCAAGACTTCAGGAAAGGCTTACACTTGTTTTTCCCAAAAGACAGAACGATAAAAAAAGATTGGATAGAACAATGAAATAAATACGAAGGTTTTACTCTGAGGAAAAGACGAGATGAGTGTGAAGCAAGAAGGGACAATTTTTCTATATAATAAGTGCTTTTTTGTTTGATAACTCGGAGTCAGATACGGCTTTGTTTCCATGGGAAGACTGGTTTTGCTTGCATATCAAGAACGATGTAAACGGTAGATTCTTTATCATCCAAGTGTACTTTGTATATTGAAAATGGAGAAATGAACTCACGAAATACGCTGAAATCAGTCTAATTGAAATATATTTCAGTATGGAATTTTGTTTCCGTGTGATGACCTCTTCATTAAGTAATCTTGTGTCATGACGTATTTAGGCGTGGACTTGGTACACGTTGGAAATAATGCAATCCATTCCCTTGGTTTTCCTTTTAAAATCTACACTCAAACTTCGACAAAATGACTGATATTCAGTGGGGATCGATATTCGAGAAAATTACTACACATCGCGCATCGATTAGAACGGTTTGTTTTCATGACCGCTTACGAAGTCATCCTTCTTTAGCATCATTAACATTTTTTTCTTGATTTTAACATGTTGTATCCGAATTGTAACAATCAAGAAGTTTTATTTTATCTTATAAAATATCCATGAAAATATAATTAACTATTAGAAATTTAGCTAGTAGTAGAATTAACTACTAATATTTCTTAATCCTATAGTAAATTATGTTTAAACATCATTCATTAACTTGTATATCAAAAATATAACCTTTTCTCAGTTGATGAGGTAGTCAGGCATAAGAAGGTAAAGTAAAGAGAAGTCAAGGTAAAGATTGAGACAGGTGATCACAGAGTATATATAATGATTCTGAAGATTGTACAGCAAACTACAGACTAGGCTTAATCATCATAAACAGTCCGTACGATGAACTAGACTTTAAGCAGCTGCTTGCAATTTTCCGACTGTAGAAAACCTGCTACATACAAAATGGCCGGGCAAAGTAGAGATCTATCAGATCGCGGAAGTCGAATCTCAGGACTATCAACCTTCAGAACCTCTCCCCAGCACTTCTCAATATGACACAGAAACAACAACCCAACCACAGATACCCCGACCTCGGAAGATCCGGACGACTACCAAACGGTGAGCAGAAAAAAGCGATGAAAAGAGACACCACCCGAAGAACCGGAACATCAGCCAATGGACACAGCGGCACAAATCAAAGAATGAGTCCCGCCGGTAATCTTAAGAGACAAAAAAACAATGGTCGACAAGCTCGGAAGCCATGAGAAACTCCGAGATATATATTCAAAACAGCCAAAAACTCCGACGAAGGAGTCCTTATCCAGCCCGAAGGGACATCAGACTACCGTCGGCTAACAAAGTTAATGGACGAGCTAAAGACCCCATACCACACTTTCGAACTGAAAAGCGAAAAAAACCTAAAAGTTGTCATCAGAGGACTGATAGAAGAAATCACGTCCGAAGAAATAGCCATCGACCTTAGATCTCAAGGACTGGAGCCCATGAAAATATCAAGAATGTATCGGGCAGACAAAGTCCCATGCCGCTGGTTCTCGTGGAAATTAGTAAGGAACAAAGAGAGATTTACGATCTCAAAACAGTTTGCAACCTCAGGATTAAAACAGAACCACTCAGAAAGAAAGCGACAATGCCATCGCTGCCAGAGATATGAGCACGCACAGAAACTGCGCAGAGCGGAGTACAAATGCGTGAAGTGCGGGGAGAGTCACCCTACTCACACATACTCCAAACCACGCACAACTCCAGCCAACTATAGAGGCTGCATTCTCCACCCAGATAACCTGGCAAGAAACAGAAAAGCAGGCACTCCACCAGCTCAAAAACGTGCAACACCCCTTGAAGAAGGAATCCATCAGCGAGCATCACACAGCTCATATGCTGCAGCAGTCACCTCAAAGGCTAAATCAGCAGAACCTACGCCCAACAGTCAGAACACAGCTGCTATCCTAGCTGCCACCCTAGAGGAGATGCTAACGGCTTTCAGCAGGACCAACCCCAATCAGAGTGATACAAACAAGTTCTTAAAAAACACTCAAGTCATCTTCCCAGTGATAAGCAATGAGTAATACGCCTGGTTCGAACAACTTCATACAGATGGCATTTTGGAATGCCAACGGCCTAAGCAAGACATCCTCTTAATCAACGAGACGCACCTTCGGCCCTGTGACAACCCCAAACTAAGGAACCACGCACTACTTAGGAATGACAGACAATGCCAGAGGAGGTGGAATGGCTATCTTTGTCAAAAAATATATAAGATACAACGAGATCAAAAAAACAACGACTACAAACCTGGAAGAAACTGGAATTGTGATACACACCAACAATGCAGGTAACCTAAAGCTATATTCAGTCTACAACCCTCCAGGCAAACCACTACTAGCCTCGGATCTCTCCCAGCTCCTCGACACAAACGAAGCAACAATTGTGGCGGGAGACCTAAACGCAAAACATCCCGCATGGAACAGTAGGAACTCCAACAACAACGGGAAGAGCCTACACACTATGATGATAAGAAACATCATCATAGCAGGTCCCACCGAACCAACACACTACGGACCGCTGAGAAGACCCGATGTGCTGGATATAGCCATTTTCAGGAACACCTCACACCAATTCCAGTTACAGGTAGTCAATGACCTTAGCTCCGACCACAATCCGGTACTACTAAGCCTAGGCGGGGAAACAGAAATCATCCCCAGGCAGTCCATAAATTTTGAAAAGCTGAACCGCTACTCTCCGCAACCTCACAGGACCCGTTCCAACCATCTCCTCACCTAAAGAAATAGATACAGCGATCAGAAAACTGGAAAGCACAATCCAAGCTGGCCTAGCAGCAGCTTCCACCGTTACCGCCCCAGCTCAAGCCAACCTGCTCCCAGAAGAGATTCTAAAGCTCATCCGCAGCAAAAATAGGATCAGACGCCGTTACCATACAACACTCCCCCCCCCCCCCAGGATAAACAAGCGGTAAACAGGGCAACAAACCTAGTCCGATATGCGATCAAAGATCACAAGAACCAGCTGTGGGAAAAGAAGCTAAGCTCCTTAAACACCGAAGACAACTCATTGTGGAAAATGACTAAAGCCCTTCGTAGCGACTGCCCCAACATTCACCCAATCCACGGAGAAAGGGGCATAGCCTACCGAGACGACGAGAAAGCAGAAGTCTTCGCGGACGCCTTGGAACTGCAATTCAGCCCAAACTATGCGCATGCGGACTTGCACTTCATTGAAAAAATACACAGTCATGTCCGCTGTGTACTCCATCAAACCAGCAGCCAAGAAAACACAAGCTATGCTACACCAAAGGAAGTACACCAAATCATTAAGAGCCTCAACAACAGAAAGGCCCCAGGTCCTGACGAGATTTCAAACCAAACCATAAAAGCACTCCCCCATAAAACAGTTATGCATCTAGTAGCTATCATCAAAGCGATGCTAAGACTCAACTACTTCCCCACTCGCTTGAAGCAGGCAGATGTAATCCTCATCACAAAACAGGAAAAGCACCTCAATTCTCCCAGAGCTACAGACCTATCAGCCTCCTATCAAATCTGGGAAAAATCGCGGAAAAGATAATTCTGAACCACCTACAAAAAGAAGCGGACAAGATCGGCCTAATCCCAAAAGAACAATTCGGATTTCGCAAAGGCCACTGCACAACCCAACAGGTCCACAGACTTATAGAATTCATAACTACTGGATACAACTGGAAACAACACACAGGTGCAATCTTCCTGGATATGGCGAAAGCCTTTGACAAAGTATGGCACAAAGGCCTCATCCACAAACTAATAGCTGCAAAATACCCACTAAACCTAACCAAAATCATAGAATCCTATCTGAAAGACCGAAAATTTCAAGTTAAGCTACGTGGCCTCAGATCCTCCATGAGAAGCATCACAGCAGGTGTCCCACATGGCTCCCTCCTATCGCCGCTACTCTTCAACGTTTTCATCTCACACGTACGAAGCACAGCATCAACCACCATGGCTTTCTATGCAGACGACATGGCGATACTGACTAGATCACTCAGGCCACACAACGACTACAAGACGCAGCAACAAATCTTGAAAAATGGTTTCAGAAATGGAGGATAGATGTCAATGCCGGCAAGAGCACGGCCATACTCTTTACAAGAAGAAAAACAACCCACCACGGAGCAGTCACGATGTTCGACACTGATATCCCATGGCAAAAAGTAAAATACCTGGGAATCAAACTGGATAACCGACTCAGCTTCAACCCCCACATCTCACATGCATGCAACAAAGTCAACTCAGCAATAGCTCAACTCTGCCCGCTACTCAACCGAAGAAGCAAAGTCAGTACAGAAAACAAACTAACAATATACAAAACAATCATCAGACCCATACTAACGTACGGATCGCCGGCATGGAGCCACACCTCCCTCAGCAACATCAAAGACTACAGGTACTACAAAATAAATGCCTCCGAATGATCTTCGACGCCCCGTGGTTTGTTAGGAATGCTCTCCTCCACCAAGAAGGAAACATGCCAGACATCCCTTCGTATCTCAACCAGACTGCTGCCAAGTACACTCAAAACATTATTAATAATCACAATGTAGCGATGAAGGGATAACAATCCAAGGGATTGACGTCCATCTCGCCATTAAAGTTAACAGGTAGTCATTCTTTCATTTCGTATGGTGATTCAACAGCCGTGAGCCCCTTTTACGGGGAGGTACGGCACCACCTCAATCGCCCCTATCTTTATCCGGGCTCGGGACCGGCATAGCTGACAATTCAGACCTATGGCTGGAGGGATTGTCTTAAATATTCCTGACTGTATCGAGGTACATAAGAAAACCTTCACCGACTTGTTTTTGCATCTCGAAGCTAGGGGGTGACCACCTTCAAAGGCTGTTTGTGATACTAGACGAATACTAATTGATTTGATCACGTGAATAAACTTTTTGCATTACCAGCAGGACGTATTCCCTTGTGCAACGGCAGTAGCAGTTGTTGTGCTTGCTGACTGAGCTGCCAGAAGGATGGCTGTCCCCCCTTCTATTCAACCAGTAGATCGAAGAGCACACACACAACAAGCTGTGTGTACTCTTCAATGAATACTGCTTTAGAGGTCAATGATTTTTCCTCCTCCTGCATGAGATCATCACTTGCTCATCGAAGACTTGAAGTGGCTTTAGAAAAAGGATTTCCAAATTACACACGCGGTACCAACGTATGAGCTTGACAATCTTTTGTAAGTAGAACTGATATATAAAGTGCTGCCGAGACTGCTGAAAAAAAAATATAAATAGAAAATATAAAAATATTGTTTGTCACCGAAAATTCTATACGTATTATTGCTGCAAATATAACTTTCTTTCAGACACTGTTAGAATTCAATATTATGGGGAGGCAGCTCGTGCACAACAATCAAGCTGATGTAGCCATGAGGTAGGAGATCTTTTTGGTTTTATCTCCACGGCTACAGAATAACAAACTTCCCACAGTCGCATGGCATGACTTTGCTAGCTTATCAACCTGAATCTTTTAGATGTGTTATTTGTTTGGTCAGTTTCCTTTTTAGGTACTTTTCGAAATGCAAAAGCACTTATTAATCATTTTGTCTCAAGAGTAGGGATTCTGGCTTGATATAATTCCTTGTCCAATCATCGTAGCTTCCTCGTCTTCTAGTTTTACGACTCTTCATGAGTCTAGCTTGCAAAGTCATCGCAGTACTATATTGTCGATTTCCCATCCTTAGCTTAGGATCATCGTCATTATTATTATTTTAAAAGTGTTCTGTATCACAGTCGGAAAAAGACCTGGTTTAGAATTCTGTATAGAAGAATGTCAGAATATTTATGAAGATTTTTCCACAAAAGACAAGTTAATGAGTCTCGTAGGGAAGACCACAAACAGACACACCAGTCTTAAAACATACGCATTTAATATACACAATATATTAGCCTCAGTCTTAATTACTTCGATGTAATTACAGGTATAACCGGTACCATAATAAAGAGGTTAGTAGAGTCAACAACTAGACACTGGTGTATCATCGCAATGACATTTCTTTATGTCGATATAAATGTATACACACTTAAGTAGTCGATTCCCATGGACCTCCTTCGTAAGCGTGACAGTGATATGAACGTAATTACATGTAGACATACATTTAAAAAAATGTTAGTGCAACGAGTTGGCGAAGAATAGAAAACTGCAACCTAACATGACTTGTGTAAAAATGGCCCATTGAAGTGTCGCATTTTTACTTGGGAACGAAAATTACACTGAAAAATATTTGTTGTATGCTTTGTGATTTGAGTGCGGTAAAAATAGATACTGCTTAGAGATTCAGTTTCTGATCCTTTTTTATTCGGCATTACGAGGATGCTTCAAGAAACAAGATAAGCGTTAATTTAAAAAGAATAAATAATAAAAATTAAATACGTTTCTTTTAAGATTAAAAAAATCTACTTAAGTCTTAAAACATTTTAAATTTGTTTTCATTATTTCACGGTCCCCCTCAACAAAATTTACGACCCCCCAAGGGGGCCGTGGCCCACAGTTTGGGAAGCGCTGGTCTAGTCACGTTCGGCATCATTAGTTCGTCTGCGGATAAAAATGAACTTTAACCTCCCGATGTCGCCGCTAGGCTGCTGCTTATTTTTCAGTTCAGGTTCCTAAATAACTTTTCTTGAACAGAGGGTGGTACGCATTTTCCCCCTCGTCTTAACAAGGTATCCCCGTGCCGTTTAGTCTGTTCACATCGTATGCGATGCTTGACAGACACGTGCTCTTTCCATAATATATTTGCGTCTTTTTTTTTTTTTTTTTTTGGTTAAGACAACAAAGGCAATGATAAACGGCTTCAATTGAAAACGACAGACGGTGTTCGTGACAGACATTGAGAGATCATAACCTTGCAGCAAATTATTTGATTTCTGCGCGTTTTAGCAATAACAAACACGTGGTTAATAACAAAACCTCGTTGGAATCTTCAAATCGCTTGATAAATGCGAGGTAAATTCGCGTATTATCTTCTCAGTTCAGGCTATTTAATTCTTTTGCTCTTGAATGCACGCTGTGAAGGCAGTCTTTGTTTCTCGAAAAAAATCCTCCCCCCCCCTGTTTTCCTTTATCTTAGCTTCAATTAATAATTGATTTTTCTTGGAATATTAATCGTAATTCTTTTAGTATGACAGTTACTGCACTGACGTCGAAACCTTTTAGAGTATTATTCGCGAGAGTGAATTATAATTTTCTTCCTTTCAGAACACGTCATTACTCCGAAACCAATTAAAGCATTTGCGAACCGCCCACCCTTCCTTCAAGGTCCTCTTCCAAACTTCATCGAAGTAATTTTCCGGTGTTCAGTTTCCTCTCCCCCCCCCCTTTTTTTTAACCAACTTACCTCGCTTTACTGAATTTCGTAAATATACGTTTTGCAGTCCAGCGTGTTTCCCAATTTAAAGCGGAGATAACCACGTGGTCGTGCAAAGAGTCGGCAGAAACAATAAACCACCGACTGTTTGGTCGAATATTCCGTTCAGATCTATCGGCATGGCTATGTTGGAGCTTCTGCTGCCGCCGTATCTCATTTGCGTGTTTGAACGTCCAATTAATTGGATTCGCAGTCCTTGTTTGATTGATGAAAATAAAGACATCCCGCATGAACTGACGCTCTTTAACCCATCGATATTCAGCGGCGTATTTATTATGCATTTGAACTTTAATAATAAACGCCGAGAGGGGGCGCACGGTCTACTCTGCCACAGTGGAGGGTGTCCTGTAATTGTTCAGCGGAAAACAGCAGTATGTAGTTCACTCGCTTCGATGAACACGTGACAGACAAAATACGAAGAACGCCAACGGACATGCGTCGTACATCCTCTGCTCTGTTCAAGCATCAATGAGTACGCGATGTTATGCAGAACTAAATGATTCCTGTTCCGTGGAATGGTCAGTGCATGCATGCATCGCGACACTAGCGCCCTCCGGCGATTGCATTTGTATCTTGTCTCGCAACCACGCCTTCTGAGGACTCCGTGCCATTCAAGTAATACGAAAGTGGAAAAGTCCGTCCAGCGAACAGGACGACCTTCACATACTGGCCCATTACGTCGGCAAGCGGGGGGAAGAGGAGATTCTGCAAACCCCCCCCCCGTCTTGTTGGCTGCGTTAGAAGCGTAAACAATCGATTAGTGGACAGCGGCAGTGGAACGCAGTCAATCATTTCCCCTGCGGCTTCGCTTTCTCGTTCGTCACCGTTCAGTTTGAAGTAGGCCGCGAAGAGGGAAGAATTGGTGACGTTTCCGGGAACCGTCCGAAGGAGTTGCGGCTGGAAGAGCATCCCGAAGCGAACTCGTTCACGGAACCAATCGCGCTTTGAGTGCCTGCGAAAATGTTTCGATGTGTTCGCGTGAGAAAGTTTTCGAGTCTGCGAGGTAATCACGTGCGTTGAAGTGACAAGTTTCATCCCCACGTGTTACTCACGTTTCTAGTGTTGGTCGAAGAAGAGCGTGACGGGTTTCAGGAAATGTACAATTTTTGTGTCTCGTGTGCGCGTTTTTCCATTTGTTGATCTAGCAGGAAACGCTCAGGAGATTTTCTCCTCCGTTTAGACATCCCTCTCCGTCTCCAAAATAAAGACAACCGTTGATTCGTGTTGACATCGATGCGCCTTCCTTGCGCTGGCAATTGTACCTAATTAGGAAGTCGGCCATGTTCAGCGTGCCCGTTATTCATCTGTCCCAGTCGCAGAACGATAAGGAGCGAGCAGGAACGATCGGCGTTCGTCTTCTGAACGTCCCCGCATTGACTGAGCCTCGTAGACGACATTCGTGGATTTGCAGGTGAGTTGCACATGTTTTCCACTCCCTTATATCTTTTACTAACCCCCCCCCCCTTTTGTAGTGCGTAACCGTGTGCTTTTGTAGAGAGCCAAGCAGCGAAAGAGAAATGCCACGAGACAATAAATGAGCCATCTCCTCACTGTTTCGATTTATGCATGGAATGTGCCATTATTATCTAGAGGGGGGAAGGAAGACGGTAATTCAGACCGGTAGCATTATCACTGTATTCTCCTACTCGGTAGCAAAGGATGCAAGCAACGAATATGCAAATTTGATGGGGATATCGACAGCCTGCATCATGAATAAGATTAACTCAGTCTGCTTAGCAGATTCTCAGGAAATTGCGTTTAAACCCTTCGAGCTAAACTGTGAAATCCAAAGAACTGGGATCCACCGAACTCGTTCTTAGCGATTAAAGGATGCGGTTGTATGCTGTTTCAGGATATGGGTGGCATTTCCTGTTCCTTTATCTATAGAAGTTGCCCATTCTTAAAGTGGAGTTTATTTTAGCGGAAAAGTCCCGTCGATTGTTTCGTTCCCTATAGTAATTGTTCAGGAATTTACGTCTCCCCCACGGTTCTTTACAGACACATCCTGTCATGCATCCAATATTCTTCTGAACTCTTCCTTAAAGCCTTCACAGGCAGTGATCACGTGACTGGCGTTTTTCTGTTCATTGATAAGTGCACAACGGTTTATCATAAAATCGAACTTTGAATTAAATGTGAATTTAGGTAATTTGTGAAGTTCTTCCCCTTGGAATCTTACATTGACTTAATGTCGCCTACGAATGGTGACACCGATTCAGACAGAGTCGCCCAACCATTAGTTGACTTCTGCACATCGCCTTAAAGATAGGAGAAAAGAAACGAACAACTGTTCCTATACTTTTTTTTAATATAAAAGCGCAGGTTCTTCCCACAAAATATACCAAATTTATCGAGAAGCACATTCGAATTAATTGCAGAATATTCAGGTTGTTACTGTTGACGTCGTCATGGAGCAATCCTTTGCGACTGATTCCAACATTACAAGCGACCGAAGTAAGACATCCAACTCCCCTAAAACTTCTTTTGATATCAGCACGAATTTTACTGTTGCGAATTATCTGAATCAGTTACTATGACAACGTCTTTCTTAATTTGGATGTCTTACATCGGAATAAGGGAGTCTGTTATGGACAAACCTTTCTCGTGTTCCTCAATGCAGTTGACACTTTTAGGCTTAAGTTTCCCCATCTGAATCTTGTTCATGTTTGCCATTACTTACCATTCGCTTGTTGAGTTTAACTCCACTGGGTCTATTTATTCCCCCACCCAAAAAAAAAAAAAAAATTGTTTTACAGTTCGGCTAAAAGTAGTTCGTAAAGCGAGGGGGGAGGGAGAATTATGAATATCTGTTCCCTATTACCAAACTTGTAACGGGAGTATAATTACAGGTTAGGACGCTTGGGACTCGCAGTAGGCGCAGCATCAGTTTTCCATGCCGACACCAATAAATATGACGCTGTCTGTTTAATTATCCCCCCAAGGGTTAATTTTCCCTGCTGGGTTTCACACGTGTTTGCTCAAAACAGCAGTTTCGTAGCGAAACTGGAATATGAGGATCCCATGGGGGTGGGAGCTGCTCACGGACTTTGAGGGATCGTGTAACATGAGATTAGCATTGATTGCAGCTATTCTATCTACTGGGGTGAAGAGAGGCGATCCTATTTATAGCCGTTCTTCGAGGTCACCGCCGTAGTGGTCAGGGCCACCCCACTTAAGTTGGTTTTTATCGTAACCCAAGTGACCAAGAAGTGCGTCTTATGGAAACTCACACCAGAAGAAAGAAAACTTCTCACGATGTCCTTTATTTCTTGGAGACAAACACGAGTTCCCTTTCTGTTCTCTCTTTTCAAGCCACCCTGGATTTGTTGAGACATTTCCTTTTTCTTAGTAATCGTACCTTTGGGTTGCGTTACTTACTAAGAAAGTTTTTTGCCTTTTCTTGTAAAAGACGTTTTCTTCTTCGTACATTTAATTTTGTAGAAAGATTTCCCCTGTGTGTTGTTCTTAAGATCGTCTGTTGTTTTGTTCGCTGTCTACGGGCGATTCTGCTTTAGCCTTCATTCTATTGATTGTTCACTCACATCCCGATGACAATCCGGTCTCCAGGAAAAATAAATAAAATAAAAAATAAATAAAAATACGGTATTCGCTTTCATTTCGTACACGAGTATTAAAGTCGTTGGTACAATAAGTTTTTTTTTTTTTTTTAGCATTTGTGAAGCTAATTGACCGAAACCATGACCTCGCCATAGAGAAGGTATCCTCTCTCACACGCACGCAAGGACACCGTCAATGACTTTTCATTTTGGTGTTTATTTTCATAATAATCACTCCTTGCAAGGATCACCGAAAAGTCTTAAAATCAAACTGGATGTTAGAAGGAAATGACTTGTCAGTATAACAAATAATGAGTGTGGTTTTGTTTCCTTGAATACACACTTCTTATCACTTTGGGAGAGGGGGGGGGGGGGCTAAGCCGGTTTGTCGTAGATTACACTATCTCGATTTTGCGAATGTGTGTTACGCTTATCGACAGCATGTCTGTTTGGCGTGACTGGTAGTTGGAAGTTTACCTACGCGGTATTTCGTTCACTCATTGAGGTGCGACTTGGTGTGGAAGTTCTGAATCCAGCGCGCTCATTTTGTAGTCAGTAAGGACAACATAAACACGTTGAATAGTTGCCCACTACTTGCGTCAACCGGATTTGAACCCACTGCAGTAGTGGGTTCAAATCCGGTTGACGCAAGGTTAAACTGCGCCAACCGGCTTTGAACTCTCGCCTTTTGAGTATTGCCGATGCTGTTTATACCCTCCGTCACAAATATCCTTAACGGGTTTGAATTTCATTCCTTTTAACTTCATCTTGTTATTAGCGTTGAGTCAGGTTTTTTGCCAATTTCGGAAATCGAGCGATAAATAACGAAAAGAAAGCTGTTAATGTCACTCGAGCAAATAAAATTCCCCGTTGGTATTTGAATCTGATTCGGACTTCCTTATTTAGAGACTGCTTAAGATGGGTAATCGTTATTTAGAACTAAAATGCTGAGCGAATGCGGCAATAAATGTTTGGGTTTGTCTGAACTGTTAATTTTCTTGAGGCGTCTTAAATAAAAAGTTATAAAGTCAGCAAGACGTTATTGGCCCGATAATGCACTTTCTTTAGTTGAATATTTTATGAAGTTGACGCTGATATCTTTCGTGCTGGAACACACGATATATATATATATATTTTTTACATTATTCTCGTAAATATGCCACTAAAATGCATTTTGTCGCTGAATTTTATCTTCCGCTAAAACTAACATAATCGCTGGTCATTCTGATAACCCAAGTCGTAAAAAGAGAAAGTAATAATACTTAACCCTATAGAGATGTCGCAGTTGGAAAGAAACGCGTCGTGTGTTTCGAAAAAATCCGGGTTCGTATCCCTTTATATGTTGTAAGAAATCTTCCTTCATTAAGGCTTCTGAAATGAACGCAAGGGAGTTAATCTCATGGAAGTGAAGGGGTCTTTTCCTTATAAAGATACCTGTTTTTCGTCCAGCAAAACTAGTATGACGACAAAAGAACACACGCAGTTTACAAACATAGCACAATGGACCCACAAGCTTACGTGGTTTTGACCGTCAGGAATTTTCTTTTATTCCTTCCAAATTTGTTGAATAATTTTAGCAAATTATTCAACAAATTTGCTAAAATTTGTTTAATTTTTAGCAAAAATTAAATACGATATAAAATTATTGCAAATTGTAATGGGAAAAAAAAAAAAAAATTTACAAGCCAAAACTATTTCAACTTTCAATAACGAATGACGTCACCATACGCGATTTCTATTGCCAAACGCCTTTTTTTTTTATTATCGTGCGTGATTTCCATATTTGTTTTATTTGTTGCTTTTTTGTTCGTAGTCTTAAACAACTAAGTTCTGTGACCTCCAGTTATCAAGTAGAGTAAACACCTTTGCCGATGACACCGCCTTTATATTCACTGCAAATTCTGTAAGTGAATTGCAAAACATGGTCGACACAGATCTGAAAACGGTGACAAACTGGTTTCATGTGAATAAACTTTGGTCTCAATGCTGAAAAACAAAATTTATAAATTTTTAAACTCAGAAATACATCTAATAGTAAAACCAACTTTTCCATTTATTCCCACATAACTGGAATTGTAAAAGTAATCTGAAGTGTAACTGTATGGAGATAGAAAATGTGGATACTGTAACCTACCTAGAATTAAAAATAGACAGCAACGTAAGCTGGAAACAACATATTACAGAAGCATGCAACAAAGTAAAGTTTATGCTATCGCCAGCTTTTTTTTTTTTTTTTAAGATTAACTTTCTCCTGGATACAAACTGTTATACAGTACGGTGTATTAAGCTGGGAGGAACATATCGCACCACACCGACACCATTAATCTCGTCGCAAAATAAATTAATACGCATTTTAACTAACATTAAATATAGAGACACTACGGCGAACGCTAAATATGCCGTATTAAATATCCTTCCGCTTAGATAAATATCTACCCTATATATATATATATATATATATATATATATATATATATATATATATATATATATATATAAAATGATAAGCCTTTTTATGTAACGTTTTTTGAATCGTTTTGAAACTCAGGGGCTACCCTGAGTGTCGAGTCTTCAAAATTCGAGTTATCAGAATTCAAGGAGAACCGGCCCACCAGTCCGAAACACGGGGGGGGGAGCATATCCCCCCTAGTATAAATATATATTTGCAGGATGCTACTTTTAAAGATTGATGATCAGAACCTAAACATCAGAAAAGCGGGCTTAAAATATTTAATTTTAAAAAGACAAAAAAAATCATCTATTTGGCTGCACAAATCTTTTAATGGCTTACCTCTCAATACGAAACGAGACCACAGAGAAAGCTGATTAGAGAGCACTTACGTTTTTATGAGAATATTATAAATTTCTTTAGAATAAGAATATAAAATGAGAAATTAACCAATGCAAACTAATTAATTAGTGTTTGATCCCCTTTCTTGGCAATATTTTTGTGCCCTGCGTTGTATATTGATTTCTGTAATTGTTATACATTTTATAACCCGGATGATCTTATGCGCTTGTGTGAGCTTATGCATTTGGCACTGTTAAATTGCATTTGTATTAAATAAATGAACTTAAAATAAATAAATCGTAAAAGGGTTGTAAAAGATCGCCTATCCAGAATTAATAGTTTCTATAAATCGAAAATACTTAATTTCCCGAAACATTTTTTTTTTTTTTTACAGTACGTTTTCTAGAAAAATGGTTATCGACGACTCCTTTTTGATTAGTCCGTACCTTTTTTTTATAATTAAAACCGTTTACTTACTGATATCCACTTGAGATCTATAGTGACGATTGCTGCTTTTTCTCTTCTATTCTCGTGCGGCCATTGTTATATTGGGTTTAACAATTGCAACTCGCGCTGTAAAGAATGAAAAAAGAGCGCGCTTTGTTGGTTTCTGATTGCATCTCATACAATCAGTGAAAGACACGAAATTCTTGCATGGCATAAACCAACTCCAGTTGCAGGTGTTTTGAGGGATGGACTTGCACAAATTACGTCTCGATCGTGGTGAACGACCTTCTCTTTCATAATGAAAAGAGGTGTGGCTGAAGCGCACGTGCGTCGCTGTTTCCATGAAGAATTGAGCAACAATAGTTTACGAGGAGGTCGGGTTCTCTGGGATCTTGAAATTTTCAGAACTCCTGGATCTCTTCCCCCTCCCTGCAAGATCACTGTAAGTTCCTCAGCGATAAGAACGGAGGGCGGATGAACTAAGACCGGAATCGTGGGATGCAGTGAGCGGAAATGTTGCGGATAATCCATTGGGATTCGGATCGGCAAGGATGTAAATACGTTGGAGCTGAAAAGAGTTTTGCAGCGTCTGTGATGGGGTGGGACGACACACGCAGAAGATTAGACTGAGCCACCGTACAGAATCGGATGAATGAATAATTTCCTCCTTGTTCGCACGTACAGAGTCGCAACCTTCGAGGATTGCACAGCCCCCGTAAATACGTACACTAGCGTCAACAGTCTTGCACCCTTTTTTTTTTTTTTTTTTTTTTGCGAGGCCATCCCAAGGTCATTGTGGACACTGACTTCGGCTGGCTGGTCGACTCTTTCTAGGCCGAGCTCGAAGGCAAACCAGTCCAAATAAGTTGTCGCGCTCCGCCCACCAGCTTGTTCCCGATTCCGAACTTCTCGCCAATCGTCGCCCGAAGACCACCACCCTCTGTGAGGACGCTGCAATTCCCACGAAAACTCGTTTGCATCGTCTGGAAATAACGCTTCGTTCATTTGCAACAACGCTCCACCTTTATCACGCCTGGTTGTCATGGCAACTGTCACCCTGCGCTGCCACTTCCAGCAGCGGTTGACATCGTGTAATGGCTGTAATTTATTAAAAACTACAAACCCCATTCTGGGCCGATCCGGCTAATGAAAAATGACACCGCAAGACGAAGATTTTGCACGGGAAACTTCTTTCAGTCGAAAACACCCCGCAATAATCCGTCAATCACAAAAATGCATCACAAAAAAAAAAAAAAAAAAAAAAAAAAAACATGAAAAATATTCACCGATAATTAAGGACGCCAAAACTTCGAAACTATTGGACGGGAGGAAGGGATTGTTGTGAGTGACCTTTAACCCTTAAGTAAGTTGAAAAAAGGACCAATTAACGTTCTTGATTCAACACATACCGAAAGAGTGAAGCATGAAATGAAATAAAGCAATAAAATCCGCCCATCGGTCGTAAAGCATTCCTCCGGTGTGTGTGTCGACACCGACGGCTAAATTAAAGGCGGGATATTCACAACAGCGCCGTTTGCTGTTGCAAAATTTATTGACGCGAAGGCCTTCGATGAAGCGCGTCACGGAATGACGCCGCCCAAGGCACACAAACAAGGGGTTGTTGGACTGCGAGGGTTAAAAGAAATTTATGTCCGAGGGATTCTCTTAAAAGGATTAAATTCTTGTGTGTGTGTGGGGGGGGGGGATTCTGAACGAAAGCAGAAATGGGGATTAGTATGTCGCTCGCTTGGGGAATGAGACGACGGCTGTCAACCTGACTACGGTGAAAGCTCTCAGAATATGAGGTTCGAGCATATGCTACGGAAAATAAACTGAGGGGCGGTGCTCCGCCCCCCTCGATTATCACTGATACTGCAGCAAGTTCTATCATCACGAAGGGGATTATGTTGACGGCGGTCCGTTGTATCCAGTCGTAGTTAAGATGCGAAGGATCTTTTGGAGAATTTTGAAACGGTTAATTTGCATAATCTCCCACAAGGGAGGAGAAGAGGGAATAAATCTTTCCACCCCCTAATTCATCTTCACTTCAGTTCCCATAAAGGCGTTCTAGGCAGAATCCGCACCAAGATGTTTCCAACCAAAGGTCATCTTCCAAACCAACGGAACCACGGAGGCTATGACTGACACCACTCAGAATCAAGTGTGGCTCCAATTCTGCTATTCTCTCTCTCTCTCTCTCTCTCTCCCTCTCCCGTGAGCTGCATACCGACAGTGCAGTCGGAGATGTTTCCAGTCTTTCAACACCGGCAGAAGTTACACCACTAGGCTTGAAAGGCCGAAACTCTCCCCACTCCATCTTCAGTGGAGTCGGGGGATGGGTGGGAGGGAGGGATGTTTCTTCCTTAGAAAAGCTAGACTACACAGTCGGCAGTAACTGTGTGGTCTCGGATGTTTCCCAATCAGATCGTAAATATCGAACTCGATGCACCTCAGAAATCGGTCGCGAGCTTCATCTCAGAGCGAAATGGCTTCGTACGGTTTCTTTCTGGCAGAGAGGAAGGAGGCAGCTGAGGAGTATTCGGTGTGGATAAGAAAGAACCGTAATGACAAGCTGTGAGTACCTCGCCGTGAATATGCGTTTTGATTGCGTCCGTCTTTTCCATTGCTGATTTCTATTCCCATTCTGGAACAAACTAAGAATTATTCCAATTCCTTTTCTATTTCATAATCACCTGTTCCGCCCATATTGAAACATCCCCCCACGTCCAGATTTCTTTCGACGTAGTTTCGGCTGGGCTGTATGCGGAAAAAAAAAAAAAAAAAAAAAAAACACCTGGGGAATATTAAAAGGCTTCCCATTCGCCCTGCTTGTTCCTCACTAACTAAACCGAAATAAGAGACGTGAAAGGTCTACGGATTTAAATTTCGTAAATATTTAATTTAAATAATTTTTTGAGTGTTTTCCACCCGTACTCGGTTTAATCTAAAGGATTTTTAAGGCAAATTTTGAAATGAATCGGGTCGGCAGGCTATATAAAATGCTTACAAACTATGCAGCCCTTTCCCATTTATTCGCTCTGTTTTGTTTCCTTTATGAAACGCTTTCAAAATCCAGTGAAGTGGGCGGAGCACACTTACAGCTCTCTGCTAAAATCAGAACTCGTGGAATAAGTAGCAGACTTTGTTGTGGTACATTCTGCATGGAAACATGCCAAATTCGGGTCAACTTCCTGTCACCCCCGCTGACAATTGCATCAAAAGTTTTGTAATGTAAACGTGGTCGTACCTAAACATCAGAATTCTATAAAACTCCTTTCTGTTGTTGATATTTTTTAAATTCTTTGTGTAAATCGAAAGATGCGTAAACAGTTACCCATCGCATGGGCTCGAACAGTTTTGTGTTAATCTACGAAAAGATGACGTCACAAGCATCAACCGGAGATCCCCTTGTTACTTGGAAGTTCTAAGAACACTTAAACATTCGGTTAAGCGAATCGCTACCAGCTTGAAACCGATCAATATTCAACTCTCAAAACGAAGTCATGAGTAAAAAATAAAATAAAAATTCTGCGGAAATTCTTCGCAGCGATGATCTGAAATTTATACTGGACTGGGTTTGTTGTACTCAATAAAACATAATGGTTGCACGAGATCAGTTCTGATCTCGTGCAAACAAATCATTGTTTGCCGGTGATTGTTGGATTAGTGATATTGCTTCAAGTAGTTCAAAATCCGAGGAAAGCTTCCAAATAGGGCATAGTTACTACGTTCCAGTCTGTTCCATTTCTTGAAATGCTATTTATGCACTCATTCCGCCCATACACAAATCCAGTAAACTAAAACGAATATTTGGTCCTGTCATAATACTAAAGATAGCATTGCTTGGCAATGAACATGACAGAAGATCCTGCTTTGCGAAGCAATTACAATCTCCATTCGAAACAACGCATCTCTAAAACAGGTAATTTCTCGCGCGCCACGGGAGATCGTGGAGGGCCGTTTCCCGATGGAGAATGACACCCAAGAGAGACGTGTTTGGTTTCCCAATTAGAAGTGCTGCATCATCGCGAATGATTTGTATTCGTTGCGAGGACATCCAACAGAGAGGCCCGGCTAAAACTAAACACGTACAGCAAATCACGTGATCTGTTACGTCACCAACAGAACGGGTGAGGTAGGATGAGGAGAAACTCTCACCTTGTGAACATGGCGCAGTATCCATCATCTTGAATAAAAAAAAAATCAAATTCCTCATTTGTGAATCCGTTGCTAGGCAACAGCATTTATGCCGTGCACTCGATCAAATGGTTACTACCAGAGGGCGCAAAAAAGGATTTCGCATACGAACTTAAAACTCGAATTTATTGAGTTGATTTTAAGTTTGCGTCTTTCGTCGTGACTTTATGGGCCGCGTGTCAAACCGACTGCGGGTCGTAAAAAAAGAGTCGGAAGAACCTCCGTAAAGTGCGGAAGGCTCCGCCGATACGGGGACAGTTTTCATGTGCGAGTGAGAACGGAAAATTTTTACTGGCGAACACAATCGCATTATTTCCACTGACGAATAAAGTGAAACGCGTTATCCTCGCGCCGCTCAGCAGTTTTTGAAAGTGCACGACGGAGTGCTTATTCCGAATAGTTTTTCAATACGATCACCGAAGAGTCGTTCAAATGATCCCACGCTAACATACTGTTTTCATTTATGTTAGTAATGTAGATGTGCGGACGCTAGATGTCGCCACAAGTCTCGATTTGATAGCTCGGCAGATAAATTTTCTCTAAGGCTAACACACTAAACTGTTTTATGTGGAAAATGCTGAAGACTTCGTCGTCTCGAAATTTTCTACATTTGCAGTAAATCTTGGGTGATTATTTATAAAACAAAAATAGCACATTAGCTTCAATAATAGTTGAGAACAAAATGTTATCAATCGCAAACGAATAAGTTCAAACTTGACAGCCAAATATTTTCCTTACTTGTAATCCTCCCTTTTCGATCTGCTCAAAGTTTCCTTACCTCACTCCACTTGACATCCTTCATTCGTTGCCTCCATTGCTCTCCTGTCTCTCCCAATTCTGCTCTTCCCCTTTTGACTGCCTATCACTAAAAACAACAAATCGTGAGACTGTCCTTCTTGGGGACTTTACCGTCCGTAACACAAATTGGCTCCCCTACTCCAACTTCACAGATGAAACCGGTAGAGAAGCTGAGATTTGCCATCAGTCACATGACCTAACACAGATAGTCGGTCTTCAAACCAGACAATCCTCATCATTCTACCAACGTTTTTTTCTTAACCCACTTTCCCTCCAAATATGCCTTAGATGTCGACTCTCTCTTGGCAATTCTGACTTGTTCTATACAGTTCTTCCTTCGCCCACCCAATCTCGGCCTCGTGCTCCATGACACTGTAATTGTGTGCAAACTGGGATGACCTCCGAGATTTTTATGCCTCCTTTCTATGGTCAGATTATTGCTTTCGCTCTCTCCCGATCCAAACACCTGCACTAAACTAGCAACTGAAATAATCCTCACTGGAATGAGAACCTTCATTCCCCTCCCCCCCTCACTTCACCGCAAAACCCCGTATTCTACTGTTTCCAAGCCCCGATTCTCAAAAAAAAAAAAAAAGCGTACCTTTTGGCATTTGTTTTTTCCTTTGCTTTGGTCGTCCAGGGAGACCAAAGCAAATCACCTCCCGAACTGCCATCTTGTGGCCTCTCTTCTCTACCCTGTGATTGGATTGCCAGCTTCCTCACTAGTCATCCATTGTGTGTGTAATGGTGGCTCCCTCTCATCGGATTTCCCCATCAATGCTGGAGTGCCTCGGGGTTCCGTGCTCGCACCCACACTCTTTCTCCTTTACATCAAGGACCTCCTTTTTTCGGAGTTCAAATCCAATTCGCGGGTGACAGCATTCCTTATTCGATAAAGCAGTAACTTAAAGTAGCATCTCGCAGTACTGTGATGTTAGATGATGCAAGCTTCCATAATCAATGGCTTAAATAGTGACCTCCTCAACATCCTAAAATGGAGTGAAGACATCTTAGTAAATTTCGATGCCCAAAAAACTCTTACCTGCCTTATTACACGTAAGAAAAATCCTACCCCAGCTCCTCTAATTTTTGATAATGTTCCAGTTTCCTTTCAAGATCAACTTTTTCTTGGATCGACTGTCACATCCAGTTTATCCTGATCCAAACGCATTGACTCACATAGCCTACAAAAAGCTTGGGTTATTTCCTACTTTAAACATTACTTCTGTTTCTCTCACCTCCTAAGACTCAGATCTGTTCTAAGATCTGTCCAACTTTGGAGTACTATTCCCACATTTGGGGTAGAGCGCACAAAGACCTTTAAGAATTCTCGATGATATTCAGAAGCGGACAACCCGCTTAACAGGCGAACCTTCCCTGACAGACTCCCTTCAGCCACTTTATCAGAGGCGCTCTGTTTCAGGTCCGTTATACGAAGTAGGAATTTCGTGGGTACTTTCATGGGCATCGCTCCTCTGAATTGGCTGCTACCATTCCTCCACTTTCTTTTAACCACAGAAGAGCTGAGCAGCCACTGGCCAACATCGTACACTGTCGAACACACCAAACTAACTTCTCATCAGCTTCCTTTATTCCATCCACCTCTAATTTTTTGGAACAATTTCCCCCCATACTGTTTGTCCCACTGAGTACAACCTCCCACTCTTTAAGAAACATCTCAACAGGCTACCTTTTTTCTCCTTAATCACTCGCCCACAGATGGCGCTGTAGCGTTATACGTCTTGATCTTTCATGTGTGGAGTCGTCATAAAAAAAAAATATTTTTTTATATGTAAAAAAAATGTTCATGAATCACTTTTAATTAAACCTACTTACTGATAATTAATATTATTAAAATTAGCAATAATAAACCAGTAATAAGATTAACAATAATACCAAAATGTTCTACATTAACATATATTAATGTTAGAAAAGTTGCCAGCCCTGATCCAATATAATGCAAGTATTTGCGATTGTTATGCAAAAATTTTGAAATAATATTTTTCAAATAAGTTTCACTTCCGATATGACCCGGTAGATGGCATCACCATACCACCGGGTGTGTGGACAGTAATATCGTTCATATGCTTAGTGTTTGAATAAACATAAAATATTTTTCAGATTAAAAATAGACAATATATAGCGAATATGACTTTTAAATAGTGCGAAGATTTTAACTCCACTGTCGTCTTGGATTAAGGAAGTGGATCCGATTGAACTCAAATGAAAAATTTCATTATCTTAAAAGACACGCAAAAAGAAAGAAAAAATCGATGAGTAACAAAATGAAGCCGCAAATGGAGTGAAAATTTAATCAAGGTTGACGCAGAAGCGTAGAAGGGAATTGTATTAGTGATAAAAGACGATCGAGAGTTAGTTATCGTAGATTTACTGGAGCCCGAAGCAACGATTTCATCATCCGATGGCAAGATTGGTTTTGGTTCTCTTTGCTACAACGTTTTGCCTTGAAAGATTTAAAGGCCTTAAATTCTAGCAGAATAATTATTTGAATTATTCTATACAGTATATTTTTAAAATGCGAATACCTCGAAATATATAACCAAAAGGCTTAAAATGCTGAAACTATCGTCAATGAAAATACTTTTAGAAAACAAAATATTGTGTATTTCATGTTAAATTTCTCATCAAGTTGGCATATTTTCCGCTAGATGGAGTTAGACGTTGCTCAGTATACTTCACGATTGCTTGCAATTTTCCTACAAAAGCATTTTTGGCATAACAACCGTTAACTGCTGGCATATTAATCCCACCTTTCTAAAGACATATCAGTGAAGCGAAGTCCCTTATGTGTGAAGGGGGGGGGGGTGCTGACGAAGTTCTCAAGAATGCGTCGATTAAATTGCTGAGACAGTATAGAACTCGGCATCGATTTGGGCGTGTCCGTAGGCCTTGTCGCCTCGAGGGTTATTTACACGCTGCTCTTAAGAGCGAACAACATTCGAGTTCAATTAAGAAACGGGGAAGGGGGGGGGTGGAAAGGATGCTTACGGAACGCTAATGAAAATCGATACGGTGAAACTCGCTCAGCAAAGATACATCCCCGGCTGCACTCCCGCGAGTGCCGTTTTACCGAATGCGGAGTTCTCCTTGGGCGTCGCCAAAGAGGACAACGAAGGGGCTGCCCGAACGGCACGCTAGAGGGAGACCAACTCGTTGTTTACGATTACTGCCGCCATCAGCACCGAATACAGGAATTTGCACTTCGTGAGGCCGTGAGTGACTCATCGGGGATGGGCGGAAAGATCCCAGCGAACGTTGAGATTAGTTCCGCCAAGAAAATTAAAATGTACCGTACGTGTAAGGGGGTGCTACGTTTTGCACGGCTCAACTGTGACCCGGACGCCAATGAATATTTAATAAGTGCCTTTCGTAATTGCTTTGTTCTCGTCTCCTCGCCCGGCACATCGCGGAGATGCCTCGAAGTTTCAGTAAATGTGAAAGTTTGCTAGGATTTTTGAGGGTGGGAACGGTGAGGGATGCATTGAGGGGAAAATTAAGCAGTAGAGTCTGAAATAGTTTATTTCAATAGAGTTGCATTCGTCGTGATGTTGAGAATTGCTACACGCACGCTAGGATAGCATTCCACTTTCATGTTGCGACATCTAGCGGTAGTTCTTAACCCTACCGTTAACAAATCGGTAGGTTTGTTTGAAGAAAGGGAAAATCCCGTGGGTGCGCTCTTTGAGTGCAGCCACTTGGCTTCCTTCCAGCTGCTTTTCAACCACCAGTTCCATTCTCGCATATCGGCTTTTCTTTTCTTTCTATTAATCCTTCAGGCTGTGAGAAAGAGCGAAGTCTCCTCCATCGAACCTCCTCAGCACATTCCGGTTGTCATTTTCGTCTCCTCCCGAACTTTTAAGCAAATTAATTTCTCGTATTCCACTCAGACAGACAAACCGACTTACAGCATCCTCGCACACCGGAGTCATCAAAGAAATCCATACTTAACCATCGATCGATAATATCGAACGTGTGTGTGTGTGTGCGCGCAGTCGATCGGTGTTCAAAGCAATGCTCGAACAAAAATCCGTGGAGCTGTTGACGTGTACTTTCCTCTTCGTGCTCCTAGAGGGCGCAGCGCGTCTTCCAGACGAGCTGCTTGTATTCGTTGGAAGATGTAATTACACGCTCTTTGATTAGAGCGCGGGCAACAATGAGGGAGAAGTCTCGTGCCAGTGCCCTCGCGAGTATTGGCGACTGTGCTTTTCATCGTTGTGTATGTAATGCGTTTCCAAAGTTCGCCTTTCACGCGTTGGCACCGCCAGAAATTGGCTTAATTAACTTACGATCGGAGCCTAGCGAAGCTCGCGCGATAATAAACTCATAATTGATTGCACTGAAAGGTTTGTTTGGGTGGATTAGAAAGTCCACTTTAATGGAGTTTGCGTTATGGATCCAAGTCAACTACCGCTCTGGGCTAAAGCATTCTAGCATGCATTTCGGTCTTTTCTAGTTCAGATTTCCCTTCCTATCGCCCCCCCCCCCTTAGCTGGAGGACGACATAAAAATTTACCACCCGTTGCCACGGTAACCAGTCTAGGCTTTTCCATCCATAGTTCCCAAGCACGACAGGGTTGACCAAACAGTGTGAATTGACCAATCGCTTTCACGTTGCACGCCAATACAGACTTACTAGCACTTATTTTTGAAATGCATAGACTCGCATTCGATGCGCGAACTCGGTTACTTGTATGACGATGCCCCTATTGGCGTGCTTCCACTTCCGCATCGGAAAATCTGCTTCTAGGATGACGAACCCAATATTCATTGAAGTACACCAGTTTAGACTTCACCTGCACCGACCATCTTTCATTGGTGCTTCTTAATTGCGCGATTTTAAGCAGAGGACGAGGCAGTTAGTCTTCTGCAATTGCGGAAATATCTTCGCAAAGCATCCGGAATCCCGGATGTTGGCCCGTCTCAGATTTCACTCATTCTCGTTGGTTCAAGTCTTTCGGTAAACATGAAGAAATCTGCGAAGAAAGAAGACTCGTTTTTAAGATAAAGTAAGGGGTGCTTTTAGCAACTGACCAAGATGTCTCAAAAGGAAGACGAATTTAATTCAACCTGGGAAGGGGAACTACTCACCTTGGCAGGTGTTATGCACTCCAAATTATCTTTAATGACGATTTTTTTTTGTTGTTTTTTTGTTTATTTTTGAGAAATCTGACACACGAGAGATTTTGTTCAGCAAATGCCGTGAAGTAGTCCCATGGAACGAAGAGAAGAAAATTAACAACGAAAAAGAAACTCGTTAATGGATGGCGATGTGACTCCATCGACCTTTTAGTCGATGAAGTGCATTTCATAGAAAGTCTTCGGTATGTTTTTTCGTCTTATTCTTTCGCCCGAAATTAATTCAACGACGGGAAACATTCGAGTCATAAGCGTGCGAATTCTTCTCCCCAATTTCTTCTCGAATTCGTTCCGAATGTTTCCAGCGATGAAAGATTTGTGTTGACGGAATACGCGAGGGAAAACAAACAAAACAAAACCCTCCTCCGCCTGAAGCTTCGCCTAATTGTTAATTAAAGTGCGACTTTTGATGGATCGTCTCGAATGATCGGCTCCGTGGGGAAACGAGGTGTGTGGAAGAACTTTTTTTTTTTTTTTCCGGCGCGTCTGGGGAATTGCGATGAGCGAGAAGTCGGCAACCACGTCGCCCATGCCTGGAAACAGCTTCGCACGAGTCGAATTGGATGACGTCACGACACGTGTGGTGCTTTTCCTAAAAAGGGACTGTCGGCGCTCGAGAGGAGAAAAACGAACGGAGGAAGTAAACGAACGAACCCGTCACCTTTGAACTCGACGTTTCCACTCGATCCCGTGACCCCGCCGAACTTCCGTCATCGCCGACACGTTCCTCGAACGTGCGTTCTCACGGTAACCCTTCGAAAGCTCGCGCTTGCGGACGATGTCGTCACTGCATGGATCGCCGTGCTGAAGGATGGAAAGCGCATGACCGACAGCCTCGCAGGCACATTGAACAGTCGGTGCCGTGATGAGACGGGGGTCGCTTTACGGAGTGTGATGAGCACCTCTCGCTGTGTGTCCGCGAACGTCGTCACGCTTTGGGGGTTGTCGATCCCTCTCGCTACTCACTTGCCGCGAGGGTGCATTTCCTGTGCGGGCGGACATGGTGACTGAGAATGATCGCCTCAGCCGTTATATTGCTGTCTTTCTTCCGCTTCGTGTACCCAAGAAGGGGCCGGGATCATGTGACCATCCACCGTGACAACCCCCCCGCCACACACTACCCTTTCGGACCCAGAACCGTTTCAGGACCTCGCTCTTCACTGCCCTGTCGCCATCCTCGACTGCATCAGGACAGGACGTCCGTCAGGTAAGACATGCACCTGTGTTTACCACGAAAACGTAAAGATGTTGATTTTATTTCTGTCGCGTTTTTGCCCCCCAAAACAAGCGAAAGGAATTCTTCCACATCTGCTGGTTCGCAATAACCTTTCCGACATAATTGCCGCCATTGATCAGGTGGAAAGAGCAACACCTGGTTCGTTTCCAGTTAAGAGTGTTGGACAAGCGCTTTCGATTCGTTTTGAATCTGTTTTGTGCTTTTATTTTCATTCAGTTTTGCCCTTGAATTCGCTTTACATGAAGCTTTGTATTTATTTTCGTTGAATCCTTGATAAGTTCCATCATTTTATTGCTTGCAGTGGGAAGATGGAGATGATTTCTAGCAAACCAACAGAAAATGGTCGGATCTTTTCCCAATTAAATGCGCTCACCACTGGACGAACTTTAACTTTATCACAAGCAGGAAAAAAATAATACCAAAAAATCGATTTCCTGAGTTAGAATTATTTCTGTGATTGCACCGATCCGGTTTATAATTATCAATCGTAAACCACCGTTCTAAGATGATTCGTACAGTTACTGTCTTGGCGTTAAATCATCCGTAGCAAATGATCCTTAGAAGTGATGCTGCTTCGATCATCATCTTGTGTTCTGTAGAAAACCAATAAGAGCAAATTAGTTCCACTGGAATAAACTTATCTTTGATATTTCGAACCCAAGTCGGTTGTGTGAAAGGCTTCTTTTTCACGCGTATGTGACTGTAGAGTAATTGGATGCTGTTAATTTATTTAGGAAAAAAAAATGATCTGCTATTTATTTTCATAAAATACATACGTGTTTCCTGACGTTCATCAGGATGAATTTGTACAGTAGGCTGAAAAGCGAAAATGTAAAAATATTTGGAACTAACTGGATTAATGGCAGTTTGTTTTTTTTTTTTTTTTGAAGCAATTGTTACAATTGCAGAACTAAAGTAGCTTACGCACGTGTTGTATCTGTTACGTATGCAGTTCATTGTTGTGAATACTTCATAGTGCTTCAAGACTAGTGATTTTGAAACGTTACGTTAAAATGAGAAAAACATCATCAGTGATGATGCTAAAGCGTTTAAAAAAATAATAATTTCCTTACAAAATGATTTAATATGTATATTGTTTAGACGAATGTAGAGTACTGTAATTAACAATAAATAGATTAATTATAAAGCATTTATATATCTACATATTGTGGGTATAAATTAATACAGAATTCCTTGAACTGTTTTGAAAGGGAAAAAAATTTAGCGTGCTACTCGCACCGGAACTTTGGTCTGAACAAGCCATTGTCCTTGGACTAGACATTCAATTTTTTTTTTCGTATAATGTTTCGTAAAAAAACAAATAAAACTGTTTGCCCAAAATCATTTTATGCTTCCTGAATATCCAGCTATTCTTTTCGAAGTATTCTCCTGACTGTTTTTCGTTTGTTTAGTACCTACATTGTCTGCGGATGTTTTCACTTTTTTGAAGTCTACTCATACTTAGTCCTCGCCCCCCCCCCTAACAAAACAAGAATCAAAACTAAAAGCTTGAGAATTTTAGCGGTTGCGATGATGTTTTTGTCTTTCTTTTACTTCTGGATGATACAAACTGCTTCAAAAACCATTTTCCAAGGTTCGTAAAAGCACTCCGGGGGTTGTCATGACAACACGGACGTCAAGAGCAGCAGCCGAGTCCGATGGAGCACATGTCGGATTTTACTTTTGAATAATAAGCAGTCGATACATCGTCAGGCAATGAGAGAGGGGCACTCGAGTGTTACTTATGGCTCCTAAATCGAAGAGAAAACTACTTCTTGACGTGATCCCCACTTACCTAAACAAGGAAATGGAGACACTTTTAATGTCGGACAAGCTAAATTACCAGCTCTAACACTTAAAGTGAAGATTAATTACAATTACTCCTCTAAAACCATAATCTTAGCCGCTTCCGGTGGGATGATGTTTCAGTAATTCAAAATCATTTGTGGCTCCGATTTTACGTAATTGACTTCTTATCCTAGCAAGGTAGCAGGGCAATTATATCCCCACTCCAGATGGGAGAGATCACTTTAATATGCTCTAACAGTTCCTTGATTTATATTTCATTTATTTAAAAAAAAAAAAAAAAAAAAAAAAGCTATTTCGTCCTTTTGGCTGCTCATCAGACCGGCAACGACTATTATAATTGTGCAAATGAGTGAGTGAATTTCCTTTGGGAATTATGAAGAAAACTGAAAACATTCTCATAACTTAAGGTATTGACGTGTGTACGGGCACCATCTGGCATCTCTCTGTGTCTCTCTTCCGCAGCATCTCCGTCATTCTCCTTTCATCGAAGGCTCTCATTAACCGTGGCGTTCTAAAGGAAATGCGCTTCGCAAATTTGCATCCCATTGCGGATCCCCCTTACCTCTCTGGCGTTCACTTTTGTGTTCGTCCCGGGGGGCTATGCATATGAAAATAATTCCATCTTTAGGGAAGGAATGATTTGTGTTTTTTTTTCTCTCCCTTCACATCTCGCCGAAGAATCATTTCCAATTCCCTGGGATTTTCTTCACTGCTGTGAATGCATCAGACGCTGAGCGAATCGCAACTAATTAGGAAAATATGATTAGCAGATTTATGGTAAAGGAAAAGAAGATTAGCGCAATTCATGTGAGGAAATCATTTTGGAAAATAAAATGCAAAAAAAAACCAGCATTGAAAGAATCGTAAGTCATATGCATAATTCGGAACAACTTATTGTGTTTTTTTTTTCTTGCATCTTCGCGCCTTAATTGGCAGCGAAGTTGTCTGCGAGTTTAGTGGATCAACACCCACATTTCCATGTCCAGATGGGTGTTATTGTGCTAAGTATGTTTCGTGCTGTTCCACAGGGGTGGGTCTGTTTTAGCAAATCCACCGGAGACCTTCCCGCCCTGTATATAATTGAAGTTATTAATAGTTGTGTAAAGCCTTATTCTGACCTTCTGTTGGATGCGCCACGAATCGATTGAATACCACACCTAGTCCCAACAAAACTTTAAGGAGTGAACTAAGAACAAATGCATGGCATCTATCTGGGTAATGTTTTGCACGATAGAGGGCAGCACAGTCTATTGTAAATACTACGGACGTCAAATACTTTGATGTGACATTTACAGAGACGGTTAGTTAGGTCACGTGGTTTTAATTCAAGGAAATTAGTGACTTTTTTTCGTTTTATTTCTATTGAGATCTGTAATATAGAACATCGTGACTGACATCTAACACGAGACATGTCTGCGTGCGTCTGTTTAGTGTGCTTACTGCCAATCACGCTGACAGCAACAATTTCAAGTGCGAGTTTGAAGACAGATTCTTGCTGCAACATAAAAGCTGGTGTGTGTTAACTTCGGATAAATAAACAAGGCGAACAACCAAAAAGACATCATTGCAAATGGCGATTGCCATAACGCCTCTTTGTACGTTAATGTCGTTAACGTGGTACGCCTTCATCCAAGTTCGGTTTCTGTTAGTTTTTTTTGTTATAATGCCAGAGGAAGACATGAATTGCTATTAATGAGTCTCTCTCTGGTTTACTGCATTAAATATTGCCTTTATGTTATGTTAAACACGATGTATTTAGTGTAAATATATAAATAAATACAACAAAAATAAAAATTATCACTATTTTTAAGATCCCTGTGGAAAAGGTGTTTGCGTCCATAGCGGTAGACCACCGGAAGAAAGATGGCTGTAGATTCGATTCGACTTGCCGACTAGAGGCCTGAGCTTGCATAGCTCCGTCGGTAGGAAAGTTCTTTCCTACCATAACTCTTTGGTAGGAAAGAACTGGGTTCAAATCTCGACGCTTAAGACCTTTTAACGTAACGTCAGTTACCGGGTATTACACACAGATGTCGGGATTTTACGCCCGGAAACTCGGGTTTTCGTTCCGCAAAGTAGATGAATTGGCCAAAAATAACACGCGCCATTTGCAAACACAATCCTTTATCCTCATAGTCATGACTCAAAATATATTGATGGACAGGGGAGCTTTTTCTTTATAGTTGTTCACTCTGTTCTCAAGTGAGTGATCTTTGACACTTGTTCGCTGTTTTCCCCTGATGCCTTTGAACTTATCGAAAGGCGTGTGCCCAGCTATCATTGACGACTATGGGTGGAGCCTAATTGGTCCCCGATTTTTCTTAAACATAGGAATAAGAACTTCCCCCTTCGGAAATAAAAAAAAGGCTCTATAGCATTTATATCCTCTGCAGTCTGAAAAAAGTGACAATTCGCGTCGAACTATGCATTGTAGCAAACCCTGCCATGTATATTTTTGTCAGCCAATACAGCCTATACTGTCATATAAAAATAAATCGATTCATACAGGTGTTTTCTATTAATAATGTATGCCAAAAAAATCAAGCACTTTAAAAAAGATGTTATTATGTGATGCCCTATCATTAGCTTTTTTCATTCGCGATAAAAGAACGCATCATCGAACACCAGCTGAGCATGACGCTGTCAGTCGATGTGAGGATGTCAAGACGAGCTAACACCAAGGGATCAAAGGATGTGCGAAATCTTGGCAGATGAAAACAGTCAACCATGAGTTGGAAGTCAGCGACAAGATTAAAGGGTTCGTGATACGCTGCAACGAGTCGCAAATCCCTTTTCCGATTGGACAGGTGAGAATAGTGGATGCCCGGGAAACATCTGATGCATGAATAGTCGGGATGTTCTCTTTGAATCTTTGGTCTTGAAGGATGAACGCCAATGGATACATCGCACGGTTCTGCATAACACGCTTCTTATGCCGTAACAATTCTACGGAGCAGACCCGCCTCTTTCTACGCAATGCACGGTGTCGTATCGCAGATGCTGTTACCAGGATGTCAGAAATGATTCGGAAAACCTGGAAATCGAAACCCTGTGTCGACCGGTCAGTTCAATGGAACGCCTTTGGGACAACGGACTGGCGGTCATGTCGAAGGAAGAATGAGTCCACATATCTGTTTGTGTTCGCCTAATCGGTGGACAGCATGTATGGAAGGGTAGAAATTGTGATCAGGGAGAAAGGAGGTCCCATTAGTTGTGAGCGTAATGAATCTGATCTCGCATCCATCGTAGATTGACGTAGAAGTGTTTTCCTCCTCATAAGATAAACCAGTTGCTTAGTTAAACAAAGAGCTGAATGTCTTCTGTGGATACGTCATGAAAATAACTGAATTGTATCTGTCCAAACTCATCGTCATTAAACCTATTCTTCGAGTATGTTAGTGTTAACACAGAGAGAGAGAGAGATCAGCGCAGTGTAGACGGCAAGTATAATATAATATATCACGATAAAATCATGACACAACCATTATTTCATGAAGGGAATTAATTTCTTTAAATTTTATCCGGTAAGCCAGCATTTTATCTTAATAAATGCGTTTAATTTTTTTAAATTAAAGTCGAAGTAAAAACTGTTATCCTTATGTAGCTTTTAGTTAGTTTCCCGTTTTATTTAAAATATTAGCGTAAGTTATTTATTTTATTTATTTTTATTTTTTTCAAATTTCAGTCACTTGCTTATGCTGCCATCTAGTATCGAAAAAAATTAAATCCCTCTCTACTATAGCTGAACGTTAATATTATACGATGTAAGATAACAATCCCAAGATGTAAAAGACACAAAATTTTGGCCGTGAGAGAGATTTAAAGTAAAATTTTATATAACGGAAAAAAGAGACGCATAAAGGCAATGGCTCTTACCATAAGTTCATTATTACAACATGAAAAAAGTATAATAATTCTGTCAATGCAATAATTTTATTCCCCTTTTCTATACATTAATAAATATTAATTTATTTTTATTTATTATTAATATTAATTAATATTAATATTATTAATCTATACGAATTGTAGTATTGTAATACCAATTCCATTTTTGTAATGGCTTACAATTATTTTTTTATTGCAGCTTTGATGCAGAAGATGGATCTCCTCAGAATCGCAACTTCCTCGATGCCACCAGTCCTTCGTCAGGACTGGTCCTGCAGTCCTTGCCGCAGAGGAGGGAATCATTTCTGTATCGATCCGACAGCGAGTTCGAGATGTCCCCCAAGTCCGTCTCTCGTCATTCTTCTATCGGCAGCGAGCCGTAAGTATCATTAACCAGCCTACTTCCATCGTCACTCGGTAGATTGTAGCGAATGAACACGCTTGAAGGGGGGGTTTTCGACATGCACGAGACCAGAATTGGCAACGGAAAATAGCGAAGCCATCACACGAAATCGCCTTGAATGAAGGGAATATTTAAAAATGAAAATAAAAAATTAAAGTTGGCTTTGGGCTGGCCAAGGATTGAATGAATGAGGAGTTGGTTTGTAATAGTAGGGTGGCCTACTATTAAGTCACGAAGGGGATTTAAATGTTTAATTACTTTTCTTTTTAGTGCACTGAAATACAGAACCTGGAGGGTTTTTTTATTAGTTACAAAAAAAAAAACTTAAATTCCTTTCACCTTGACTTACGGGCCATCCTGTATGTGGAACTCTTACTTATCGCGGCATTCAAGTGACTACGACTTCCACGCAAGGCCAAGTTCAATGCGTGGGTTCAAGTTAAGAAACGGAATGTCTAGGCTGTTGTGCAGAACACGAGCATCATCGCTCTAAGATGGACCTTTAAATGTTGGTTTAATCTATCTAAAGTTAAGAAGGAGTTCTTAATGCTTGAAAGACCTCCTCTCCCTTCTTCTGTTTATGCTTCTATGAAGTTTGCTGAAAAGGGCTCTCCCCTCTGTCGAAATTTCGACCATGAAGTAACGAGATCCTTCTCATAAATCCAAATAACAAAGCTGTAATCTTGTGTCATTAAAGTACGGATCTCTCTCTCTCTCTAACCTAATCCTTAACTTAGAAAAAGAAGTAAGACAAGGCCAGCCTGAACGTAGCAAGTCACCCCTATCCTCTTCTCATTTATACATCTTTCCGACCCATTTTTAAAACCAATCCCATCTTTCAACTTCAGACAAGCAAAGCTATTCAACATATTTACAGTTATTCGACGGTAAGCCTTGTTGTATAATGTAAGCATTTTCTAGACGACTAGAAGAGATCCACAACCATTTTTCCCTTTAGGTGTGATGGTCTTTGTGATTAGACTCGGTACTAGAATCGGAGAAGAGTTGCTCGTGTGGCACAACAGTGCAATCGTGTTGTGATCCAACTTTAATACACGCACTCGAGAAAAACCATCTCGTTGCTTTGTGTAATCTCCACAAGCAGCTTCTGTGAATTACAGAAGCTTCAGGTGAAATGTTTTCGATTTAGATAATTGTCTAAATATTTTTAGTGTTGGTAGATAGTAATTAGATCCAAAATAATCAACATGCTTTGAATGCTTTAACATCCTTTTTACTAATTAACGACCACGGAAGACTTTTAAATTCTGCTGGTTAGTAACTGTAAGATGATGCAGACTCCAATCAGCTTGCATTGCTTTTTTCTAACACCATTCCCAACCTCTTTATGTCCTTACCCTCTTCTGATCGTGCACTCCTTATGAGTCTCATGGGAAGCCTGATTGCCTTGATCAATAAACACTCGGTGTGTGTGTGTGTGTGTGTGTGTGTGTGTGCACTCGGTGTGCGTGTGTGTGTTTCCTCATTTGCCATGATTAGAATAACCTTTCACAACTAATAAGAGGATTAAAAAATGTATGAGTGCCGATTATCATATGAAGAACTGAAGCCGCTCGTTTTGATCATTAAAATTCATTACGTGTAAATACAGAATAAGAAGAAAAAACATACTTGGGTAATATCCCGATGAGCTTCATCATTTACGAGCGAAACAAAATTTTATAATTATCTATTATGTTTACCTCGTGGACGTTTTTAAACTGCGTGATCTCCCTGTTTTCATAACAAGAAGTCGTATTGCACAATTGAAAAACAACACTTATTAATGATTAAAACACGTGATATTTTTATTCTCGTAGTTTTGTTCAGGCAAATATTTTTAGCTTTTTTTTTAGATGCTTGTCACCATCTGAGGGAGATTTAATTCTGAAATACGATCCTTTCTTCGCTCTTCAAAGATGTTTACTCGCTCCATCCATTGGTATTATTTCAATTTATCAGCTGGGACAGCATCGAAAGTGGTGTTTTGCTACCGGCCTGTACACGAGCCTTATCGTGTCTGATAACGGTGTTTATCAGGTGCAAACTTCAGCTGTTTTCCTGATACCAGAAATACTAGGATTTCGTTTGGTCCTAAATGTCATCGCATGAGTCAAGTACATCACAAGAGAGATTAAGTATTGATCTAAACAGATACACGTACAGCGGGAGCCACTATGATCACTGTAAACATAGATAATGGGGCCAAGGATCACGAAACAGTCATTTATCACCAACCAATATTAACGCCATCTGGTGATAAATCGTTTAACTACAATAAAATGAGATCAAAGCTACTGAAATCTGGCAATTCTTCATTCTAAACGGCCGTTACAAGAATGGGAGACTTCCCCGCATGACACACAAGCTCAGCAGGGAAGCTGCATTTAGAGAGTACTAAAATTTTGCAAGCCTTGACAGAAAATTAATTTATTTCGTACAGTCTCATTCTACGGCATTACGCTTGAGGAAAACTGAATGCGTCTGTAAGGAAATAGAATACATATTAGAATTGTAATTAGAGCAGTATAAATCTAATTAAACTCACGTAATTAGTACAGCAGTGCATGAATCAAAATTTTCCATTGTAGAGAATCATTCATTAGTTACAATGGAATTAAATCAAAGCGGTTCTGTAGGTTTCGGCTAATTTTAAAATGTATTCTCAGTGTTAAATACACAAAGAGAAATGCTAAAAACCCAAGAAATATTTTAAGTCCCTCCTTAATGTCTTTTAGATATATTATTGACCGCTGTGATGTTTCTCTTTATACTCAACAATAGTTCCCGGACATAACTATGACGTAACAATCAACTAATGATTATCGTAATCTATCACGTGGTTTCTGCTGTTTTTAATGTGCAGTTTCTCGACGTAATTATGTTGCGCACAGACGGTAGTTCCACAGTGAAGGGAACTGAACTGCAGCCAAATGTCAGATGTGACAGCAACACTGCTTCTTACAATTTGTAGCGGAATCAAATCATTTTATGCTGCTGATAATTCCCCATTTCTCAGTGAATGTCATTACGCATGCTCCGTATAGCTATTTATACCCTGCTGGTAATACTCGGTGCTAGCGACACACACAATTTCCTCGCACAATTAATTTGACGTCATTGCAATTGGATAGTTGTTCCAACGCTGCATGGGGTACCTCGTGAAATGATTTGCCTAAATGGCGAGATGCGAACAGCGCTTCCCTCACACTAATCAGTGTGAAAATTAGGAGAGAATGTTAATGAGAAATTTCGTGATATGGAAGAAAAAAATACGTGTTAATTGGTATTAAAACTCATTATAATGGAGGAACAATCCGGGAAAAAATGTTTTTTTCCCTCGAAATGGGGGGGGGGATTTACAAACAAGACTTTCCTCATTCAAAAAGAACTGTTTCGCCATCAATAAAGTTTTTATCTAGATAACATCTTTTCTTTCTGCTTGTATTTTATGTAACGTGCAATGGTTATTCTTTAGCTTGGCGCATGCGTGAGTGAGCATTTGTTAAATTGACTCGCGCAGTCAGAAGCAGACGCCTATACGCTAACTTGTACATTGTTGCAGCCATGAATCTGTTCAAAGTTTGCAGTAATGGATTTGTTGTCTTCTCTCATTGCGTTCCTACTTGGCTCGTTGCCCATCATTCGTAGGCTGCACTTAATTATAGGCTGGAGTTCGTCTCTACATCTGTGCGGGAGACTGCATGATTTCGTTTGAAAAATTTAGGAATTAATTACACCGTAGCCAATCTTTTCGTTTATTTCTAATGTTTCTCTAAGTTATTTTTTTGATTAGTGATACACGACGATAAACCCCTTTGCTGACTAAACATAGTTCGCATTGTACATTTATGTGCTGCCATCTATCAGCTAAGAGAGGAATCACACAAATCAATTCGCTAACTATATTGCATATCTTTAATTGTTTGTTTTTATCCGAAAATCATCTAAACAATTAGAATAAAATTACTTTAGATGCTTTAGTTGATAATGCGTCCTTCTCAAACACTCGAGACATAAGAAAGATAACATATATCACAACTACAGCATTAAAAAGAAATAAAAAATTGTAATTTTAAATTTATCTTGATAATCTGCTAGTGATAATTTCTGACACTAGATGGCGATATGTCTTTTGCGGGTTAACTCCACTTTAATTGGAACTAGTGCTGCACAATAATCCCAATTCCACCCGCAGATAAAGTTCAGCAGAAACCTGCTTGTTACTCCAATCAGAATAACGGATTCCTCGCTTCATTTTACGGGAATAGACACGTGACAAAATCAATCGGAGCTCGCAAAGAAATCCCACAAAATTAAGCCTTTTCTATCTCTGTGTGCTCAACATTGCCTCAAGCAAATAAAATATCAGTACAATGGAATGAAAGTTCTGCGAAACTGGTTTGCTCCAGAAAATCCATTTCACATTACTCCGATTCCTTTTGTCAATTTTCTTAAGAGCTGGTGGCGCCATCTATCGAGAAACATTTGAAGTCAGGTATATCCAGTCCCCATTTTTTTCTTCATCAGCCACCACGTTTGCTAAATTAATTTTTTAATATATTTTTTGTTTCCTTCGTGATTTCTGTTTAGTTTTTGCAAATAAAGCATTTGAAACTCTTGAGTCGGCGATCTCGACAGATTTAAGAAACTCAGGGAGGGATGGAGAAGAGAAATAACCCAATGCCCTATTGAATATTTAGATTCTTTTTGACATTAATTCTTCATTAAAATATTCATGAGAAGAAAAATTAAAATATTCATTATGAACCTTAAGGCGACTCGCGTATCACTCGGTTTCCCCTGGCAATCCTCATAAAAACACGTCCGATATTTTAATCGTCCATCGCTCTCGGGGTTTTAACATATTCAGCGTGATGGTGTTTAGACTCTCGTGCCTTATCATTAAGCTTTAAGCACGGCTCCGAATAACTGCAAATAGAATGATTAGCAAAGTACTTTGTACGCAGGAAGCCATTAAAGCGAGTCCCAAGTGAAGATTTTTCAATTAGTCTTTCTCTAATTATGTAGCATTTTCGCTTTTCATACCTTTAGATCGATTTATTCTTTCTTAGGTTATAAGCTTCCAACGTTTTATTTTTTTATTATTAAACGATGGATAGATTGCTTGAGAATTGAAAGTAAGATGTTTGACTTTCGTTGTAATCTTAAAGTGTCATCAGTGAATTGGAATAAACTTGTAGGACTTCTTGGGATCACTTAACTCCTGCAGTTTATCACCAAGGCAAAAATTAATGGTCACGAGAAAAAATGGTGTATGTACACTATTGACAAAAATGATGGGATACCTTCATTTTTTCCCGAAGATGCTGAATGGTTGCATGAGATACTGAAGATGGGACTTGATTTAGACTCCATCAATAAAAATGCGATGCTAAACAAGGTATCCAATAATCCGACAGGTAGGGAATATAAAAAGATTTAATAGGATAGAAGAGTCTCGAAAGGGCGTGTCTGTTCCTCCCATCATGCATCACGTAGCCTGGAATTCGGGATGTCTACAGCTGTAAACTCACGTCCTCCTTTTCCATGGGAACACTGCTAAAATATCAGCGCCAGTAATGTTTGGAGTTGACCTTGATTGCAATCATTGAAAGACTGATGGAGAGAGAGATCATCACACACGTACAGGCATTCAAAGGGAAAGTCACAGTGTATCGTCCCATCTGTTAAGCGTAGTGACAATGGTCTTATGGCGTGGGGGATTGTCCTGGTAGGGATTAGGATGTGTAGACGTGGCTCAGAAAACATAATCATTTAATATTTCGACATTCTGGGCTGCTCTGTGTTGCTCAGTCAGTGGCGGTTCTGTCGCAGCCTCTTGCTTTAGTATGAACATGATAGATGTGCCTTAGACCCTCATCTTCAATATTGCATAGCTTATCCACGATTTAATCCTAGAACTTTCTTTTGGACTCACGTTGCCAAAGTTCTTCCAAGAAAACAACTTAATCCAAAACAACACATTGCTTTCAAATTTCCGTTGCTTCTGATCATCAAGAATTCACACTAATCCGGATACTGTGAGTACCATCCGTTCTTAGAGATTTCTCTCTCCAGGAAATCTGAAAAAAAAGTCTTGTTTCACCATGTTGGTAGCTCAGCTTTTGCAACACTACGGTAACGTCATTGTTATTCTGTTTGTTTCACTCATTCTTGCTACTGATCATTGTTGTCAGTCCACAGTCTGTTAGGATTTTGCCAACAATGCTTTTACCAGAAAGCTGTTGAAATCGGCTAAAAATAATCATTAAATAATAAACAATTGTACTTTTGACATTAGGCGATTTCTCGAAATGTTTTTTTTATTAATTAGCTTCGAAATACTCTTCAATAAAAGAAGAAATTAGTCACTGAGTAATCTTTAATCATTTAACTTAGACTGGCAATTATTTTTGTTATTTACCTTACAGATGACGCAAGTATTAACAAGTGTTTTTTATTTTTATCGAAGGGAATTATTCAGCCATGATTTCTCAATTTAAGTCGCAGTCGTAGCATCGATTATTGATGCTTAATTATCTCTCAGTTATAAGCGAGAATTGACTCGTGCGCATATTGAATCCCCAGTTTCCAAATAAAATCGTCGTCGTTAATGTATAAACCATCCCTCGACTACGTTGAAAGATACTTCTACTTATTGTTCGCTGACACTGATTAAAATCAAATAAAATATTTTTTTTTGTTATTATGATCCGGTTTATGCAATCCTTAAAAGTATTTGAAAAAAAAATAATAGAAATAGTATTAATTCTAATTGAATGCACAAATGAAAAGTATGTAAAAAAAAAAAAAAAAAAAAAGAGAGAGAGAGAGAGAGAAACTCCGTAGCAGATTCGAGCACTTTGAGAGGATTTTCAGACATGCGCATTTGGTTCATAGGATTGGGATTCGATTTTCATCGCTGACGTGAAAAACGTTCGTTATTATAAAGGATTTTTTTTTTTTTAGTAACTGAAATTGGGTTCTTATACGGTCTCCCCTACCAAATGACTCGAATGGTTTTTCATCCTGTAAATAAACAAACCGACCAACTGATTGATTCCAACAATCAGTGTTGTCAAACATGGGTCAGCTGACTAAGTTGGGTTTTTCCAGGTTCCAAGAGTTAAGACTTAAACGCTTTCACTTACTGTCCTTAAGGAATAAAAGACGTTAGAGTATTTGTTTATTTCTTACAGCGTGTATGTCTGAAGTAAACACTTAGTATTAATAACATTCAAGTAAATGCTTGCGATTACTGTTTAGAAATTGAAGAATAGAAACCATCGAGACTGCATTTTCATTAGTAGTAGTTAGCCCCTTGAATAAGGCTCAATTTCTTTCTTCTTAATCCATTTCTTCTACCTTTTACGGTGTCGAGGTTTCTTATTCTTGCAACCGCATCGAGGATAAAGTGGTTTTAGCCCTATGCCTCCTGGTGTGTGTGTGTGTGTGTGTGTGTGTGTGTGTGTGTGCGTGCGTGCGTACGTACGGAGCCCGTTTGTCTTCTGGGGGGACGAAAAACCCGAGTTTCCGGGTGGAAAAAGCCTTCTACCCCGTACGAAAACTAGAAAGCTAAAACTAGAAAGCTTAAGAAAACTAGCTCCTGAGTGATTTGGTGCAGCCAAGTATACGTTCTTTCCTCCTGGAAACTGGAATTTTACCTAAAAAGGCAGTAAAACTCACCATTTCCAATAATAACATCGGTTGGGCTTAGGAGCACGAAATGGCGTAGTTATTTGCATGCCATAAGTCTAAAATAGTCGATACCCAAGGATTTATCGGCAATGATTAAGGATTGAAGACCGGCTGCTTACCTATTTCCCAAAGTTCAAGCCTAAAGACTTCTGCGTACTTCGTTTAGAAAATAAAGTTTTTTACTTACCCTATGGAAGTCAATACTTTTCCACACCCTTCATCGTAATGTATTCGTGTTGCAATTTTACTGCTAGAGATGCAATTGGACCTGCCAAAATAAGCTGAAACCAAATTATATAAAACTTTTGATAGATTTGGTAACGAAAATATAAAACGACGTTTTGTTTTCAACAAAGATTTGGAGTCGAAAACCTGAAATAGTATTCTTAAGACTGGAAAGCTTGCAAAATCCAATAAACGTTCTTGTGCTGCCATCTATCATCCAAAATGCGAAACCTTTCCGCAAAATAAATGGAAGAGCTAAAACATAAATCAAACAGCGAAGAAAAATTCTTTGATTTATAGAACCCTCAAGGAACATAAATTCAAAATATTCTATACACAACCGTGACTTATTATCCTAAGTTCTTACAACAATTGTTGTAATAAAGAAATGACGTCATAAATATTTTTATAAAATTACGTGATCTTTGCGTATGATTCCTGCTTGGCATTTTTTTCAAAAGCATTTTCAACCTTAAGAGGTTTAAAATTTAAAAATATTTTGGAAATATAATTTTCTTTATAAATAGTATTTTTTAAATTAATTCTGTGAATTTTTTAAAATTAATAAATACTGAATATTAAATATTAATATAATTCTGCCTTTTGCTTGAAATCGAAAATTATAATTTTCACAAAATAAATTCCAGTAATTTCTGACATCCGTTCTATTGACGTTCTAAGTCTAAATTATTTATAGAAAAAGAAAAAAATATATGAAAGAAATTTCTGAATATCTAAAGAGGAAATTTATTTTAAGAAACATACACGGAAACGTCTGAGATGTGCTCAGGCTTTCCCCGCATCAAAGCTTACATCGATGATTAAGATGCATTCGGTTGGCTCAGTTTAATTAAAACCATAAAAGAGGTCGCTTTATCGGTTTCTAAGGTTGATTATTTCTTCAAGAATACAGAAAAAGATGAATGCATTGCGGTCGCTATTGAAAGAGGGGAAAAATTCGTTTTAATTAAAAAAAAAAAATGGCATTGATATTCTCAGGCTATTTATACATTCATAACATTTTCGTGTATGGCACAGGATGTGTTTGCCATTGATTAACTTAATATTAAGAATACGTTCCGTAAACGATGGACAATTTCAAGGTGATCACAACTTTTCTATCCAATATTTTCCACAGCGACACTTTCTTTCAATTTTAGGGCAGCTTAATCTCGGGTGCCGATAGATTGTGATAATTACGTACAGTATTTGTTCGTCCAATTATCCTTCCTCTAATAAATACAAGAATGTGCGAAAAAGTAATCCTAGTACGTATCTAGATTTGAATTATCCTGATCTAATTTCGTCAACCCTCGCCCATTCGTTTTTCGGGTGTGGACTCGATCTTTTCGATTGGACACAATTTTTATAGCTGGCACTCGCATCATGACTATTATCATCATTAATAGTACTCGTGTATGTCTCAAGCCTACTTTATTATTTTCACGATACCGGCGTTGACGCTCTCGATAGCTTAAAAATTTATTGTGATCTGTAAGCGTCTTTCTGGCGTATTCATTCTTATTGTTAACTTTGAGTAAGGAGACGGGATCGTGTTTCACAATCCCTGACATTATTAAAAAGACCACGCTTTAAGCTCAGCGTCAAAACCTGTTTTTTCTACTTGGGAATAAACCTGGGTTCGAATCCCATGTAATGTGCCGTACAGGTAATTATTTTTAACATAATTCCAACCCATGAAACGTTGTAGACCACCGGGATTTTAACACTGTTTGCCGGCTAATATAAGATTTATTTTTTTACACCATTCCGAAACACGCCCTCTAGTGACCAAAAACTTTCGACTTTCCAAGCCGCAGATAAGAATATAAGGTGAATACTGCAAATATTTTGCAATACTTGTTGATGCTGCCCATGTTAACAAGATTATGCAAGTCAGACAACCTCAGTTTAGTGGATCTGTGTGTTTTCTTGTATCTGTTGCAAGGGAAGGTGGAAATAGGTGATTACTGCAACAACAATAGTTACCCCCCCCCCCTCTTACTGAGTTCTCTTTAATACTAAGAGATCGCTAAAAGGGAGAAAACGGTGGTGTAGCGAGTATGATCATTATATAAACTAGGAGAAGCAAGCGCTGTTATTGAATTAATATCAATGGAGAGAAAAGCCGGCGGGAGCGAAGCTATCGATTAGTTTGTTCTACGACGCTACCGTCAGGATATGGAGGTGACTGTTTCGCGTTAGATCAATGGAATGATGCCGTGCACGTAACAGGGATACGTTCCAGGATGTAGTGTGGGTGTGAAGGAGGCTGGGGATGTTGCGTAAGATTTCTGGTAAAGATCACAATCTCTTTTAGCATTTTTTTATTTCTTTTTTTTTTTTTGTCAACAAAAGGTTAGTTCGTTATCCTGTTACTAGATGGCAGCACTCAACGATCGAAAACTTTCAAAGCCTTGCATTGGAATGTTGCCAGAAGGGAAAATATTCCGTGGTTGCTCATTTTTCTTTTTTTTTTTTTTTATGATAATGATGCAGCTGTTGTTTCGATCAGTAGCTCAACTGCAGTCGACGGACGCTTGACCTTGCTATTCACGAGAGGAGGAATCATTCGTCTATGATCAAGGGTAAATAATCAGGAGTATTCTGCCAGAGACTTGGGACTGGGCCAAGGTCTGCGGGATCAATAAGGGAAAGTTGCCGAATCGGAGGTCAAAGAAAAGGCGTTGAAAGAAGGCGACAAAGCAAAAGATTAAAACAAAGAAGCGGAGGGTTTCGGAAACCCGTACACATAACCTCGAACCCAGTGCGATTTTTCTGATAACCAACAGCAACTTCCCCTGTTTGGTTGTTGGGCAGGAGAATGATGGCAACCGTCCAACTATGAGATGAATACATGTTTATGCCCGTTAGCAACTGCACGAGGCGATCTCACTCCCCCCCCCCCTCCCCCCCGCTCCTCTTCTACTGTCTTTAGATTGTTACGATGCAACCCTCCCCTCGTTAATTTTCATGACGTGCAACTGTGCACGCTTGCGTTGGTTTCGGCGATGGGAATTTGAGGACGAGAGTGCACGTCTGCTCCATTTTCGTGTTTGTTGCTTTTTTTACAAGCGCACCTTTTAAACGTAAACACTTCAAGGTTTTGCGTTCATCGTAAAGGGTAGGTCGTTAGCAGTTGAAAAAAAAAAAATTCCCGAGCGATTGCACAGGAATGGTTCGAAGGTGTTTTCACGTTGCGGCGAGTCCCTAACACTTCGATCTTGTAGAGCCGTAGGCGAAATTTGTATCATTAGTGAGATAGCAGTTGAAGCTGGTTGTTACTATGGTAACGAATTACCTTTGGCACTTTGCCAAGCATGAGGATATACTTGCGTCATAATAAAGCGTTTTAATTTGAAGCGCTTGTTTTCGTACTTTGAGACCAAAGGCATCGGTTTCTTTCTTTCTCTCTCTCTCTGGATCGTATTATGCATTCTTCACACTTTTTCCATTTACTCTCTCCAGGTATTTTTACAGTTATCCACAGGAGAGGGAATTCTTAATGGTAAAAAACACGCCTTGAGAATTTGAATTTCTTTTTTGTTTTATAAATTCTTAATCCCCCCCCCCAGAGCCTTCGGGATCACACCCACTGATTCTACTCGACAATTTAATATACAAATATATTCGTTTGCACCACTCAGAAGTTTTTTAGTTCATCCCTCGTGTCGAGATGCATCGTTCCACTCCAATAATTGAAGAACAGAGCAAGCGACAGCGCCATCTACCGGTATGACATTCTGCATACGCAATCTTCATCCGATGCTGGCTTGCTATGAGGAGAGAGATTGCTCGCCGATGCGTGCAGGTGTTTCTTGGTGGGGGTCATCCAAACAGACGGAGTTGCTGGCGAATGTGGTCAAGTAATCAAAATGCAGATGGTCTGGGATTCGGAGCGAGCAGTTCGATGCAAAGTGGAAGGGGGGGTTTCTAAGTGTGACATCACACACAACGTTCCTGTGGAAACGCAAAGTGAGGCGAATTGCAATGAAACACCAAAAGAGGTCAGTGTGACGAACTAATTACTAGAATTCCGAAACAAGTTCGTCTAATAGTTTACATGATGAAAGAGACAATGTCCGCTTCGGACACTGGAGAGGACGTTAAGGGATAAGTGAAGGTCAACACTGTGGGAAACATGACGACAGCATCCTCTTCTAATATTGCATCAAAAGGCCATCAAACGAATCTGTTTGCAAACTCAACTGTGCATAACAATGATGACGGATTTTTGAAGAGTAACGAGATGAAATATTTTATTGGTGTTTATAAAATGAAAGAGGATGTTGAGTTTACGATAACTGCATTTATTATTATTATTAAATAGTTAATTATAAAGGAATGTAACGTTGAGGACAATACGGGGTTGGAAGTTCGAATCCCATTTCTGGTTTTCTTAGACAAGTTTTGTCGCCCAAATGGGAATTCGTGCAGAGTACGAAGTGGTCGCTTCAGGCAAACGTCATTTCCTGTATGCTCCTTTTAAATCGCTTCTTTTTTTACTTCGCTAAGAAATAATAATGTAATTAATGTTACTCTATTTTTTTTTATAAATATTGCAGTATACATTTTTAAACATTTGGTATAATTCATTATAAAATACATTGAAAGGGTATAACACAAACATGTCCTGTTTGTGTTATACCCTTTGGCATTGCACTCTTCCTATACCGAATGTTCTGGGGGAACTTTTTTTTTTTTAATTAATACTGAGGGAACGACAGATATGATTTTATTCAGTGTATGATACAAAAACCGGAACACACTCGAGCATTCGGCACCATCTTATGAAACCAATACACCAGGGCCGGATTTAGACTTGCTGAGGGAAAACTAACTCAATCTTGTCTTGCAAGATGATTTGATACAAATCTTTGTGTTGAAAATGTTCTTTTTCAGGATAATTCTGCTTGGCATACGCATGGAAGTGCCTCAATTCACTCGTGAGATTAATATCAACATCGTGTGGATACTCTTTTATTAACGTATCTACTGCTTTTCGTAGCTGTACCTCTGAAACTTCTAAATCAACTAAAAATGAACATTTATTTGCAACATAATTGTAGACTTGCTTTTCTCGTTAAATTTGCCTCAAGGATGTCTACGATAAGAATGAAGGATTTCACTCTAAATTTGTCTCTTGGAGAAAGCTGTTCATTAACGTCAGGTGCAGCTCCATCATTGGCTTGTTTGTTTCTCATCCTCTTTTTTTTTTTTTTTTACTGTAGACTTATATTCTACACCAGGTAATCTAGATTTAACTTCTTCAAAATCATCAAAATTTTCTCGAATGTTTTTAATATAGTGAGAAAGTGATTTGTACAGATTTGCACATGTGGCAAGTGCGATCTTTGGATTCTGGAGAGCCATACTGGAGAGCAAATGATTCCATAAATGTAGCATAAAAACAAACTCTACTTCCTCCATTTTTTCCAGAAGAGTACCAGCTTCTAGTCTTGTAGCTCTCTTTTCATTCTTACCATCATAAAAGTGACTTAGAGCATCTATGATGGGCTTATAACTCACATTTATGGCAGATACTGCTTTGACATTTTCTTCCCAGCTAGTGTCAGACAGTCTTTTTAGTGCTCTGGTATCTGAGTCTGTTTTCAAGAAAGATAACATCACAGACCACCCCTTAGACGCTTGTTTAACTCAAGGATTGTTTGTTGCATTCCCTTGTATTTGCCAGCCATATTCGCTGCATTTGCTGAAATAACTTTGCAGTCCTTAGATAATCCACCACCATACTGCCATACATTCACCACTGTGATTTTCCAACTCTAGGAAAGTCAGAAACCGTTCAACAGGTAAACCATCACCAGGGGATACATACCTTACTATAACAGTTAGTTGATCCACATGGGAAAGATCTGGCGTAGAGTCCACAGACAAACTGAAGTAACCTGCCTTTCTCAGATCATCCAAAATTGATTTTCTTACTTTATTAGACATAAGCTGGATCAATTCATCACATACTGTCTTTGACGAATATGAAGGAGACCCAGATCCTCTGTTTCCATGTTTTATGTGATTGGAAAGAAATGGATCAAACTTAGCAATCAATTCTAAAAAACCAAGGTAATTGCCATTATTTCGCGATTCAAAAGTTTCATTGTCTCCCCTGAAAGCCAGACCACGTTCTGCTAATGTGCATATCACTGCAACGACACGCTCAAGCCCATTCCTCCAATAAAGCTGTTCTTCTTTTATTTGTTTTGCTAGTCCCGAGTCTAAGGTTTGACCACGCTTTCTTGTCAAGTACGTAAGCAAAGCTCTTCTATGATCTTCAGAGTGCTCATGACTTTGAATTGCGATGGGATTTCGCCAGTCAGAAAATCCATCAGAAGCTAGTGCTGCAGCTGATGTTGAAAACAGTTTGCAGACAAAGCAATAAATACAACCTGTTGTTGGTGAGTACACAAGCCATTCCCGATCGTATACTTCACCATTAACCTTCCTATTCTGAACCTTGTGAACAATATCTAACCTGATTTTTGAATGAACGCTTAGAGTTTTCAAATGGACCGTTCCAGTGCTGACACTCTGATGGACCTTTTAAGATCCAGTATGAGAGTTCATCCTGTGTGAAGACACCCCATTGACCAATATCACTGAGTTTCGTGAATTTTGTTGTTTCAACTGTAGATGCCGGTTCTCCAGCAACACTCTGATCTCAGAGACAATAGGCTGTTGTTTTGGAATTGGTCTGTGGATCATCTTTCGTTGCTGCGGTGAAATATATATCAAGTTTTGTTGCTTTTTTTGAATTCGTCTTCAAGCTGCTGCAGCTTTCTTTTTCTTTTCTTTTCTGGTATCCGCTTACAAATGTTCGCTTCATTGTATGGCTGGAAATGGAACAGCAGAAGCAAATGCTAGAAAATAAAAGATTACAAACATTTTCTAAATAATGATTTTAAAAATTAATTAAAAATTATTTAGGTATTAAAGATAACAATTTTAATTAATACGTTTTTGAGAGGGAAAAAACTTCCTGAACAAGATATCTTCCGTGCAATCCGCCAGAATTTATCAATCAACTCTACAACATGTCTCGCCCCCCCCCCCCCCGGCTAGGGGAGAGCACGCCGAACCTTCGTTAGTTATTATAAATACATGTTTTTATTTTATATCGATTTTAATGATGTTTCATTCTTGGGGTGGGGGGGAGAGTAAAATAATATTACATCCACTTACCTTTTCAATTTCTTTTTCAATAAATTTTAACTTCACCTGAGAAGACACAGAGAGCAAACGAATTGGTTGCCGTTCCCAACAGAAATTAACATTTTAAACGTGTTATTTTTCTATTTTGGAACTTTGTAGTTTTAATTTTAAAAAGAATGTAATCTTTAATTCTTTTGTATCGTTCTATTATTCCCCTGGGGGACTTTTCTCAGTTAAAGTGGGGAAAGCCGAAAGACAATGACCTTGGGGCAAGCCCACTTGGAAGGACTATGTAAGATTAAGAGTGGTCAAAAATTATTGGATAGATACCCTTTGAAGTTAGCCGACATTTTAAAAACTCTCAAATAAATGCTTTTGAAAAAAAAAAGAAGACAATATATCTCAATCACTTTTACAATGCGCCAAAATTATTTTAATATTATATTTAAAATTATTTAGAAATTATCATCGTGATATGTCTGACTTCAATCGAGTGATTTTTCTACGAATATTTTTTTATCAATTTTTATATTTTTTCGTTTTTTTTTATTTGAGGCCCCGGAAGATTGCGAGGCCCTAAGCTGTAGCTTTTTTAGCTTGCACGTAAATCCGGCACTGCAATACTACTAGTTATAAAGTCTTTTGTCAGTCAAGTGTTGTACTAATGGGCCGGTTCGTAGGACAAAAAACCCGAATTTCCAGTGAGGACACCCCTCAGTTGAAAAACGCCGATAAAAAGCGTTTTATCAGCGTCCTGGGCCGCATTCGAACCCAGAAGTTTCCAACCGAAGGGCTTCGTCTATACTGAGGGAGCTACGAAGGCTTCTTATACGATCCTGATAATACACGTGCATACCCCGACCACTTAATTAGGAACGTTTATGCCCATATACGTAACCACGTGTTCTAGGCAGCCATTTAGGAATGCTGTTGGTCAGTACTCGTCAAATAGTGTTGATCAAAGTGAAAAAAAAAAAAAAAGGAACTTTCGGAGTTCGATAAAGGGCTTATTGTGGGTGTCCGTTTGTCTGGAGCCACGATTTTGAAAACAGCAGAGCTGACTGGCTTTCTCGAAAGGTGATAAAGCCGCTATCTCATGCACGACGACCAACCAGAGAGAGAAAAGTGGGAACCAGTTAGAAGATGCCAGCGGAAGACAATTAGCGATTGCTCAAGAAGCGTTTGTGGAGGACCACATCAAGTGTAACTGAGATGCCGTGAGCACCTCACAAATGCAGTTGAAGCCATTTTAATAAAAAACGACTACGATAAAAGTCAAGAATTCAAAGTGAATTAGACAGGAAAGGAATATTTCTAATGAGAATAAATTTGTTACTTTCTGAAAGTGCTTGAATCTGAAATTAAAATCGATATTTCACCAATAAAACAAAACACGATTTGGCAATGTTTTGCGAAACACGAGAATCTCTCTCTTAGAGAGACATCTTAGGAGGGATTCTGCACTATTTTTGTGTCCTGAAATGCCTACAGAAGAGGCGATATCAAGTGTGTAAGGGGGGGGGGGCGTTTTGTGAGGAAAAGATCAGTTTGAGCGATTTCCTCAAAGAAGGGGTAGAATTTGTGAACAACGTGAACCAACACGTTCTTGGTCGATTGGTTGGATTTGTGCAAGATTAATATGTCCAGAGGTCATGCATGTCACTGAGAGAAAATCAGATGCCAGTTCTTAAATGTTTACGCTAGGAAAGGATAACTCTGACCTTCTCTAAACATGCAGATTTTATCGGAGGCTTGGAAGGTTATTTTGGCCAGGAATTCAGTCTTTTGTGGGGCACTTGTTCCGGTATTTTCTCTTACTTTGGCGATTTTTTTTGTGGGGTGACGATTACTTTGGCATATTTTTTTATCCTGCAGCCCTAAATGTCTTATTCTTGTCTATTGCTCGTCTTATTCTCCGAATGGTTAGTCCTTCTCCGACCAACGAGTTACGGGTTCGAATTCCTCTAATGCAAAGCTAACTCGGTTTACAAACTTGAGTGCGTGGGACACACACAAAGTGAATCCAATTTCTTCACTTTCCCTTTTTGACGCACTTTCATTAATGCCCTTCTCCCAGTTTGCTAGTAGCACTGTATCATCATCATAACTGATAATAGTATTTAGAACTCCATTTATTTTGATACTTCTTCTCTTGTAGTCTTCTATAAAATATTCTGAGTAAGCATGTAACAGCACCGTGCTGATGAAATTGAGCGTTTGTCCTCGTCGTCCTCATTGTAAATATAAATCCTCTTTTATATTTGCTTTATGGTTCAAGGTCTCCTTACAATTCCACCATCTTTTCCGCTTACTCCAATACCGCGTGGTAGACTTATTAGTTTCTTGTGATGTACTTTGTCAAAAGACTTTCTCATTTGTCAAAAAGATACGCAAACATTTCCTGATTCTTTAGTTTTTCCTCTATCTTCTCTTCAAAACCGAGGTTTTCTTATTCCTACGCAATCTCCAAACTATATACTTCCAGGCTTCTTTTTAATTTTCTTATTCTTCCGTGTAAGATTCTAAGAATATTTTAAGAAACATGGTTCACGAGGCTGAATGTTTTCAAAAATCCCCACGAGGCATGGAATTCGGTTCTTTTGGTGATGCTGTCAATGTTGATTTAAAATGCAATTTCTCGTACAAAGGATTTAAAAATTCTGTTTGATTCCTACATCACTAATTAAGCCTTAGACATCCGAAGTACTTATCTCTGTTTTCTTTTACATCCGTTCATTCCAGTTTTCGGTCGGCACTTCTTTGAGCAGCGTCTTGTTTTCTCCGCAGGTCCTCAATTTCTCTGCCTCGTTTCGTCTCCACTGCTTTGCTTTTGCCTTAATTTTTATTCTCGTTTTTATAAGTTTGTATTTTTCACAGTTCATTTGTCCACAGGTTACAGTATTTTCTCTGCTGTCTATTATTTTCTTAACTTATTTTAATGTGCTTTTTATTTCTTATTTGCATCGTTATGCACTTCTCCTTACAAATATTTCGCTTGTGCTAGACCCTTTTTTAATAGGATTAATATTATAATTATTTTTTTTTTTCAGTTTAAGACACGCCAATCAGTTGCATTTTCTAAATCCCGATCACAAATGGTCGGACTCCAAAAGTAGGATTATCCTGGAAGGAAAAGGGGTTATATAAACCAGGGACCATTCTCTAGAGATTAACTATGATCCTCCCCCCCCCCTCAAGTAATACTCAGTCTCTGTAACGTATGGTATTGGTCTCACACCGTTTAATAAATCATTTATCACTAAAGGCTTTCATAAATGGCGAAACAGTTCAAAGTTATTTGCAGTTATAACTAATATCGGGGGTTGAGTTAGGAGAAATAACTTAAACTATGATGCCAAAAGCGTAAAGCACTTGAGTTTCTCCAATCTTTTCATGGCATTTACTGAAAAGATGAGTAGCACAAGCGAGAATTCTGTCTCTATCGATCCAAAGGGTCGATAAAGTCGGAATTCTACTTCCATTCATTATTAGTTGAGAGGTTTCCATAGAGCTTTGAAGTTGGCTATTAATGGGACTGTTTACTTCTATCGTTAAATACGATGCATTCAAAATGGGATGATTGGATTTATCTAAATGTGTTCAGATGAAGAGAAAACAAAATTCCAGATAATGGGTTTCTTCTGCAAGTGATGATGCAACGAGCTGGTTGCAAAATAGATGGAAATACTTTAGATAAAAGTTGTGTGTGGCAGAGGAATCAGAACTTTCTCTATAAGAGGAAGTGATGCTCTAAAAGTTCCACAGTTCATTTTATTCACACTAATTGGTTATAAATTAATATGCAAGTATGGGAAAAAAAATAAGAAAGTGTAGATTTCGACTAGTTGTACACAAAATTCTTATCTTGGACGGCTTGGGCACAATTTTAAAGTAGGAAAAAAATACTATAGTTATCCATACCTATAATTATTATTTCAAGTACACGATCACCGTAAGTACAAATATTACACAGTAAGATTGTAAACAATAGTAACTGCAACCAAGAAAATGTAGACTATAAATCGAAGATCATCCCACGTGGCATCCTTCTAATGCTAAGTAAAAACTAAGTCGGAAAAAGAAATCAATACCAAGTTGTGATCTGAATTGTCTTGAGGACAAAGTGAGAAGTATCTCGACTAGTTAAAATTCTGAAGAGATGGTTAGGATTCTTTGGTATTCTGAACGGCGAGGACAGTTTGTGTAAGGGCGTTGGAGTTAACAAACCCCTTTGGCATATTTACTTGTTGGGTCAGAACAGCTGGAAAAAATGGAGCGGAAGGAGAGCCGATTAGAATTGCAAAGAATAAAGTCACCAGCGAAGACGACTTCACTATTAAGATACAGTGGCGAAAGTTCGGATTTTAAGTTTTGATTGTTTTAAAAGCGAAATAAAGAGACTGGATGAAGTGCTTCGTATGAATCTCGACCCACAATTTAATTGTGCATTTGATAACATGCGAGAATTTTAGCCGAAGATCACTACGATGCGATGTTGTGTTTAAACACCTGACGTCAGAGCGAGCATATGCGGAACCACGAGAATGTGAAAAGAACTTCGATAGCACGGATACCTCTCTAATTCACCAACGTGAATTTGAGAGTTTTGACGAAGATTTTATTTTCTCATTCGCAATTTATTTCTCTTTGAGTCTTTCATAGTTCTTTGAGTTAAGACGGAACTCAAAAGATCGTGTGAAATAAGTGGTAGTGAATGTTTTGTGCTTAGAAAAATTCACCCAACTCATAGACAAAAACCATGGCTGTCAAGTTTCTTATACTTCATTTATATTCAGGATATTCTCCGGAGTGCGGGGGGGAGGATGTAAAATTGTCCCTCGAAGTAGAAAAGTCTGAACTCTCCAAGATGAAAAATGCTGGATTTGAATCTGGAATCGTAGCTTGCTTACTGAGCGGATGAAGTCGTTTTCGCCATTTTAAATCCTCAATAAAGCGTAATGTTTTATAATAGGGGAGAAAATTCCCCCATTTCCTACTGGGCTAATGCATTTTCCTTGGGTACGCTCGATCCATGCCTGTGTTTGTGCTTATTCGCTCATGTCTGCGAGTGAGAATAAGCTCCCCCCCCTCCCCGATTCTAAGTATTGCGACCAACTGAGCCACTAACAGGACAAACGATGCAAAGAGGATGGCAGAGAAATTGTGTACCACTTTCAGCATTTCAAGATCAGTTGCATCAGCATCTTATTTCTGAAGTTAAGCACACATTACTTAAACATCTTGCGCATTCTTATCCAGCTATCTTAAGAAGGATGTTTATCGTTTTCTTTAAGGAACTTACGAAACCTGCTAGCTTTAGTAATTCAAGCACAGTTTTCATTTTCCCTCTTTGTTTAAAATTCTGACTACTTAACTGAAATGGGTTTCTTAACACGTATCTTAGATTTTATATGTTCCTACGTGTTTATTTATTATTGATCTTAAGTAATTAAAGTTCTCCAATGTTTCTAAAATTTGACCATCCAGGATTATGTCTGCATTTTGTTTATTCTTAAGTCCAACAGTCAGGACTTCTTCATCGAGTTTTATTGTTTTGGTCTTCATGTGCTCTTGTGCTAGTAAACCCCATCAAAAATTTTCAGAAAAGTTCTCCATTGTGTAGGATTTTGTATTTTTTAATTTTTAACTATGTTAATAATCTTACACGATATACCGTAATACGACATTAATTTCCATTTTGCTTTTCTGGCAACGCTGTCAAAAATGTTTTCGAAATCCACAAAGTTGATAATAAAGATTTGACTGCCATTCTATTGATTGTTCTTTATTGTGTTGCTATTTGACCTGTTATCTTTTCTTGCATTTTTCTTAAATTCTTTATATTTCTCTTGTAACTTAATGTTATTCTTATGTTGTATTTATTATTATTTTTTCTTAATTTCTTTTCTTTCATAAATTTTGAGTTTTGTGCGTGAAGATATCTATTATTATTATTTTAATACCATCGCACTTATATTAATTTCTCCCATTACAAAAATGGTCAGTATAAGCTCCTCTCTTTGATCTTACTCTCAAAAGAGATCCTCTCCATTTTCTTTGTGTCATCACATGATTAATTTGGTTGTACATCTTTCCATCTACTGCTCTCCATGATGTATATTTTTGTATTTAAAGATGGCTCCTCTATTACTAATTCGTTCGCCATGCAGAAATCCTATAACTTCTCTCCATTTTCATTTATACTAGTTTTCCCATTATCATTTCTCTACGATCACTTCCTATTTTAGCTTAGATCCCCATTACTATAATCTAGGATTTGTGTCATTTTTCTTTGTCATCTTCATCATTAGCTAGTGCATACACATACATTTATAACTGTCACTTTATAGAATCTTCAGTTAAATCTCGCTCTTATGCATCTTTCTTTAATTGGTTCCCATTCTATCATCGAGGATTTTGCTTTACTGGACATCATTATTGCTACTTCTTTTGCATGTGCGCTATCCTCGTCTTTGTTTCAAGCACATTATTGTTTTTCATTAACTCAACTGGATCAATCTCTGTCCATTCCAACTCGTCTTGCTTATAAGGGAGCTGTAGGGTTCAAGAGAAAATCGATAAACCAGCAAGTTTAACATAATGTATTGTCGTATTGATGCTCTGCGCAACTGCGTGATTTCCATAGAAACTACAAGTGAAAACAAAACGGTCAGAGAATTGTTCATAATGTTATAACGTTTTGCCATTCTCTTAGCCATCTATAACAAGTAGTTGCAACGAAAAGCATCCCCCCCCCTTCTCTCTCACACACGCCACAGTACTACACTCGAGATGATATATTCTGGTAAAAATAGTTTTTCTGGCAGCCGTCATCAGTAGGCCCTTATGTGAAGGATATGCTTCATGGTTCGTATCTTCATACGTCTTACCAACGATCTATTGTCCAATGACAGCGAACTCTGCACCACTCGATTCAAATCAGGGTCGAATTACATATTGGGCTACCTTCTACGGAAGCCAAGGCATGCAATATTCTAGAAAGACACAATTTCTAGACACTCTCCTATCTCGTTTAGTCTGACTACCCACCCTTCCTTGGGTTTCTTTTGTTTTAATCGTATTTTCATATTTTATCGTCTCATCTTTTTTTTTTTATCTTTTAAATTTACTTCCATAGTACGAAATCATTAATTAATATAACTGGTTAATATGAGAACCCCATTATAACACCTTCTCGGATTTTTTTTACTCTAAACTACGTCCACTTTGCTCTTATGTCGTGTTGCGATATATAAAAGCAATTGATATTTGAGAAAAAAAATGGTGTTCGTATAATTTTTGCAACACATGGGCCATATCGGATGGGCGAAGGCCAAAAATGTTTTCTCAACTTGTTGAAGGAATAATTCAGTGTTTGTTTATCTAAATGTATGATTAGCGTGCCACTAGAATGTACAGCAGAATGCCAGCACCATCTAACAAAGAAACTGATGATCACCTCGGCGGAAAATTGATTCAAAAATGCACTTAAAACTCCCACTTGAAGAGGGAGAGAAGAGAGCTAAAAATAAAACACTTCAAGGAAAAGATGCTGCCCTCTTCCGTTCTTATCAGAGGGATCGCTACAAGTTCTGACAGCTGTTTGAGACCCGGATTATCCGAAACTGGTGAAAGTAAACCTCCCAAGACGCAAGATATTCAGGTGCGCGTGCATACATAGGATGTGCATTTCAGCTAATTGTTTTATGGCGCGTGAAGTTCTTTTCTGTTTTAAGAATGAGGGTTGTGACGTGATGTCATTCTCTTGAGTTTGCATGAAAGCCCTTAAGCATTGCAGTTATCCGACAAAGGTCACCGCTGACAAGAAGAGTTTTAATGCTTTCATCGAAGCGCGCAGTAGTTATAATAGTGAATCTCAGTTACCAAAGTGATGGCGAAAATATCCAGTGAAGGATGATGGATGTTTTCTAAGCTCCTTTCATTCATCCCGGTCCTCAATGAAGTGAAGTGGTTTGATTTTCCTGGGGTGCTATCGCAAAGGTGACGTGGCATTTAATCTTTGGCTGGTAAAAAAACTGAGTTCGAATCCCGCCTAGGATGGGACGTACCTTTAGGACTTTTCAACTGAAGGTGAGTCAGCCGGTCTTGTACGAAATTGGCAGGTTTTTCTTTCCGAAAACTCAAATTTTTTTCATCCCGCAAAACAGGCAAACTGACCAGAAGAACACGCGCATTTACTAGATGAGGTGCACTGGCCTCATCACCTTGCTTGCTTCTTCCATAATTCCAAATGGCATTCTCCCAACAAGTCAAGTTTTTCATTCTGGAAAACAGTCAAATCCGCCAGATAAACGAATTAATAATTATCACACATCACTGTCGTCATAACCTTTATTGCGTCTGTAATCATAAGAAAACAAAAGTGTATCCCCCCCCCCCCTCAAAAGAAACACTTATTAACAGAAATGACATAAATCATCTCTTTGACTTATCCGCCTTATCATTAATTAAAAACAAACGACGCAACTTTAGTACAATTAAAGATTTATATTTTCGATTAATTTTAAGGGATATTTCAGTCTTCAAGAGTCCCCCCCCCCCCCAGTTTTATTTACTTTGTGACCCAACCCAAACAAGGTTGTAAACCTATAGTACATTACTATCGTAGAAGGGGTAAGTTTTAATTTCTGTATTATTTATTTATTTTTACATAATTTGCAATTCCACATCGACACCCTCAAGCCACTAGACCAGGGGTGGCCAACCTTTTATAGGTTATGCGTCAATTTTTTCATTTTTTAGTTAAGATGCGCCATACAAACTTAAACTACTTTTCAGGCCTTTTAAAATATGGTATATGGATATATTTAACAGTTATGCATTATTTTATTGACTTTTGAAATTGCTTTGCTTTTGCTAAGCTTGTAATGTTTGGCGTGTTCAATCAGTTACAGAAAGCATCAAACAGTTTTTCAAATTTGAATCAGTCAGTCGCGACCGTAGTTTGTTCTTAATCCTTTTCATTCATGAAAATACTCGTTCGCATCTGTAGGTAGTTCCAAAACGACAGATATAACTCTGACCAAATTTTCTCAGTTCTGGAAAATGTTCACAGGGAAACGATAACCAGAAATTAATTATATCAAAAGCATCTGGGAGTGATGGAAGTTCATTATATTTCCTTTTCAATAATGAATTGGTTTTGAGATCAATAAGTTCCATTTGTATGTTAGTAGGCATCGTCAAGATTTTTTGTTCATAAGCTAAAAGGGATTTATAAATGCAAGTATGCAGTCTTCTTCGGCAAAATCGCTAAAACCACTGTTAAAGGACTCTTGCAATAATCTGAGTTTCCCAGTATATTCTGTCAAGTTGCCATTATCTTCAACAGATTCACTATGTTCTTTTAAATGTGCAAATTGACTTAAACCCCCGTTTTCTAACTGGGGGAGGAACAGTTTTAATTTCATTTTGAATGCACTGATGTCATTTACTAAGCTAGGAAGCAATTTGTTCTTGCCCTGCAGTTCCAAATTTAGATCATTGAGGTCGCTGGTAACATCAACTAAAAATGCTACATCAAATAGCCATTTCTCATCACACAACAGGGCTTTTTCCTCATGCAGCTCATCCTTCTCTTCCAGAAAATTACGAACACTTTCTTTCAGCTTCCAAAATTTACTGAGAACTTGTCCTTTAGAAAGCCAGCGCATCTCACAGTGAAGGATGAGATCACCATATTCCATATATAGCAGTTCACAATATTCTCTGAATTCTCTTCTGTTTAACCCTCTTGCTCTAATTTTATTCACACACTTTACAACTGGCATCATACCATGCTTCAAATTTAGAGTTTTTCCACACAGAGATTCTTCATGTATAATACAATGATACGTTAGTAGAGAACGACCTAAAAACGTTTCAAGTAAAGTTAAAGTCCCAGAAACTCTACCTTCCATTGACGATGCTCCATCAGTGCAAACACTGATGAGCTTACTAGAATCTAGTTGTTGATTTTCTAGACATCACTTTACTTTGTCAAATATGTCTGACCCTCTGGATTTTCCATGAAGTGACTCAAGACCGATAGGTTCTTCAAAGATGTTAAAATTACCATCAATTCCTCTTATAAAAATGCTTAATTGGGCTACGTCACACATGTCAGCGGATTCGTCCAAGGCTAAAGAAAAGAAAGAACAAGCATGAACATGGTCTTTCAATTGCTCAGTAACATCATGGGAAAGTTCTTCGATGAGTCTTGTAATTGTTTGCTTGGACAGAGCAATTTGGTTTACTTTTCTTTCAACATTCTTATCACCAAGACATTTTGCAAATTTTTCGAGACAGGGCTTAACAACTTCCTCTCCATCAGAGAAAGGCTTGTGTTTTTTTAGCCTCCAGCATTGCCACACTTTCACAACTTCGTTTCACAAATATATGTTGTCTCTTCAGTTTTTCTTCTAATTCAGCTTGATGTTTTCTATAGTGTCTGTTAAGATCATGTCTTTTATTATCTGAGAGAATGCTTTCACAAACAATGCACAAGGTTTTCCTGAAGGCCCCTCAATAAATAAGAACTCATTTTCCCACAGTTCGTTAAACTGGCGCTTGCTATCACCTTCTGCTCATTTTCTTTTGCAAAGTAATGGTTAACTGACTGTAAAAATAATTATCTCAAAAAGTAAAGCTTATTATTAAATAATTTATTTAAATTATTTTATCGTTTTAAACATTATGAACATTCAAAAACAGTTCTACGAGTTTAAGATAAGATTCCTGTTTTCATGAAGGCCTAATAACAGTTCTATAAGTTTAAAATTCATATATTTTTTTTTCATAGAGAGTTTTCGTCTTTCTCTCTCTCATAATATATTATGTCCAATGAAATACGAGATCGCTTCCTGCCATAAAAAAGTCGATCAGCTGGCCATCACACACACACACAACCCAAACATCCTCATTACGAAAGCTTTGCTGATGATCAGTTACATTTTAGGAATAAACCTACGATACGTAAATAAAAAGGAAAGATATTGTATGAAAAAAACATAAAAACACACCCATACAAATACACCGAATAATTGCAGATTTCAGTAATCAGCAAATTAGGGGAGCGGGCAAGAACTTGACATACGCGTTCAAAATGAAAAAAAAAATTATTTTTAAATTTACAGAACTATATTAAGCCTTTATGAAAACAGAAATCTTATCTTAAATTTAAAGAACTGTTAATTTTGGTCCTCGTTCCGAGTGATCCTTTTGGGCATTGAACCAAAGCAGAGAAGAAACAACCGAAAACGGTCTTTTCAGGTGAACATCCCTTAATGACGTCAGACCGTCTAAGTGTTTAGAAAAAGAGTTGAAAAATCACCTTAAAAGTTTGTATAAATTACCCTCTTAGATTTAATAAAAATAAACAAATAAATTGCATTTACTGTTAACAAGAAACTTGACGACAGGAATTCGCGACGCGTCACAGATATATAAAAGGGTGTCTTAACTGCCATCTCCGGCACATTCGTAGACTCCAGACAGGTTAAGTTTCCCAATGCGTCAAGAGAGAGAGTTTCCTTGAGTTTTATTCGAAAAAACTCAAAGCGAAAAGAACCTCTTGAAGCTCTCGGCGTGTCACTAATTGTTCTTAGACACGCTGTTCGTGTGCAATTAGCGCGCTCCATCTTCGCGCCACTGACACGCGGTGAGCATCGGCAGATAAATGGAGACTGACAAGCAGCGGAGTGAAAAATGAAAACACGTCAAAGAATTCCAGATGACACTTGACAAATCTTAGCAAATACTTTGCAAGAAACTAACTTCAGTTCGTAAGAGGATTTATGGGAGCACTTTGCTCGGGAAACGAGAACTTGTAGTTCACAAAAAGGCAACAGAAAAAAAGGGGGGTCCAGAGAGCGTTAGAGGGGAGGGGGTACGATGGAATGATAAAAACAACCTTGAATTAAACATGGAAGCGTTTATGACGCTGTAAAAGTTTGGTGAAAAATGCCGCGTGAAATTGCAGCGAGTCAATTACGGGCGGTCCCTCCTGCACGTGCTTGACAACGTACGGAGAATTGTGGAGGCGGGGGGGGGGGGGGAAGAGGAGAGGAAACCCGAGATAACGCAAGCACGCGGTTTAAATATTGTCGTTGCGATGCACGCGTGTTTGAAAGGCTATCAACGGAAGAAAGAAAAGAAAAAAAAAAAAAAAGAAATATTCGCGGCTCAGACGGTGCTGATAAAAAGGATATTGCACAGAAAGAGGTTGTGGCTTCCCTTAATCTCTCCGAAACAGCTGATGGGAAACATTAAAAGCGTTTTGGGTTGGACAAAGCACATTACATCATAATCAGATTATTGGAGCATCTTCTTATTTAAAAGATGCGTCTTTTTTTTCTTTGTTCAGCTTCTTCCTGTATCAATCAGAGGTGTAATATGTGTTGAGGTCTTTACTTCCAACGAGAGGTTGCTTTAAAAACTCCCGGATAGTTTTCATTTAAAGGTCTAAAGGCAAAGGACGCAATAATGGAGACAAGCAAGCTCTTTTCTGTGATTCATTGTTACGTAAACAAAACCATCTGAGCATGCGCGTATTCTTGTTTTTCAGTTGTTAACTTAAAAGCTGTCTGTTTTACAGGTGACGTAAAATATGACTGCGATGATTACTGGAAATGGTTTGTTGGCAAAGATCTGGAGTTTCTTAATAGCTGTTTCTTGGGATACGCACCGACTATAGAAAACACTCAAAGGAAAATAGCTGTAAGACAATGTTCTCTAGGAAAAACAATGTTAGTGCCCTCTGAAGGACACAAGAAAATTGACTCGGCTACTCATCAGAGCAATAGAATCCGATCTTTTTTGTAAGCAAACTCGAATGTTGGCAACTAGCCAAAGAATTCGTTCCTGCAGCAGCGACAATCGCCAAGTGTCTCGCGCGTCTTTGCTCTCTCTCTCTCTCCTTAAGACCCCAACCGCATCGCTAATTTCAGAATGCATCTATTGATCTCTCAGAGCAATAAATGCATTCTTTGTTTCTCGCGCTTGCTGACCACATCGTCGTTAGCGCAAATAATTCACTATTTGCGCTAACGCAAATTATCTAAAGCCACTGGATAATTGGGTGTAATCGCGGGGGTCGCTGATCTTAGCTTGACGGCCTTGAACGAAAGATCTCCGCTGATGGCATGATATTTAGTGGATTATTTTGAGCGATATCTGCTCACGCGTTTCCCCCCCCCCCCCAAAAAAAAAAAATAAATAAGGAAGAGAAATGTCTTTTGCAGTTGCTCATTTCCATCACCTACCGAGACTGATTCTTCCGGCCATTCGTGTGTGACCGAGGTGTGGCTTGGCTGTCAAAACGGGGATGATGATTGATGCAGTGACCTTTGATCTCCGTTCTTCGGCTATCCTATTTTTTTTTATTTACACCTCATTTTCCCGATTCCAGTCGACAATTATTCCAACCACCCTTCTGCCTGCTCAGCTTTGATTTCTATTTTTACTTCGTTTCCACTTACGTCATCGCCACGACCTTTCTGTTTTGGCCCTTTAGCAGAGCGGTAGTTTTGTTTGTTGAGCAAGCGTGACCTACGTCGAGGCACACGCCAAGAGGTTAAACAGTCGTTGATGTGTCGTATCTCATTTGTCCACACACCGCAATTTCTTAAAACGGTAGAAACTCGCTGAATGAGCCACCGGGAATATACCGTGCAGTTGTCAAGGGAACAAGCGATTATCACAATGGGGGTGTCAAGGACCGCTTATCTATTACCAGCTTTCCTAAAACAGCACGAGCTACAACACTGCGCGCTTTTAAAGAAGGTGCGTGGATGCTTGGAAAAGTGAACGAGTATTAAGAATTTGGAGTTTTCTTTTTTTATAGGGAGTGTCATGTCTCCCCCAAAGTAAGTTCTTTCTTAAGCAATTGCTTTATTTTTCTTAAATTTCCTAGACGGATGTCCCAAAGAAATCCTTTTTGCTGCTGGGAGCGATGAGGTTTTCACAGTTTCATTCCGAGTTGTTTCTGCACATGCGCAGAGGAGACAAACTCAGGTTTTGGAAGTTCCAGCAACCGTTTCAGCTTCGGGACCGTTTTTCAAGCAACTGCTTCACTTCGACTTCTCTTTCTTCTTAGATATGCTCTTCTTGTAATTAATGCATTTATCTAAACGGGTGCTCCTTAAACAGCGGGGAGAAAAAAAAATATAATAGTCGGTGAATTAACCGTTTCTAAGAAGTATTTTTTACGAGTGAGTGCCAAGCGGGGCTTGTTTCTGGAAAGGTGGGCTGAGTCATGAGTCGATGCACGAAACTGCCTCCCCCTCCTCTGATCCCTAGTTCCTGGTAACACATCCGCATACACACACACAAAAATGTACACTCGTCTGCCTACGGGATGCTCTCAATGGAGAAAGCGACGGCTACAAAATGCTGCCAACAAAGTCATTTCCGGGAAGAAATTACGATTTGGTGACACGACCTCGTTGTACTAAGAGCCGTCGACGGAGCAAACACCGCCAGTGTGGATGCTTGCCGCACAGAAGAACGTGAAGATGGAGGTCGTGTGTTACGGATACTGGAACATGTAAGTTACTTTCTTTAACCGTCCACGTGCTCCAGGATGCGGAGCTTCGACACTCGCATAGCGTTCTCGATGCATTTGTAGCATTTAGGGGTCACGTGATATTGCAGTGCGGTCATCAATTGCACCTGGCTTAGCATCCGTGCATCTCAATCCTCTTAGAGTCGCCAGAAGTAACTGAATCTTGAAGGAAAGCCGTAAGTCAGTTGCCGGAGAAACACTCGCTTGCCGTTAGCAACATTTAAGGTCACCAAATGCCTCCCAGGCTTGGCGGAAATGCTCAGCACTTCGAAAGTAATTCCTTCTTTCTCTCGTCTGTGCGAAACAGAAGCTTTTAGGGATCGTTACGCCGTGCTGGAGGGAGAAAAGAAGAAAGTCGAACCGGAAAGAATGTAGAAATAATCCGACGGGAGGATAAACAGGAAAATAGTTCAGTCTTCGCTCTCTTGAAGTGTGATGGAGGGACCGAAATTGCCCTGAAGGACGCAAAGAATTTTTCCGATTGACGAGCTGAGAGCTAATGCGTCATTGCAAATTCTTTGATCCACCCTTCTGCCGATTTCGTTCCAAGCAGATCCCCTCATTAGCGAGTGTTGAATAATTAATGAGTCCGTCTCGAACTTCTGTGAATCAATTATTGCAAGGACATCGAAGGCTCTTCCTGTTTATGGCATCACTGCTCTAAATCCACCTCCTGGAAAATATTTCATCATCGGTCACATTTCTAAGACCGCAGCGACATCCACTACATAATTCTTGTAAGAGATGAAAGAGCAAGTTTTTGTAGTTCTTTCTCGTTATGTTACAGAGAAACCACTAAAAGGTACATAATGGAATGACCTGGCCTGAGAGGTTATCGTACTCACTTTCCAAAACTAGTTGAATGACAGGAATACACTTGCCATACGTTGGGAACCACTGATTTGGCAAAATGGAAAAAATATATCAACGCCTTGTAAATCTATTTTGTTTCGTAGATCTGCTTGAAAAGCAAGAAACGACGTATACCCAATTTCCAATCAGGAGAAAGGGTTGTTTCGTCCTCGGATATCATTCTGTTCAGCGTTGTTAAAGCCATCATTAGAACGGTACTGTTTTCTCCTGGGGGGGGGGGGGGGGCGTAGTTTAATAACTGTAAATCCACAAATATTAACAGTTCGAAGAAACTGAGTTGACCGGTGTGTGACTATTTCGCGTAGCCGCAAGGTTGGACTCTGAGATCGGCATCAGTCAAAAATAATTTCCGGTGGTCGCTATTCTTGCATTCATTTTATCCTGTCTCTGAATATTGGATAATTTTTCAGAAAACCCTTAGCTAAGGTTACCGATGTCTTTGATTTTGTAATCGTTGATCTACCACTTTATTCGTTATCTTCCCCCCCCCTCCAATTTTCAATGGAAGTTGGTGCTGTTGTGTCAATACCAGACTTCGTAAACCAAGTTGATAGATAAACCGATGTTTTGTTTTTAATGTGATTGTGTGTGCTCATTTCAATGCGATAATAGGTCAACAAAGTGATTTGAGTGACTATGAACATGAGGTGATAGTTGGCGCTATTCGTTCCGGTTGAAATATTACTAAAACGTGTATCCCACCGATACTTCGGCAGCATAATCTAGAGATGGACTGAGGTATCAAGAAAGAAATATTCATATGACAAGAAGTTCTTTGGCTGGAGATAATGTCAGGAAAGAACAGCCGAACCACAAAGGGTCAAGTGGCGACGCAATACAACAGTGGGCTTAAGGACTCCGGAAGAAATGGAGCGAGCTTCTGTTCCATTTGCTCCACGCTGATGGTTTCATATGAATCAATGGAGTCCTTCTGCTGGTTGATTCGCTATTAGATAGGTACACTAATAAACTGGGCCCTCGGTGTTTGTACTTTTTTTTTTTTTTTTTTTTATTCGAGGAGCACGCGTATTGCATGCAATTGCCTCTCAAGGATGACCTTTATCGAAGCTACTTCGCTTCCTTTTTTTTTTTTTTTATTTAATTCTTTTTACGTTCGCATAAGAATAGTTCGAAGCTGTCCCATTGATAATAAATTTCGCCAAACACGCAGGTTTTATTTTCGGCATCAAAAAAAACCTTTTCAAAAGAAACCTTCTCTAAAAAAAACAACAAATTCCAGAACCCCCACATTTAAAAGATTTATTGTGTAGCACTGAAACAACACAAACAAAACGCAGCGCAGGCCTTCGAAATAATGCTGTGGGCTAACCTTTTTTGAACCTTTATCGATTTCTAAGAAGAGCAGCGGAGCTGACAAATATGAAACTAAATTTAATGCAAGATCTTGGAAGGACGAATCGAATCCATAAATGGAAATAGAAATCGGAGGACGGTAATAAAATAGTATCTTACATCGGAGAATCGCAGTATACAGAAGTGCAGCAAAAAGTACACACTTGCGTACTTTTTGCTGCAACACAAAGGATGAGAAAAGATGGCCTTGCAAACCACTGGAACAACCCAATTAATGCGAGGTTTAATTAGCCCGGGATTTCGCAATGGAACTGCAGCAAACGTTTGTTTGTGTGGGTCGCCTACGCAACTTCTCTAACAGACTACCATGCTGGATGAACTCCCTGGGAATCTGTTTCGCGCATCTTCCATTTCCTTGTCGCATCCCTCGCAATTTGACCGCATCACACAACTGCATCCCAGGTAATCTGATCGAATAGCATCTCTCTCTCCGCCCCCGATCAAGCAGCCGACACTAACTCTGGCCGCGTTCTCGTGAGGCACGTGGGTGGAATATGATTCCCAGGCCAATGAGTTCCTTCTACAGAAGCTTTTTTTTTTCTTCCCTTAGGGATCTGCCTTTCCTTCTCTCTTCGTCTATTCTTAAAAGTTCTTAAACGCGAGCGAAGAGAAAGGACGTTGACCTGTTGATAGAATAAATAGATCGAATGCAGTCCCCGGGAAAGATGCTACAAATGGGCGTGCGTGGGTTAACCTTTCCTCGGATTCAATTAGAAATAAGACGATCTTCGCCTAACCTTTTCTTTATTAACAGTGTTTTCTCGATATTTCCAATCCACTGTCTCCGAATCGATCCATATTGTCGGAAGAGATGCGTTCTATTCAGAGAAACGAGCCGGCTTCAAATGTTTACTTATTACAGGTGGATTCAACTGACGAATAGTTAATTGTTGCAGGTGAATGTCTGAGCTATTAATAAAAATAAATAAAACCACGTTGGATTACATCCTGGCCTTGCGAAGGCTCTATTACGTACGAGGTCATGACCTTTCGAATTCATCGACTTCTGTTTTAATTCGTTTGAACATCGTTGACCTTCAAGATCGGCTGCAGAGAGTTCTACACACAGCCACAAATCAAGGGAACAGTGTACAAATATTTATCGGGGTCATAAACTAAGTAATTTTCAGTACGTTGCTTCCATTTGTCCGGGGATGAAATATGATGACGTAATCCGCGTATTTCTCAGTCTGACTTGATGGTTTGTTTGTGTCATGAATGCATACTATACAATGATTTTTTTTTTTTTTTTATTAACACGCGCTTCAACGTGACTTCATAAAATACGCGATTGTTAACCAACAACATACAAGGCAACAATAGTTGAAATTTCAAAGCATTGTTTGCTTTTAGATTTCCAAGTTTTTAATTTTTTTTTTCCCACTATGCAGTTATTCTGCTAAACCGGCGTGGTTCTGAGACTGCGCATGATCAAAATGGATGCTTTCGTTCGCATTCTCTTCTTTATTTTACTGTTCCCTGATTAAAAATTCTTTTTATTATTTTATTCCAGGCTGCCTAAGTGCCTTTGATTAGCCGCCTTGTTGGCACCGATAATTTTATTGCGCAAATAGCTTTTGCGGGAGGGAAGAGAACTATACTTTCGGAAGCGTGCACACTGCGCAAAAAAAAAAATAAAATAAAATAAAATAAAAATAAAATATTCTGCAGCTATGTTTATTATTAGCATTGCATTTCAGCTGCACTGCATGGAGACTACCAGATACGTGACAGACGTAATTATCCTATTTCCATCACGTGACCTAAGTTAACGAATTTCGGTCGGGAGCTTCAGAAACGAACGTTTCTGAAGCTCCCGACCTGTTCCAAGTAGGGAATATCTCTCTTCACGCGCATCCTCTCGACACTTCCTGTTTTATAGTGTCTCCTTAGTGTCGGTGAATTTTTCATGAGACTTGTGTGACCCTCCGTCCTGCAAGAACAATAATAGTTCGTGGCCGTAAATCACGGAGGGTTTACTCAAAGCTCGTTAATACCTTTTATCGGCCTCGTCTTTCGCAATCCCAGTTTGTTGTGTCTTCTGTTTTCAGTTGGCCCGAAATCTTTTCTTCCCATAGTAAGACGTCATCGCAAGAAAACCAGTTGTGATAACCTTGAGTCACACATAGATGGCGCTGCGAACCATGTTATCACCGACCGTTCCTTGACGTTTAGCGGAGTTTTTTTTTTTAACCTTCCTCGAAGCCCGTTTCTTGAAAGATGCCTATCAGATTACAAAGTAGCCAAAATCTCTCTCTCACAGACATGCCTATCCCACGCGTACACATAAAACCAGCGAGGGAGCGTATATATTGGTAGACAGAAGCTATGTTATCGCAGACAATCTTTAACTACATAACACATCTTGTCATAGCACCATTAGGGAGTTGAGGACGTGTTGTAAGGCGATAAATAGGTCGGTGCATGATACGCCCGAAATGTTTTGGTAGCTTAGTTGCATGCGAAATTGCTTTTAGAAGGGGGGAGAATGCCTCCCCTATCTTAACGCTTTTGCATGATGCTTGACATTAGAATAGTCATGTGATTATGCTTCTTTGAAGTCCAAAATTTCTTCTTTATTTCAATTTCTCATTCGTGATTTTTCCTAACCACAAACTTCTTTTGCTGCTGCCTGCTAACGCCACAAATTTCGTAAGTGTATTAAATATCGGTATGCAGATTTGTGATTGAGATACACCGCACTGTTTGTGTACTTGCAGTGGTCAGAGCCCCCTACCGGACAAGGAAAAGACAGCAGGATTTCGCCACAAACAGTTAAGTGATATTTCTTCTATTTAATGAACACATTTCTACATATTTTTTTGTTTGTTTGAATTGTTTGCATGCTTCATAAAATATCACCGAGAAGATCCTTTAAGAAAGAGAAGATAATTAACGGGAGGACATTCAACCACAATCAGTAATAGATTAGCGGCACGTCTGGAAACATGGTCATGCGTAGTACAACCTGGTCTCTACATGTCAACGGTGTCACACTGGCCAAAATGCATTACCAGTTTAGAGAAATTGACGTTGGGTTTTTGTATCCATGTTCGAATACATGAGGGTATTTCAATAAACAAGCAAATCCCAAAGGCATTTTATTCTAATTCAGGAGGTCCGCATGGCTGCCCGGAAGATTCCACAGCGCAATACAAGAATTTTAGCTTTTCTTCTTCATCTACTGTCGTACACATAATTACACGCATATAATCAATAAACACAGGAGATGGCGTCACTTAGTTACTGCACCGCCTCTCATACAGCAAAGTGGCAGATAATGCTCTCAACTACCGCGATGATAAGAAGTGGAGAACGAAACTTAGGAATGAAAGAACCCCTCACACATTTCCGTGAACACACTGCAAAGTTGTTAGAAAATTTTATTTATTTATATATTCTAAATGCATTATTTATTCTATTGTGAGGATACCATAAATAATTCGGTATCATCCATAAAGAATCTTATATATGCGTTCCAGTTTTTATATTCTCAATCCTGGTCTTCTATAGGAGTGAAGCCCTATGGTTTAAATCTAATAAACAAACGTGACATCCGTGTGTGTGTGTGTGTGTAGCTTTAATCCTTAGCTTTTCGAGGTGGCTACGCGTTGAGGGTTGTGAGTATACCTGGACTATTTGGCCCTGTACAAAGGTCATGTAGATATGACCTTTCCTTCTGGATTGATTATACTGTCGTCTTACACAGTATAAACACAGCAGGATTTGGTCTTAAATACCTCAGTTTAAACCTGCTTAGTTCTCTTAAGTCTTTTTTTTTAAATTCATATTGCCTACTAGTATTTACTTTGTTATTTTGCCTTTTTTTTCCTAGTTGCCTCTGCAGTTCTTTCATTCCTTTATAGCCGCTTTCCGTAGCTACACCAACTGCACCGCGAATCATCAGTGAACTTTAATTAGTCCCTTGATTGTCTAAATTGGGATCTTCCGTGTCTACGCACGTCTGTTTTCAGTGTGTATCCTAATGGCAGTTGGCTCCAACCGGGACTGAATCCTACAGACAATAATTAATTTTAGTGGAAATTTACTAGTACTTGAATAATTAATATTATTATCCCCACACACGCACGCTACATTTATGCTGTCATTTATCAAATTCCCATGTGCTGAGTGTTATTTAAAAAAAAAAAAAAAAAAACTCCTAATTGTGTATAATCAGAAACTTGGTCACAAAAAAGAGATAAATTGTGAAAATGGAAGGGGGGGGGAGAGTCAACTGCAATAAGAAAATTGTGCTGCTATAAGACATTCATAGAAGATTAGATTTAGGATTTAAAAAATATCGAGAAGCGAAGATTAACTGAAAGATTGGTTCATTTGATGTATTAAAAATAATGGCGTGTTACAAATGCACGAGAAACGATTTCGCTGTTATTAAATGGGGATTTCAGGCCAAAAGGGCTTCTGGCTGGTCGGAAGAGCAAGTTCTCGAGGTATGCAAAGATTCTTAGTTTGCACGCGTTGGAAGATTAACACACACGAAAGAGGGGGGGGGGAGTAGAAGGGAAAGACAGAACCTAATAGACCTTCATAAAAAATTACAAGTTAAAATAGCAGAGAATAAAATAAGTAACGCGTCCATCCCACAGTTAATGAAGGAGCTTTCGTTTTTCCTTATTAGCCATTTAATTCTTATTAGTGTCGCCATTACTTTCCTCTCTGTTTCGCTTAGAACGAAGTTATTTGTCTGATTCACGTTAGTCTTTTTTCTTTCACGCCATCTCCCTCCCTTTTCATTATCCTCCGTATGCAACATCTTCCTCACAACGATGCCCCTTGAAAAAACAGATGACTTTTTCTATTTCAACATCTTTTCTGCTACGTAAGAGAACCTCCATATCGTCCTCCCGAGTAACTGATTTTCTTAATAGAGAATTCCTATCGTTTACAAAGATGGTGTTGTTGTCCGTGTTGAAAATGCATATTCCACAGTCGCCTCGCCTCCCCTCTACTTTGCATACGGAGCTTCATTCGATACAAGTTGAATCCCTCCTGATTAGTTTCGATTTCTTCACACTTAACCTTAGCTATGGAATACAGGAGAAATCGATGGATCGCGTGAATCAAGTGAATCTCGTAATGTGGTCATTTTCATTGTTTGAGATGATTAGCCATAGTTCGGTCGATCTCGGACTTGCATATATATTATTCAAGATAGTAGGAATACCTTGAGTGGAAGAGCAAATCTAGCTCTACAGAATGATGTATTAATTTTTTCTTATGGTCTGAATTCTATGAGGCGATAGCATTCAGTCCACACGGATCGTGGAACTACAGAAGTTAATGACGTACCATCTAGTTTTGTAGTGATTTGGATGTAACGGGTTTTATGTACGAAGTTAGTGACTAAATCTTGATCAATGATGCCTCCGAGTTATTTAAAAGAGAGGAGATGCCAAATCACTGCTTACCTTTTTAATCCATTCAGTTTATAATAATAAAAAAAGCATCTAAAATGAAATGACCACAATTTGAAGAAAGTCCATTGGAGGTTTCGATGTATTCACTGACTAGAATCAAGTTCCGGTCTCTGAAGCAGACAAATGGTTTTCGTTCCCAGAAGAAACTCGAACTTTTAATCTCTTACCTCGGACCAATCGACCTTGGAACACACATACAAAAAAAAAAAAAAATACTGGTTCGGATTAGTCAACTTGATTTTCGTCTCCGTACGCAGCAGAAATACACTCCATTGCAGCGATGCTGAAAAGTGAGAGTGGCTACCTACCGATTACCTCAAGTTTTACATAGAATACTTTAAGATATGAAGAAACTTCTTTTATAATGAAAAGTAAAAGAGACCTTTTATAAAAATTTTATAAAATATAATATTTTATAAAAATTGAGACGGTCTGAGATCATCAAGCTAAAGAAAAGTATCAGGAAGGTCAAATGCAGTGTGTAAAATTTCCAGTGAAGTAGACGTAAGTAAAACATCTTTGGCGCGAGGCCTGCAAGAATGTTGCTCGTTTCGTTTTTTAAGTTGAAATATTTATGGACATCTAGAAGGCACGATCGTGTCAGCCAACTGCCAAATGTGGACTTGCAGTTGCTATGGTAACATTACGTCACACTCGTCATCAAACGAAACCTATATACAGGTAACCCTCGTATAACGCGGATGTTAGGTTCCACAAAAATGCCACGTTATATAAATCGCGTAATGCGAGACTCAGATCACATAGAAAAAGTAGGGTTAGGTTCCGAAATCGTTTTTTTTTTTTTTTTAAGATTATATAAACAATGACATACCAACAAAAATATATCTTTATTTAATTCAGGTAATTCATGTAAGTTAAGAAAACTATGAAACAAATACATAGTATAAAATTATAAATTGTGCGTCAACTTCATTGCACATAATGCATAAATGTTTTAGACAAAATAAAATAGTGCATATTTTAATCGTCATCACTCTCTTCAAAACTAACATTTCGTAGATGTTCTTTATTTACGAGTGGCCGGAGGTCATCATCACTTGAAATCTCTTGGATTTCAAGTGATGATTTCATTTCTATAATTCTCATTGCATACTTCGGCTGGTTTAGTTATCAAGAAGTCAGTAATAAGACCTTGCTTACCACTATGCTGCAATTTTTTATTAAGTTCATAACATGGAGCTAAACAAATATCCAATCGTCTCGTGAATTTCATGGAGCGCTCCATTCAGGGATCATTATCCGTAAAATAACTTTCTTGCCAAGTCCAATCCTTCTGCGAATTTCTTTAAACTGAATTCTTTAACGGATTCATCACAATCAGAATCTCCGACAGAACTTTCCCCGCCATTTGGTTCGACGTCATCTATCAATTGTACCAGTCCCTCCTCATTGAAATCTGTTTCCCCATCAATCAATTCACTATCGAAGAGATTGAACCACTTATGAAGAAGTTCGCGAAGGTTGAGTCTCATGTGCTGATCGAAACCTAATGTATCTTCAGTCTTGTTCAATTGTTACCTTTGGCAGTTTACAGTGGGTGGGTTTATCCCTATTAACAAACGCGTGTACCGCAAAAGCGCTCCAAATGGCCATTACTATAAAAAGATTTTTTTTTATATAAAAAAAAGCATTACATATTGTATGTAACTCAGCAGAAAATAAAGTGCTCAGCTCGAGATGAACACATACTTATGATTTTTAATGCACTTTCCTGACAGAAACGAGGACAATTTTCAACAATAAACACTTTATACGGTTGACGTACATGAGTACTAAAGGGTGTTTCATCATCATCAAATTCCTGCCATGTACCCTCAAGGGGTGTACAGGATATGATAGTACTACACGAAAGGGTGTTTCCCCTAATAGAAATTCGCTACTTATAACTACGTGTGCGATACGGGCAGACGCAAATTTAACGAAGATAAAATTTGATTCTTAAGTCACGCGGTAAAAATAAAAAATAAAATAAAAAAATAAAATAAAATAAAGGGTTAGTACAATTTGTAGACCGTGTTTTTTTTTTTTTTAAACCATGTTGTATAAGTACAGCGTTGAACAAGGGTTATAACGCGCTTTTTTTTTTTCGATATAACGCGCGTTATATCGAAACCGCGTTGTATGGAGATTTTGAAATGCTCACTGTACATTGCGGATATTTCATTTATAGATTAATTTTTATACGCATTCAAATTTCTCTTCCTAAAGAGGAATTACACACCGAAAGAGAACTCGGCAATGTTTCATAAGCCGCCACATCTGATAATTCAAAATAGTGTGAAATGGGAAACGCGTATACGGAGCATTTGTCTCATTTCTACAATCCAACTATGCAATCAACTAGGTTGGATGTCTGTCTGTACGTTGTTGTGACCGACTGGATCCTGCATGCGCGCCACGAGTGCAATTGAATAAAAACATCTCGTGTAAGTTTCGATACATAGGAGAAGGGAGGGATGTTGGCAACTGAGAATCATTCTTCACAGGAGATGAAGCTACGACTAATGTCCTTCTCGAAATATCAATAGAAAACGCTCTTCAAATGTTAACGTGATCGCTCGTGTTCGGATATGCCAAGAACAGAAACCTTACAGCGATCCGCGAAATACGAATTGTAACTTTGAGTTTTCGTATTTCTGTGATTCTTTTAATGCTGAACAACCAGTGTATTTATTTTTCTATCCATGACGAAGCTTTTCTGTGCAATTTCGCGCATTTCTCTTCCTTACATCGCAATCACCACCAGCTGAATAAATCCAACGAAGGGCTAACAGGGCATTCATCGAAAGCATTCCCCCCCCCCCACACACACACACTTGTCTTCGTTCAGGGCGGAGGAAAAGATTAAAAATAAATAAGACGACGTCAGTCGCTTGTGGTGATGTTTCCAACTGTGTCTCTTTCCCGCGCCTCGTGCAACAGCGCAGCCCACTGTTTCAGGCATCGAATTGCACTGCCCCTTGGTAACGGATTCTTGCCGACGAGCTCTTCGTCACACATCCAAACTTTCCCGCTAGATAGCGCTGGCTTCCTTCACGTGCGTCGACTGATAACTCGAAGAGCAGTACAGCCGTCAATTCCCCCTTTAAAGGCGGGAGTGCGCGGCAGTTGGGATGATATTGATTACCTCGATGCGTAGTGCTAAAAGAGAGACGGTCCCCGATGTGTGGGAGGATCAGCTGTGAGGATGTCGTTCTCGAACAAGGAAAACCTCGCTATTTCGTCTGCAACTTCCGGAAGACTGGTGCGTCGAAAATTCATCGTTCACACGGCACTGCGGTGTTGGCTTGATCGGAGCGGATATTCGTCAGGGGGAAGTGAAAAGCGCACGTGAAAACCTTTTGTTTGCGTGAATCCGTGTTTCTCGGAATGAAGGTTCGCACGGAATACTCTTGACGATCGGTGGATGCCAAAGGTCATGACAGTGCTCAACCCTCGATGTGTTAGCGACCACTGACGGTGCACGGAAAGAATCCGTAAGCAAAACTTCGGTGAAGATTAGATTCAGTGCACGTCGTTTACGGTAGTGAACTTCACAAAAGCTGCGACCACCTTCGAGCTGAGAATCGTGCCAAGATGGAGGAAGAGTCGGTGCTGCCGAGGAATTTCAGTACGAGTGTCCTCCGGATCAAAAAACAGAGGGCGACCTTTTGGGAGCGACTGATGGGAGCAGATTCAAGACGGGATCTAACAGGGTAGGATAAATTTCTTACAATTTAAAAAAAGAAAAAAAAGATTTCTTCCGCTAGCGATATTACGGGCCGCACGTGGTGGTGCTAATTATTCCTCTCGCCTCTCCTCAGTTGCAGCCCAGGAATGCTAACGAAGGGAACTACATTAAAATCTCATTTCCACATCGCCCTCTCTCCCTCCACCGATTCTCTTCTGCTGCTTAGTTAATGTTTCTGCATTTTTTATTTAAATAACCTTGAAGGTCACGTGCTTGCGGGTAAATTGAGATAACAACATTTTGTAGCCCAGACGCCTTTTCCAATGTTCTCTCCAATTATTCTGGCTGCTCAGATGGTGTATCGCAACGTTATGTGTGCAGCAGTTGTTTGTTCGTTCGTTCTCCAGACAGCACAGCACAGCTGCGCATCTTATCGGTCTACAAATAAACGTCCAAAGGTTAAAAGTATTTGACGATAAAAAAAAAAGACAAAACAACTTACTGAAATTCCCACCGCCACATATTGCTATCTTGCAATTCTAGGCAGAAAAAAAAAAAAAAAAAATTCACCCTAAGTAATGGCACGCAAAATGTTAAGTAATCCTATATCGATGGTGGAAATCCCTATTTTTAGCTGTTGTACGTTAAGAAAACTCGTTATGCTGCATACTTTGGCTTCTGATGCTGCAGTAGAAGGACTCAAAGGTTCAGCTGCAATCGGTGACCAGCGCACCTCTTCCTAAGCCTATTTTCAGCCACTTCCAGAGTTAGTCCGTTTGGCGCAGGTTTAATGCTATAACTTGGCAAAATCGACTGTGAAGCACGCAGGTGTGTGTGTACATATACACACCGTTTAAAATTGGGAAACATCTCTCATCTAGCACGCTGTAGGAATGTACTCGGATCCTTCGATGGTGAGGGGGGAAATAAATTTAGGACTAAACAGCTCCATCTACTTAAGGAGCAAAAAGACATGAATCCATTTCTTTTTTTTTTTTAAAAAACCTGGAATTTATGTAAGATTTTAAAAGGAATGATTTCTTTATCATGTGGTGGTATTTGATTAATAACGACGCTACATGTTTCATCAAATGTGTTGTCATTTATTAGAAGAATTGCTTTGTGTAGTAAAAAAAAAAAAAAAACAATAACTTCATAGCAAAAATTGTAATCGGCATTTAGACCACATTGCTGTGTTAGTAATTCTTGAAGTGATAAGCAACGTGTGTGTGTGCTAAGAAAATAAGCATCCGTTTTTTTATCATAAAGTTAATAATGTTCCGACATCTGACCACTCAAACAATTTTTGTGTCATCGCTACAATTCTTGTTGTTGAATACACCAATAAATGTTTGATTAACCGAGTGGAACATCCTTTTTCCAGCCGATAAAGTGTGGATTCACATCCCTGCTGTGAGCCTGGATGTAAATGATATTTATCCCCCAGTGTGAGATTTCTGTCACGTTTATTGGAGGCCTGAAATAGCCTGGAAAAAGATCCATCGTTCGATCACTACACTAATGAATAGATTAACTTCAATCCACTCGCCGTACTAAACGTACAACAGGTTAACAACCTTTTGTGGGTGATGAAAATATATATAAACAAAAATCATAGGGTGCGGTCGACAGTCGAGTCCCTTGAGTTTGTTTTACGGACCTTACGACATATATTTTCCTAGCAAACCGCTCTTTTTCTGTATAGTTAAAAGCTAATTATTTCATTTTAATATTTAAAAAAAATTTAGCAAATAACCAATACATATTACACCTGTGCAATCATAAATTTATTAGCACCCTGATGGCTAATTGTTGGGCCTTTAGGATTCCGGATGTAAATTATCCCCCAAGGATAAAAAAGGTTACCGACCCCATCATTGACAACTGCTCTTGTTTTCACGCACAAAGTCTTTTCTGGATTGTTTTTGTCGATTATTCGCGTACAAAATTCAGAATTATTAACTTTCATTAAAAGAATTTTTTGTTCTTCTGATATCACCTATGCTGTTACCTAGCAACAAGATGTTAATGATGATTTAAATGACTCGAAATTCCAAGCACTCCTGATAAACAATCGTGACATTCAGAGCAGAATGTGTCATTCTTCGCTAATAATCTCCAAGTTCTAAGAATACGTCACAATAGGTAGTCTAAAAAGGCTGTCAAGACGTATCTAACGAAATCCCTGTTTTCTGAGAGTTGGTGGGAAAAAACTTTACTGGAAAAGTGAAATAAACCAAGGAATGGAATTAGGGATTAGTCTGCATTTAACAAACAGCATAGCGAAATAACTGTGCTTCTCTGTGTAAGGGGAGAGGCTTACGTGTTGGAGTTAAGACCAAGGGATTTACATTAGTCGCAGACATCTTTCAAAGGTAGTATTTGTCAGTAAGGATAAAGACTAAGAAAGACGATGTTCTTGGAAATAAGTAGGTGGGATGTGTGCTGTCGCTCTTACAGAATCGCTAGCAAGGAAATGCTCATAGAAAACTGCTTCGTATTGTTTTTAAGATGCTGTAGAAGAGACGGATTTCTGTTTCTATTCCTTGGAAGCGGTTTGATGCAAAAGAACTACTGACTGCTGTAAAAGGCAACGAGCTCCAGGCTTTCTTTCTGCCATATCGTGAACTTGCCAAAAGTAGCTCAACATTACGTCATCGGCCACTTGTGACACACGCAGTCTTTTATTGCATGCAGTAATATTTTCTTTGCAATCTAGATTGGTTCAAATATTCGGGTTAATTACTTAAATATGTTTTTGAATTATTAGCAAATATAAAGCGCCTCTTAATGAACTTCTTGGAAAACAGTCGTAAAATGCGCGCAATAGGCTGTCCATAAACGAAGTTCTGGTTTTACACTCTCCTACTAAATTGCAAAATATCCTTTCTTTGTATTTTTGCATATATTTTCATCTTCTGTTGCAGCAAGGAAATGTCACGCGTTATTCCCACGCGTAGAGAATTTACAACTTCGCTTTTACCATCAATACTTCGTCAAGGTCTTAAAACGCAATAAAAGTAACGCGACTAGATTGAGTTCAGACGTTGAAGAATTAAATGATGAACACACAACGCATTAAGTGGGGAAATGTTATGATTTTTAATGCGATATTATTGCTGACTACAAACTCGAGAATATTGTTTATGACACGCGAAATGCCTGTTTGTGGCAGCTCCCAGCTTCGTAAACGACCAAAACCAGATTCAACCAGAACCAGTGCTTCCGTCACGTCCGTCTATGTATTTGTCCTTGGAGTGGATGACTGCTGGTTTTTCATGGTTACTAATCCCATGCTAGAAATTAATGTGTTTGTGACTCTTTCTAAAGTACTGTTGATAACTAGAATGGCGATAATTCTCTGCTTCAGATTGCAAAGGCTTGCAATTTGAAACTGCAGCTGTTTTTTTTTTTTTTTTTCTCAACTGAAATGATAGAATTAATACGGCTCTTTGCAGATGAAGAAAGACTACTTTAGTTCGGCAATTTCTTTGATTGAAATCTGCAAAGAATTGTTCCTGCTGCACGGAAATATCACAGTTGCTTGAAAAATTCATTTGCCGGTTTCGGCTGTCAAAGACTGCAACCACTTACGTGCCAAATCCATCTGCAAGAGACTGCTTCAAACAAAGACGTGTGTTCTTTTCAATAGAAAATGTATACGAAGAAAAAAAAAATAGCGATAGTTAATAATTTCAAAAAAGAGTAAAGCCCCTGTTTTGATATGGACCCGACAATAGTTTCCAATTATCGAATTCGAAATAGTTTGAGCAGCTAAAAATGTAAACATTTTTAGCTGCTCATCGCAAATTTTTCCGGTTACACCATTCCTATCACGTGACACTCCTGTAATATCTGACGGTGTGAAGAGTTTTTGGCATCGTTGGGATGCTGCAGACTATTTATGCATCATTCCATCGGACAGGAGTCCTTCGCTCCTCGTACATTCATTTAAGTGGTTTTGTATTTTTATCGCGAACCATATGGAACTCCTTTTTCTAGCTTGGCGAAATGCCTGACTGCGCCTTCACCGCTTTGAGCATACGTCATTCTCAAGGACTGGGAAAGATCTACTCGAAATTGTGCTAAGAAGGGCAATAATCGCCGCATATTTGTGGAATAATTGCCAAGAAGAAGAATGACTTAACAGAAATGGCGTGGGATTTGGTGTGGAAAGAAGCAATCCACTTCAAGTTAAAGTTTTAAGGAGATGCAAACAATGACGTAAAAACCTCAATTTAAACGACTTACAGATAAACAGAAGGGTAAAGTTCACATTAGAAATTACATTTGATCCATCCCTTAGTTTAAACAATGACATGATGAGATTTTCATCACTCGCATGGCGGATGAAAACTTTTGTCCCATTCGTTCTCGATACTTCGCGGCTGCGCATCATGAACTGCAAAATATTCTCAGCAATGGGAAGAGACAATCTTGTGTTGTGTGCATCAGCACCGCCATCTCACAACGCCAATTCTGCAATGCCCTCCAAAGGTGAAAGGTTACGTCTTCATTCCGTCTCTGTGATGTTTTTAACGAATGAGTTTTTGGCACTTCGTTAGCTACTCTATCAATAGACGTGATTTGCGCTCCGCAAAATTGTCTTCTTTGTGATGTAGACTAGCGGTGTGTAGATAAGTTTTACCGTAAGGAATGATGAGGGTTGACACTCCTGATCGAGGCCCATTTCCTTCCAAATGTTCGGTGAATGCGGGATCTCCACGTGCGGAAAATTCGTTTTCTTTAAATAACTCTCGTGAATAAAGAAAATGAACGCGTGGTCGTAAGAAAATGCTAATGCGCTCGGTGACAATGCGAAAGAAATATTAAGGCATTCTAAAAATACGCCCAAGCCATCTATCGACACACGCACATGAATACTCAGGTGTTGTTTTTCCACTGAAATTACACAGCGGATGAAATCAGCTTCTGGCTGCGTAATTTCTTTTGCCTTTGATGGACAAAATCCAGATATCGCCTTGGACAGATGCCCACAAAAAGAAAGTTCTCAGAATGGGTTGAATGAACTCCGACTCCGAAAAAGAGACTCGGTGCTTGCCTTGAGTAACTAACAAATGGTTTCAAAACACACACGGACTCGGGATGAACAACTGAGGGAGTCCATTGTAATTGGATATCGCTCCGTGACATGATTCCAATTAATGCAATTGCTTGTTCTCTCACACCAGAGCATAACAGGTATCCATTACAAATCCCATTTTCTTCACTTTCTTTTTATACTAGAGTTGTTTGTTTTTAGATGTATTTCTTACGTTGACGTAAGATCGCTAATGGAATTATCTCTACTTGTTTTTTTTTTTTTCTTTTTGCAGACACTGTGAGGATCTCATCGTCACCCCGTTTGCCCAAATCCTTGCCAGTCTGAAAAATGTCCGCAATAATTATATCTGTCTCACCAACGTTGCACCAAACAAGTACGTATGGGCGCCATAATGTAAGCCTATTTTTCATTTACGATTCTTTTTTTTTTTTTTTTGCTTTACTTTCATTTTTCTGAAGAACAAAATGAGATTATCAGATCTCCTTTTTTAATTCAGAATGTTTGATTTTCAAAGAAAATAAATAAATCTTTCTCAGTAGAATATAAGATATTGTATATCCTAAGGCACATCGAGAACAGAGCGAAATGAGTGTTCAAGTCAGGGCGTTTATGCTGTGTGTGTATGAGAGAGAGATGCTATCCAGACCCATCGTTTTTATTCTCATTTCTTTGGATCACGTGACTGCCTCAATAATTTCTTTGTGTTATTAGCTTCCCGGATTAAATCCCTTCTTCCTCGCCCCTTTCAAATGTCTATTAAGCGTTTTAGTTGCATTTTAATGAGCGAAGTACAAAAATGTTCTTTTGCTAAAAAAAAATAAGACTGTCTTGGCATTGCAGCTAATGACGTGCACTCACACAAGAGGTTAATTCGACTGTGCAACAATTTATCAGGTTGAAGCTCCACGAGTTCTTTCGTAATTGTGAGAAGCTGCACACCGATTAAGCAAAAGTTAGGGGGGATATTTTGGGATGAGGAATAAACCGTTGATTTTAAAATCCCCCATCCTTTCTATTTGTGTTTTTAGAGAGGGAATAGTAATTTTTCTTTTAGTACGTATAAATAAAAATAAATCAGGTGGAATATAAATAATCCACCTGATTTATTTTTTCTTTAAATAATCAAAATTTTAATCATTTGCTTTCAGGAGTTCCAGGAGGCCCTCCAATACTCCGACCTTTGCCACCACGCCATCAAAATCTTTTTCAGGTAATTATTAACAATTTTAATTACCGTTTGATTATATCACTGACATTACTTACCAATCTCATCTTTGCTGTCTAATAATTATATGATAATAATAAATATATAATTTATATTATTACTGATATGGTGTATTTATTTTATTATGTATAGTTAATATAATTCTTTAAATAATCTTAAAAGTATGACTTTTTATTCAAATTAATTTCTTGTACATGAAAAATATTAAGAAAATTTCTTTTATATTCCTTTAATTGTTTACCTTTCCGATATTCCACCATTACTCAATTTTCCTTTTATGTTCTAAGAGAAATATTGTTTTAAATATGATCACGTGATCGACTGTTAAACGCATTGCAGTCTACACATATCTTAATTTTGTGCCACTCCTACTGCCACGGCGCCTTATTAGTTTCTTTCTTGCTCCACAGATGGTATCATCCGTTTCGTGTGTTAAACTGAATCCGCCTTCTCAGTTTATATTCCACTAGCATCGTTAGGCTAGCACGTATTTCGTGTACTGTTACCTTTCTAATCGCTTGGAAGCCACGCAAATCATTGCGCTACACGATTGTTTGGGATCACGTGATATGCTTCTGTGATTTAACTGTGTTCTGATGAAGACACGTGTCTTGTTTGCATGCGTTCTTCCATATATTATGAAATTTAGAATTAAATTATGAGTATTGTAAGATTTGATTTAATATGGATTTGTTTTGAAGTAATAAACAGTACCTCTTTCAGATGATAAACAGCAACATTTATATGTGGTTCTCTTTAATTCATGAGTAAACTACTGAATTAATCTATTGTATGCCAGTCTGAAACCCTTAGCAACGAAACGCGCATGCTCAGTCCATTGAAACTTTTGTCGTTGAAAAACTACCAGCTTATATGCCACATACAAGAGTTTCAATTGACTGAGCATGCGTCTGAAACCCTTAGCAACGAAACGCGCATGCTCAGTCCATTGAAATTTTCGTCGTTGAAAAACTACCAGCTTATATGTCAAATACAAGAGTTTCAATTGACTGAGCATGCGCAATTCGTTGCTAAGGGTTTCAGACTGGCAATACAATAGATTAATTCAGTAATTTACGCATGAATTAAAGAGAACCAGGAAATCCAATATACCTTTTTTAGAATGCGCATTTTATAATATAGAAAAAAAATATATTTAAATGCATGAAAGAGGAGGGCGGAAGTATATAATTATTTCTTAACTTTTTTTCATTTCATTTTTCAGATGATGGGTTTTCCAAACTCGCTTCAGAAACTCTGGAAGAACTGGATTGGTGTCTGGATCAACTGGAGAATATTCACACCCATCGATCTGTGGGAGACATGGCTTCCAGCAAAGTGAGTTTCTTGCTTGTCTCATCTCACATTAAGGAAGGATTGTTTAGAAGTAAGTCCGCTCACTATGGACACTGACTGGAGTATGATTATACGTTCGTGGTTATGGGAGGGAGGGGGGAATAAGTAGCAAATGTCCGTTCGAGAAAACTGACATTGTCCAAAGTCAATGGGTGCACCTGCGTTTTACGAAAAACCGAAAAGATATTTAAGATGTTTGGCGTACATTTCCAAGAATTGTCCCAACACTGTAAACTGTTTGTTTAAATGAGGTTCGTTATCACGAAGGTCGTAAATTAACATCTCCGTTACACGAGTAGTCACGTCAACTTAAACCATTCGTGGCTCCATCATGTCTGTACCGAGGGTCAAAAACGGCACCACCCGGTAAGCCATAGGAAAAACTTAGGTATTCAAGTCTCGCAAACATTTAAGAAAGCTGTAGATATAACTTGGCCTCGAAGAGGGAAGGGGGGGCTGAGGAAAGGAATTTACAATGAAGTCCTCATCAGACGTACTTCTAAGAAGCAGCCATTTTTAATACCGCAATGCACGATGAATATTGTAATGGTTTATTTGGTTTCATTTTATTTTAAAACTAGATATGTGTAATACTAGTTAATGTGAGTTTTATTAACTTTTGTGTTCTATTTATTCTATAAAATTTACGAAAATAGTGTCGTGTAATTTGTTTTGTTTACTTTTCAGTTTAAGAGGATGCTGAATAAGGAGTTGAGTCACTTCTCAGAATCTAAATCAGGATGCCAAATATCGGAGTATATTTGCAGCACTTTCCTCGGTGAGTAGGAATTTCTATATGCTGGGGTTGGGGGGGAGACGGCGCAAAAAGGTCAACTCTTTATGAAGAAAATGCAACGTTGCGCATTGCGGTTCAGCCTCGCTTAGATTTGACATGTGCCAGTTTAATAAAAGATCTTTGTAGCACTAAGCTAACCCCCCCTCAAAAAAAACAAACAAATAATAATAATATAACTCATAAGCCCCTTAAGTCATCATTAACGAACAATTAAATTAACAATACCGCTGATTCTCTGGATTGTCTTCTATATGTGGTTGTCATAGCAACCGATATCGTGCAAATGTATGCCAGACGTTAATTTTACATTTTTTTTTTTTTCTTTCTTTTAGACAAACAGCAGGAACTGGATCTGCCATCTTTATGGGCAGAAGAGAGTCAAGCGCAAACGAATCGCACAAAACAAAAAGCAGGACAGGCGATGTCTCAGATCACGGGGGTGAAGAAACCCCTCTGCCATACCAACAGTCTAACGAAACTCCCCAAGTTCGGAGTGGAAACACCTCACGAAGAAGAGCTTTCAGACGTAAGCGTTTTATTCTCGACTTAACATCCCCGTTTCAAAGAATTTGTCATAAAAACTATATATATACACACTTCGGATATTCTTCACCCAAAATTTCCTATCGTATAACCTGTCCTCTAGAATAAATTTCAAAAAAATCACCTTCCTGATTCCAATCCCTACTTCGTTCTGATCTAGTTGTACGCAATATAACTGAAAATCATTAATACGAAAATCTTATTTTGTTTCCAAAATCTCATTTCTTCCGTCATCCCTCTCAGCGATATATCATCGGAGAGTGGGGGATATCACACTGATAAGAAAATAACATAAACGTATGTGAAGTTTCTGTAAACGTGAATTACACTTTTACACTCAACGTATCAAGATCGCCTGTTTGCTTACGACCAGGTAACGTAGGTTCTATAAACTTTTCTTATGTTCCAACCCGAGGGCGTCGCTACTACCGATAGCGAGGTTGAGGCGCTGCAAAATAATATGAACTTAGTTATGTAACCCTCGTAAGTGGATAGATGTGGAAATTGATACGATTTCAGCCTTCCTGGTTTCTACCTTTTCGCTACAGTAATACTGTAGCTTACCCACAGTATTATTGTACCGATGGTGAACACGAGATAAAGTTCCACCCCTCCTTTTTAGTTGGATCAAAGCTGCTCCTGATTTCATTACTCCTACTAATTTTTTACTAGAATGTTCTCGTAGAAGCTAAGTTAGAGAACACAAATCATCCTTTAAAAATTCAGAATCTCGCATAGATTCGTGACTGTGTGTGTGAACGGGGGGGGGGGGGAGAGCGAAATCTTACAGAAAAAAACAAGATTCATTCAGTTTTCATGCAAATCCAACCAACCTAGAGAGTGTGAGCCTGTTGTACATCTGCCTTTGCGATCAAAAATGTAACCTTTTGTTTGTTAGGCTACAGTAAGCAGATTTGTAGTCTCACACCGAGATACGAAAATCATCTACCACCTTAAAAAGGATTCGCAAACATCCACGCCTATAGTTGAGACTCGAAAACCACAGCAAGTTATCTGAAAATCAGTCATCACCTCGCCAACCATCAAACAGTTTAATAAGTTGTCAAAAGAATCAGCTAAAGACTAATTGAAACCACGTGATTTTAATTTTACTTCCCATTGAAAGGGACAAAATTAATTCTAGCAATGTTGTTGATTTTTCCGATGTCGGCGTACATTTTTTTCCCCTAGAAATAAATTACCAAATTTTTTTTGCATAAACTTTGTAATGAATTAAATCGATCCCCTCATCATCGATCCAATTCTAAATCCACATTTCGCGTTATTAAAATAATGCTGCATTTTCCAATTAAGCCGCCTGCCTTCGACAACATGCTAAAAAAACTACGACGTTAAACTTGGCAAGTAAATCTGCTCAGTGCCAACGGCAAGATATCAGTGAACAACATAGCCTGCAAGTACGAGCTGTGAAGAAATAGCCTTTCTTCCCGATCTAAAAAATCTGCAGGTTTTACCAACTTTTCCACAATAGCGAATCTACACTTCATTCTCATGAGGAGTATCTGATCGAGAAATACTTAATTTTTTTAAATACTTCTTTATTACTTGCTAATTTATTCAGTTTTCACGTATAACATTTATCACGCTTTTAAATTGATATAAATTTACAATTAAAATTAATTAGAAATTAAAAATCAGCTGTTGTCCCATGAATTTCGAACTCACGTGCATATCGGAGATATATTTTGCATACAAAAGAATCATATTTCCGTTTTTTTTTTTTCCCACTTGCAGTCGATAAAGAACTACGTATGATGTCTAATTTTGGATGTTTTTAACCTGAAAAATAGTCTTGCGTCCAGATTTAAGATTGACTGTAAAAATTATTAAAGATTTCCAGTTCGTACTTGCATTTTATAAAAAAAACTATTTATTTATATTTTTGTTTAGATGCTGGATAATTTGGACCAGTGGGGGATCGATATCTTCCAAGTAGGAGAGTTTTCTGGAGGAAGACCCCTCACTACAATCGTATACACCATTTTTAGGGTAAGTTTTTATTGATTATTTTTACAATGAAATTTATATTAGTTTCAAAATATTTGAAATCAAGAGAATTAACTCCTTCATATTACAAAATGCATGTTCATGCATTTTGTATGCTGTAGAAGCAAAACGAAATAAGCCTCTTTAGAATGCTTACAAATTCACTATCAGAGTTTATCAACAGCACTAATTCTTGTCTTCACTATAACTGGAGCGAAATATTTTGAACATAAACTGAGCTTGAAGTGTAAAATTATCTGATTTCCAACCTACAGATCAATGCGTTCACGTTATGATGGTGGTGCGATGCTGCTGCCATCTATCGTTCAAATATAACATTACAGGTACGCGATGTAAATGCAGTATATATTAAATAAATCGTGACAGCAATAACTACTTACGATGGAAAATGTTTAAGAAATTGAAAGACTAAATATAATAATAAAATGCATAAAATATTTTCTTTACCTAACAGACTTAGTTATTTTTTATGGGGTGGACTATTACTGGAGGGTGAGCTAAGTCGGCTCTCGCCAATTGTTTCGAGCAGATTTACATTTTTTTAATTTTAATTTTAATTTTAATGTTTAAAAATTTATATTAAATTACCCATTTAAAAATTTAAATGTACAGAATTTTAAATGATTGGTTGAAATTTGAAGATTTCTAATTTTGAAAATTCAGCAAATCGAACAATTTATGAAGATTTTCCTCCAAAAATAATTTCTAGAAAACAGACTCTAAATTTTATATTTAGAGAATTTCTGGGGGGAGATTCTTTAATCAAATGCGCTGAAGTGTGTGCGTGTACACCTCAGTGCACTTTATTTTTTTTAACAATCGTCGTTCTAAAATCGTCTTTATTTTTGCGTATATTTCACAAATAAAAATTCTGCGTTGTCCTAATTTAGCTGATTGTGACGTCACTTTATTCAGGAACGAGACTTGCTGAAGACCTTCAAGATTCCCTCAAAGACCTTCCTCAACTACCTGCTCACTTTAGAGGAACACTACTTGAAAGTGCCATACCACAACAGTGCCCACGCTGCTGACGTCACACAGTCCGTTCACGTGCTTCTCCTCTCACCCGCCCTGGATGTAAGTATCGTTTTGGTTCACACTCCCAAACGCACATCCGTCTCAGATATTAGCTGCATCTTTTTTTTTTTTTTTTTTTTTTTTTTTTTTATTATTATTATTATTGGCGAATACGCTTGCGATGCACCCATCTAGTTCATAATCAGCCGGTGAGATGGCGCCACTGACTAATAGTTTTTTGTATGCTTATAAGTCATGTTTTCGCTCATGAAATGTGTTCCTATTTTTAAAAATATTGTCATTTCTGACGTAAAAGTGTAAAGCTTTTCGATGAATGAATTAAATGTCTTATAATTAATTACAGAATGTCTTCACGGATCTCGAAATCTTAGCCGCACTTTTTGCTTCATCGTTGCACGATGTGGATCACCCTGGTGTCACCAATCAGTACTTAATCAACTCAAGTAAGTCATAAGTGTCAGTTTATAATTAGGAAAACTTAAAATGACAGCACAGGCTTTTTCTTTTTTTGTGTGTGTGTGTGAGGGAGAGATTAATTCGATCAGTTAACTATTCGCAATTTCAGTGCCCTCTTCGGGAAATACCAGAAACTAATGCGCTTTGCTTCGTTGCAGGCTCGGAATTGGCGCTGATGTACAACGACGAGTCCGTTCTGGAAAACCACCACTTGGCAGTGGGCTTTAAATTACTTCAGGATGAAAACTGCGACATCTTCGTCAATCTGTCCAAGAAGCAGAAGCAAACGTTAAGGAAGATGGCTATCGACATGGTAAGTAGTGCATGTGTTAAGGCGGCCATATTTACGGAAGTTAAGCGCGTGTTCTAGCCATTGCCACTCTAAAAGAAGTATTCTCTCCGAACTTGTAACAACTTCTACATCGCATAAGTTTTCTTCCTTCTAATATTGTTGTATGAAGAACTAGCCCAAGTATACATCAGTCCTTAATTGTCGTGATGATGGCGGTGAATATACCTTCTTGTATTCTCCGAGGCGGAGAACACAAGAAATACATTCATACATCCCACAATATGAAAAAGAGGGATGGAGTTAGTTTTTCCTTTGGTGAGTCGATCAGGGTGGCTAGTTTGAAATTGGCTTGCACTTGATGTGAAATATTTCTTTAGCTATCTTTTAAGATACACTACGGATATATGGGTTAACAGTTTTGTTTTGCTCTTTGTATTTGGCAAGGGAAGGTAGGGAGATATTTTTTTTTTATTTGTTTTGTAAGAGTTGCAATCATTGGACAAAAGTGTAGCAGAGGCAGTTGAGTTGTGCGCCACTTAGAACAAACAGCTCTTCCTCGATCGATGAATTAGCGTTTGTGGGATCCCATACTGTTGGGCCGTTGATTGTTTATGCAAGTAATTTTCAGTGTGTATTGGCTTTCTAAATATAGAAAAAGATAGTGAACCATCTGAACGACGAGTGACTAGTGTGTCAAGAAAGGGTAGACAGTTGTTTATTTTTTTCAAACAAACAAAAAAATATGAGGTATCTTGTGCAGGGACCAAATAATACCCATTATTGCACACAACACTTTGCAAACATTTAGAAAAATGGCTTGCGCTTTAACAGGTAATTCTCCTATATTTATAAAATCAATCATGGTTAATTTTGATATTACATTTTTATTTATTAATGTAGCACTAACAGACTCTTGAATTAATAAGCCACATTTCTCCCTTGTCACGCTTGAATTATTCAAATTGACTTGTTTGTCGGCTACTTTACATGGCAAGAAAAAAATCCACAAGCAAATTAATGGTATCAGAAGAGCTTCCTCCCTTGCCTAATTTTTATATTGAGCACAAAAGCACAGCCACTTTCCAACCTTTGGCTACGCTATGAACGACGTATTTGCCATTTGACCCCCATGGTCAATGTACTTTAAGATTCTTTTGGAACTTATCTAATAAAATTCACTTCGCCTTAGAAAAAACAAACAACTGTCCACCCATTCTTGATATACCAGTTCGTCTTTCAGATGGTTCGCTATTATTATTATTATTTTAGAGAACCAAACACTGGAAGATGGTTCCACAATTAATCACACCTTCGCTCACTCCAACAGCATTAGATACTCAAAACGCTAATACCAGGGCTGTTCGTTCTGCTGACGCAGGTCTTGCTACAAAACCGCTATCTCCGTCACACTGCCCTAAAAACGGGTCAAGTACTACATGTCGCCCAATCCGAATATGCAGTACTATTCCTCCTCTTCCTTATATTCGTAGCGTATATTAAAGAAATATAATTTCACGCCACGTTCAAGCAAAACACTTCAACCAGCAAGTCGGATCGGCTCACCAAAAGATAAACTCCATTCTTTATCGCTCCAACATGCGATACAGAACGGGCGAACTCCATTTTATATCGCCTATTGGAGTATGTGGAGCACCCTGTGGCTGCAACTGCCTGCCACAGACAGAGAAGCTGTAATAACATCCATCGGACAACACAAGAAATACCTTCGATCCCATTATAGCAATTCAGAAGTAAACCACGCATTGGACACCCCTTCACATAGGCTTAGATGGAAGAAAACCGATGTGCTATATACACGGTGTTTCAAAAAGAATGTCCCGATTGGGAAATTGTATACTTCTGCAACCACAAATGAATGCGACTCATACCATGGGAACGGCCTGTGGTGTAATTGTGGTGAGTGAAACTTTAGGCCATACTTGGTAATTTATTTTGTAAATCTACCACATTTTCATTATTAAATATAATTATTTGAAATCGGGTCATTCTTTTTGAAACATCCCCTATATAAGGTGTTATTATCAGTCGGTTGACAACAAAACTTTGTTTGTTGTCAACATCACAGTACCCGCCAATGATCTTGTATTTTTGTCAGTCAAGCCGGTTCTCATTGCTGTACCTCAGATGCGAAATCATTTCCCTTCAACTACGAATATGCGGGGCCTTATTTTCTTCTATTGTTCTGCATCTCTCCGCAAAGTCGCTGAACTGCGTGGTTTCGATCCATTAGCTCCCGTAATCCATTATCTTCCACAAACCAAACGGGAGCAGATCCGTTGTGACACAATCCATTGAAGCTCACTTAGAAGTGCGCTGTCTGCTTTCTGAGCCTGCTTCGTGTAATTTCCGTAATTCCCGTAAGACGTTCTACAGTATCTTCGCTTGACCTCGTTTCTAGAATCGGTTGTTTACACTTAATTCGATTTAATGGACTCCTCTCTGAGTGCTCCGTCTTCAATTCACAATAAAAATCTGATTTCAATTATCGGGATTGTTCTAAAGCAACTGTTACACGAATTCAAGCGCAAGCAATTCAAGTATTACGAAACATCCCTTTTAGGTGTAATAAGAAATTACTATGCGATGCACTCAACCTTCTTTTTTGGACGTAATGCGGAACTTTTATAATCGAAGGGGTACATTTGCTAACAGCGCAAGTTCTCCTGTTGGTTTTGTGGACAAAAACATCTGCGTGAACAAAGCGAAAGAAGTTCGATCAACTGACAACAGTTATTTGATATTCCTGAGAATGTTTTCGACTATCCATCTTTCGGAAAAATATTCCTCTGTAGTTAAGTCCAATTTCTGGACTCAAGATTCCAGCGGTTCATCATTGATTGATGTGTTCGCATCAAAGGTTTCGGTTACATTTCTTGTTTCACTTCTGTTTTTCATACGAGTGACTAAAGAACTAATATTTAATAGACTTTTAATTAATATGTAAATATTTCAGAGTCGGCAGAAATTATTCGCAATGAAAGAACACAAATCAGTCAGGTGGAGACGCATCCCAACTGAGGTTTATTAACATACAAGACCACGTTACAATAGCATACATGTTATTGTAACGTGGTCCATTAAAGAAAGAGAGAATAATATACTATAATGTTTGGAATGATACACAAGCAATAGTTTGTGGTTTGACTGTGTGGTTGTTTATTTTCAGGTTCTGGCGACAGACATGTCCAAGCATATGAGTCTCCTGGCAGATCTGAAGACGATGGTGGAAACGAAGAAAGTCGCTGGTTCTGGAGTTCTTCTACTCGACAATTACACAGAAAGAATTCAGGTAGGTGGCCATCAAAAGGAGCACGTCGCATGGGGGTAGTCAGATAACACATTTGGCAACGGATTAGGCTTAAGGAACGGATAACGTCATCCTTAGATGTGTATGTTGGAGATAATTAAACCAATTATTTTTAACGAGGCGCTGCGATCCCTTCTTGCTTAATATTTTAATTAAATGATTTAAGTGCAAATATTAAGAGTAAAATCTATCTCTCGTGTTTGTGTGTTTGCCGGTGACATAAAACTGGGTGGAGTAATATGTAGATGACCTCGTGTGATATTACAGGATGGCGTTAGTCGATAAGTGAGGATTAAACTTTAAGGTGAGATTCAATAAGAATATAAATTTAGTTGAGATTTTTGTTCAAATGAAATGTTAATGGTCACTTAAATGGGGTGGGAGAGGGAAAGATTAAGAAAATGGGTGCTACGGTGGCAGGAAAGCCAAGATTTGGGTAGATTGATGGTCAGACTAATTTGGAGGAAAATTTTGACAGGAGATTAATAATATTGTAAACATGTTTACTGCATATTATCCAGTACACCCCTTAGGGTGAATAATCAGGAAACTGATACCCTTATATAAGTCGCTTGTCAGGTTGTGGCTCTCAACTTAGTGCTTTTCTGAATCCCAATAAGAAGCCAGCGACGAGTTCATTTTTTATGAGTTTTCCCACGATGAAAGAGGGAAAAGAGTGGACGAACAAAATTCAAGAATATATTTACAGACAGATTAGTATATAATTAAAAAATGATATTACTCAATCGCTAGGTCACTTAGCATCGTAGGACATTGTATTTGGGGAGGGGGGGGGATATATAAAATAAGCACAAAGCCTTCTTTGGGGCTTTTACCTATATTTAAATAAGTGTTAAAACAACAGCTGATTAATTACAGAGGTATTGTTTTATTGAATACATAGTAGAATACTTATATTGAAAATATACAGTGAAAAAATATTAGTAGAATATCGAAATGGATGCAGCTTTTTGTTTAAAACTACTTACAGAAAAAAGAAGAGAATTTAATTTGGAAACTCATCTTTTGTTTATAGATTACGAAAAGCATTGGACAAAGTAAAAATATATTTACTGTTTGATATATTGCAAAGAATAAATATACCTAATATTGTACTACATGCAATGATAATGAAATAGAAATAAAAATAAATGAAAAAATGTCTGAAAAACAATCTATAAACCAAGGAGTAAGACAGTGATGCCCTCGGTCTCCAATACTTTTCAATATTTACATTAATGAAATATTTATACAGTGGAACACCTTAAACAATCAAGGTATAGAAATTTCCAGAATAACAAAATAAATACGCTATTATTTGCAGATGATCAGGTAATATGAGGAAGACAATTTATAAAGAGCAATATATAATTTTGAACATTTTAATAGAACAGTTTGGAATGAAAATATCCATAGATAAAACTAAAACAATGGCATTTTATGGACAAACTCCAATTAGAAGCAAAATAGTTATTAATAATAAAATAATAGAACAGATAAATACTTTCAGTTATCTTGGATGTGAAATATCATATGAAGAAGAAAAAGACATAAAATTAAAAACTTCAAAATTTTTACAGATCATAGGCCTGATAAATAGAACTCTCAACCCAAATAGTACAAAAAGAAACACGCTTGAAAATATGCAATACTTTAGCAGTGCCCACATTATTATATGGCAGTGAAATTTGGGCAATAAACAAACAACATAAAGAATAAAAACAAGTGAAATGAGATTTATGAGAACAACTGCAAAATACACATTATTAGATCAAAAAATGAACGAAGACATTTAAAAGAACTAAAAACAAAATCAACAGAAGAAAAACTAAACAAATAGATTGAACATGTAAACCGAATGGCCAACACCCGACATCCTAAAGAAATACTAAAACATAAGCCAATTGGAAAGAGAAGCAGGGTGGATCTCAAAAAAGGATTTGGGGTGGATAATGAGACCGGAACAGACCGACCAATATGGTCCATACCCGTCATTAGCGTTATTATTATTATATTATACGGGCACTTCCATGGAGTCCGAAAACTCATCGCGGGAGACCCAGTCTATTATACTTCTCCCTGAACCCATTAACCGACAAAGTACTCACAACTGACTCTGGCAACCCATTCCACTCTCCAAGCTAAAAATCTAGTCCTCACACTCCTACTAACCACACTTTTATTCAACTTCCAGGAATGAACCCTTGTTCTGGTCCCTCTAGCCAAGTGCTGAAACATTTCCCCTGAATCAATCCTATAAAACCCTTTAAACAACTCACCATCTGAATCATCTCCACTGCTCTCGCATCTCCAAGAAACCCAGAGGGAGAGGTCAGACTTGAGCACAGTAATCCAGATGTGGGCGTATCAAGGCCTTAACAGAGAGGAATAACAACTTCCTTATCTCTACTTCTTAATGTGTTCTTCAATAACCAAGTAATCTTATGGGCCACCTTATCAATATGTGTCCTTTAAACTTTAACCCTCTGTCTTCTTCCACCACCAGCCCTAAATCTTTAGCTTCATCTACTTCCTGGATTATACTGCCATCAATCTATTTGTAATCTATTTATCCCAAAGTGCATAACTCTACATTAAACTGATACCCATCATCTTTTGCCTATATTGACAGTCTATTTTAATCTTCCTGTAAGCTCTCCACATTTTTTTTAAATCTCCAGCACTGAGTTAGCCGATTTAGGGCTTAGTTTTATCCTCAGTTTTCTTGTGAAATGCACATAACTGCTTCGAACACAATTCTGTGGATATGCTTGTTTCGATGAGTCCTAAGAATGAGGTAACTTTTACAGTTCATACTCATTGCCACCTTAGCAACTAACTGTCGGCCTGTAACTTGTTATCCTTTGCCAAACTGCGTACGATTGAATCCTTCGTTGAATAATAAAAGTAGTGTTTCGTTTTTACTTACATTCCTAAACTAGACGTGTGCAATGTCACCCTCATGCATAAGCTATGTAACGAACGAATTTCTTTAATAATGATTTGAAATTATATTTTGATTTCCATTAATTTAAACCGTTCAGTTAGAGATATTTAACAAAATGAGACTGCCTATAAAAATCAGACCTCTTACAGATGCTGACAGCTCTTGACTTCAAAAAAAAAAAAAACTACTTTGCTATCAGTTGCTAACTGCTTCAATCTTCGCCTTAAAACGGAAAAACTTTGAAAATAATACTGTAGCGGTAAAAACCAATGACGTGACTACAGAATGGATAAAAATAGAGTTGTACGGCAGGGACGCACGTGTCCATTTTAATATATATCGATTTAAATACTTAAAGAATGGGAAAGTGTAAATGCTACACGAATTGCAAACATGTAGAATCAAAATACCAACTGAATACGTCACCGCATGCAGATGATCAAAATATTTCTAATGAAGATACAACTATAGTCGAGCTCTTTCTCTATACACTTGCAAAGTTGTTCCTAAATATGAAATGAAAATATCTTCTGATAACACGGAAGGTGTTTAAAGAAGGCCAGTGAGAAACAAAATAGTTTAATAGAAGCAGTTAATAATTTGAATTCTTGGGGTTTAATGTAAATGACACTGAAAAACATTCTAAAGATTAAATTAATATATTTATAAAACCTAATAAAAGAAGAAAGGAAGATAAAGATTTTCACTTTTACATCAATAACGATTTCATATCTTCCTTGGAATTTCAGGTTTTGCAGAACATGGTTCACTGTGCCGATCTGAGTAATCCCACCAAACCTCTGGACACGTACCGACACTGGGTTGATCTCATCATGGAAGAATTCTTCCAGCAGGGAGACAAGGAAAGGGAACTTGGGTTGGACATCAGTCCCATGTGCGACAGGCATACGGCGACCATCGAGAAATCACAGGTGGGTGATCGTAAATCAAAAATTAATTTCTAGTTTTAAAAAACAACTGAATGTGCATAATTAGATGAATATTTATTGACATTTGTTCTGATTATTCACACGAGTTCTCGATTTAATTTAATGCAATCCAATGGACAGTTAAAAACGCACCACGTGCTACTTCTCGTATCATTATTTCTAAAAGTTATCATTGTTTATTGAGTGTTGATTTTAATTTGTGTTCATGCGTTTAATTCGTCTTTTTTCAGGTTGGTTTCATCGACTACATTGTTCATCCACTGTGGGAAACGTGGGCCGATCTCGTCCACCCCGATGCGCAGATGATTCTGGACACGTTGGAGGAGAACCGAGATTGGTACCAGAACATGATTCCTCTCAGTCCTAACGGCGGTAATCAAGAAGGCGTGTTGGATAACGGAGAGAACTACGATGAAGACGGCTCGTCGACGAACTTGGCAGCAGCGGCCGAAAAAATAAAGTTTCAAATCACTTTGGAAGAGCCAGACGACGAAGACTTCTCCGCCAGCATGGAGAGCTAACGCGCTTACTTCGTCAACAGCGGAAGTGTGTTCTGAACGGGTATCAAAAAAACCCCATAATTGGGCTTTATTCTGGTCATTTAGAAATCCCGCCACTTGGCAGGAGGTTGATGGACAGTGCACCTGGACTGGAGACGTGAATCCACCTGAAGATATGGCGTACGGAAAGCTGTATTCGTGGAACGAGCACACACCCACAGTGTATAAATAGTCGAAGTTAGGCTCTACAATAGTGTACAGTAACTTCCATGGTGCTGTTGGTCATTCATACAGAAATCTCTCACTAGATGTCACTTTTGTTCTTATTTAAACTCTTGTCGTACTATTACGCAAAGAATTGTTGGTAGATATTATAATAATATCTTGCAACTCGAGGCCAAAGGGTAACATTACAGCATATCTAGAAGCACAAATGATGACGCAAAACACGTAGTTCTGTACATATCGCACACGTGTCCATGAATCAAAAAAAAAAAAAAAAAAAAAAAATCAATGAGTCATTCTGTTATGTTTTTGGATAGAGAACAAGTACAGATTTTGAATTAGTTCGGCAGGGAGGTCTTTTTTTTTTCTCTCTTTTCTTTTGTTAATAGTTTGAATTACGGCTAGGTGCAGAAACATTTGTATAGGATATTGTGTACAATAATGTTAATATTTTTGTTAGAACACATTAGGTTTCTGAACTTGCGCTTAAAAAAAAAAAAAAACTGTTCTTGTGTAATTTCTGTTATTCTAGTGCATGTATATATACGTGTGTGTGAGAATGTCTGTTCGGGATTATTGTGATTGTAAATATGGGTGTTCCAATACGCTTTTTACAGATTCGTGACGGTTGCCTGGACAAACAGTGTGACAGCTTTTAGCCTTAGATTTTCGCACCATTCCGCTTCCCCTCACGATGAGGCCCGATTCTTTATTGTGGGTGTTTGCTGGCTGCTCTGCTGTACCGACAGTGGTGTCTACTTCAAGTGAGAGCTTGCTCCTTTTTCAATCAAAGCGTACGACGTATCTTCCTACTCTTTTTGCCTTTGTCTGTAGCTCCCACTACTAAAGCAGCCTCGTCCATCTTCCTCTGTCCTCCACCCCTGCATGGAGTTCAAGGTATTACACCGATAAATAATCGATTTGAATTAATTGCGGGGGAGCACGTAAATTTAGCTCGAATTTCAAGCCATTTTTTGCTCAGAGTAAACTATTTTAATTATAAAAAAAAACCGGTAATAATAATAAAAAAAAAATCGTTCCGCCAGAGTGCGCCACTTTGTTTGTATTGGAATTATCGGTGTGCACCTAGCTTTTTCCTACAAAAGCAATATTAATGCTGACAAATGTAATATTTTTTGATATTGTTTTTGGGATTGTACGATGTCTTGCTGTGTGTTTAGTTTTTGCGTATCCGTGAGACATTCGCCTATTTTGTTACTGGTTCTCTTTTTTTAAATAACAACGAAAACGACATTGGAGATGGAGCCGGTTAACTTATACCTCCGAGAATTACTGAGGCTTACAATGAATGATTTGTGCGTATTTATTTGTATAGTAAGTGATAATAAAACTTGAGTGTGGTTACTTGGGTCTGGATTCTACTTTCGTGTACATTTTTCATCAGAATAAAATGCTTACAATTCAATAAGCTGAAAATTACAAGCTGCATATCGTGCTTTTAGAATTAATAACAATGCCATCTGATGTTTAGAAACAAAATGACGAATTACTCTATGTTTGTACATTTTTATGCGTTCTCTTTTCTTTGATCGAACAAAATCTGATATTTACATTTAGAACTTCATTTACTTCGTTTGTGTGGTACTGCCCTCTTCGCATATAGGGAGAGCAAATTTATTTTCAATGATGCATTATAAACAATCTTATTTGCAACATCCGATGCTTATCTATCCATTCATCATCCTTCAGCAGCGAGAAAATTATACGCGCACACAGGGTGTTCCCCACCCTGTGCGCGCGTATAATTTTTGACGTCATTTAGTTAAGAATAATTTTGATAAGTTAAAACATTTATTTTTTTAATAATCAGTAAAATCGTGTATCATTTTATACCTTGCTGCTTGAAAAAAATGTAATTGTAAATAAGCCAGCATTAATCAAAATAGATCGTACAACTTTACTGTTTACATATAATACTAAGAGATGGCGCCACCATCTATTTCAGAATATTTGTGTAAGCGCATATTGAACTGGAAACAATCCAAATAGCGCAATGGAACTTTGCAGTGGCGTGGACATTTTAAAAGAAAAACGAAAGCACGCGTTGTTCATGGCGCGTGCGCTAGTTTGACAGCTGAAAGGCGCCAACTAGTGCACCCGCTGAACACAATAAGAGACGGAACGAAAATAATTTTACAGAAATTAGTGGTCATGTGATGCATTTTCTGTTATCATTTATTTTTAGATTTATTTTCTTGATGACGAATAATGGGCCCCTTATGTTTCAAGAAGTGTCCTCGCTTTAGTAGCTGGATTGTCCTTTAATAAATTAGTTGAGAAACATCCCCAAGAAAAGAACTTACTCATAGATTCACCCACTGAAGTATCTGCGTAAGGAAAGAATGGGTGAGTGGGTCGTCTAGTTCCCGGAAGGGTGGGAGAACTACCGCAAGCATTCGTTTTCAGAGCGGATCGCATTTCCGCCCTCCAGTTAATGGATTGAGAACACTACTGTGGCAGGGACGCTTGGAGCACGGGTTATTTAATCCGTGGCCAGGGACGCCTCGTGCACTGCGGAACTGCAGCACCTCCAATTTTTCTCGTTATAATAAATATATTTATACTTGCTTGTAATATTTAATTTTATCATCAACAGTCCTATACAATTCTCTTATTTTGTATAAAAAATAATAAAAATCCATCTTGTAGCACTTGGGAGGGCGCTAGCAGCACTGTGTTTACCACAGTGTCGTATTGCTACGCGTGCAAGCATATGCACGTCATAGGAGATGCAAGCTATTAGCGTAATGCGGCACTGTCCGTCGCGCAGTTCCATTGTTGTTTATATGCAGTTTGTGTTCGTAGTGCTTATCGTGTTTACTCCGTCTTTTTAAATATTTGGACATCACAATTAAAGACATAACATTTGTTATAGTAATTTTTAAATAATTTTGAATTATACTAAACTATAATTTTATCGATAATAAACAATACTTTTTCATGTTTAATTTTTTTTTTAAATTTTACCATAATTTTGATATTTTATCCAAACACGTATACACTGTACTTACAGTGTGTATGTATATTTCGAAAGTTGCACCCCCCCCCCACACGATTTCAAGCCACGAGCCGCCATTGTCCATGGCCCCACCCACCGTTGTCGGTGTATGCTTGTATTGATCGACAACTTTCCTTGCGTGGTGTTTACATAAAATCACGAAAAGTGACACGGCTTATGTAACGAAAATCAACATATTTAGAATTTTTTTTCAAAGTCTGATCATTATTACTCCCTCGAGACCGATCATGAACAAAACGCATGCACTGCCAACACGCGCTGTAATTCTAATTGAAATGTAAGGTCGAGCAATAATAACTGAATCGAATATTCAAAAACGACAGAGGGAAAAGATGATTGGTGAGTTAGTTTCTCTTTAGACCAGCACCGAAGTTCGCTAAAATTACAACCAATTTACGAGGTCAGTTGAATCACGCAAATGGAATTTATGCGAAGGTCTAAAATACGAAGAGGCGAACTGGGACTAGTCAGATGAAGATTGTTTGCCACGTAGAGTGGATGAACCATTTGCAATATCTCCAGTAGTTCCCGCCTAAGTCATGGATGATTTTTACCATCCGCTGTGAGATCACGCTGCTCATTGGATCGTAAAGTGGTTTGAAAAAGTTCTGTCATATTTGGATTCGTTCACAAGTACTACTGCTCTGTATCTATCGTGGGTTCAACTGTCATGCGTTTTAAAACGGTTGCTCCACCGCATCCTTTTCTCGACGCAGTATTAGTCAGTACAAACAAAACGTACAAATTCACGCGATTAACCGCTTTATCGCAATTATCTCTCAAGTGACCAAAGCGAGCTTGCTCCAGATGAGAGCCTCGTGAGCAGTTACATAAGTGATCCGCATGACGCCACACGATGGCTCATCCTGCTAGGAAGGTCACCAACTGAAAGGCGATTGTTAGCGCGCGAAGCACGAGGAGGAGCTTCCAATTTACTGACTCACTGATACGATGCGTCACGAGCAATTACCTGCGATTATCATAAGCGTTCGCAGAGGGAAGAACCGCTCTTAGCGTAAAAAGAGTGCAAGACAAAGTTAAACTAGATGAGCTAAGATCGCGCAGGCCCGAAAAGCTGCTAAAAATGCGAAGAGACGTTTCGAAGCTGTGCTGGAAGTCCTGCTTCATGTTGCTATGAAAAAGGCTTAGTGATTTTGGCTCAGATGATACGGCTGAGGCAGGAAGCCTATTTACTCGCTGAGCATTTCGGTGATTTGAATATCAAATGATGGCTTTCTTCAACAAAATGTTATGCACAAAACTGACTCGAAAAATTTACATATTACCTGATGCGTGTGCTATTTATGAAGAACAGAAGTGAATGCGAAGAATACCACAGATGAAACATGTTCGAGAAATTAAACATAAGAAGGCAGAACATGAGACAGCCGCCATAGGTCGACTATCTAAATTTCATGTCACGATGCTTTTGGTGTGTTAACAAGACCTGGTTTCGAATGCCATGCAGAACGAAGGCTCTTCTTAACGGCTTTTTGATTCAAGGTCAGTTAGCTGATTTCATACAGAGATAAGCGGACTTTTCCCCCCAGAAACTCAGGTTCTCCAACCCTTAAAAGTTGTCTAACCGGCTAGAGAATACACACGTGGACAGATATCGTACACGTATGTTAATCGACAGGATTAACTGTCCTATTACGGCATATATTAGGTTTATGTGAGAACACCATGGTGCTTAGCTGTAACAGTTTTAATTCTAGCACGTTAACAGAAGACAAGATGGGGAAATCTTTGAAAACACGAAAGATATCAGTTTGTATTCAGGAACCAATAAAACAAGCTTTGGCCATTGGTGGACCCTATCCAATAGACTTACTGATAAATTTTCGAAACTTTTTAAAGTTTTTTAAATATATATTTGGCTGTAAAATAAATTGATCTATTATATCATCTTACTTATGCCAAAATTAAAAATCTTTACCACCAATTTTTTTTTTTTAATTTCACTAATACAAAAGTTTGGTAATTCGTGGTACATTTGTACCGGCGCCGGGATAAGGGTTTGAAAATTCGGAAACTGTACTTTAGCGACAAAGCAAAGTCGACTTTTCCCACCCACTTCTGGCTTTCAATAAGCGGGTTAAGAGTTTCACACTGGCCGATGAAAATTATTCAAATATGCCACAGAACTTTAGAACAATATTATCACGGGCATGTATTCGCGATGCCATAGCCCTACGCACGGTGCACAAAAGCGCAACGTCGTAGTAGACTGACCACACCTCGTTATCTATTTCGTAGTTGAAACGACACGTCATCGAGAAAACCAATGAATTTTTACCAAATTCAAACAAACCTCACTTTGGAATGTGGGCGTGCACTAACTACGACTGTACTGACGTTAAAATGGTAAGTCTTCAAGAAAAATACGGAACAACCCCTTCCCCGGTTACAATCTGAAGAGGACCGTCGATCATCCAGATGCAAACAACCATCTGAACAATAACGCGCACTTCGATATTAGATTGTTTTATGAACACTCGGTAGGTGGCGTCTTGTTTTCATACATATTAAGCATGTTTCATATTTGAATTTCTGTCGCTGATTTGAGAGGAACAAAATTAATTTAAATATCCAGTTAGGCTACAATTTCAAATTTTAAGGCAAGTCTACTGAGACTCTCCACTTTGCTCTTGGCGGGTCCTCCCCATCCCGCCTTAATCGCTTAACGACATTCCTCGCTTGCAAGGTCAAGATCTCGGGGACTGCTTGTTTCATGAGGCACTAATTAAAACAGTGACCCCGGAACCTTCTTAAATCAGAGCGTGCACCCTCTCGTAAGCCAGGTGGCAACTTTCTCTGGTATGTGTGTGTGTGAGGGGCGATCGATTCTTGAGATTCCGGATGTGAAAAGAATTCCGGAAGTCAAGAAATTCATCCCGGCGTTCCTTTGCTTCGTGTTCTCCCTCAGGGTAAGTAGACAAGGGAACGCACACGTGATGAGGCAAACTTGCGCTGATGTGAAGCTAGCACCAAATTCCAGTTGAACCTAAGATGAATGCACTTCTTGGTGTCCCTCAATGGAAGAACATTTAAATTGAACAGTATACACTGAAACTACGAAATACAAAACTTGATCTCATAAAATTATGTTTGTACTAATGCCTTTTATTCTTCCAAGGATGTAGGCAGGCCTTTCAGCCGTAACTAACTTTTGGAAAATGGGGACAGCCAATATTCTCACTTACCAATCGCACATAGCAGGCCTGCCCAAGACTATCAAATGATTGAAAAGGACAGCCAAGGAGGAAAAAAAGAATTGCGTACAACTGCTGCGATCCCTAATCCGGACACTGTTTCCATCAAAGAAAAATCCTTTCGATTCTTCTGAAAAATAAAAAGTTACTCAAACTCTAATCCTTGGGCGAAGGTTGCAAGCATATTTTGGTTTTAATTTCGTGGCTGTGTGGGCTTGAACTTCAGCTGCGTATTTTAAGCGACTTACGTATAAAGTGACAACAGGCATTCAAGACATTGAATTATCCAAGACATTCGGGTGGTCTTTGCTACACTGATTTGATTTTCTTCCCAAGGTTTGGCTCTGTACAGAACCATTCTCCAACACGTTTGCAATACTCTTCTGCATCTAGAAAATGCATTCTCCACATAGTACTAATAAAAATGGAATTTTTAGCCCAGAACAATAAAGAGTGTGCATACAATTAGAAGGATCAGAAAGCACAAAAGTAATTACGTTTATCATGCAACCATTTTTTACTGAACATTTAAAAAAAAAAACTACTAAATTAAATATGTACATCAATAAAATACCGATACATCCTAGACAATTTTTTACATGAAATAATCAACAATTTATGACGTGAGCAGTTCTTGTGTTATCACTCAATTACAAATGCGAACCATCAATTTGCTATAAACGATTCACTCTGAATAAATTAGTGTTGGTCATACAGACGTTACCAACAAGACACCATGACTGATCGCCTTATAATTAAAGGGTGTCACTCGGAGTAAAGGGAAGATGAAGTTGTCCATCCGCAATTCTGGTTCTTGACTCGTAGATCACACTTCTTATGGTGGACATGTCGAATATTTCAGATTCAACACAGTTAATAATGATAATAAATTATTATAATATCCGCCCCTGGTACTTTGCTCACCACTGCATTAACAGTTGTCATTGCCCCCTAAATCACACTCGCAACCCTCCCTCAAAACTTCGACCTTTATATAGACTGCCGACTTAAAGGAACTGCTCACATACCAAGTTCCTCATCGTCGTAGCAAAATTTTCTCAAATATAATACCACTTAACTTAAAGAAACCAATACGTCAAGGAATTAGCATGATTGACATGAGTATAAAATACCTGAGAAATGGCGTGATGTTATTAAGAAATTATTTCAATAAACAGACACAAATCACAACCCGCTTCACAGTCAGATGGTACAACTTGAGAGCATCGATGCTCACTTACACAAATACACTCCTTGAAAAGAAGTCAAAGGACACCTCTATGGACAAGGTGCATCGCGAAGAGTCACGAGTTTGTATAAATTGGAAGAATGGGATGCTCCCAAGTGAGTGCAACTGCGTCCGAATAAAATGGCTGCTAGAAGGGAACTGACAGAGTTCGAAAGACGCGTTGTGAGAGGAGGTAAAGTCGCAGAGCTATCTGTTCGGCAAATTGTTGAAATGGGCCATCCAGGTCAACAATCGGTGATACCACATTGAGGTGGAAGGAAGTGTAGGGAGTCAACCGCCGGGGACGACTCACCGAACGTCACCGTAGGATACTACGAAGAATAATATATACAAACCACCAACCGTTGGCCGACACGTTGAGTGCGGAATTCCGGGCATCGAGTGGAACACGAATCTGCACAAAAACATTCAGAACCGAGGCTCACAACATGGGTTTCCGTGGAAGGACCGTAATAAGCAAGCCCCGCATTACCCGAACTGACATGCCGCATCGTCTTCAGTGGTGCAAGCAGCACGACTGAATGGGACGTGGAAGCTTGGAAAGCTGTTATGAAGAGACGAATCCCTACACCCTCTACCAAACAGAAGGACTGGTGCGGTGGATTCACTGCGAACGTCTCTCACCAGAGTTCGTAACCCAAAGTATGAAATTCGGAGTTGTGATGGCATGGTCCTGTTTTTCCTGGTTTGGCCTCGGACCTCTCCGGTGCGAGAGGTATCTGCATCATAATACTACGACTAGAACTGCGTGGTGATGTTCATGTCTACATGTTTGTGGACGTGAACATCACCTTATTTGATTGGCCTCCACAGAGCCGTGATCTCAACCCTATTGAGCATCTGTGGGATGACCTGGAACGGTGGGTGAAGTCAAAAGACGTCTGTCCCAACAGCAGTCCAGGATCTCATTACATGCGAGCAAGGATGGTCTAAAATTCTCATGGATTGCTATCGAACGCTTGCGGAAAATATGCCCCGTAGGATGCTGCAGCGAAAGGACTGCTTACATCTTAATGTCGGCGCCATGGCTGTTTGTTCCTCACACTATGGTGTCCGTTAACTTTTTTGCAAGCAGTGTATACTGCTTAACTTAGCCACAGAATCTACAACACCTAAGAACTGAACACGCTACGATAATGCTTTAGTGTTAAAGAACACTAATTATGGAGCGTCCTACCGGCGCAATTAATCAACCAGAACATGAGCCACCACAGAAACAAAGGCCAACACTTCTATTCATAAAAGCAACATCGATAGTATACGTTACTTACCAATAATTTTCCGGACACATTCCACCAATGTGCAGCAGACATCAGGTGGAATGTCTACATTCCGTCATCAAAGCAGCACTGAGTTCAGTGACAGACCGAGGACCTCAATCGCCGCTCTAGTTCATACCATAAGTGTTCGATGGGGGTTGAGGTCACGACTCTGTGCAGACCAGGGCAGTCGTTTAACACCCATCTCTTCATACCATTCCATAAGAGATGGAGCTTTGTGGCATGGGGTATTGTCGTCTTGACAGTAACACGGGTCCGTTCCATAAAAACTCCACAGTGTAGGCAGCACTTGATTATCCAGAATATCAAGGTAGTACTCAGCTGCCTTCATGGAACCGCGGACAACGACCAGTGGCCCCATTTCAAACCAGCTGAATGCACACCACACCATTACTCCACCACTAAACTTTACTTTACACCAAACCTCCAACAAGCTTGTTAACACTGGTAACAAGCGTTCATGAGGCTGTCTCTACCCCCTCCCACCAGACTGGAAACAGACGAGCGTTGATTCATCGCTTTGGAGTGCGTCAATTGTCCAGCTCACGCTCTTTACACCAGGCAAGACGAGCCGCGTTGTTGCGATGTGTCGGCTTGTTTACTAATGCTCTTCCGTGGAAACCCAGTCAATGGAGTGCTTTTCGTACACGACTTGTACTCTCCATGGTGTTACTGGCGCTCTGGAACTCGTCAAGGATGGTCTGTGCCGAACCATCTTCGATTTAACATTCTCTCCCGTCCCTGTCAGTCATCGACGACCGCCCTGGGTGTTTTCCTGCACTAGTGATGCCAGAACATGTCTATTCGTTGATCACATCGCCAACCGATGATTTTGGATGCTCCAGTTGAGCGACAATGGCACGTATGGACATGTCACCAATGTGACAGCCCACGCTGACACCTTTAGCTAGTCACTGAGTTCACGTCATGTTGCTATACGGCGTGTATTCACCTGCTACGATGAAATATTGCTTCCTACGATCTGCACACCGATTTTTATGCCGTTAACAAACCTGGAATGTTAACTTGAAATAACAGAGGTGTGCGGACAATTATGGGGAGATAATATTTTTTCCCCTATTAGTGGCCCTAGCAGGCACTTTAGCCCTCACACGATCTTTCCAAGTATTCTTGGACATCGCTACCGTAACTCGAGGATAAGGTGGTTATCCCTATGCCTTCCGGTGTGTCCTATGTCTGTAGATGCGTATGTTCATGGGGCCGATTTGCTTGTTTTAGGGGAAGGAAACCTCCGTATGAGACCGGCTAACTCACCTTTAGTCGAAATAGACCAGATAAAGTTCCTCACGTCATGGACGGAAATCGAACGCAGGTCTTTCGTCTGTAGTATCCACTGAGCTACGGAGGCTCAGTTATTGGTAGGTTGTGTACGTTAATCCTACTTTCTTCAAAAAAAAAAAAAAGCTGACTAGCTTTAAAGTCAGTAGGATTACATCGCTTATTACATCGCTTAATACTATCATCATCATCACTGCAAAATCATCCTTTAATAATCGTGCAACATGAAATACTTTTGAAACTTATAAACACCATCAGTGTGTTCATATTCGCCGTACAATTTCCGATGCAGAATATTATTTAAAAGACAATCGTGTTTGGCAATCAGTGCCAAAATGTTATCATACATTTCTGTATGTTGTCCCACAACTCCTCTCAATCTCATTATTGAAAAATATATTTGTCAAAATATACGAATCCCGACGATTTCGCTCGATTTTTACGACAAATATTATCAAGAGCACGTGTATATACTACGAACACACCGACGACACCCAGTGAGAAGTCTAATGGCACAATCTTTAGTTAAAGATGAGGTTCTTAAGAATGGAAGAAAAATTGTTAGCATTTGACTTTGATGACGATCTCCACTTTGACTCTTTTCGTTTGGTACCACTGAGTGCCCTTATTTACTTTACAAGGATGTTGCGATGCTCCAGTATTCCCAAGACAGTCTTTCACATCGGAATTTTCATTGATTTCACTGACAAGTAAATTTGTTGGCAATTCTTGAGCGTTTCTGTAAATGCTTCATTTTAGAATTAAAAAAAAAAAAGTTACTTTTTAAATATTCGCTGTGTAGATTGTGCAATGTCATCCATTCTGTAACAATTAATAATCCAACCCTATTGTTGTCATGGAAACAAAATGGCACATTCATCTTCAACAATGCAACGATTTGTTTTATTATTGACAGAAAAATGGTGTTAACTCTCAACATTAATCAACGGAAAACGATAGAAGGTGGTAAAAATGACTCGCAAATAAATAAATAAAATAAAGACAAGAAACTTGAGCGTGTGATATTTGTTCAGAAGTGGATTTTATAAAATAAAATCCTTCTCCTTTCTCGCGGAGTGATTCACACATTCGATCACCAATCAGATGAGAGGTTTCCAGATGACGTAGACGTCGATTGTTAGCAGACGTCATTATTTTGTTTTACAAAGGTTCAGGAAAGCACTAAATTCTTTTCTTTTCGGAAAATTGTATGAATGTGAGAGAGTTTTCACTTCGTGCAGTACACAGATTAGAAAAGTGTAAAAAAAGCCTATACATTATGAAAATAGCTTCCGAAGAACAATTACAATTACCGCATCACAGCACCAATTTTTTAGGTCTCCAAACTGATCGATTCTTCTTGTTATTCTTCAGTGTGCTCTTTTGACTTCATAAAAGACCAAAAAAAAAAAAACCACTGAAAACATCTTTTGTCCAGTACTAGGCGACTGGCTTAAAACAATAGCGCATCCTACTCCCACCCCACCTCCAGTAATTTCTAAACGAGGAACGAAATATCACGTTTGAGTGAATTAACCAACAAATGACTAATCGCAGTGGGCTGAATGAGGCAGCGACGCACCTGCAAAAGAAACTTTAGCAAAACCGCTGAATTCCAAATTTGGTCGCAACCAGCCGAACTAAGCTATACCAGATGGAGGGCATGGTTTTCCATCCCCCTGAATATTTCAACTAGGCTGTTGTTCTGGAAAATGCATAAATATCCTAAGGAGTAACTGTATTCCAAATTTGGTGAATATTTGAGGAGAGAAACTGCGCGTTTTGCGCTGTTTCTCAATGTGCTGTAGTCTATTTATGAATAGTAGTAATTAACGTTTCGAGTTTGCCAGCACGTGTCTCGCTGAATCCCTTGATCGAATACGAGTCACGAAACAACATTCTATTCAAAAGTAGGGTTACGGTAGTTCGAATTTCTACACCAGTGATTTCCGTAAGGACACTCAGCCTGCCGCGACTCTATTGTCAACTTCCGACTCTACTGACTAACTTCCGCCAGTAGACGGAGTTCTCTCGATACGGAAGGGAGGAAAAAGTACCTGCATTATTTGTGTTGACAGAATTCTGTCACTTCTTTATACCCTGGACTCAAAATTACAAGGAAGCCGTGGCACAAAAAAGGGTGGCGTATATAAACAATCGTGCTTTCGGCAGACCCGTTACTTTCAGTTGCCTCTTTCGAAGGTCTGTCACCCTCATCAGAGCAACGATTCGAGCAACGTCATCTCCATTATTCAATGCATCTCAGGTAAGTCTCATTAGAAATGGAATGCAACTCAGGATTCCTTTTCACACTGAGGAAGGAAGGTGCACGAAATTCATCTTTTTTGTGCTATAAATGAAACACTTCTTATTGTAAGCATTGTGTTAAAAAAGCTGTTTTCATTCTATAATATTCATCGACTTTCGCAACAAACGGATGATTTTTTTGCAACAATAATCGCGCCAACAATTAACGTTCGCGCATGGCTTTTAAACATGACCCAATTATGACGTCACCACCAACAATCAGTGCATCCACCTTTGCGAATCGATCACTTTTCCCCACTCTGATCACTCGAGTTCCCCATCCGATCGGCATCAACGCACGCTTCAGCAGTACTTTTGCACTTGATCAGTCAAGCGGCCTCTTCCCGGGGACCCCGCCAAGACTGCAACGGACACAGATGAGTAGGAAGCGACTCAAGCGCTCTATCAAAGTCACGCCGCCTGCTTAACTAAGTAAGCACCCGTGTCGTGATAGCGAAAGGAGCCTCTGAAAGCGCGCGAGCAGGTGGTCCGCAGGGACAATGGCGTCTCAACCGGATCACGATCGTGGCTGCCATTCCAGGGTACCACCACACCAATTAAGGAAGCGTTTCGAGTTATGATCACCTGCAAGCCGTGATATGACGCAAATCCTCATTTCTAGATCCCATTACAGCACTTAAGCATATCTTATGTAATCTTAGATAAACTGCTCCACTAAAACATTCTTTCCTACACAATGCAGAAATCTAATTTAAAACATGCACAAACCTTTCTCTATGAAGCGAACAACTTATAAATAAATCTGTTTTATTAGAGCAGCGACTATCATAACAGTACACCGAGTGTTTGTTAGTGGCGCCATCTACCAGCCAATTGCGAAACTATGCCTTATACGTAATCTCTTTTTTTGTGTCGAGATTTTGTATCGAGAAAATACACGATTTTCGTGATGACATTGTTAACCTGAACATCAATTAGTCGGGGGGAAAAAATAATTTGCTGGCAGCATCGCTGTTTATATCCGCGTGAATGAGTCATTTCAGGATTACGGAACGTGCAGAGAGGGAGAGAAAGAATGAAGGAGAATATAGTGTCACTGAACCGGATCCGAACACACTTCTCGCACTACGAACTTGTTTACTTTTCTAGAAAAAGTCAAAAAGAAAGAAAAACTAAAATAGAATGCGGTGGCGTTAGTAAACCATGTCCGTAGGAATCATGTCAATATGAATACATACAAACCCACAAGAGCTGCTACTATTTTTGTTACCGTGCACTAGAAAACGCGTCGATAGATGTCGCTACCAGCGAACAATTTATTACAGACATGTGCTATTCCTTTCAGTGATATGTTATATTTAAAACTTCGATATTGTACTAAACGATGGCCATTGTTACGTCACAGTTGATAAAAGTTATCCTGCGCAAATGGGTTTATATACGTTTGGAATAAAGAAGAAAATTAATTTATTATCTAATAATATAGGAAGTCAGAGTACTGCCGGATAAAAATCTCTCATAAAAAATAATGGCTTTGATGTTAGAAATAGAGGAGATGAAACAAACAAAAATACCAATGAGTAGTTGCCGGAAAGCTGTTAGTACTTCGAGGCCCATATTTATATATATATATATATATATAAATGAACATTAAATGAAAATCCCGAATCTGAATTTCTCAACTGGCGCGAGGAAAGACTTCTTTTTTTTTTCCCACGTAAGACAACTAGGTTTGAATCGAAAACTGGAATAATATTTCATCATAATATAATTTTTTAAAAAATATTAGTAATTGTTGATTGGTTGACAGTAAATCGATGTTATCCAGCAGTTGCTCGTGTTCTTGCATGTTTGAAAGGAAGCAAAGAGTGATGGTGGCCAGTTCAGCAGAGCCTCAGCAATAAAAATCTAACCTTTTATTTTCAATGGGAGTAGTCCAAGCGCCTTTAGCCGTAACCAAGTGTTTGAAAGTTCGATATTCAGGCAGGCTCTATCCATTAACCGTCACTGATAACTGAGCTCAAGGCTACCGATGATTTCCGAAGTATCAAGGGAGAGAGTATGACATAACTGACAGTCCATCTCCTGATCCGAAATCCGATTGGAATTAGAGCGAGTTCGATGGTCTATTTTTGGTCGGTTCCTGCCATATGCACGTGGTTTTCTCCCCCCCCCCCAGAACCTCTCAAGGTTTTGACCGACACTCGCATCGGTGTTTATCTTAAGACTGACAGAGAAAATATAACTAAATGTTTTCAGTTGTTCGCATTGGTTAATATCATCAAGTAAACTGCGGGTTAATGCAAAGAACACGTTAAAAGAAACTCACGGCTAATTTTTTCCCAATTAGTAAACATCATTGAGTAGAATATCAACAAATAAGGTTTAGTTTCTAAGGTTTCACTCAGTTGGAAAGATTTAAAACTTGCTTACAGGCCTTTATAAATAGCAGCCGGCTAGCAAGTGATAGCATCGATGAAAGCAGGAAGAAAATTAGTGGTGTGGAACAAAAGGCGTGTCGATAATCGTGTTATAGGTGCAGATATTCAATGGTATAGCTAGTCGCGCTATCAGTTAAATTGACGCTTATATGCGGTATCAGATGGACTGCAACCACTGCGTCATAGAACGGGGGTTAGATTGCAGGAATGAAAAATCAGATCGCTTTACTGGAGATGAGCATTACCGTCAATCAGAGAGGATGCGTCGAGTGCAGAGGAACAAGAGATAATGAACGAACTTCGAATGGACTTTAAGGATTCTATAAAAACTCTAAGAAAAGACTCTTGAAAATAAACAATGAAAACAGTCTGTTGAGTAAGAAGAGTCGATGAGCAGCTAAGAAAGAAGACAAAAGACAGAGAAATGGTTTAAATACTTAAGGAATACATTAAGAATAAATCGATAACATGCATAAAAGAAGAAAGTTACTAAGTATTTTCTTCAAGTAAATGAGTTCTTTAGTAAAGAGCAGTTAACACTCAGAATTACCAGATAAATCTTAAGAATTTTGTAGATTCTTGCTTAAGATTTATCGGGTAATTCTGAATAATGAGGAAGAATTTAAGGAGAAAAAAAAATTAGTAGTTTAAGCCATTGAAACATCGAAGTATCTTCAGGACTGAGGAGGTAAGGTCAGTCCTGAAGATATTTTCAGGCGCAAACTTTGTTTGCTCACACTTGGATAAAGGATTAAACTAAATTGATTATGTTCGTAAAGAGTTCGTATCAACTTAAAAAATCTTATAAAGGAAAGAGATAAGAATTCTCTCCTTCAAAACAATCCAAATTGAGATTATCAATATAGATTACTCCTTGTCGAAGAATGGGTTTTCTATCAATAAATTACCGCACGAGAAATTATTTATTAAAGGTATTTCTGGTGATAGTCAACAGTAATCGTCAGCATCACGTGCATACAAGCCACCAGTGTCTTCGGTAAAGAGGATCACGGAATGGCCGTTGAGTGACCTTTTGCATGCAAGGTTTAGAAGACAACTGAATACAGCACAGCACTGCGGTAGAGAAGACAAATCGGAGACCTTGTCAACCAATTTTCACGATGACACCTACGGAGAAGTCTCAAAATATTGTGAGCACTAAACGGAAGCAATATCATCGAAGGTGATTTTAATACAAAACTGAGAAATTTTGCAGATGGACAGAATGTAAAAGATACAGGAATGTTTCGTGTAGACAATGGTAACAACGAAGAAGAAAGACTACCTCTGGATTGAAAGAAAATTAGCTATTGCGAGACATATAGGGGCATACCCGGGTCATACGACACGTTAGGTTGCAGACCACCGCGTATAGCGAATCGCTGCCTTTCCCTCCATTTGTAGTGGGTGTAATGATTGAATAATGTTAAGTAGTCGTACATAAATATGACATTTCATCCGATACGCAAATGTTATTCTGAATAGTTGGGCTTAAGAGAACACTTTTTTGGGAATAACTGTAGTATTAACTCGTGTAGTACTGTTTTTAACAACTGTAGTGCGAGATAAGTTAGGCGAGGCCTGTTCTCGGCTTTCGATACGCCATCGTCACTCAAGTGAATCATTTTAATCTTAGTGTGTAACGCAAGAGGTTCACGCGTCTAATTTTCACTAGCAACGCACCCTTGCTTTATTTCACTTGCCATTATTAAAAACAAAATAAAACGAACAGTTTGCAAAACACAAAGTGATGTAATGCGCAAAAGATGTCATAAATAAAAGGAGTTCACGAAGACTGCGCATTGGTTGATTAGCGGAAGCGTCATGTCGTTAACAGCTTCGTATGAGTGAATAGGAGAGGGGGAAAAAAATACAAAAAAAGAAAAGATCTTTTTGAAAAAATGCAAAAATGTAAGAATATTAAAATGCTTCCAAGGATGGTCAAAAATAGGATAGGGAAGCCATCGAGCCTGCAAAGAAAGCGAAAAGGTGGAATTAAGATTGGAATTGAAGTTCAACAAAGTATGGGATGTACCGTGTTTACACAGTCGTGAAGTTGGTTTCGAAATGTTGAAAATGACAATACGAGACGTGCAGTTAAATAACAATAAAACTGAGTACTTAGACTAAGAGTACTTTTGACGTACTTGCTTGGCACTGAACGAAGTGGACGATTTCTCATGCCTCGGAGCATTCAAAAAAGGATAATCTGAAGGCAAATGAATAATCTTATTAGGAAGAAGAGAACGCTTCTACCATAGAAAATTCTCTTCCTGGAGACTGGGATTAAAAAGACATTTGATAAATATAAATGAAGTGTTAAGAACAAGAATTGGGGGTATTTGGAATTACACTCCAAAGAGAAGCCATTGTGTTATGGCTGTTGATTGCGTGTGTTCTTAGGCTGATTTGGAGGGATGAAACATCAGAATTTCCTAGAAGGAAATCTAAGGGGCATCAACCTGTGGCGAGGTGAGATCGAAGGTCGGTAGTAAAATTTCCGTGACAAAAGCAGCATTTCTTTTCCTTTAAACTCTAGAGTAGATAAGATTCGGGGTAATAGTAATATGCAAATCAGTCAAAGAATGATAAGTGATCGGTCGCGCAGGGAAGAAAAAAAAATCCCTTAAGAGATGAGAGGGGAAGTAATGCACAAAGGATGTTTGTAAACAATTGGTAAACTTTAAAAAATCTTCCAGTAAGTGATGGCAGTAGAACAGGATTTAAATACAACTGACAGATTCGTTTGAATTTTGCGACAATCTCCAAGTATTTTCACATTATATTTTAGCAAAGCTGACTGCAATACGTTAAGGAAATGGTAGATCTACTTATCTTTGAAAAGATAAGTGGATATCATTTCGGAAAAGGAATTAGAAGCGTCATAATTATCCTAAAACTTCAGGCTACGATGTCATTGATATCAGCATTGTACAACTGCCAGTATACACTTCAGCAAGTGTACATTCTCCTCCCAAAAGTCTAAGATAATTCGATTTTACGACGAAATGGATGCGACTTTTCAATTCCATGTAACCCTCGTATAACGCGGCCGTTAGGTTCCACAAAAATGCCACGTTATATAAATCGCGTTATGCGAGACTCAGATCATATAGAAAAAGTAGGGTTAGGTTCCGAAATCGTTTTTTTTTTTTTTTTTTTTTTTTTTTAAGATTATATAAACAATGACATATCCAACAAAAATATATTTTTTATTTAATTCAAGTAATTCATGTAAGTTAAGAAAACATAAATTATAAAACAAATACATAATATAAACTTTTAAAAATCACAAATTGTACGCAAACGTCATTGCACATGATGCATAAATGTTTTAGGCAAAATAAACTAAAGTGCATGTTTTAATCGTCATCACTTATGTCTTCAAAACGAACATTCCGTAGATGTTCTTTATTTACGAGTGGCCGGACGTCGTCATCACTTGAAATCTCTTGGACACAATTTGTATAATTCTCATTGCATACTTCGGCTGGTTTAGTTATCAAGAAGTCAGTAATAAAACCTTGCTTACCACTATGATGCAATTTTTTATTAAGTTCATAATACGGAACTAAACAAATATCCAATTGTCTCGTGAATTTTCCGGAGCGCTCCATTGAGAGATCATTATCAATAAGATAACATTCTTGCCAAGTCCAATCCTTCTGCTAATTTCTTTAAACTGAATTTTTTTTAACGGCTTCATCAATCAGAATCTCCGACAGAACTTTCCCCGCCATTTGGTTCGACGTCATCTATCAATTGTACCAGTTCCTCCTCATTGAAATCTATTTCCCCATCAATTCACTGATTTCGTTTTCAACCATATCGCAAAAGCCCTCTAAGTGGCCATTACTATAGAAATTTTTTTTAAGATAAAAAAAGCATTACATATTGTATGTAACTCAGAAGAAAATGAAATGCTCAGCTTGAGAAGATCAACACACTTATGATTTTTAATGCGCTTTCCTGGCAGAAAACGAAGACAATTTCAATTGTCTTCGTTTACAATTGACGTACATGCGTGCTGAAGGATATTTCACCTAAACTTCGCTACTTATAACTACATGCGCGATACGGGCAGATGCAAATTTAACGAAGATAAAATTTGATTTTTAAGTCACGCGGTGAAAAATAAATGAAAAGATAAAGGGTTACTACAATTTGTAGACGGTGTTATATCGGAACCGTGTTGTATAAGTACCGCGCTTTACGAGCGTTACCCGTATACACATTTTGTGGTGTATAAAAAAGAGATCAGCGGACATTTCTTATGTGTAGAATGAATTCGCGAAAAGAGTTACTAGCGTTTCACAAGGCAATGATACTCGTAAGAGGGGGGGGGGGGGTGCACGTGCTATATCCTAAAAATTACGATGTAATTGTATCAGAAAGGTTCTTTAGATACGAAACCTGTACTATAAAAATGTTTTTCCCATTTTTTTTCTATATGCATTCGTACATAATGATCGCCTATCTATTGGTTCCGTAATTTCACGGTTTTGTGTAACCTGGATGAACTCTTAAGTTATGATTTGAACCGTAAGAAATCATTTGAAAATTAAATAATGTGGTTGATATTTGCAAGTTTCATCAATATTTGTCGAGGTACTCACTTTCGGCTGTAAACATCACACCAAACAATACAGTACGTCGAGCTAAAATAGCTCCAGGTGCAATTGCTGTGATGATGACGTCACTCTGACGTCGCTATACAAAGAATGTGGTTGCAAAATGCGCATTTTTATTGTTGATTATCCAAACTGCTTGTTTCTTTAATGGTACACAAATTTTATTTTGGATTAAAATCATACCTTCGTTTAAAAAAAAATTGGCAATATTTCAATGTAGGGTGAAACAGAGACAGACCAAATGCAGAAGGTTCAAATTTAATTTATTGCATTGCTATGTTACATGCGTGTTGAGGTAATTCTATCACAGCAGTCCTGCACTCGCGGGGAGGGGGAGTCTTCGTGTCATGAGCATGCGCACTCCTTGACGATCATTCCTTTGTGTTCGGTGACGACCAGTTCCGGCGGGTTCTTGTCGTTGTAGTAGATGAGGTGCAGAGGTTTCAGTTTCTTTGGTGCACAGCACGGCCTCGGCACACGTCGTAATTTTCGGTGATTGAGAATTCCTTGGATGAGCGCGTGCGTGGTGGCGTAGTTCAGGTTCTTGTAGCGACACTTCCCCTTGCAGTAGTACGCTTCGAACTCGACGGGCTGCACCACCCAATCCCAGCCGATCTCCTTGAACGACACCTTCAACGACTGCCGACAGCACACCTTCCTTTTCGTGTTTTTGTTGCACTCGAGTCTCGAGCCGCGGAACTTCTCCCTCCCCAGCGTCCTTTTAGTCCGTGAGGAGGATTCCAGAACCGAAACGTCCAACATGGCTCGACGGTCGAATCTCGCGTCGTTCGCCCTTCTTCGAGGGGGCCCCGCGACGAAGACGTAATTGGCCGCCTCGCATCGATCGCACTCCAGCCGAAGTCCGTGGTTGTGCGACGAATTCTGGATCCAGGAACTGACAGTTCGCGAAATGTCGAACACCTCCCACGTGTCCCGGTCGGGCACCACATTTCGCTCTTCGACTAGAAGCTTCCCCGTCACCCCCTCTTTGGGACGGAGGTTCGGTGATTTGGTACAGTCGGATGGTGATTCCGATGCGACCTGATTGGCCGTTTGTTTGGGGATTTCTCCTCCTGCTCCTCCGTCGTCTCACGTACACTCGTAGCTTAGCGGACTGGATGGTTAGTCCGGCCGTTCTGTTCCCGTGGTGAGCCACGATGTCCAAGGGGAAAAACAAGTGTCGGGGATGGTCCGCGTTCCTTGAACGGCGTTTGTAATTGCGGCAGAGGTGATCCTGAAAGAGAGAACGACAACTTAATTGACTGATTTATTCACAGCCCATAAACAAGATTATTTGAATAAATGCACAACATTAAAAAAATCCTTTCAAGAAGTTATAAGAATTATTAGAGTAATCAGCCACCCTGCGTAGCAAATTGGGTTTGTTTCTAGGAAGCCGAGTTAGTTGGTCGTGACAAATCATCAGGCCTAACGCGTAAAGAGGAAGATGAGATGGAATGCGGTTATCAGTGAAAGGAGCACGAAAACGGATGTTGTTAGCTTGCTATCGACCATAATTCCAGAGTCGACGTGTATGTGGTTCCGTGTCCTTTGACGGGCAGCTGATAACGCATTTGCGATTGTAGCGTGTGTATCGCGTTTCTAACATCGCTATCTGAAACGAGGAAGTCATTCCTGGATGATTTGCAAAACGCATCTAAATCCCTCCATTCTGATCTCTACATATGGGAAACGACAATAATAAACAAACGTCCGGTCCATATCTTATTCAATGGTCAATGCCGTATTCATATTCTGATCACTAGATGGCGTTACTTGTAACGATCGAAACAGTCAGTTACTTAGAGGTAACTTAAGGTTGAGGAAATTCTACGATATACAGTACGCAATGAAATCTGTTCGCCAGAGAGCAATGGATGGTATTTGTATGGTTTATTTCGCCACCGAAGCTGTCGCTTTACACAAAGAAAATACGGAAAATGACATGACTTTCACCTTCGCAGTGCATCTTTAAAAAATAAAAAATAAAAAAAAAAAGAGAGGAAAGACACAGATTTGAATAAATGGCGGGAAACTTGAGTGATGACGAAACCTTTTGACGCATGCGTGATAAAGTCCCTGAATTCCAATCTTCCCAAATGAACCAGACGTTTGCATTTTTTTTTTTATGATCCCAAGGGAAAAAATTCATTGTCCGCAAATTCATGACCCGTTTGCCGTGATCAGCATAATCGCTACGATGACATCACATCACTACCCTGTAATTATTTAATGTACTCTTGAATGCGCTCAGTCCAACTAGGGCGTCTTTTGTTCAAGCAACGGCTGCATCTCGACCCTACTTAAGCACAGCCTTTGATCAACGAGCTGCGGGGCTTGAGGGGATATTTTTTGGTAGTCTGCGTCGTTTTCTTTGTGGGTCAACTTTCCTCCCAGGAAATACCGCGCTCTCACAAATGTGGGTCGTCTTCAGAGATCGGGATATAATTGGCTAAGAACCCCTTCCTGATAAAATAGCTTCAGTCGGTTCGAACTGTAAGAGGGGCTATTGTTTTTTTGTTTTTTTTTTTCCCATGATAATCACTGAATGATTGTGCGATCCACAAAGCAACTTTCGCTCATTGTAAATAACAGCGAAAAAAAAATTAGTTTTATATATTAAGTACAAAAAAAAAAGCTAACCTTAACTTGTAGTTAAACCTGCAATAAAACTCACAACTGCGATCGTTGTGGGAATTGGATATTTTGAAATCAACAATTTATAACACGTCATAAAGGATCCAATAATTATGCATTTTTCTTATGCACAAGGATAGCTCCCAAATACGAATTACCATATATGGATGCATTTCCATATATAGAAGTGAAAACACTTCCATAAAAATTATCGGTTATAGATGAGGGTGAACAGAAAACGAAAAATATATACAGATAAACAACTGGCATGTAATTAAAAAAAATAAAAAGATCGTGCAAAACAAAATGCTATATTATGATCTTAGTATGATTATGTGAAGACATATTTCCCTCGTAACATGACTTTTAGCATCTTACGCCTTACGTCTGCAAGAAAAGTTTTAGAATTATGAAGAGTTTCATAATTAAGCGATTGTCTCAAAATCGGCGATTGTGAAATCGACGAATTACGTTCACTGCAGCTTGATGACACCAAATTAGCGTTTTTGGTAAACACGAAGTCCGTGCTAACCTCTGACAATTTTAATCATTAGCTTTCTCCCCCTTACTCTGGATATTCCCAACCGGATTCAACAAAGCTTAGACTCATTGTTTTTGCACAGTTAAGTGACAGTGCAGAACACCACCCACGCCAAACGTTATGAAAAACAGGATGACAATCGAAAACTGCAGCAACTTACGTCATCGTACGTCAATGATGCCATAATATGTTCTACTCAGAATGACATCTTCTGTATTCGGAAGATGTTAATTACACGAGTGTCGCAACTAATCCGTAAGCTCCTAAGAATAGATGTACTGAAAATATCTTTGATACAATAAATTAAGAACGTCCCGTCAAGACTAAACACGATGAAGAAAGACAATTTCAGAGTACGAGTTCACAGCTGTGCTTGAAAGTATAAATTAATGGGATTCGCGAGAAATTATTTTTGTAAAAACGCTTTAAGTCATGATGATTTCAGCAGTTGCCATAGAAATCGAGTTTCTATGGCAACGTGAAATCCGGAAGCATCACGCAACAATAACAGCATGCTCTCGCGCTATCAATTGCAATAATGTGAGCATGAACCAGCAATTTTTTTTCACAATTTTTACCCTAAGTGTAAAAAAAAATTAAACAGGCTACATATCTGAACTCTTATAAGAAATAAAATTTAAAAAATAAATTTCCTGTCCCTTTCACCGTTCGTTTTGTGAGAGTAGGAGGGGGGGGGGGGGAGAGATATTGTTATGTGGTAAGTTTCACGCGTGGCAAGTAGTGAACGAAATTCGACTCCCGGATTTACCGACTAATTGGCCGTTATATTTCTGACGTTGAGTCGGTTGCATGGAGTAGCGTGCACGCGTTATGGCCGGTCTCAACTCAGACACGACAGCCTGTTGATGTGTGTGTTCTGTGCGTAGACGATTCGTCCTATTAGTTTCTCATCAAGTGGAACTCACGGATCTCCCGTGACGGAAGTCGAACTTAGTGGTTAACAGGGGAGCCTTGAAGCGAGCCTCCCACGAGATTAGCGATTGTTTCTTTCTGCAAATAAGGAAAAACACGCACGCACACACACACGCTAGGAGGAGGAAATCGCTATTAATTCACTTCAAGGCCTCGCTAATATTTCTCACAAATCGGGAGGAATTTCCCCTCGTGTTCATTGTCTCCTGCACGTCATTTTGGACAGTATCCCACTGGTTCGTGTTGGCCCTGCCTCGCCCACTCCAGCCTTTTAACTCTTTGTTTTGAACCCACCCTGACCAGGATATCTCTGTTGACATCTTTCTTTCAGTGGATAATTCCAAGCATTAAGATTTCCCCGAGTGCAAACAAAACTTCATTCAAAAGGATCGACTAAATGGAGACGAGATTGGCTGTTTGCCCACAAATAAAATTTCACATCCAATTAGTAAAATACCACGACAGCCGATCAAGTATTTCGTCTGCCGTTCACATAAGTAAATACTTGAACTGGACTACACATGCGCATTCACATAACTGTCAATATATCGAAGATGGTCTTTAGTTGAAAAGAGTATCGTAATAAATATGAACGGTTCCGTAAAAAAAAAAAAAAAAAAAAAAAAAAAAAAAAAAAAAAATTAAGATGCGATAGTCTTATACGGAGAAAGGAGATAAGTGCCATTACTAATAAACAACTCTAAATATAACTAGTTTCTTGTCAACAGTAATAATCATCAGCGAGACTTACAGGTCTATAAACGGCCCAAATTATCTTTCGCATCACTAAACGATAAGGAAGTTAGTCATGTCCAAACACGTGTGTGAGCGTGTGTTCTCCTGGCTAGTTGGTCCGTTTTGCGCGGATGAAATACCCGACTTTCCGAGTGGAAATATCCGTCTAACTCTGTTAAAGCTGATTCTTTGCATCTTAGATGGGATTCGAACTCGCTTCTTTGATTGCAAAGAAGCGAGTTCCGTAGTTCATTCAGTTTCGACCGAATGAGCTACGGAAGCTGTCATCAGCCATCGCAATAAAACAAATTTCCATTCTATCCAAATAAAAGTTGGCTAAACAATTCATCTCAAGTAACCAATCATTCAGAACCACAGTTTTCACCCGTTACAGATTCATTCAGTTTGCTTCGGTCCAATTTCATCTAGAAGTCAAGTAGGAAGGCTGTTTGGGAGGAGTGAAAAATTAGTTTGTGACGAGAGGAAGAATTCTTGCCACCTCTATGTGACATTGGCCAACTCCTTTTCACTTGAGAAGCCCATTCTAATCGAAGCACATGTTCTGTCGTTCATTTGACAAATATTCTCCTCTATGAGAGCCAAAAAATATAAAATCACGAGTGGACCGATATCCTTAATGATTTCCTTGTTGTTAAGCGAAGCATCCGCCCAAAGAACGGAAGCTATGGCAAGTACCTACAGTGGAGATAAAGAGATGGAATAGCGTGAAAATTACTAAGCAATTGACAATGGGCATTCCTTCAATGAAGTGTGTGTGGGGGGGGGGGATGAATCAATTGATTCAGCAGCTCTGTTACTTAACAGGCTTATTAATAACATGGAACTGAACATTCTTATTCCTGCCTAAGATGACAGGAAACAGAGGATAACAACCAGCGGAAAGGTTCATTAGAAATCGTCATGGAATACCAGGACAACTGAAACAGCACCTGCAGAATTATAATTCGCACATCAGGAGATCTAAACGATCCCTTGAGTTTCCTCTGATTCTTTAATGAGAGCGACCATCAATGAAATATTCCTGCGTTTCCACTTTAAGTAGATAACACAACGTTAACTTCACAACAGACCAACACATCTACTAGCAGGACAAAAATGCGTGTCCCTTTGCTTATTATGATAATTTAAGTCAAACACAAGAAGATTTTCATGGCAAATATGGCTTCCAAGGACATTAGTTTCCCTTTGAATTCGTCTTTACAGTAGCATGCTGGTATTTCGCCAGGTCTAAATCAATAGATCAGTGGTTCCCAACCTTTTTCCACTAGTGTACCCCTTTTAAATCCATTTCAATAAATTGTACTCTTTGTTTTTAAAATAGCTGTTTTTAAATACAAAGGGTACAATTTATAGAAATGGATTTAAAAAGGGTTTGTTCAGTGCCTTAATGTAATTTGTTTACTTTACTTGTTTTTCCGCCATTACTGATTATTTTTCGTGTACCCCTGAACGACTCAGAACGTACCCTCGGGGGGGGGGTTTGGGAACCGATGCAAGAGATCGAAATCCACAAACTAAATATGCATCGGGTATTAAGAAACCGCGAGGATACGTCTAATTTGAATTATACGGCGTGTTGTGTAGTATTCACCGAGAAAATTTAAGCAATGATGCATTCCCCTGTGATGTCTGCTAATTTTGTGGTTTGTATGTCAAACGGAGAGGGGGAGGATGAACTTTCCTTATTAAAAAAATTCGATTAAAATTCTATTCCAGTGTTTCTCGTGTGTTAACAGGATTCAAACCAAAGCCATTCTTTGGATTTATAGCTAATCCCATCTTTGTTTCACTAGTTTGGCGCAGCCGTTCGACCGATTGAAACCATCGAATCAATGACATGGTCCGAAGTCTTTAGAAGACACCTGGTTGTGTTTGGATTCATGACTTAGTAGGATGAGGAATATTAGCGGACAATTAATTCTAGTGGATACTGGAGTCCAAAATACTAGAAGCATCGATCGGTTTCTGTCAATTCATCTTTATTCATCTTTTGAACAAATTCTTCACCCTTCCCATGAGACGTTTTGTAGCGATGGTTCTACAGATGCATAAGCAGACAGCCTGGAATTATTAAAATGAGATTCTTCTATCCTTTCTCCCCCATGCAAAGCAGATTTCCCCAGTCTGTCAATGTCATCCTCAGTTTGAAGTGCCTACAAATTTCTCTGCATCTTATGCGAAATACGTGGAGAAATTTGTAAGGAAAAGAAACATCCTCCTATTCCTGGGTGAAGGATGTGCGATTGAGTCAATTCTGATGACGAAACCAACTCGACCAACTAAAGCTGGTGGTTGGCACGCAACCCACACGAAATCTAGTTGGCTTTGCAATCAGGTTGTGTGCCAGCTGCAAGATTAAATTGATTAAGTACAGTTTATCGAGTTAAAGATCATAAAACAAGCTTGTAATTATATTTCGGTTACGATCATCAACGCTTCCTTTTCAGTATTTCAGTTTTAAAAGTCGTAAAATGAGAGATCAGAGGAGTCACGAGGATACGGAACACCTTTCATGACATTTTTGTCCAACAATTACTCCACGAAGAATGCAAAGTGAGCGGGAGTATTGCCGTGGTGGAGAAACTAATATCCCGTATGTCACTTCGGTAGTTTCTTTAGTTAATGGCAATCAATCTGTTTTCATGCACGGGTTCCTTGAATCACACATTTCCTGCGTTATGCTTATCAGTGGAGGTTCCCCATCATTCAAGTATCACCAATGAATTTCCCTTTTACTTTAGAGTTTGGAGAAACCAATAAAATACTTTTAACATTTTTTGTCCGAAAGCAAGTTTACTGTGGAATTTTTTCCAGTTTGAAGCAGAACTTGAACGCACGCACTGTTCTTTTAAAATTGGCCATGTTTAGTTAGTGTGCAAATCTTAAGTGAGACAATATAAGTATTATAAGATAATGTTTTTCTTTGCAATATTACTTGCTCATTCGAGTTACAAATATGAAATAAACTGCAAAATTACTCAATAGATTAAATTCTATCTACACTTAGAGAATCAGTTTTGTACATGTTGCAGTGGTGTCATCTAGCGGGCACTCAAGAAACTAACTCGTCTACTGCTGTACTTTTAGTTGAGACTGCACGTTCAGAGAATTTCTAGCGACGATATTCTTGGATTTTACAGTAAAAAAACCTGCACAAAGAACGCACTGATAAATTCACTGATTACTTCAATATTTCTTTGATTTCCACTTATTAATATAACTTTAAAATAGAGATCGAAAATAAACGATCCAGATTTTTCCATCCATTGAAATTTTAAGTTTTCCTTTTTATACGTGTGTAATCTTATAAACGTTTCTTGTGCCATAATCCTAGACCACCTGAAGAAAGACAGTTTCGATTCTGATTGTGGAATAGAGAAACTTTTCGATTTTTTTTCAGCCTATCTCCGACATCTCAGAAACATCGACCATAGAAACACTATTTCAGACAACAATACAAGTGTTAGGATTCAGGTCAGAAGGGTCAACAGTTGTCTGTATATTTCTGAAATCATCGACAGCCATTGGCTCATCTATGTGGCAACTAAGGGTGAAGACCAGTTAACTACCGATTCTTACAATTCGATCAAGCAAGATTCAGAGGTCAGTCCTTGTAATTATTTGAAACCATATCGTAAAGGTTTTGGTATTTCAACCTTAATTTGTTCAAAATATGAAACAACTTATACATTCCGTATAAAAGCTACTGAAATTGTTCCTCAATCTCTCTCTCTCTAGAAATTTTTAAAATATTGTTAAATAAGGAAACGAAAGTACACACGCTATCCGATGTCATACCTGGATCACCACTGGACATTTCCGTACACATCCATGGTTGCTATATGTAATCTGTCATGGCGGATCTAAACCCGATCGACAAGATTAGGAAATTCCTTCATCAAGCCTTGTCATCCGATGTTTAGCACTAGTTGGCAACCAACTCTTCGCGCCAGATTACTGAATGGATTCACAGCGGCGGTCTGTTACGTATCTTGAACTAGAAGTGGTTACCAATTCACCTTAATTTGTTCATTCGAACTGCGCCATCTATTTCATCTATTTGACACTCACGACTCGCCGTACAAAATATCTAAAGAAATAACAGCAAGAGATGGGCTGTAGTATGACGATATCTTCCTCTATCCAGATGCACGTATATGAGTCCCAAAACGATTGTCATTTGTGTGAAAAGACACCCCCCCCCAGTGTCAAATGAAAGCCAGTTTGGTGGTGCTCATAAGGAGATGAAAGGATTGCTTTCAGAAACTTAGGTTCCTATCCATGCCAAAAATGGAAGCAATGGCCGAAGAACCCACGCAGTTAACAGACAAAACTCGCCGCCTAGCCAGAGTTGCTTTTGCACGATTCTGACCAATAACAGCGTGGCGTATGGTTAATATTTTCAACGTCGCAAAGCCAGTCGAGATGTACGCAGGTGGTACGTTACTGTCATTGGTGTGAAATACGACAGTGTGGTTGTTTTTTCGTACTGTTATGCAAGAATTTCAGCCATGTATTGTGGTATCAGCTGGGTTAATGCAGTGTGTCCGTTGATATTATTCCAGTGGATACGAAAGACTTCCGTCACATCATTTCGACACTCTTCGTCTGAGTGCATACCACCATAATAATCTCTCATGCCACTTCTTTTGTATGTGCCCCAAGGATCGGTTACGGTGAAAGTAACTTTGGGGTTTTATAGATCTAATTGATGCAGTCATAAGGTGTTTAATCATATTTAACTCAGATACATGAAAACGCTTGATTATCGTTCGTCAAGTAAACTCGCTTGTTTCACCAAGATTCAGCCCTTCATAAAAATCATAATTTTCTTTTATTACCGCGTGGGAGCGCAACAGTCCTGCAAAGGGTCTTGGATGCAGTGAGAAAACCTTGCATTTATCTGCAGTGCAGCAAGGACCATAAATGGTCGACAGCGACAATTCTGCACGGTTTTACTGTAGGTAACTACCAAAGTGATGTCACACGTTGCCATGACAACATTTTAACTTGAAGTGGACCTGAACTGGATTGCTTATTCAAAGCACCGTAGTCATGATAGTCTGATTCTTTCACAATCGATCGTCATTTATTTCGAAACCGCTTTCAGTCCTCTTATCTTTATATAACGAATTTTTAATTTCAACTTCCCTTTCCTCCTTTGCAACCCTTTCAACTTGTTTCTATTTTCCGCGAATTGTATTTCTTGATTTTTATCGAATGGTTTTTCGTTTCTTGTTCCGAATTCCTCAGTAACGGGGCCGTGAGGGCAAAAGCGCTTTACCCTTCACTTAGAATCTCACTTAAGACGAGTTTAATCTGCGTTATAATCGGATGTTATAACGAGGGTTGGAAGATAGCAACAAGGTTATCAAAAGCAGTTCGGAAAAGCAGTTGAAGTGTCACCATTTTTCAACAGCGGTGAAAAATGGTGACACTTCAATGCGTTATTCAAACACGAGCTCACAAGGGGATGCCTTCTTTTAGCCTTGAGGAACATCATTTCAGAGTACAATCACGTTTTCCAAATACCTTCTCTATCAAGTAGCATTGCCCAAGATCTACCATTCCACGAAAGAGGGCCTACTTAACATTTCTGCTTCGTTAGCAGTCAAATCATCTCTGTCTTCAGTTTCATATTTCTCGCAATATCAAAAGAATGTCAAAAAAATCTGGAAATTCCACTCTGCTGCAGTGCTTTGTTCTAAATTCCTTTGAGATGGATTCCGATCTTGACAGACTCGTAGAATATTAAAAAGGCATTTAAAATATCTTCTAGAATATTGTCTATACTTCGATATCACTGAGGCCAAAACAAAAACGTAACCTCTATTATTGAATAGAAGTTACATTTGGTAACCTCTTGACACCCGGTAATTTTGACAAAATTACCGGGTGTCAAGATGTAAATTAGTACATACGACGCTGGACAGCCAGCTCTTTGATTAAAAATGTTACAATGACTGACAGAAAGGCGAAGAGATCAAAATTACTGCCAATACACAATGGTAAAAGAACATCCAAGTGTGGATCCAGCCATATCCATCAGTGTTCATACCATTCAGCGATGGTAAACCAGAAGCTGCGGTTTAGAGTGTTCTGCAGTGACTCCTTATCGACATGCATCTTCAAAAGGACGCCTGTTACTCTTAGTGTCAGCATTTTTTCTTAGGTGGAAAGTCTATCAGGATGGTAATGCCACTGTGATTCCAAGATAACCAAAATAAGGTTTCAGAACGGCCCGTAAGGCATGGCAGTGTATTCAACTCGCGACTAGCACAATCTTTTAGACTGAAGATGATCGAAAGATGCGGGATTTTCTGGAGAAGTATATTTTAAAAAAAATAATAATAGAAACTACTTGCGCGCACGCACATACTCACTTGGAAGATGGGTTCCGTCCGAATTGAACTACGCTACGAAATTTATCTGATTTTCTTTTATCGTTGCAGTTCTGAACGCAACAAAACTCAAACGGGGATTCATCTCTAGAAGCGGTGCTGTTTTTAATGTCTTTAATAAACAAAGGTGAAAATGGAACGAACTTAGCCAATATAACAAGCATATTCCAAATTCTGTTGGGGAAAACAAAGCCCGTTTTTCCGCTTACCGATTGATGCCGTGATGCCACTCCATACTCTTCTTCCCCGGTTGGACAAAAAAGGCCACTTTGTTGTGTAACAAAAGTTCATTAAGTTTACTTTTAGGGACATTGATAGTTTAAGGTCCGAGTTAATTGTGGTATTCTACGTCATAATTCAATGGTTGCTATGACAACCTAATATCTGATTATTGGACTGGTCTGTTTTAGTAACCAGAGCAGCTCTGCTTACTATTGATAATAGCTTATCAAATTCTTTCCTTTGCTTTATTCATCGCGTACATCTCTTATCTGAGTTTAATATAAAAAAAATGGAGCTCTGTTATTAATAATACTAGCTTAACAGTTGTGAAATTTAATATTTACCTTAACTGGCAAATGTTTTTATTAAATCCCTAAAAATATTTTGTAATCCATCTAATGACGTAAGGGGGTTGGGAGAAGCGTGCGCGGGTACGACGCGGAAGTGCAACGAAAAGTGAGGCTACCGATAATTTGGCAATAAAATTACCGAGAGAGAAGATTCGATCATCCAACTAGGAAGAAAACGACGAAGGACAAGATTCTGAAGAAATCAACAAAAGAAAAATAGCGAACGTTCAAGGCCGAGTTAAGGCAAAGATTGGCTACACGAGTGGAGACAAGAATGGATTTTCCTGTCAACGCAACATTAGCAGGATGCAAAACTGTGGCGTAAACATGTTTTGTAAATACGCTATTGTAGGTATTACATTACGAGCTTCCCAACTACCCTTCAAGTATCGAGGATTGTTTGTAAACTTGAGACACGTTAAATGGATACGTCAATTTCGTGCTACGGCTCTCATTATTTGTGGGAAAATACAGTTCAAGAAAAATTAATATGAAAATGTACAAAAAAAAAAAATAAGTGTTTTAGGTTATCAAAGAAAAGACCATACGACTTTATTTCGGCAATGTAAACTAAAATAGAAATAGAAGATGGCGCCTACGGCTCTATCCATCGTCATAGAACTCTGATATAGGATTGCTTTGGTATTGAATGAGGGAGTTTTGTCCCCTTAAGGTTTCTTTCGTGGTATCGGAAGAAAACCAACCAGTTCGAAACCACTCGGGTCAGTGAAACCATCAATACAAACGCCTGGACAGCGCTCTTGGTGTACGTGGATTTTTAAGTATTAAAAAAAAAAAAAAATCAAAATTCTCATTGATAGTGACCCATCGGTCCATCACCGCGGTTGGCTTCTTTTTATTCTGTTTAAAATGTTCATAACGGATCGGAAAACCAAAATGGTTAGCTGGGAGTGTGAATATGCAGAAGCCAACCATTCTCGGAAAGGCGAATATCTTAAGATGCTCTTTGATTTGGTCATTGCTCACTATATGGTTACCGAACTCGAATGTGTAATTTCAAATAAAGCTCTTGGAAGTATTACAAGTGTTTGCATGACAGGTAGAGTGACGAAGTGGACAGATTCATCTTACAAAACGGGCTGAATGTTGGAGTTTTTTTTAGATTGAGTCACCACAATTCATTCCATTTGCGGAATAACTCGCAGGTCCAACGACATCAAAAATGTCCATTGGATTTCTTTGGAAATGGAATTCTATGTAAGAAAATTTGATAAAATTAGACGTAAGAAATTCTAAGTTTATTCCTCAAGTGACCGAAGTCAAAATAAGAATGAGGTCAGCGAAGAGATAAAATTCCTGCTTCTCGTTTTGCACTCAAAAGAAAGACGACAGTTCAAGCTACCCTTTCTTCTTCCAGTGAGTTGTCGCTTACAATAATGTACTGGCAGTAACCTACGGGGGAAGGAATACATTAAAAAAAATGGAGCCTTCTTCGAGATAAAACTTATTTGAAAGCGAGTAGTTGATCTCAAGTTCAATACGAAGACAACTCGTAAATTAGGCGTAGCTATTGCTATTTTCATCAAGAAATCTTACACCCAAGAATGCTCCAGCCTTCTTGGGAATGCTTTGTGACACTGAAATGTTTTCTTCAAATTCCGAGTTTCCGACATTATGCTGATTTTGATTACTGGTCATACTGTAAGGACGTTTTTAGTATTGATAGCTCGCTCATCGCCCGTAACTGACACCCCTCCTCCTGAGATGAGCTCCATCGAGAATAAAACATTCAAGAAGGTTGGATTTACATCGGTTTATTTCGTGACATGAAGATACTTCAATGACCTTCGTTCTTAGAGAAGTTGTCATAGCAACGTCACATAAGTTACAATTGTAAGAAAGTACGCAAAAAATATTTGCTCCTAGTAACGAAGGTAATTCGTTTTTTCAGGATTATGTTGAACAAAAAACGAATCTCCTCATTTGTAAAGCGAAGTGGGTCCATTTAATAAAAATTCTACCAAATAAACAGTCGGTGTTATGTACGGGACCAGATGGACTTGGTAAAGTCAAGAAAAGAAAAACTTTTTTCGGTTAGAACGAATCATTTACAGCGATAATAATGCCTCATTCTAAGGTTATCGTGTCGGGGAATGCAATAAAAAGAGGAAGACCTTTTAAGAGTTGACTTCAAAATAAAAAAAAAAAAACGAGTGACAAGCTGTGATAGGACAAGTCGTCGGATGAGAATTGGCCCATTTAGGACGACAATGCTTGTTTGGGAAGGAAGAACTCGTTGAGAACCGCGGAGTGTGGGTCCTACGTGAGAGGAATGCGACACATTCAGAGAGAGGAGGGAGCGTCGATGTATGCGAACGAAACACCGAAAAAGAAATCCTCACTTTGTCGGCACCAGAAGAATTCTCGTCGATAACCAAATCGCATCGGAACGAGTTCTAGTCCGTAACCACTCCGATCTGCTAATAACCTCTCGACCCGATCCCCAGCGTGACTTGCGGTCATGAATAATTCAGTTCGCACGCTCCGAACGGAGCTACACACGCCAAGGAAAGAACTGACCCGGTGGGAGAGAAGTTAAAGGGGGGGGGGGGGAATCGATCATTCTTTGTACAGAACCGGCTGAGTACGGTTGCGTGTTGACCCCCACGCGAATGTGTGGAATTCCCACTTTTTTTTTTTTTTGTACGCGTGTGTGACGTAAAATCCTTCGCACGTGGTCCGGAGCATCCCCCTTTCACTACCACTGCAAGCAGGTGCGCGTACGTCAATGGCTGTTCTTGGGATCGATTTAATTAGCCCTGAAATCGGCGATCCTGGATCCGTCGGAATGAAAAGACCTTGAAGAATACGCACAGCGCCCCCTGTAAACCAACAATGTGTCCATTGTGATGTCATCGCGACGTCACCTATTCGTGACTTCACGTGCGAGTTGTCATACACTTTTATCTTGGTGATCGTGGCAAAGTCGTGATTCTCCCATTAGTCATTCCGCCCCTGTGTGTGTGTGTGTGTGTGTGTGTGTGTGTGTGTTCCACTTGCACGATCGTAACCCTACGATCAATTACGAAGGACCTCACAATAACATCGTCGGTTCAACTGTGCCTCCTAACGTCATTTGCAATCGGAGTCCAGTTGTGATTAATCATGCAGTACAACTGGCATGCACCCTCTTATAATTATTTCTTCCACCTCCTCAAGGAACACATGCTCTGGACACTTTCCACCACTCCTCTTCCTTGCAGTGGCTTCTACTGATTGCTAATCCCATCGTAGATGCTACTGGACTTTTCAATTTCTTCACTAACGGTACTACAACACAACCATTGCTTGCATGTCTTAAAATGTCCATCACGTCTGATTTTCTTCCTAGTTGGTTGTGTGTTTGTAACTAACTTTGATTTCAAATTCACAGACTGCAATCTTTTTTAATTCGAAATTCGGCTCTGGCTTGAGAAGATACTGATCTCGTGATCACCAGAAATACCCTCAGCCAGACGTTGCCAGCAAACCAGCAACAATAATTTTCAAAGAATCATCTACAAAGCCCGTGAATACAGATGTCAACATGGGCAACACACCCACTGTACGTCAAACAAGGAGATCTTTCATCACGCGACTTTTATCTTATCTGTGCGTTTCATAAAGAGGAAGGCGACGAATTTAGAACTTCTCGAAGGTCGTTAGTTCGCAGAGTGCCCTATTGCCGAGGATTACCAATCCTGATGAAACAAGGTGATGTAACCGAACGCTCACAGTCTTAAAATACCCCTTCTGTCACTCTCTCTCTCTCTCTCCGTCCCTCCTTGGCGCAGGCGGGATGAAGTCGCCCTTAATTGTTAAAGGGGAGGAGATGCCAACGCACTGTAAGCAGAGTTTCAACTTCTCCTACGATGCGTCTTAATTCAAATCGCAACGGACGTTATCGTACGGGACAATCGGTAAGAAGACGATGCAGAGCAACCCGTAACTGACCTGAAAAACGGTCATAGTTCACAAGACCGGTCTCCGGAGGATAACGGTGAGAGATGAGGTGTCACAAGACTAGACAATCTCGCCAGCGACAGAGCCGTAACTACTTTGTTATAAAGGGATAGGGTCGTGACCCCCGAAGCCCGCTGGTTGCGCTACCTTGGTGGCTGATGTGTGGGCGCGATTCGGTGCACTTAAGAGACTAGAACGAATGAAGAAGTGACCTAAGCGGTTGGAAGGGAGGGAAAGACGAATCACCTAGGTTTAGGGGTAGGGGGGGAATAATTACAAGTCGGTACGGGAAATGAAGTAGAGGGACTTGTTTTATTTGGAGGGGGGGATTCATTCAAAAGGAAAAACTGACGTGTTCACATTCCTTTGGGGTAAAATTCCGAACACGTCAGTGCACGGTTGTTGGGATAGTCAAGAGGAGGTCACGGTGTTTGTTGGCGACGGCATTCTCGAAGGGAAGTGCGTGTGTTTTTAAAAAGATCGTCTTCTTAAGCAGTCCGAGAATTGGAACCATCGTGAGGTTGCAACATCCCGACCTTTCCTTATCACTCTTAGCCGCCTTACGACACAAAAGACAAATATTGAGCTCCTGTCGCCTGCTATGACGAAAGTGCTCGGGACTCCGACTGTGGGTCTTGGTCTGTAATTGAATGCACTTGTGGCAACACTTGACGGAAAATTTTGCAACTGTTTCTTAAGGAAATTATACCGTGGTGAATTGAAGAATTAAGTGAAAATAAAAATAAAAAAATCGGTTTTTTTGACTATACGGAAACATTGTGATTAATGTGAGAGCAAATTTCTGGACTTCATTCGCTAACTTTTGCTGGGGTAGTGTATACATCGTGGTGTTTGTGTACACGTTGCCTAGAATTAGAATGCGAACCCCCAAACACGTTTGCTGGCGTTCATAAAATTTCTGTTTCGGCTCAGCATTTTTTAGTTCTTTGGCATATTTCGGAGTAGTCCCTCCCCGAAGTTAAAATTAACTCCCTTCATACCCCCGCGAGGTTATATTTAAGAGCTTTTAGAGGACTTTTTTTTTTTTTTTGCTCCAAATATTTCTTCGAATAAACACTTCGAAATGTTCTTTTGCGACGTCTCCGAACGACCTCCGCGCGATGCTGTTATGTGCACTTTCATAAAAACCAGTTGCTCCGACACCAGTCCGAGAATGTCAACCACGTGCGATGCTGCACATTTTTGCGATGCCAACAATCCTGGCGTGGGTGTACGGGTGCCCGTGATGGACTGGTCTCATCGTATCAAGTCGCAGGACAGCTTCCGCAACTGTGCGCAAATAGAAAATCGTAGTCGAATGCTTGAAGGGCTTGTTTTGATAGTAAACAAGTCCGTTAACGCACTTTAGAACTCGGAAGAGTTGAACGCGACATTTAAAATGAAACGAGCAATGCATGCAAAAAACACTCGTGGGAATTCTTTCTGGCTATAAAAACCCTCATCACTCACTTGCGATTGTTAGTATGAAGATGGATAGAGTAACTGTAGGTAGCCATGGTAACATTCACAATGAAATTAACTACTAAAAGTGTTCGTCGTCATGGTAATCGTGAAATTGAGTGTCAGAGGAGCATATTTATGAGCAAAACATCGTGAAATAAAGCAACAAGAATTGAATTGAGGCTTACCTGAGTCTCTGTAGCTGTAAAGTCTCTGAACCTCGTGATCTTCTTCTTCTTCCCAATCCTCATCTTCTCGGTCTTCTCGTTCACTTTCTTCTACAATGCGTTCATAAGTCTCCAGCACGCGCTGCATCTCCTCGCGAGAGGTGTTCACCTTTGACATGTCGGGGATCCTGGACAGTCCCAGTTCTGCCAGAATCCTCTGCTTGATGAACTGCAGTTCAAAATCCATCTCAGAGGCGACGGGATGCTTTACTTGGTCCACTGGATGCGTGTGTACGAAGCACGCGAGGCGATAGGTAAACCACACTAAAAGGACAATCCATTGTCTACTCATGCTTGTCTGTGTGCGGGGGTCTCATGTCGGTCCCCTCAAGTCGGCACGAGACACCGTGCGGTATCCATGGAGTCGGTGGGACTTCTCTCTCTCTCCGTTCGACAGATGCACACGTGGCGCGTAGCCGGCGACGACTAACGGCACTACAGAAGCTCACTCGGCGAAGGTTTACTGAACGCTGAACACGCGCGCGAGAGAGAACTGACGGAACCGAAAGGCAGCTGTGAACTTAAATGTCTCGCAAAAGCTGCGGAGGGGAGGCGTTATCGGCTACGTGAACAGCGCACCCCACGCTGCTCCGAAGCAGCGAATGGGCGTTGGCCTGTACACATACGCGAACACGGAGGCAGCTCGTTACGCGGGAATTCCGAAGTTGGGTCCTCCGAGAAGTACAATCACAGCACCTCCCCCCCCCTTCTCACTATCCCCACAGGGCAGAGTTGATAGCGATCAATAAGGAATGGAGGATCGTCTTAGTAAGATAAGATCGCAGGTTTAACTGTAGGAGAGTTTGATGATGGTCGATTAATTGAAATGAGCAACACGTAACCATGGGAACTGTTTACGTTATGCTGAAAAGTGGAAATTTTAATTTTGTTTTTAACCAGTTATCAGATAAGCGCGAAAATTGTTTATTCTCAATTAAATATACAAATATAACGAATTTGTTTTTTTTGTTTGTTTTTTTCCTGGAATACACACTCCGAAAGAAATTTTCCGATTGATTTTCTTAAAAGAAATCAAAAATTTTGAAAATATTGTTATCAGACAGTTTCACTTCATTTTTAAAAGGTTTTAAAAATTAACTGAAACAGTTATTAAGGGAAAGAGCTCGAATATTTCCCAATTCCTTTCTGTTATTATACAGACTTTGCCAATCCACTTCGTTTTTTCAATCCGTGGATGGAATGAAAGAGAAAGTTGTGTTCTTTTCTCAGAACGAAGACCTTTAGTTGCTCAATCAATTGGTTCTTTACCACACAGGACCCCAATATAAAACGGGGGGGGGGGGGGCTGACATGTCGGGTGTGCAATTTCTACACCAACTTGATATTGGCGATTCATTTTTTTTTATCGCTTTTAATACTGAATTTTAATGTTCTCTTGTAGAGCGTTTTCATTTTTTTTTTTTTTTTTGGCATTTTCATGTACAAACTATTAAGTTGTGGGAAGAAAAATTTTCCTAGTCAATGACAAATTCAAGTACGGTGTTGGGGGAAATCCCAAAAACATGACGAATTTTCAGTGTTCGAAATATTTTCTGTGAATGCAATGAATTATTAAAAGCGCTTCAGTTTGTTTGCGAGCTGTGAATGTCGAAATTTCTCGTCTTGCGCAGCATTAAGTCATATTCAAGTGAAGAAATTACTCTTCCCTGCGATGTCTCGCTTCAACGCGTTTTCTTCTTACCGCAAGGTGATGTACCGAAATCGGGACGGCCGTTGAATACACGCATTTCGACGAAACGGCGACTCATAGCCGTCAACTGAAAAAGCCGAAAAGGAAGTGACTGAGCGGACCAATTAACTCTAATAGATCACGTGGTTCAATAGGGGGGGTGACGTCATCTCGCGGAGTGCGATAAGATAATTCGTTATTCTGGGTTTTACGGACGCATTACCAGTTACGCTCATTAAGCGACAACCTTCCGAAAGGGCAGGCCACGCCCATTCGTGAACCCCACGTCCGTTCGCACGTGCTTCTAGAGAGGCCTGATAAAATCGCGACTGATTAACAAATGATCGGCGTCGGAGAGAAGGCGTTCGAGTTTCTTTTTAAACACAGATCGCACGCGTCCGCTCTCACGGACCGTAACAGGAGTGACAGTTCACACATCGCTCCCGATTCTCCGAAATCTCAATCGGGGAACCGTGTTGAGGAGAAGCACGCGGAAAACTTTCAGGAGCCACCTGATTCGAGAGCAGAACGGCATCCGAAGCTGAGAAAGCACGCAGAGGAATGCAAACAGTGATGGAGGGGTAGGGGGGGCGATGATGAATCGCTCATTATTTAGGGGATGCAATTCCCACGCCATCCGCCATGGAAAAGAAGCGCAGGTGATGATGAGCTATTTTTGAGACCACCCAGTTGCAATTCCCGATTTCAGAATGCGTTGTCATGGCAACCACACTTACGTAGGGATGAAGAGGGCAAATGATCACAGGAACTGAGCTAATCTCAATCGAAGGAACGAAATATTTTCCCCGTGATACCAGCAGTAAGTATACCGCGGAGTGCTTTTCTCTACGCAGCTGACGCACGGAAGCGTGTTCGGTCATGTTTTTGTGCGACCAGTTGGTGGCGGTATTCATCAACATGACCATACAAACCCTCCCTCCTCATGACTTGAGACCAAAAGCGTGTAATATTCAATTAGCGAAAGCAACCGGATTAAAATAAAGCGCCATCTTCCGGGAATAAAAGAAGTTAACAGTTCACATCTGACTCACCGAGTTTGAGTCAAATGCAAGGCAATTAAGCGTACAGTCATAATAGCAACTGTGACCCCTGAAGTCACTTCGAAAGAGATAAAAATGCAGCGAGGTCAATAATTATAACCCTAACGTCGTTGCTTTATCGGAAGATACATGCAGGAAAAAAGTTGCTGGGAAAATCCCATCCAGAACTTGTGCCGTGTGTTCGCAGGTGAGGCGACCCTACTTCTAAAAGACCAACCGGAGAAATCCTCCGCAAATATTTGCGTTGAGCAGCGTAACGCGCATTCATCCGTCAGATCCCATTCAATCTGCTTTCCAGTCATGCGGGTGGCGTGCTGCAGCCAGGTGTTGTTCACACCCAGGAAATTCTTTCTCTGCCACATTCTCAAAGCTGCCGTCATCTTTTTTTTTTTTTTTTAATCATATTAAATACACGAATGAAAGGAAGCCAGTCCATACCGGAAATGAACTCCCACGTGCTGCTAGAAAATAAAAAAGTAAGCAAATACAACGAAGAAAAAAAAAAAAAAAAAAAAAAAAAGCCTGTTGGTTTCCAGTTACCATGGAGACAATTATCGTCACTCTCCAAGCAATCGTGTTCCGGTGCATTATGGGAACTAATGCAAATTCCTTTTAAGGGAACTTTTAGTTCCCGTGAATAAATGTTCTTCCGCGGATCTCCGATTCCTATCACCTGTCGAAATACAAAGAAAAACACATTAAACTCATCCTCGGTGCGGAAGATTCGCGGAGGACCCACTCGGTTTTTGATTTCTTCAGAAGCGGATGATAAGCAGAATCTGTTGCTCACATCCACCTGGTAAGTGATTTAGAGGAACGAACCCTGCGTTGGCAACGGTGTTAGTCACCTTCACAGAATTGCCCAGGTTGGTTTCGAGAATCGATTGATAGAGGCGAAATATCAGAGTTCACGTTCTCCTGGTGGAAGTTCAACGAACTGCAATTTGTCCAAACCAAGGGAACGAATAACAAAAAAATAAAACAGAACCCAAACTATTCTCAATGGTTTTAGCTGTTCACAGGAACAGTGCAACAATCTAAGACTCCGTTTTTTTTTTTAATAATGATGGAAGTAAATCGAATTTTAACGATGCCCCTGTACACTCCGCCCCTGTAGTAATATTTATAATCACTCGGAGATTTGAGAAACTTTCCGCGTGTGTTTCTATTTGTCCGTACTCATCTGGACGGAAAACTATTCCGATTTTCTACCATTCGGAAGGCGCGATCTCGTTCCAAATGATTAGGGGGGGGGGGGTACTAACGTGCGTCAGCCTGTTGTTCCTGCAAGCTATTCGTAGAACCTGCAGCCGTGAAGAGGGTGGTCACTGGCTGTAAACACAGCCAGTATTTAGATAATTACTATAATCGTCTCCGCGTGTTGCCAGTTCTACAGGTAAAAATTATTCTGCTTTTTTCGTTCTCTCTTCCTTCCTTTTAGGGACTTGTATTAGCATAGCCCCGCATCTACTATTTGGGCCACTTGACGGTGTCGAAATTGTAACATTTTGTTTCTTCGAAGTGACCTTTCGTAAGAATATTGCTTCAGCAGTTCTCCGTAACGAGTTACGATTGGATTGATTCCATTTAACAAAACTCGCTCACTGCATCCCTGCACACGCCCACACACAAACGACGCCATGTCTCACGTTCTATCAAAGGGTTTCTCTGATAATATCAACCCCCCCCCTCGCTGTAATTTGTACGAAGGTTTAATATTATATTCTGAATGTATTTTAAAATATTATTTAATCTGCTATAATCTTTGCCATTTAAAACCGAAGACGTACTTATTCAGATACTTTTTCGATCTTTGATTTGTTTTCTTCTTTTCGTGATTTTTGAATATTATTTTCTAAAAAAAAATTCTTGAATAACATAGTAATAATTTATTCTATTTTTGAGGTATCTTGGAATAATTTCAATTTTTATGTGGAACATACAGGAAATGAAACAGAACCTGTTTTAAATTACCCAGCAGGATGGTTTTTTTTCCCCCTTGCATCTCGTTAATACAGAGCAGGTATTATTGTTGCATTTTTCTGTAAGTGATATCCATACCAATGACTTCACCCCTCCCTTTTCAGCTAGCACCTCATTGAGGACGTACGATGGTATGACTTGCACTTCTACACCGATCAAGTAATTCTAATTGGCCATCACACTTTTGACCTTCACCGTTCAATTTTTTTTTTCTCTCTCCGCATATTTAGCTTCTCCAATTTTCCAGCTTGTCCCAAGCAGTACCTGAACGGGTCTTTGCAGTGATAACTATCCAAGGTCGCCAAGAGTTTGATTATCGTTCTGATACAAGCCCTTTGGCGTCGATTCGTCTCTAGCGTTTGTTCAGTGCGAGATCCTACTCGTAGGCTCTACAGATGGATAGAAAGAGGAAGCAACCGTATGAAACGTCACAAATTTTAAGACATATCGAAATGCAACATTTTTATCTGCACTCAAACGAATTGCGTGTGCATGAACTCATCTACTCTTTTAAACCCGAAATGAATCATTCATCAAAACCCTGCTCATCAGTGCATGAGGGAGAACATTCGCGTTATCCCTAATCCTAGTCTGGTTGCTGTTTGGAGAGCAGAGACTCTCCCCAACGGCGTAATCCGCCATGGGCTTGGATGTCTGTGAACATCTTGAGCTGGCAGATAAACTTCATAGCCCGGTGTGAGATCACTATTTGTTTTTTAAAAATCTTAAGTGGTTTGAAAGACATTTCAAGTTTGGTTATCAGAACAAGACCTCCAAATATTACCCATCACCCCTACCCAGAGTACTAAGTGAATGGGTTGATGACAAGATTTGAAATGGATCGTTTATAACATTTTATGCCCATCTATCCACAAAAGAATAAATTATACTTCTGAGGAAGAGTACGGTGTCGGAAGGACTACATGTGTCTAGTGGTTAGGTAGTCCCGTGTTGAACAAGGACGCCAGGAACATTTCCAAGTGAAGATGAGTTAGAGCTGGTGTCACAAGGAAGTAGCAGAGTTGAATTTCACAAGGAAGTAGCAGAGTTGTTTTGTCTTTTTCAAGGAAAAAGACAAAACCAGTCGGAGAAATCACACACACGATTAACAGACTTGCAGATGTCTGTTAATTAACAGTTAATCCTAAAGTAGGTTGTTTTTTTGTTTTTTTTTATAGGAAGCCAATGTTAGGGAGCCTATGATCCAAGTTCTCTCTCTTGAAAGGTGTATTCTATGTTCTACCAAACAGCATTGCGAATTCGAACCGTTTCTGTTCCAGGATGGATAAACTCCTCCTACAGTTCTTAGTCGTAACAGAAGAAACAAGCTATGGTGTTAAAACAAGGAGTTACCAGCAAACGCAGGGAAAGAATTTTGCTCGCAAAGAACAAAACCTTTCCGAGAAAGATCTGAGGTCCTCCTGCGGCAGAATACTGAAAGAACTTTTCCTAACAAATCCAAGAAAAGCTACCATATTTTTAAACGCCCTTTACAATCATTGTGATCAGTCCTTTAATTCAAGTGTTCGCATTTCAGGAGACGTCATTAATGAATTAATATATTTAAAATAAAGAATAATGCAAATCAACATTATTCGCATTTGTTTTTCATTGCGATGAAATTCCAAGTCCGGAGGCAATGGAAAGCAACGAAGTGTAGCGGTGTTATCCTACCGGTAACTGGCGAGTGTCTGACAGACTGCAAACTCGCTCCCTTTTTTTAATCATCCCCGAAGCAATCATGATAAGTGACATTCATTGTATGTAATTTATCTTTAGTGATGGAAAAATTCTACGTTTGGATTAAGTAACGATGTTGAAATGGAAATAATTATCCTTTAATTTGAGGTTCGGCTGTCTGCAATGTTGATTGTGGCTTGTGCAAAGTGATCGACTCCTTTTGATATTCAATTTTCGCAAAGGAATATTTTAAAATATAAACATGCAAAACATGTGTCTATTTAAAATTAAAAAAGATTTCTCAAACTGTCTAAATGACTTGAAAAACTTTCGAAGAAAAAAGTACCTGGCATTTGATACGCATTTTTGTTGTTTGACTCATGAGAAGAGCTTAGGATCAGGTACAATTAACTAAAAAGGTCGCGTGCGTGCATGTGTGTTTGTTCTTTGTTCAGCTTGTCTGGTTTGCAGAGAGGTTGTTCTTCAGAATTTAGGTCTAAAAACCCAAGGCCAGTGTATTACGTCTGTTTGTTCTTCTCTGACCAGACTGCCTATCATCCGTTATGAAAAAAACTGCATTCCCAGAAGACCATCAGCTAAATCATCTTTCGATACACACGTTGATACAAATCTCATTCGTCTAAACCAGTTTTTTTTTTAAAAGGTATAAAATCTGAATTAATAAAAGTCAAAATTTTGAAATCAAAATTATTTAAGAAAAATAATCAAAAGAATATTTAACAGAACTTTGTGAATTTGGTCGATCCATACCGGAGGTTCTTCGAGAATATTTTACGGAAGCCAGAGTGAGGAGTCGTACGTTTCCCAATGCATCTCCACCTCGTTCACCTAATCTCACCGCTGTGACTTCTTAAAACAATGTTTATCGGGATCATCCTGATTCACCAAAAGAGTATCGTCGATACCAACTGAGAAGACGTGCAGGAAGAAGCATCCAATTACCAGGAGAAGGAACCCTCCATTGTACCCTCCATCGACAATGAATAACACCTTCACCTATTCTTGAATTGACAATCTCAGCGAATAATTTGAATAGTTAAGATTATTATGATAGTCATTACTTAAGGTTCTATTAAGGCATTAGGAAAATGGAATTCTCTTTCTTGCTGCTGGGGTTAGGGCTCAGAAAAGGTTTTCGAAGTCAGGTGATAAACTCAGATATAGCGAGCCGTCCATTTCTTATTGTTTCTGCAACTCTTGCGCTGCAGATACATTAAAATCTGATAATCAATGGAATAATGTACTCTTCGGTACATCACTTAAAATATTAAAAATATTTCAATTTAAAAATATTCTACATAATCGGATCTTCACGGATGAGCTGACATTCCTGGGGTATGGCAGACCATAACGCTGGCGATGTCTTGTTCACGGGATGATCTGTCAAGTAATTTGTCGTTCTTGTAACATTTGCAACATTGTAGGCCCCTAATTCTGAAGACATTTTTTTTTCTCCAATCCTCGTCCTCGTTCCAGAAAACTAATCGTTGTCAGATGAGTCTTCACACATCCGCTGAAGACTCATCTCTCAGTGAGGCAATCGCTTGAAACACAAGAACGGAATCCTCACTTGAAATCCACCTCGTCAAGTCTTATTCGCGAAGACGTTTAGTATACCTTTTGAAGTGAGTGCACGGCATGTCTACGTTAATAAAAAGGCTTCGAGAAGTGCATCCCACACCAAACTAAATTCCTTCACTGTTAATCGATGGGGTGTTCGTAATGGTGTCAACCGTCTTTGAGTGAACGCTACAAAACTCGGAAAAATGTGGAATTAGTTGAGCATCTGAGTTCAAGGCTATTAACAAACCATTGCTTTCAAGACCAAGATTATGCAAACAGGTGTCATAATCTCGTGATCCTAATCTCTAAACCAGAATGAATTCTACGGCTATTTCAAGTAGAAATATCAACTGGCCTGATCCAAAGATCCACTTAAAAAAAGTCGGCCTCCCTCCCTGAAACTTTAACAGGAATCTTTTAAAAATTTAAAGTATTTTAAAATTACTTTTTTTTGAACTTCAAGATCGTGATTTCTATAGTTATTTTTCTGCTAAGATGCGTTTTTAAAATAGTCGAAAAATGTTGCGTTTGGTTTTTTTTTATTTGGTTACAGATGGACAAGAAGATTCTCTTTATAACGCGATATGTAAAAAAGCTGAAAAAAATCGCATTTGAGGACGAGGGTATTGATGAGTTATCTTTATGAATTGCGTCAGCTGGATGAGGACTTTACGAAAACTTCATCAAGATAATTTAACTATCATACAAAAAATAATTACAACATTAATTGGCACCCTGCGTCTTTTCACACAACCTGACACTTTGGTGGGGGTTAATAATTTTGCGATGTCGCTTTGTTTTTATGAATTTCCTGCTCACCTGAGAACGAGAGCAACTACACGCGCTATTCCTAGCGTGCGTGAGTCATTGGGCTATAAACTACTCGGATCACTCCTCCCTTTCCCTTAACTTTCTACTTAAGCAGATCCTCCCGCACGCGACCGACGGGGGGGGGTTAATTAAACATGACCGAAAGAAGTGGTGTACGAACGAAGCGGCGATTACCTTATTTTCTGCTCCATTTCCCAGGCATGAACGAAACTTATGTGCAAGGTTGGAGTGAAGAGCGTGGAATTTGCTATTTGCAGACGGAAGCTGCTCCGTCAAGCGACACGTCTAGACGCACGGAATCGGTGGTGCTCTGCAAATGAAGAGATAGAAGACTGCGGTTGCGATGTGACAATGAACCTCGATGTCAAGAGACCAACCGCCAAAAACACTCGAATTCTCTTCGTGAGGGAGAGAGAAAATTCCGCCCCCCCTTCACACACTGAGTTTCCCTTGGCAAAAGATCCAGCGACGAATGACATCCGAGTCCACACGCTCTTGCTTCTCAGCTCATCACGTGCCGAGTGACAGCTCGCCCGATACTTATCCTTCCACCTGCAGTAGCGCGTGATACAACTTCTCAAAGACACCGACACAAGGTGATGAGTTACTTTCTCCCCCCCCCCTCTCGTCCTTCCCATAGCTACCATCACGTAAGTAGCATGAAGACCTCTTTTCCGATGGAGGGACGAAGAAATAGCTCGAGATGATGTATAGCAAACCCCGAGCCAACCACTGGAGGAGTTTCCTGTTTTGACAGGGCCAAGTGAAGATGTTAGACACTTGTAAGAAACTGCAGACTTGCCGTGTTTGTTTTTGTTTGGTTTCTCTTGCTTTCATTATAAAGGAACAAAATGGAAGATTTAAAGATGTCTGGAAGGAGCGTGACGGTTAGATGAGACGGGGTTTGTTGACTAGAGTGATAGATAACCTATCATGGGATGGACGTGTTTGGATAACAGAAAGAAGAAAATATTTTAGCAACTTGCCACTCAAAATAAGTAGGAAACCATACACTGAAAGTACGCCACGGAGGGAGATTGAAGATCGCTTAAAAAACTCGACTTGAACAATTCTAAGAACAGCACATTCCGTCTGGATAGAGACTGTTATTAAGGTGCGGTATTTTAAGATTTTTGGGGGGGGGAGGGGGAGGACCTCTTACACCGCATTATTAAAAGCCTATTACGAAACCTAATTACGAAACCAGTAATTAATTTCTTTAAAAGTCCGCACTTTAGTATTCTCCAGTCACAAATCACGGAAATTTCAAGCCGGGGGGGAACCTCAACTCGTTGATAAACGCATGCGTATTCTTACTACCAATAAATACAGAGACGCTACTGAACTGTAAATATACCACCCACTTAATTATCACTTAGCAAATGGGTATCTTAGGACACCACCTGCGCTTGAAATGTGATGATTCGTGCGTGAGCATCGGACATCCTTCTGCAGCAAAGTTGGCTTGAATTGCGCTGAGATCGCACAATAAATATCTTGCAGGTTTTTATGAATTCGAATATCACCCGATTAACTTCTTATTTGCGCCATTTAAATGATACCACTGCCATATAATTATGCAATCTCAAAAGCGCAAAAAGAAATCAGCACTAAGTATTTATCATATGATCTTAAGAAATCAAGCCAGCGTGAAGGAGTACATAAACCCGATCAAAGCAAACTTCTAAAAGAATATATTTTTATGTGAATCCAACCCACAAAAGGTCGTACACTAAGTGCAGTGGACGAGGTATTCGTTATATTTTGTAATTTTAATAATTTTTTTTTACATAATCCGCAAACCCTTCTCTACAGGTCAAATACAGAACTTCAGCAAACAAGGCGGCGCGCTCACACCGGACGATGGAACTCATCTTCCACCTAAAGAACGTTCACAATCTCTTGGCTGAAAAGCGGGTGTGTTAAGCACTTGCAAACCAGGCCGGAAAAATAGATGTAGAAATGGTTAAGTTAAACGAATGCCAAAATAGTCGTTTGGCGAGATGTAACTTTCTATTTTGTACATTTTTATTGCGTATACACTGTTATCGATTGAGACAATGTAATTGTAATGCATTATGTGTAATCACCATCCATTTTGTAACCCGAATAACTTAGGTTCTTGAGTTATATACCTCTGAGGAATTTTTTAAATGCAAGCTAAATAAATAAAAATAAATAGTATGTACTGTTGGCAGATGTTCATTTTAAATTCAAATCACCTTAACACATTTTTCCAATGACCCCTCCCTTAAGAAGTTGTCATATTTTGCACTTCTCTCCTTTGAATAATTCATTTTTTGAAAAAAAAGTTGATTTGACATCCAGTAGAAGAGTGAATCCATCTAGAGTAACAACGATATCAACTCCAATTATCCTACTACGAAAGTGTAAATTGGAACTAATATAGGACTGGAGTTGGATGTCGGTTTTGTATTTTCTAGAACATTCGCAGGACAACCCTCCTGATAGTCAGAGATGGGCGACAATGCACACAACAGAATAATCATCACCATATTACAGGAGCCGAGAACTTCATCGCTTTATTTGCACAACAAACATGCAAAAGCCAACAATACCGACATATTCAACAGTAGTTCTCAATTGGATCACTTTTCTATTGTTACAGTGGCATTTCAAACCGGCCCTGTGAACACACGCTAAAACAGACATGGGATACTACCAGGAATAAGGAGCAACCAACCTATTCCGCGGGATTATCGGTTACGGAAGCTTACGCGGTGCATCTGTATAAGTTCTTTGCAAAGTGAGTTACTGGTCTCGTTACGCATAACCTTAGTTGGTTCTGTCGCGATTGAAATCAAACCAAAGCAGTCATTTCGATTCTCAAACTGTTTCTTCAATTCTATAAATTCGCGGTTTCTATAACCATCAGGTCATTTCACAAATCCAATCCAAACAGTGAAAAATGTTCCGCATTTGTTGTCACTCACTCTTCAGGTACGTCTGAAGACCAAGAGGGAAAATGTACGGAAAAGCGGAGACATCATACGCGGATGTTACTCTGAACGAACAGATTATTTTGAAGTAAGTACTTCCAATTCTTCAAATGTCCCAGTGAATTCTGTAATCTTCTCCGAATATAAAAATATCTCAACAGTTGTAATTCAAGAAGTCACACTTGGAAACTTGTCTTAAGCACGTTAATTTCCACACCTTGAGAGGAACTTCCTGTAAATTTCATGCGCATGCGTTAGCAGATCAGAGTCCATACAAATCAAAACGCGCATCAAATGTCAAAAATACGATATGTTTATGACCATTTAACAAACAAACAAAAAAAAAATCTAGGGAGGTCGCGAATTCGGGAGGATCTTTACAAATGCCATTCGCTCAAGAATAAGATAAAGAGGAAACGAAACCCAAGTTATAGTGGATATACGAAATTCAGTTAATCGAAATGCTGTCTCTTTTTGGCTGTTTTAAGTTGTATTACTGGAGATCTCTATCTCTCACACACTAATACTGATGTGTGAGGTGGGGGGGGGGGGGATATGATCAGTACTGAACAAAATATTCAGCAACGATATCTGAAGCCCACAAGAGAAATGTTAGATTCACTAACTAATATAAACGATACTCAAGATGCCTTTGCCATTATGTCGGCTATTATATGGACGGGGGGGGGGGAGTCAATCTTTAATCTTGGGGTGTTCCTGTCCGATGAGAGCCGGGACAGAACCTCAAAGTGTACATAAAGGCCTACTATCCCGTTACGAAATAGAATGTGTGTGTTTCCGTGGCTGCACTTTTGATGAGGAATTCTTTGAATTGACAACACCGTTTGTAGTTCTGATAATGCAAGTCTGGGTGGGACAGACGCTCGGAAAGTGTATCGGAGAGAGCGGTTGTCAGGGGGAGGTTTCGATGACAGAGCTGGACTGGTTGTCTACATCACTGGCGAAAGCATACTGCCAAAAGGTATCGAGAAAAGTCCAATTCAAAACCCTTTCCCCCCCCCCTCACATACAGAGCACGTGACCGTAGAAATTATAAGGCGCAACTGTCTTACCCTAGAGGGGAGGCGTTCTGTTTTAAGAACTCTTACACACGACACTGCAAGTCGTATGCGAACCGACAGAGCGGCGTCTGTCAGCGTAATGAAGGCCGAACATGAAAAAGATTGATTAGTTGGGGCAGGTGATGCCTGGTTACACCCCATAGCATACGTTGTTTCCATTCCTCCCCCCGTCTCCTCCCCCCAGAAAAAAAAAAACACTCGGACATTTCCCCCTTTGATTTACACTGGCGAGGCTACGCCAATTAATAACGGCATCGTTATAGAACCTTCATGTTAGGCTGGCTTTTGTTTGTTTAGTTGTTTTCTTGATTACCAAGAAAGCAGCACGTGCATGAATCTCGGTTGCACGCTAATGTGCGTTCTTGCATGGTAGGCTTCCGCGAAACGTAACTCCATCCAATCATTATCATTGTTTAAGCGCGGGGTGGTCAAACCAGTTTTTTTTTTTTTTTTTTGCCTTCGTTCGAACACACAATTGTTGAAATCGATACCGCCATTGTCCAAGCTCTCGCATCCCTTTATCCCCCCCACCCACCCCAGGAAACATTCTTACTAATTATTTCATTTAGGTTTACGTCTAGGTGAGCAAACTCTTGCTTAGAAACCACAAACATTCGCTGTGTTTTTACAGCCAAAACTTGGCACCAAACTAAGAAAAAAAATACGTATTTCGAAAATCTTCCTTCTTTTCCTGCTAATAGCAGTTTAATTATCCCTACAAGTCAATCAAAATATTTAAGAACATTTGTTCTACGTTAAAACACATCCGTAATCATTGTGTAATATCTAATGACTAGACATTTAAACAAAAATGATGTTTGTGCCTGCATATTACTAAGAATTTGTCCAGGTATATTATTTATTACTCTTTCAAGCTCGTTAATTGGTTGCAAATTGCAATTCTTGACGCCATAGTGCTTCTGTATGCAACCTACACACTTACAGAAAAAGAGGGCGATCCAGATGTTTGGCGTAAGACAGTAACGGATACATTGCCAACGTCAATTATAATAATCTGTGTGTATTAAATTGTTCTGTTTGTCACACCTTTCAAGGTATCGCAACAAATTTGTAGATTTACAAGTTTTTGCTCTTGGCTTATTACAAAGAAAAGTATGTTGGGAATTTTTTTTTATGTCAATACAAAAAAAAAAAAAATTATAAAAACTGACATATTTTGCTTCGTCTGTTAAAAAAAAAAAAAAAAGCAAATAACTATTGTTAAATCATAGAAATCGCGTGATGGCAATGAACATTTTATTGTTGACAGATTTTCATTGTTTAAATTCCGATTTAGCTGATTTGTTACTAAGTTATAAACTTGAAACAAAACGGATTGTTTAAACTGGTTTATTGAATAAAAAAGATGAATGCAAACCAGAAATATTTTATTGGTGACGCTCACTAATTTTATGAGAATCTTTGGAGTATTTCTCGATACGTTATAGAATGAACTTAAAATTCTAATTACTGTTTTCCTTGTCATCACAAACTACTAGGGAATTTACAATGACAACTTCACATGTTCTAACTCAGGGTTTTTTTTTTTCATGAAATCAAAAGACACAAATAGCTAGATGTGAACATCAGTAGATTGAAATTACAACATTAGAAATATTGATGAATTTCAGCACCAGATGGCGTATATTTAAAACGTATATTCAGTCCATAGACTGAATAGTTACCTTTGAATGATGGAGCACCTAATTAATGATCCGTTGATGACAGAGCTGCGCGCGGCTCTTCATTAAACTTCGCCATCATCTTCGGCTTTCTTCAAGAGTCATCTAGGCCGAAGAATCCGCCACGGGCGATCGGCAAATTACTAGATGTCGGTATAAACGTTCGGCAGCTGCTACCGTCAGTTATTAGTGTCATTATTGGTGCGCCCTCTATAAGGGGTCGTGTCTTATTTGAGTTTAATCATTTTGATGACCTCAGTTGAAGTTCCGGTCGGAATAGCAACCAGAAAAAAATAAAAAAAATCTAATACGTGCGCAGAAAGGATGCGTGCTAGAAAAAGAAATGTGGATCGTGAGAAAATGATTGAAAAGTGTAGAAATGGTCGGATTCTTTCTCTCTTCTTGCGTTTTGTCCGCGATGAGGGATGCTTGACGTTTCCATCGCCGCGATCCGGCTCCTTCTCTTCCTTCTTCAATCACTCACTCTCGCCATTCATGTCCAGGATGTGCATTGCTGACGCAACCCAAGCGTGGGGGAATACCTTGGCTGCTTTAGTCGTCGCGAGCATGTCACTCGCATATCAGGCAGGAATGTCACTGGCTATGCACGTTCCGCTGGGAGTGAGTCACTTCTCAGGAACGACAGAACTGTTACCCAAGTGAATACTTCGGGACATCTGCCAAAGGAGGGGAAAAAAAAAAAAATTGATAAATGATATGAAATTTGGGTCCGTAGCGGCATCGTAATGTGCGCCTTTAACTGCACCTCCATCCTACTCAGAGCCTTTCGATCTGTTTTCTAATCAAAACTCGCAAAATAAAAAAAAAAAACATCGGAATCAGTGCTACTGCAATAAACACGGAAATGACGTCACTGCTAACGGAAGTAACATTTTCTCTTTGAGAAATGACGTCACCTTGGCGCGAAATTTCTACCTGAATGGGATCGTTAAACTCCCCCCCCCCCGTTTTAAACGAAGGGGTTGGTTTCGTTTATTAAATTTGCGTGTTTTTGTCGCCCACAAGAAGAGGGCACAGACGAAAATTACAAACATTCCCGCTACGCTATCGGTCGGCGTGCCAGCAGGTATCAACGAAACCTGCCGATGATCGCGCTGCAGCTGAGGTGTTGTGTAACCTGAGCGAAGGAATGTTGCCGTCAAGTGCGATGCTCCAAGAATCGAAAAACCGAGTTCCGCTACGGAGAGCCAACGTAACATTATTTTGAGATGGGATCAAGGCTATAATTAGAAAGTCATTCCATGCATGCGAGCTGTTTTTCCCTTTAAAAGCAGTCGGGCAGTCATTGGCTGGCCATCTGGCGACCAACTGGGCAATTAATAGGAAGCCGCCGCCATTTTGTTATGTAACGAATGATGACATGTTTCTGCGTTCTTCAGTTCGTCTGGTGGCCATTTATAGAGATGCAACACTTTACGAGGGTGGAGGATAAAAATGCAGCTTTGTGTCACCGCGCATGCTCACCCGTCGAACGGTTTACACGAAAAAAAAAAACCCCGTAAAACGGGTTACGACATTTGCACGTGTAGGTCAGCGACATCTTTACGTGTTATTTTTGTGCGGTAAACCACATGAATGGACTGCTGGTCACTGACACCGCCAACACCGAGTCAGCGGGTACCAAATGATGCTCCATTTTCCATCGCATCCCCCAAGAAAAATATTTAACTCTGGTGAAGATGCTTTCACAATATCCCTTATAAATCTTCAGTGAATGCACGAATATATGTTTTTTTTCTCCAAAAAAAAAGGCAGTCCAAGATCCACTGGGATCACTAAACGGATATGACGTCACACAGTGGCAAGTTGTGTTTGTGCATCATTGCTTACATGGGAAATAGCTTTCGCGTGCAGGAATTGTCAAGTGTTTACGTAAATATTATGCCATTCTCGCATTGTTGCCATTTTTGTGACGTCACAATGCTAGTTGTAAATTAAACCAAATCAGTCCTTGTGCTATCTACAAAAAGTGTTCCAAACTTCCCGGTGTGCTTTTTTTGGGTTTCCCCGTTAAAATGATAAGCTTCTTATCGTTTGTCGTTCGGTCTGCTGTCTCCTAACCTCTCAATTTATTCTTCTCCACCTTCCTTATGAGATTAAAAGTGATTATTTTGGCGAAAGGCGAAACCGGTCCATATCAGACTGTCGCATTGAGACCCGTGGCCAAGGACACGCGAAAGCGTCATATTTGCCTGGAGGGAAGGTAAAAACGGCGGGTGGGGTGGGGTGAGGTGAGGAAGAGCTGACGTCATTGTTTATTTATGGCTTTTCCACAGGCCCATAGAGCGCTAATGTCACACTGAGAATTTATAAAGCACGTGATCTCAGACGGGCCCTAAAATAAATATCGCCACTAGAGGGAGCTGAACACTTGTCTAAGCAGAGTCTCGGAAAGTATTTTCCCAGCGTTGGCATGCGACTCGATGCGAGATAAATTAAGAAATAAATCACTAAGAATCTAATCTGAAACGCCTCCCATCTGCTCGGCGATAAACACCGTAGTTCCTCGTGTTAGTAAACGCTGCTGGCCTAAGGGCGTGTCTTTCGACACCCTTCTCACCCTTGTTTCCAGAAAAGAGCTATTACTCATAGCTCGGACAAGAATGGGATCGCAAACTAGTTCTGATTTAGATCTCTAACACTTCCTCAACATTGTCTCCGTCAGATGCCCCTCGCTGTGGGCGCACTTAACAGCTCTGTGTGTCAATCGTCACTCTGAGCTCCCTCCCAGATCCTGCGCTTTTTCCTCGAGTGATGAGTCTTCTAGGACAATATAAATGGATACCAATTCTAAATATTAGCATTAAATAAAGGGGGGGGGGATGTGGATTTAGGTTAGCGTCTGCTTCAGAAACCAGGATTTCTCCAAAAACACAAACCAACCGTTGAATACAGTCGACAGACTTACTCCGTTCATACTTCATTTTAGTTACTTGTTGCTAACTTTAAATTCAATCCAAACCCATTTTTTTTTAAATAAAATCTCGTGTCGAATTGTGAAAAAAGGGAAAACTTGAACAAATGGATGAACACTAAACGACATGAAGTACTTGATCATTTATCCAACGGCTGTTATTTGAGCTGATGAGTTTGTACTGCGAAGCTCATAGCAGTGAATGGGGCAATTACGCCTAAGTATATTCGTCAGCAACAGAGGCCTGCAGTGAGTGGGGAGAGTTGACCTCAGATTCTTCGTAGCGGTTCACAAATCAAGGAACACCGCCAGAATAATCCGAAGGAAGACGATTCCTTCTTCAGTATTCGCAGTTGTCAAGTTCCTGCGTGGTTCTGGTTGAAGTAAGTGCGGGTTGGTAGGAGATATTAATTTTAATCATTATCGCCGATTAGATTTTTTAAAATGTACGGGACATCTCTGAGAAGACCAGCGAATGAATTCAAAATTTGTCAGTTTCTTTATCTATTAAAATTCGTTTGTTTCTTTTGTTCTAAGACAGATGTGTGTGTGTGTGTGTGTGTGTGTGTGTGTGTGTGTGTGTGTGTGACGATGTAACATTTCCGTTGCAGCAATAGGTGCTACTCGTGTTCACAGGTTACGTAGTCAAGAACGAAATAGACGAACTTGTCTTTTATTTCAGTGCTAAAATACGTACTTTTTAGCTTTCAAGTTTATTGCGCGTGGAAGAATAATCATAACGCGTTTACGATATCAAGAGGAAGAAGAACACCTGAGGAGAGTACGGAAATAGTTGAATGTGCGACGTCTGCAGCAGAAAGAAAGAAAAAAAGAATTTCAGCCTGGAAAGTTGAACCAAAAGAAAACCAGTTTCACTGGAAAGGGGTTGAGATCATCCCATCGGAACATACAAAAGAAAACTACAGCTGTTTATGGTGACATGACCTGCTTGAGTCACACCAACCTTCGCACACGTGACGTTGATATGCGTCAACATGGGGGGGAGGGGAGCGTATACACTACAGATCGTGGCTTATTAGTATGACGAATGTGGTGGGGTTTCGGTCCCGCCCAGTATTTGCTTCAGCGAAAGACCATCCGCAGGTGCGGTTTATTGTTATTGCGCGGGCAGAATAAGCAACAGATGGCGCCACCATAACCAGATTATTGCGTATGCAATACAGTGGAAAGACTGTAAGTCTACGCACGATCATCGATTCTAAGTTTATCATTGAGAATTCTACATTTCGACTGCGAAAGTTCTTCGCAGTCGAAAATGTAGAATCTTCGCGATGCTACGTTAACTTCCTTGACGGTGTTTGTGAAGTAATTCCAGGTGGCACCACTTAGATTTGTCTCGGAGCGCGTGCTACTCAATACATGCTAACGTGTCACTTACGTGGTGGTGGCCCTTCCCCCCCCCCCCCCCCCATCTTAAAGAAACGCCATGCCTCCGTTGCTTCCTGAAGCAGTAGCCTAGAGCGTGTTATTAGCAGCACCCCGTCATTAGCAGCGCTGACACCGTACGGTATCATTAGCAGTATGAAGTATTAACAGCACGCTGACCCATTAAAAACAGCAAATGGGTCCGTCACTCGAGCAATGGGAGAAGGCGTACGACAGTTTACTTTGCAGATGTCAAAAGAAATCAACAATAGATGGCGCTGAATTAGCTTCTTTAGTTTGAAGACAGATCTAATCAGGCATCTTTTGATACGAGAGATAATCGTATCGAATCACTGGAGTACGACGCTTTCTTTGGAAACCCACCCACGAAAGGCTGCGAGGCAACAGTCCATTGGTTCCTGAAGATCCACCACCATGATCATGGCATCGCTCCTTTCGTGGAGAACTCCATGATCGAGCTCGCAAGGCTATCTGCTCCACTCAGAATGTTTCGGCACAATTTATAATTTCTGCTCGTACTTACAAACGAGCTTATTCCCCCCCCCCCCCCCGATAATCCTGCCCATTCGTTCTTGGCTCGTCACGTGGTTTTACGCAAGTGTTTCGGCGATGAATCCGAGACCATTCTTCCAGTGTGGGTCTTCGTCAACAATAACAAGCTGGCGCATTCCTACGGTGCATGCGTGCGGCTTATTCACGGCTTAGCTATTCGCACGTTCCGCTCCTCCAGACTCTCGCCACTGAAAGAGAAGCAAGCGCTCGGCAAATATTCGTCATTCACGTGTGTGTGCCTGTTTATTAAACATTGTCATATCTCTCAGCGAAGAGAGCGCGCGCGCCACCGAAATAGCCCTTGAGTGGGCCGCGCGGTTGTAACCACTTCACCTTCGCCAACGTGGTCGTTTTCACCCCCCCCAAAAAAAAAACGTTGCGTTCCAAGAGAGGAGCAGCAACCTATTTTTATCGTCCCGATCCGCGTTTAGCCCCTCTGTGGGAATATAAGGAAAGTCTAATTGCCGTTCTTCGCGTATTTAGGGAAACGAATCTTCTACAGGAAGTCAAAGAGAAGAAACGCAGACGCCCTTCGCTCGTGCATTTTTGCGCGTTCGTGTAAACTTCGGAGAGCTGATTAACTGCAGATACCAGTCAATGGGCCAGCAAAATTGCACCCACCACGATGTGAACTAATTCCTCACAGCCGAAAAAAAAAAAAAATCTGGAAACTTCGAAGTTGGTCCCCCAAATGCCCAAAGCATTTGGCTCAGACGCAATTATCCGTTTATAAGAGACCAGACTGGCTCCTCCCCGAGTGTGTCAGTAGCCTTATAATAGCCAGTAGCTATCGCACGAGGTAAGTAACCTGTTTGCACAGCATGTCTGAATTCCACCGACCCTCCACCAGCGCAAAACGTGACAATGGTGAAGCCGGTCCGGTACTGGCATAGCAGTTGACCTGTTGTAAATCTCCCCATCTTCGTGTATTTCTTGGAAAAAATATTACTCTGTCACCCGAGGCGTCTCTTGAGACTCCGTGCATAATGAAATGCATATTTCCCAAGTATCTCTAACTCTGGTGTTGCATTCACCCTGCCACTCATTTTGTCATAGCGAGTAGCTTTGTAACAATGGTATTTTAATAAGCTATTTTCATTGTTTATGACTGGCATTATTTCAAAAATACTAAGAGCAAAGAATGAATCTCTTGAATTAAATGTATTTTTATTATTAATAAAATATTACAACTGACTATGCTGTTTAATTTTTTTTATTACGTTATAGATTTTTAGTCAGTAGTCATTTCTTTTTCTAACGTGTTATTTTAATATGACAGAGGAATAGAAAAAAAAAAAAAACAGTTTAATGTCATAGAAAAAGCATTTTCCCACCTAGATTCTACTAGGCCTGAAAGCGAAGATTAATAGGTTGTTTACGTTTCCCTAAAGCATCTGAGGTAGGCTACGATACCAGTCAATTAAATGTGTTCTACGGCTTCCGTATTAAGCTGTTTAACTACCATTTTGGTGTAACCACCCCTCATAAATGCTCCTCCTTACAGCGTGGCAACGAAACTGCCACCTCATTACTGACTGAAGGGAGAAGAGGCTTCAAGATATTGTCAAAACTACTGGGTTCTAGTTTTAAAAAAATCTAAGGTATTTTACTACCTACCGTTACAAATAATTTATCCTTATTACTTCAACAAACAAAACACTGGTGACATACGATCTGTACGCTTTATATTGCGTGAAAATATTTTGAAGATGGCCAATTATTATTTGGGACAGTGTTGTGTAAGTGTTGCTAACATGCTTGATGCCGACTTAAAGCTATTAAAAGTTCTGGGAATTGGGTCATGGTAGACTTGTTTTTTAAGAATATTTCCCTGAAAAAAAAGTATTCGATGACGTAAGATGTCAAGAATGAGAGCGATGTGCTTTTCCAGATGAAATTTTGGAAGTCATTTTCAGTCATCCAACTGGCTAAATAAATAAATTGGATTAACCTGATCGGCATAAGTAATGAATTTTTGGTGATTAATAAAATTTTATATTTGTTTTAACGTCTGCAGCTTGAAAAGGAACACTTCCTTAATATTAAGAATAATTTTCTTAAAAATTTATATTAAAAGAAAATAATTACAGTAGAGATCGCTTTTATGATCATATTTAGGCTTCAATAACTTAAAACAAGAATACGTCATTGTTACGAAAATGACGTTGCACATAAACAATCCATTTCATTGTTAGGAAAGATTATTTCATCCATTTCAGAGAACGCGCAACAATGGAGCAGGTAACAATTACTGAACACAGCGTGGAATTTTTTTTTTTTTTTTTTTGCTTTGATAAAATTTGAGTGAAACAGATCGTCCTAGAAACTAGAATACACCGAAGTGACGTCACAGGGATTTTCCCATTTATAATGACAAAATAGACACGTCACACTGGTGACGTTTATCTTTCTGCTTCACTCAGTTTTCAGGACACACCCCAATGGAATAGACTCGGTTTCCAAGTCACTGATGTTAGCGGGAACTCACACAAACACACCAGTTAAAAAAAAAGGTGATTTCAGGAAAGCGACCGGAATTGTGGGAACTGCTTACCCCCCCCCCCTCGGAGGAAGTGAAGGTTTTTCGAAAATGTGCCGACTCTTCTCGGACTCCAGTGGTTCTGATTAAACGTGGTTTTCAGGTGAAGCAAAACATTTCCCAATCTCTGAAACTATCGATTGAACTGCGGAAGCGCCAACAGCATTTGCCAAGGGGAGATTGCAAGTTTGTGCCGTAAAATGTCGGCATAAATACAGAAATTAAAAAAAAAAAAATCATCATTCATTCATTGAAATTTCGACTGCTCATGAATTATGTTTTTAAAAACAAAGTGAAACTGATGAATAACACACCTGGCCTATAGATGGCGCCACTTGCACATCACTTTTTAAGATTACATAAAATTGACATATTCAAACTTCGATTGTCACGAGGCATTGTGAAAACATCGATTCCATGTACAGTTAACCGTATATTCCAAAATAAAAATTATTTCAACAATGTCGAGTGAATCGATTGTTGGAATCTGTAGATGAAATTTTATTGTTGTTCCAACACAAAACTAAACAATACCCAACCTCAGCTAGCATGTCAACAGGGAAGCCATTTTGTTGCGAAGGATAATTGTTGATAGTAGCGTATTGTTGCTGCTGAATAAACAAAATTTTGTGAATCAGGAACTTGGCTTCTAATCTCAATAAAAAAATGTATGTTGTCTATTTTCATTCATCTGCTAGTTGCGACACCTATCAGCTTCCTAAACACGATTCGTATGACTTTTTTTTTTTTTTTTTTTTCAGTACAAAAAAATCAGGCCATAAACCTTTGTGAAAATGCACACAACACGTTTACCTCTCGGCTGTATCGCACGTGCTGAACATTTTCAGAGCGGAAGGGGGGGGGAGACTACAGTATCTGTAGATCTTAATCTCGTAGCGATTCCCCTTTTTTGGCTTGACACATGAAAAGTGGGCTCATCACTTCACACAATCTACGACAAGCAGGTTTTTGTTTCAAATCCAGGAAGTGGCGACAAAACTCGAGTCCTCGTTTCTTCTCCTCATCGTGGGTGGTCCTTTCCAACAGCTGAAACCAGTTACGACTTCGTCTGAAGACGTTTTCCTTATGATTTTCCAAGCAGTACAACGCGCAACTCTGTTTGTTCAACTTTCAGACTCCGAAGACAAATACGCGGCTTGACCCGCTTGTTCCCGTGAATAAAGTCGACAATGCACGGTACAAAAGCATTCCTTCATACTCCTTTTTTGTAATCGTTTTCCTGTAGGTCAGACTGGTGGCGCCACTCACGGAGGATTTATAAACTAGCCCCAGATAACCACGAAACCTGCAACAATTGACGTGGCTTTTTATGATGCTCGTTTATTAAATTTTATGTTTATTTTTATGAAGAGTTGATAAACGAAAAATTCTAGAGATCCAACATGAAATTAGATTACTGGGTGTTCGTGGGCAACGTGCGATTACAAAAAACTGGTGAATGTGTCTGCTTGTGCCTTAATAGCTAACACATTCACCGAGAAAGTTAATGGAAGGATTTGCGTATTCAATTATCTTCTGTTTATGAGGAATTTTTAGGGGGTGGGGGAAGGTTGGGTACACCACCCCAAATATGAGAACAATATTCCGAGGTTGGTCGGATATGAGACTCGTATCATATCCGACAAGGAGTTGAGCAAGGGAGAAGTAATGTTTTGAAGAACAAAAACGAGCATTTTGGAGGCTGAGGAAAGTACCGATGTAACATTTTTATGCCAAGATAAGAACGTGGAAGTCAGCCCAAGAAGAATGAAAGGACATTTATGTTAGAACATTATGGGAAGAGCGAAGCAGCGTCTTTTGTTAGGGTAATAAATCAGGACCATGTTTGGATAGCAATGGAACTCGCTAAGTTGACTTTTTCCCTCGCTCAGGAATGGGGAGAATTTCTCAACTGGAGTAGAAGAATGCCGTCATCTGCAAAGCCACGAATAGGATCTGGAATTCGAGGGGTCATTGATGTAAAGTAAAAAAAAAAAAAGGGGGGACTTTGAGAGAACAGAATCCTGGGGTACTCCAGTACTGATAAAGAAATCTGATCATCCACGCAGCGAACATCCAGAGAAGAAGCTGGCAATCCACTCACAAAGAGTTGGATGGAGACCACAAAATGAGATCTTGTACAGAAAACTGCGACTCGATCCAAGGGGATACAAAAGATTTGACGAAATATCAAGAGCGATCACATGACTTGCGTCAAATCTTTGTATGGCTTGGGGGATCTACAAAGGTTAATAAGATGCTTTAGATTTGTTGGGGTTTTTACATTTGTTAAGGGCTGCGTAAGCCGAGGGGAAGATGGATTTTTTTGCCTTGAGCCATTGAACATATGCTGAATTTTTGTTTAACTACTACAAGGTGAACTAGTTAAACAAAAGGTGTTGGGGGAATGCCGAGGATTATCTCGAATTCTGGTTCGTATGTTAATTTACATTTGATCATTACTGACAGTTCTCCTTCAATTCAAGCTTGGTAATGCGAGGGTGAGTCATTTCGAACGGAGCACGTTCAAATCCCGAAGAAAGGTCATTAGTAAATCGTTTGGGTATAATTAGACCGAGTGTGATTAACCTTCAGAGATGGAAAATCAAAATGGTCAGTCAAGTCATCATATGAAGAGTTTAGACGGGATAAACTTTGGCATGGGATATTAGGCCTGGGGAAAAAGCGTGTGTCCCCGGGCGCCCCTTTTACGGAAGGCATCATACACGATGTACTATGGAGTTTGAGTGAGCGGTAGCCGCACAGTTGAAGTTCAAGTGATGAATAACAGATCGAATTTGGATGTCCGTAAGTGGTGATGCAAACACCCGGATGTTGATTAAGTCGATGTGAATTTTTTTATGCAATGTGGGTATATTTTTGTTGCATTTTTTTAAATTTTTGTTTTTTTAATCAATGACTCATTTTCACGCTAACTACCATGGCAATGAAACACTGGGAATCTATTGGGTGGGGGGAGTTGCAAACACTGCTTCCATGCAGGGAGCGCCCAGATCCCCATTTTACGAATGGCTTCCATAATATCCCTTGCATGCTACTATACTCGAACTCCCTCCGGACAAAACCTACGGAGTAAGTAGTGGCAGAAGGAGTATTGGTCAACTAACAACAGCGGCGTGCTTTATTTGACGGCTGCGTAAACTGGAAGCAGCGGAGGGGCTGTTAATTGCAGCGTGGAGTGTTCGCCACCTTCATCGCATGTGCGAAAAAAGGGACAGATCGCAAGACGTACTCTAGAGGCGAAACATGGCGATACCCATCTACATTTCTTCAAACCTACCGAAGTTGGCGATACTTGATTATTGAAGACTCGCGGCCTTGGGTTCATCAAGCACTTTCGTGCTTCCGCTTTTCGATGATCGAAACCATCCCAGTTTTATTGTAATTTATCGTCTGCAATAAATGCTTTGATTCTCGACACATATTCGGGAGTTTCTCTGCACGTATTGCTGTTCATATCCCTTCGCAGTAGCTTCACAGCTTCGATTCCGAATGTAAGTGGGGGGGGGGGGTAAGGAGAGTTCCGTAATCCCTATATCGCAAATTAAGAACTTCTGGATTTTTAGAGAACTTTGAAATTGCCGATCCATCATGTTATGGTGTGTGTGGTGTCGCCATCTATCGTGAATCAGATATACTAAATCGTACTATAACGTATCACCAACTTAGAGATCAATATATTTAGGAAAACTTGGATCACCATGTTTTTGTCTTTCTCTCGAAGGGGAGGGTTGCAAAACGATGGAACAATAACGTATATTTAAATTTAATATATATAGTGACAATCCAGTGGATCTTGGGGAATTGCAGTTATTAGCTCCACTCAAACGAGATCTGATATTCAGGATCTATTGAACTTAATTGAGGAGTCAGTGCTGGTTTTAATAAGACCACTTTCAGTACCAAATTAAGGAAAACAAAATTGTCTAACATCGTCACCTCCAGTAAAAAAAAAATATATATATAGGATCAGGTATTGCGATAATGTATGACCTTATCATACAGGAATGCTAGTATCTGCAAATTATCTTAAGTAATGCATTTACCAAGAGACGCTTACATAAGAAGTTGGCTTGTTCAACAATTTCGAAAAAGCCAGTTGGGACGCTTGGAAAAATCTATTTCAAGCTTTCGTCGAAGTTACAACAATCTACACAAGATGGCGCCACTATGCAAGCTGTTCTGTTCACTGAAGTAAAAATGCAACATCTTTTGAACAGGGCTACAGAAAACATATGTAGACGTCAGTTTAGTACAGCATTATGGGATTTAATAATTACTGAATATGGAAACAAATGAGCTTTACACATGGAAGCGTTAATAGGGGAATTTTCCCAGTGGCAAACGATGGGATAAACTTCTAAGATTTAAGTTATTTATTATTTTTAATGCGAACTCCTTTCGCTGGATGCAGTAAGGTTTAGATAAGCATGAAACTTTGCTCTAGACACACACAAAATTTATTTAAGTCACTTCAAGACACCGTCAATAGTCAGGGTGATCTCATACTGGACATTCAACGAGAATCATTTGCTATCTAATGACATTCACAAACAAATCCGCGGAAGGATTTGAACCCACATCTTATTGATCGTAAAGCGATCACGTTAAAAGCACGGCCAGCGTAAATAACAAATATTTATTAATGATATTTAATATCTTTAAAGAAAAAAAAGAATATAACTACGCTATACGGTGAGATACGCAAGCGTAATCTATTGAGAATTAAATACCATAGTGATGATGATCAGCGCAAGCGAATCTGAAAGTGGACATCATTTTTTGGTTCCAAAGATTTCTGAAACTAAATTAACTTACTACCGAGTGCTAAGCGTTATCCCTCTCTCCCCCTACATATATGTTCTTAATCAAAGAAAGGGGAAATTCCAAGACATACCCAAGAAAAGTTGATTTTAATCATGTGTTTCGAGTAAAGGAAGTTCCACTAAAAACATGTTGCTATCAATTTAGAATCAGTGAAAAACCAAAAACGCGTTTTCAGAAGAGTTGGAGATTAAAGATATGAAAATTGGTCACCAGGTTGAATTCTCAAGGACTTCGCGTTGGTTAAAATTCAAAACGGGTCCGGTACCAGTCGATATGCCGGCAACACATCGATAAACATCGGATGAGAAATCGTATGAAACATGGTAACAGCGCTGCCTGGTCGAAAAATAAATTAAGCGAAGGTTAAGCCAGCGACTAAGTCGTACATCCGCCAATTAAAACAAAGCATGTAATTCTCGTTCTTAGCATGTTTAAAGGATAGGTGGAGAAATCGTAATCTAAAACTTGTTATGTCAAAAACCTGACGTTCAAGTGTACTCTACATATTAATATTCTAAATGTTTCAAATTATCTTCCTGTTTCCATGGAAACAGGAAGATAGCAAGAATTTAGCAAAAACTAATTTCTGGTTATTGTTAATGATATCATTGATGCCGCAGTGAATAAAAGAAATAATTAATTTGCATTTTGGTTGAAAAATTGCAAAACGAGTGATTTTAATATACTCCTGCCCATCCCTTCATGTTTGATTAAATGAAATTTCTCAGCGGACCTGCATCTCAAGAACAAATTCCAAATTTGGTCAAATTTGTTGAACGCCAGCTGATAAGTCAGAGAGGATACGAAAAAGAAGAAAGACTTGAGGTTGCTTTTTTGAAGCTTTCTTAGTTTATTTTAATTGCAAATAAATGCTTCAAATTTGAATGGACTCCTAAATACCTCTGTAGAACAAAAATGTCGGAGCGATAGGATTGCACTCAAAATCGAAGGTCGAAATTTTAATTTGCAGGAACATCGAGATGGCCTGACAGTCCAACTTCATCCTTTTGTTAATTAAATGCCATCTGATCGCTTTCGCGTTTTTCACAAGGAAAAAGAAAAGCTATCATCGAAATAAGGAACAATTGACGGCAATTTTGAATCACTGACGTAACCGGGTTGAGTGGTCGAGTCAAGGATTTATCTCTCCTTCATCCAACAGCATCGGTTTGGATTCCACTGTGGCCATGGATTGCTCGCGAATATCTTCAGGTGGTAAACTCATTTCTTAACTAGTTGCGAGACCATCCCCATAGCGCCTACCAGTGGAGATCTAAAGTGCTAGAAAAAGTGATCGCTAGAGCAGTTTCCAGATTATCCAACCCTTAAATCCAAATGAGATTAGTAGTATGGGTGGCTCTTCTGACAAGATCAAGATAAGATAAGGAATCGTGACGTGATTGGTTGATGACGTCATTGTGTGCATGGCTTCATGGGTCTGGAATGTTTGGAATTTCCCTGTGGGCATATGTGTCACCACAAAGAATGAAATTTCTGTAAATACTGTAACCTGAACTAGTTACTTCGTCCTTTTGATTACGGACCGTAGATGGCGAGGTTTCGTCATTGCAATATCCCCCAGCGAGCGCTTTTCTTCAAAGGGGAAGACACGAGTCACATCCGTAAATTGGGGTATTGTTCAAAAGGTAGCATTTCCTCAAGTTTGGATATTTCTCAAATACTTACATATGACTAAGGGATTAGTATCCAAATGTTTGAATGAAAATCATTCATTCTTCGTTACCGTCGGCATTCATTGGTGTAGTAAATTAATGCTTACATTTAATGTTAATTTAGATTGCTGTCAGAGTATGGAATTCAGACAAGTGAAATTATTATTATTTTTTTTTTCAAATTGATTCGTTATTTTCTGTATTTTACTTTTACAGGTCATATTCTAACAGAATAACTGAGCAGAATTAATAAATATATAAAGTAGATGTGAATTTATTTTCCAACACTGTATATTTCTCAGTAAGTCTTATCCGGTCGCCTTTTGTTGTACGTAGGTGAGAAATCGTGTGTTTTGTTTCGAACTCTTGGTTTCCGTTGGGAAATTACCAATATAACTATTAATTTTACCTTCGATTCCTTGTGCTCTTAACCTATTTCTGTAAGTAGAATTTATTTGTGAATTATTTTCCCACACTGTTAATTTTCATTAACCTTGTTTGTAGATAACGAACAAATAAGACTTTTAATTCGATGAATCAAAAAAAAAAAAATTCTCTGGTTACTTTGTGGCATGAAATTTCACAAGGGAAAGAAAGAAAAAAAAATGTTATCTTCCGTCTTAAATTTGTATAACACATCTACGACACCCACTTTGTTCATTTAATTTACATATTTTATTGAACGAAATATTATTTACAAATTGTATTTACTGAATCTAACAATACAGAAAATAAATAAATTGAAAAATACATCAAAGGTTCTTCCATGGTTGTGGAATTGCCATCGTGTGGTTTTGACAATGTGACTCTCATCTGAAAGTTAATTTTTCGTTTGGCGTTCGTTGGGAATTTAATACTGTAGTAAACTTAAGGGTTGTGTATTTATATTTTCGAATCCAATACGTATACTTCAGAGAATTATTAAAAGCACAGAATCTTTCGTTATGTTTCCAAAAGCATTTAAAAGTACACATTATGTTTTCACGTTTTGGGCATCCAATTTCATTTAAATCAAGAACAGGCCTCCCTATTAACTTCGTTAATGTTTTTGATTTTCTCTTCCTTTGGCAAGTAATATATGATATTTGCATGTTGATTCTATCATCCAATCTCTTAGTTTGTCCAAAGCTAGTGAACCAATTTCCCACTTCAGCTGATGGTTATATTTTATTAACCAAGAATTCTGTTTTTTTTAACTCTTTCAGGTAATTCTTTCCAACTACAAGGTGATTTTGTCACTGCATATCTTACACTAATTCCATCAGAAATACAAATTTCTTTAGGAAATAAATTTGAACTCCTATTCAACAAAAATTGTACATCAATTATCCCAATGATAACTGAAAATTCGTATTTTTCACTGTCGATTTTTCATGATCGTTTTCCTTCATTCTTCTTCTTCGATTACTTCATATGGCACCACAAATAAATAGTTATTTATTATTATTTCACTGATTATTAGCTCTGATCGTATACTTTATGGTAACATTCGTTTACAAAATTCTAAATAATTAGAACTTTTCACAAAGAAACTTTCAAAGAATTTGTGGCTAACGCATTATTTTTGCATCACCAAACACAAATCACAAAACAGCAGCTGCAGTGGATGAACGATTACCTTAAGTCCAAACTCACTCGACTCTCTGGTATTTTCTTATAGTACTGTTTACACTTACCATCCCCTACCCTGACCGTTCCTTCAAAAATGAACCTTTTGCGCAGATGACTCAACGACATGTTTTCACATGCTGTTGGATATACTGTTGGTGTGTTTTTATCTTACTTTGTGTAGGGAAAGGTAAAATTTGTATATGTGTTATCTGTAGAGTACAAATATTTTCTCTATGCCAAACTTTAAAGAAGTGTTAAACTCACATTTTGTTGGTTTAATTAGGTGCTTCTCTCTCTTTCTCACTCTCTGTAAAATAACCAAATTCTAACAGTTCGGATTTTCGATTATGTGAACGATTTGTTTTCAGATAACTCAAATAATGTCAATAGGTAGCATTAGACAATTTCTAAAATAATCAATAAACGTGAAAACATAATGTGTACTTTTAAATGCTTTTGGAAACATAACGAAAGATTCTGTGCTTTTAATAATTCTCTGAAGTATACGTATTGGATTCGAAAATATAAATACACAACCCTTAAGTTTACTACAGTAATAAATTCCCAACGAACGCCAAACGAAAAATTAACTTTCAGATGAGTCACATTGTCAAAACCACACGATGGCAATTCCACAACCATGGAAGAACCTTTGATGTATTTTTCAATTTATTTATTTTCTGTATTGTTAGATTCAGTAAATACAATTTGTAAATAATATTTCGTTCAATAAAATGTGTAAATTAAATGAACAAATTGGGTGTCGTAGATGTGTTATACAAATTTAAGAAGAAAGATAACATTTTTTTTTCTTTCTTTCCCTTGTGAAATTTCATGCCACAAAGTAACCAGAGAATTTTTTTTTTTATTCATTGAATTAAAAGTCTTATTTGTTCGTTATCTACAAACAAGGTTAATGAATGAAAATTAACAGTGTGGGAAAATAATTCACAGATAAATTCTACTTACAGAAATAGGTTAAGAGCACAAGGAATCGAAGGTAAAATAAATAGTTATATTGGTAATTTCCCAACGGAAACCAAGAGTTCGAAACAAAACACACGATTTCTCACCTACGTACAACAAAAGGCGACCGGATAAGATAGATACCGTAAAAGGTAAGACTTAATCAGAAATATACAGTGTTGGAAAATAAATTCTCATATACTTTATATATTTATTAATTCTGCTCAGTTATTCTGTTAGAATATGACCTGTAAAAGTAAAATACAGAAAATAACGAATCAATTTGAAAAAAAAAATAATAATTTCACTTGTCTGAATTCCATACTCTGACAGCAGTCTAAATTAACATTAAATGTAAGCATTAATTTACTACACCAATGAATGCCGACGGTAACGAAGAATGAATAATTTTCATTCAAACATTTGGATACTAATCCCTTAGTCATATGTAAGTATTTGAGAAATATCCAAACTTGAGGAAATGCTACCTTTTGAACAATACCCCAATTTACGGATGTGACTCATGTCTTCCCCTTTGAAGAAAAGCGCTCGCTGGGGGATATTGCAATGACGAAACCTCGCCATCTACGGTCCGTAATCAAAAGGACGAAGTAACTAGTTCAGGTTACAGTATTTACAGAAATTTCATTCTTTGTGGTTTTTGTGTTTGTGTTGTGGATATAAAATTGAACTATTTTGGAATATTCGTATTTAGAAGAGTCATCTGGAAAGCTGTAAGTACTTTTTTAACTTAAACATAACTGATCGCATGTTGTTTGTTAAGCGTAATTCTAATACTGAATAGTTTTTTTTTTTTTTTCCATAAGAATAATCATAGGGTATATATTAGAGTATCAACATGGACACATTAGCGATTTTTTATGTCTAATGTGTATGTGTGTGTGTTTAAGGACAGGTACTTTAAGTATATAAATAATTATTCAGAAAAGCTCTAAACACGAGAGCCATCACGACTTTCTCTAAGAATTCCCACACTTTAACAGGAAAGAAACACCCAAAATGTATTGGAAAATTAGTACAACCATCTATAGAAGAAAAAAAAAACTGCATGTTTGTGTGACATAGAATATAGTTAAATTAAATTATCATTCCAAACTCAATAACAACAAACATTCACGTCACGAATCCTAATGTGATCTTGATCTTGTCAGAAGTGTCCCACCAATCACGACACGATTTCTTATCCACAAATATCATCCTTTCCATTCAAAACAACAACGTCACTTATTTACAAATGACGACATTTATTTACAAATAACAAATGACGTCACTTATCTACATCTGAAAACAACACACACCCACGTCACCATTCCTTATCTTATCTTGATCTTCATCTTGTCAGAATTGCACCACCAATCACAACACGAATCCTTATCTCTACCATCACCCATGATCCCATACGCGAACCAAACCACAAGAGCTGAAGCCAGTGACACATATGCCCACAGGGAAATTCCAAACATTCCAGACCCATGAAGCCATGCACACAATGACGTCATCAACCAATCACGTCACGATTCCTTATCATATCTTGATCTTGTCAGAAGAGCCACCCATACTACTGAGTTTCACTCATTACTATTTCTTCTCTATATGGGTTTAGGAAGAAACTAAACAATGAGCACGCACTTCTGAAGTTCACAAATTTGATTTATTCATCACAAGACCAACACAAACTAACTTTAGCAGTCTTTCTAGACCTACAGAAAGCTTTTGACACAGATATTTTATTTAAAAAAAATGGAGAATATAGGAATTAGAGGCTGTGCACATGAATCGTTAAAGAGTTATTTAAAGTCTAGATCACAAGCAGTAAAATTCAACATATTTACATCAACGACTCTTCCGTGACCTACAGTTATCAAGTAAACACCTTTGCGTATTCACTGCAAATTCTGTAAACGAAATGCAAAATGTGGTGATCACAGATTTGCAAATAGTGACAAATTGGTTTCGTGTGAACAAACTCACTCTCAAATGCTGAAAAAACAAAATTTTTTAAACTCAAAAATACATCTAATACTAAACTAATTTTTCCATCCATATTCCTACATAACGGGAACTGTAAAAGTAACCAAACTTGTAACTGCATATAGAGATAGAAAATGTGAATACTATAACATTTTAGAATTCTAACTAGAATTAAAAATAGACACTTAAGCTGGAAACGACATATTACAGAAGTATGCAACAAAGTAAGATTTATGCTATCTCGAGTCTTCTTCTTAAAGAGATTCTTAACTCTGACAATGTCAAGAACATTATACTTCGCCCGGATACAAACTGTCAACATTGACACCATTAATCTCTTTACAAAATAAATTAATACGCATTTTAACCAACATTAAATACAGAGATACTACGGCGAAAACGCTAAATATACCGTATTAAATATCCTTCCGCTTAGATAACTATATATTTGCAGGATGCTACTTTTCCTAAAGACTGATAACCAGCACGTAAGTATTAGAAAAGATGCTTACTTCTGCAGAAAAGCGGGCTTAATATTTTAATCACTAAAGCACAAAAAGAAATAATACACAAACACTATATTTATTTGGCTTCAAAAATCTTAAACGGCTTACCGCTCTTAATACGAAAGGAAAACATCACGAACACATACAGAAATCCGATTAGACGGTACATAAATGTTTATAAGAATATTGAAAACTTGTTTATAATAATTTTATAAAAAGCAATTAACTAATTTATACCAAAAGAGAAATGAAGCAAACAAACTTACATCTGCCGAAAAAAATTTAAAGAAATCTACACGTAGCCCAAATTGTCACGTGTCTCGATAAGAAAACGAACGGAAACCCAGTTTTCCCTTTTGTATATCGAAGACTTCATTAGCAAGACTAATCCGCAATTCGATCCTTGGATTGAAATATGGGGATTTGACCTGTCGCAGTTAATAGCGCTACTCTCTCACTGAACGAGCCTGTTGGCTCGTTTTCCAAATCGTGCTTCGTGAAAAAGGACATAACGGGGTGCACGGGACAATCTCGACCATTGAGAAGATCGTGTGCGCACTTCCATCGAGCATCGAATCGGTTTATGAATGACCCTTCTAATGAGAGCGACTCAAAAATGTCGTACGTACGTCGCTTGGCCTTGATTACACTTTTGCAGCTGTTAATTAGGAAAGGTGAGAGACGTCTTTAATCTCGAGCATTTCATTGATGCAGCCAAAATATCAGTTGAAAGTGTAATTTAACTGATGAATGCGTCGTGTATTTGCTCACAAACTATTTTAAGTACCATTAACGTTTTTGAAGTTAACATTACTAATATTGACAAAATAATGGGTCTGTCAATATGTGTAATAACTTCGATGAATATTAACATTTTTATTAACGTTATTTCGCATTAATTAGTGGTTACGATGCCAACATCGCGCAGACAGAACGCAGCGAAATCGTTCCACAAAACTCCGAATAAAGATGGCTTCACGAATATTTAAAACCGTTTGGTGTCCGTAGTTTCGGCAAACGAGAGACGACTATTGATCCTGCCGTATCTCGACTAGCGAGGATAACAGCATTGGCCTCTCGACTATGTTTACTGCCGATGAGGATCATGATCGGTCTCATAATTGGTGATAACCTTGGTGGACGACAAAGCCACTCTTCATTTCCAGGCACTAATCCTACAGCACACTCGTGAGGTGAGCTTCGGAGTGAGTTGCGTTAGTTTGAGGCGTGCGACTGCTGAAAAAGTAGGGAGGGGACTGATAGTTCTTGCAGCGGGGTGGTATTGAGAATTTAGATCGTTCTTCAACGAGTGTATCGGAGAGGAAGTTGACTGAAAATATTCGTGGACTTCACGTAATATGCCGAGTTAATTCTGCGAAGAATTTTGCAATAACTTCAATTAATATTTCTGTAAGAACCATTTTTCTGATCGCGATCCACTTCATCGCTAGAGACGTTTTACTCTCTTCGCCAAGCATTCGATGGATGGAAATCCTCCCTAACGCCGAGTACTGTTCGTGCCGAACGGTGTTTCTAACGGCCTCGATTCTCTTCACGAGACAGAAGCTATTACAATAAAAACTTCTCCTTTCACTTTTTCTGACACACAAATTCCGTTTCTGTCACATCTCGTGGCTTTTTCAAAAGCACTTCTACGGGCATTATTTACCCAAAGTGTCATCTGTATTTCCATCATCTCTCCACCACACCCCCATTCATCTCGTCCGCTGTCATTCCTCGAAAAGGCTTCACCTCCACCAGACGATTCCGAGCTAAATGTTTCGAATCCCACACTTAATTAGATTCTTGTTGCGCGTGCCGACGCATTCGGCTGTCGGGAAAGACTGGAGCGGCAAAAGGGAAGAGAATGATTCAGGGGGATGTCATAAAGGATGATGGTGAAACAAACTCGGATGATATGCGGGAAATTAAGAAGAAAGATGCGCGACACAAACCAGGCTATTTTTGGATACGAAGTACGATTTCCTTGAGCTACGATTAAATGCTTTATTTCGGAATAATCAGAACAAAACGAAGGAGATAAAGATGTCGGGATGTTATCAGGCCATTGATAAAATAAAATGCTACTCAGAACTTTTTTTCTACAAAGAAATATCGTTAGTAGTGTAATTATTGTTAAAATATAGGCAGTGATAGAATAAATCCTCTAAACAGGACTTGGAATTATCAGAACCCCAACATTGCAGAAATTTTATTAAATAGATTAGACCTCCTGTGCGCGTAGCGCGCTACGCGCACAGGAGGTCTAATCTATTTAATAAAATTTTTGCAATGTTGAGGTTCTGATAATTCCAAGTCCTGTTTAGAGGATTATGTAATTCCATCAAACAAAAGGTGATAGGAATTTGGCGATAGACAAAAACAAGAAAAGATGGAAAAAGCATAACTGCTATATCGGAGGCCCGACAGATGTGGGACAAAGAAAACTTTTACGACAGTTTAGAAATAAGGTGTTGCCAAAATGTCAATCTATGATCGCTGATATCGCTTGTCAACTGCCAATCTCAACTCAGTTTTCGTTTGGTTCATTGGCCTGTTAGTCAAGTAACTTCAGAAAGTTAAGCCTAATTTAGATAATGACAAAGCATTCATCTTAACTCCGAAGTCTACTTATGTCAGCGCATGCGTATTACGTGTTGTCGGTTTGTCTATTTGTACGGGAAGAGAGGGAAATGAATTTTCATGAGAAAAACTTTTACCTCCTCCGCATCAGACCCGATACCTCATACAGTTTGATCTACCCTATAGATATAAAATTATAAGCTTTTTTTTTTTCCAAATCAAAAAATCATGTTTATTTGTAAGCTTCCTATAATAGTATAATATGTTGAATAATCATATGTATAACTTAAGAGCAACAGCTCATCAAGGTTACGATATGCATAAAGTTACAAAAATTTATGTAATGCATTTTCATTATATGCACATATGTACATTCAAATAATATACATATTATTATAATATAATTACATAATAAAATCGCAGATAAAATAAAACTTGTCATACAGAGAAAGTTGCATAACAATTAATTAGGAACAAAATAAAACAAAGCAGTTAAATAGCATTTAAATTTTACGTTTTACACATAAGACTGGATCTTTGAATACAGATATGCTAAAAACCAATAATTTATACAATTATTTTGAACAGAGCTTCCTCATTTCTGTGGTAAAATAAATACTCTTTGATTAGAGTTTTGTATTTGTTTGGGTTGGTTTCATTTCTTATTGCTAAAAGGTAGTGTGTTGAATACTTTTGGCGCTAAATAAGTATAATGTTTGTGTATTGCTTCTTTATTTGTTTTTGGAACTATGTATTTTAGGCCCTTATGTCTACTGAGGAAAGCATCTTGTTTGATATTTACGTATTCGTTGTCGTTTTTGATGAATAATAATACCCCATTGACGTATAAATATCTAAGGGGTAGTATGTTTATGGTGTATTTATTACACATTGCAGTATCCTTATATTTGTTTCTAGTTAAGATTTTAATTACTTTATTCTGAGTCGAGACTAAAGGTTTCAGAGTAGTGCGATAGATTCCTCCCCAACTTAATATACCATATTGTAGTGTGATTTGAATCCATGGAAAATTAAATATATTTATTGCATATTTAAATTTAAGAATCTATTCAGGTAGTAAAGTCTGTTTAATATAATCCTTACTTTATTTTCGACATCGGTAATATGCGGTTTCCAGCTTAAATGACTATCAATTTTTAATCCCAAGTAAGTTATTACACTGACTTTTTCCATTTTCCCGCAGTTGCAATTTGAATTTGTCCCGCAATTCCAATCATGCAAAATTAATTGTGCAGCGAAGTTCATTTTGCCTGTTGTATTTCGCAAATTAAAATTTACTTATTTAGTTTCTGAGACATTCAGACTGACTTTATTTGACTCGAACCAATTTGTTACTTTTAAAAGATCAGCGTGCACTATGGTTTGCATTTGTTCGGCTCTGTCCGTAGAGAAAATGAGTACTGTATCATCTGCAAAAGTATTTATTTTACTGTTTAGTTTAAGATTGCAGGAGTCATTGATATAAATATTAAATAAAATTAGTCCTAAGACAGATCATTGTGGTACGTATTATCCATACACGTAACGTCAATTGAATAAACAATTGACGTTACGTGTATTATAATTACCAAGCGGATAATTCATTTATCTCCACTAATTCAGAAACAAGCAGTTGGGTTACAAAACGTACTCAATGCAGACTGAATTATCCATCGATGTCCTCAAATGAAAAAACAAATCGAACCATCAAAACTCCAACTCGGCATGAAAGCCTCTGATATTTATTACCTGATTTGATATTTTCAATCGGTTAAAATCATTACTGATCAATTAGATGTTAAAATTTGGGGGAGGGAAACGCAATCCTCTTGTTTTTTATCCACTTAAATCACGATACTTCAAAAATACCGCGAAAAAAATCCAGCATATTAGGACCAGTTTCTTATAATCCGCTTTATAATTTCCTAGTCGGTTAGAGACGAATTTTATGTCATGTTTCCATAGCAACAATAGGCTACGTCGTCAAGAACGAAATAGGCGAGTAACCATAGCTTACTGGTAAGACGAGCAGCAAAACTTTCAAAACGTTCGATTTCAGTTTAACTTACGTTCCTAATAAAATACGTTTTTCAAATGGTGGGCGCGTTATAAGAGTGATTGGAGGCCATTCGCTGCCCACCTTTTAAAAATTCTTTAGTGTTCCTTACTCCAGACGAAGATTTTCGTGGGACTAAAAGCACGTGTACGTGCTATAAATGCTGCACTCATGCAGTAATGGATGCTGTTGATCAGATATGTGCTTGATTCAAACGAGTAACCCCCCCCCACCACCACACATGAGGTCGCGATAAAAGATAAATAAAGAAAAAATAAAACTAAATACTCTTACCCGAGTTCCATTTGTCTTGACAGAACCCCTGATGCGAAATCAATATTTATCACGCGCACGTTAAAGCATAAATGGACGTGCGGATGAGGAAAAGTAAACGCGTCGTAAGAAGGGGGAAAAAATCGAAGGAGGAAGTCATGTTGCTGTTAATTGCGCAACAATACTACGAATTAATGAGAGTTGACTGTTTCATAGTATTTGTGCAATGAACACCCCCCCCCCCAAGGTTCTGAAATAAAAACAACATTCGTCGGTTCAACTTTTTTTTTTTTTTAGTTTGTTTTGAAATCGCCTTTTAATCGATTTTCTGTCCGGAGAGTTCATACCTCCGTATCGTACCTTTCTATTTTAAATATTAATGCAATTTTATCATCGATACAAAGTGAATAATCGTATTAACGTAATTGTTCAATTGTCACCAACCTGCTTGTTGGAGGTCCGAAGTGTCTTAAAGTATTCCATAATTGCATATCAATCCATCAACTTTTTTTGATTGCGGATGCGAACTTTCCTCTACAAATGTGCACTTCAATGGAAGTTCCTTAGCTCGAGGACATCATTATGCCCTTTTACGTCAAGGTCCCGAATAAGCGATATTCTTTGATATTTCGTTATGTTGGAAATTCTGATTAATGATTTGAAGAGCGTATCAGCGCTATCCTGCTTCCCTTCAGTCTTTGCGTACCACATTTCCGATCCAAATCCATAACTCAGTCCCTTATTATTAATGTGTGGCTTTCACCAGGGATCCGGGAGAGTTCATCGAAAGGCAATTCATAGAAAAAATAATTCACCGAAAAAGATTAACTTTTCGAAAATGTTATGAGAACTTTGGCGTGAAAGGGATCAGGCTAGGGATCTTGGAGTTTTAGATTTACCACCTAGATTTCTTTTGTGTTGGGGGAGGGCATACGCTTGAATGACTTCTTGAGACAAACGCAAGCAAAGACTGTTTTGGTGGCTGAACCATATCGACGAAGAACCACTGGAGAGGATTTCTTCGCGTTGCACGCAGCTAAAAGTTGAGTTTGTGACTAAAGATGCACTCGTGCTTAATATCCATCTCTCCTTGTGGATATTTCGACGAAATACTCATCCCCTAACACGTGCTTAATATCAACGAGGAGAGATTCGAGGAAAATATCGAGAAAAACAAGGTCTTAGATTATCAGTGGGATAACATTTTAAACAAATACCCGTCCTCAAATGCCCGAATAAGTACTGAGGAGCCTACTTTTTAAGAATGAAACGCACCGACGAGTACGCTTCTCCCCTCACACTTCCTATTTCGCTACGCAAGTCGAATCCTTCTCCGCAGCGGTGTGTGGAGAAGGATTTACAGACTTCGAAATTATGACAGGTTTTCATATTAGTGGCCTTATTCGTTCGCGATTCCATTAACAGAAGGCTGAGGGTCATCGTGAATTACGACAGAGACATCTAAAGCTACGAATTTGTGGAGTGTGTGTGTGTGTGTTCTGGTCGGTTTGTCTGTTTTGCAGAATGAAACCTCTGCCTCCGTACGAGGCAGGCTCACTTACCCGGAGCTCAGAAAACCTTTACGAAGGTTCTATAGGATATTCGAACTTGGGTTTCTTCGACCTTGGGGAAAAAAGGGTGGATACACTTAAATCAACCGTCGGCAATAGTTGCACTCACAACAGTGCGAGCAATAATAAAATGTAAAAAAAAAAACAAAAAAAAACCGCAACTGGTCTACAGCTCGTCCGGATATTTACTGATGAGCCACTTTATTCCTTTTCGTATCAGATACGCGAGAAGTGATACGGCGCATGCTACTCGCTCAACTCATCTGATCTGAAAAAAGGAACGCTTTATGAGCGATTGCTTCTTCCAACCTGTGAGGTTTCGTGTGGATTCCTTTTTCCTGGTGTTCGTGCCTGGAAGGATGCACACCAATGGATCGGCAATGTCTCCGATAATGCAATCCGTGGTGGGCTTTACGGAAGAGGCTCGTGTCCCTTCCTGTACGGCAAAAGCCTGCCTCGTTGGCCGAGCGATTAGCGTTTCCGCTCTCCAGCCACGAGATTGAGGGTCCGAATCCCGCCTAGGCATGCATGTTTGTGATCATCTTTCGCATTCATACATCCAAGTATAGATACGCTCTTCCAAGATGGACTGGGTCACCATGGGAGAAGTAGACCCAACCCTCTCGTAGTGGGAGAGGCCTTCACCCTGTGGTGGGTGAAAATACAAGCTCCTCATCATCATCAGTTATTAGAATAGAGAAAGGGGGGGGGGCATTAAAATGCTTCAATTTTTAAAACACCGACTTTTAAACGACGACGTAAAATACGATTAACTGAGAAAAGTCACGTTTTAAGAATAACCGGAAAGACGTCATCAGAATCTGATAACTTCCTGTTATCGGTTAATTACGATTCTTCCGATTTCTCACCTCATTACTGACAGAATACTTTCACTGTACGATAAGTGAACCAACCCGGTTCGTTTCGTTCCAAGCTCCTAAAATATTAACAAATGCAAATCCTCCAGTGCTGCACGCCAGTTGTCAAATAACCCGAGACTGAGAATAATAAATAACATTAAGTTTTCACAAGTGTAAATGATTCTCTTCTTTATTTTATAACTGACGGAAAAGTAAAATTATAATTTAACACAGCACGAGGATTTGAAAACAGCGAGGAGCACTCGAGACAAATAATTTTGTGTCCGTGTTAAATGCCCAGAGAAGAAGTGGCGAAAAACGTGGGATTTCTCTTTTTTAATGAAGAAAAAATCCTAGTCGGATATAAAAACTGCGTTTCTATGGCAACGATCTTTAGCATTCTCCATCTTCATTTTCTGTATATACGTTTGGCCGCAAGTACTCGTTAAAGAGAATGTTTTCTTGATCCCATTACTTGGAATTTATATTTAATAAATAGTTGATAATTCAAAGTGATAATAGATGGCACCACTAACAACTTACTAAAGTCGACATTCTTTCTCTTATGCCATTAATGTAATATTAAAAAGGAGATATTTAACAACGCTTCCGTTATAAGCAATTGTGACTGCACCGCTGAAAAACAAACAATTAGATCACTGATTAAATATAAACAGATTAAACTCTTTAATTGGCGATTGTGTTTTATGCACAAATATGCTTAAATATACTAATACTTTTTCAATAAAAATACAATGCAATAACCATAATAAATGCAATGTTTATATTTTAATTGCATAGCTTTCCATGAGATGGCAGCACAATCTATTTTATGATGTTACAAATGAAGAAATTTCGAAATATTCCGAGGATACATTTAAACAATGTGTCCACGGAGATTACTTTAAATCAAAAGTGAATTTTATTGCATACAAATCCGAATTGTGGTTTTAATTCAGATAATGAAACTGCAGTATTTAAAGAGAGACAGCAAATGAAGCAGTTCTGTCGTTACTAAAAGTAAAGTCACAATTTGCAAGGCAATTGCAGCAACGATTCGAAGTTAATAGTCGTATCAAGAACTTGAGAGATTGTTCCTACGGGAATCGCAGCCACGGCAGAACAGGAAGAGCAAATGAGACCGTGTGGAAACCGAGCAAATATTTCTTATCGTGGAAGGCGAAGTGACACACTCCAGAAGTTGGATGCGTCTCAAGGCCTCTCCACGACGAAGAATGCTTTATGTTGTTCACTGCCACGGTTGATCTTACCGCACGTTCATTTCTCGCTAATAGAAACAGCGTCTCGTGGGATTTCTTATTTGGGGTTCTCTTTAATAAGCCCTAATGATGTTTTTTTTTTTTTTTTTTTCGTGAATGGAGAGGGTTCCCAGGCAAATAATTAACTGAACAGCTTTTCGGGTGTAAATCGCGAATTAAAATCGTCTGGAAACGGTAAGTTAACGAGTCACGTGACACAAAAAACCCATTAGCATCGGAGGTTTGGAATGAATTGATTACTTGTAAAACCCATCGGATTAATCACGGATGGGTTCGCGTGAGTTGCAGTCCCATTAATCTGCATGACGTCTTCCAGTCGCTTTCCGAAAGGGATTTGGGGAAAATGAATGGTCCCCTTAACCCTCAATGGATCGTGAACGCATTAAACACCTTTGGCAGCTCATCTTAATGTGCATCGTCACTAATCTATTGCCAATTTAAATGCGTATTATCGTCTAACACCACGCTGTGGACAGATTATTTCGGAATGTGTTAAAGAACCACAATATTACTAGACCTTGACTATTACATGAAAGAATTTAATTAAAACTTTTAGTTAATGACTAATAAATTGGACAATTTTGTAATCAATATTTCGAATAGAAAACGCATCTGTAATTAGCGAAATTACAAGAATTAAAACATTTAAATTTATTTCTAAATAAATCGAGCTTTTCTTCCTCGATATTTCATAGTGAAATTGAGACAACACACGTGTTAGGATAATTACTTAGCATTAAGAAGGTCACATTCGACGTTTTGACTTCTATGTGATCATCAGGAAAACATACTTTTGTATAGGATACAAGGACACGACACTATACCTCGATATATGTTTCGGATTCAAGAATAAAAATATCTCGCAAGCATGAGCTATCGTGACATTTTGAATTTGTACCTACCGTCTGATGCAAAACGACAGCGGGGAGCATCAATCAGGCGAGTGAATTAAAACGCAAATGTACGGACTGTTGCGAGCAATTTGTGACTTTCAATGCGATACCAGCAAAAGAAAGGTGTGCAGAAGTTTTCTGGTGTTCATTTTCCTGCTCGTTACTATGGCAACCACCGGTTTTCAATGGTTATTAATACATCACGAACCCCTCCAGAAAGAAATCCGTTCAACATGTAGCTTAGTACTCAACCACCCATACCGAAACAGACCAGTTACTTCCGTTATGCTCCTCTTATTCCTTCCTGGCCTTCTCCCCCCCACAAATCTTAATTCGATATGTGAAGATTATGGAAGACGCTCTCCTCTCAACACTAGTATAATCCCGTTTATTATTGGGTAATGCTCACAACCCCCCCCTAAGAGCATTACATCCGAGAAGCATCACTGCTTATATTAAGCTCTTCACACGCAGAGAAAAAACGAATACAAATCGCATTGCGTAGAGATAATCTTCAGTTAACTACGTTATCTATGACAGCTTCAAGTATTTACTTATCGACAGATACTCATCCAGACGATCCACGTCTATTACACCGATCCACCCTTAGCGTTGGCGTGATTGTAATTAACTTTACATCCAGTTAACACGCTTAATCCTTCCTACAATTACTTGCAACTAAACTCTCGATTTTATGTTGCCCGCTTAGATGTCCATTAAGTAATGAAGTGCGCGAACGATTACAACCTCCACTTGCAAGGCATGATCCGACTCGCTTCTCAAAATGCACCTTGTATTTTGCTCAACCTTCCTAGCCTTTAATGTAAAAGAATGCCATCAGAAACCGAGGCCTGATCATCTTCCACGTGTAGGCTGAAAAATCTACAGTTCTCGTTAATAACATCAAATGCTCGTTAGAGTATCCTCATTAAAGTCAGGTCATTAAAATAATTACGCGAAAGTATCGTATATATCTAGACCCAGTTACTAAAAGAGCTTCTTTTAATAGAAAATGGGCAGAAACGTATAACACCGCTTGTCGCATCTTTTCTGTCAATTTAAACACACAAAAATAGACAGGAGATGACCTTTTTTATCTCGTTGGTAATACTTGAATATATTATAGAAATTACTCTAGAACCAGTGTAAACACACAATACTTGTATTACAGTACGCATGCGTAGTTTCATGAAAACATTAACTTAGGTTTAATTCTGTGAGATTTTTCTCGAAGTTTTTTCAGCTGATTCCAGAGTTAGTTGGATTCCGATAATTATGGGATTTTTCACTAAGAATAAATTAGCTTTTAATCTCGCAAACTTGGTTAACTTTACGATGCACACACGATTACATAAGATTAATACTCGTCAGGATTAAGAACACTGCCTCGTCTAGCACGTCTGGAATTACGCTCAACCCGGGCGATGATGAACGTGGTTCACAACCATGTTAAATAAAAAATGAACAAAATTAAACGAAAGATTTTTTCAATACGAAATCTCTATGGCAAACATTAAACCCATTAAGAGATGGGAGAAATTTCATATCCGTAAAGGGGTATGGGTTCACTGAGAAGCTGATAACCAAATGACAAGACATGCTTCATTAGGGTTCCTACGTCATAGGAAATGATTTTTGTTTTAATCTACATTTTGATGAGATTTCAAAATCTTGGCATTTCTCTGGGAAGTAATCTCAGGCAATGGAGCAGCTTTCCATGACGCCGAAAAACACGGAATTCGTACGAATATGCTTTGGATTATGAGACATTCCGACCAACTTATGAAATCAGCTTCTCATTATGCAAATTGCTGGCGGAGAAGATTAATTTACGATCAAACTTTTAGTCTGCTTACCCTATGGCAAAATATATAAACATCCACGTATATTCGTGCCAAGTATAATTCTACTATTCTTACTCAGCAGTGAGGCTTTCCCAGTGATAAGCATGTAGGGAGGGATGCGTATTATGGGTTAAAACCATTTTCTCTCAGTAATAATTTATCGCGAGTTCTCCGTATCAGTTACGAGCTGTTCGATTAAAAATAATCCCTTGTCAAACACACAAACTCAGCTCACGCGTAAACAGTGGTCGAAAGCAAAATAATACTTGAATGTCACAGTACCTGTCTTACATTTTTTCATACAAATCCTTAAAGGCAAACTTTTTTTTAAGAAGGAAAATCGTAAAGAGCTTTAAAGATTAGAAAAAGGACAACGAAAGGAGCTAATTATGAAGAATTAAACAAGGATGAATACTGCTAACATATTTTTATATCTTGGCAACAGAGCCAATTGTACGAAACTCGAACGTCTCTCTTGGGACCATTCAAATGAGAACTTCGTAAAGAAATGGGATTAGAAGGACGAAGCTACATTTGAATATGAGCAGCGTCACAATTAAATCAGTTGCGAAGAAACAAACCCGTGCAGAATCGGCGTCAAAAACAAATGAAATCTCTTTAAAATACAATAAAATAGACGAAGTAACGGAAGTGTTTTGCCAAAGTAATTAAGACAACTAGAGGAATATTGAAAACCACAGAATACTAGTTATAATATATTAATACACTCCAATTAATTTAGGGTATCGGCTGCAACAATTATCCAAAGTTTAATCGTGTGATTAACAACTTTTACTAAAAGAAGATTTACTTAAATCCCCTAATCTAAGGAGATCCTTCATCGACTTAGAACTGTCCTCCCAGTCGAAGATTTCTGGAAAATGTCGCATACTCCTGTAATTCGACTTGTCCGTCTCTTAACAGTTTCATGAACTCCGTTCAAATTCCCCATCCTCATTTGGGTGTCCGATGTTTGTTACCCTCAAAATCTTTTCTGGTAAGAGTAACCCTCCCACGTGGTGCACTCTCCTTTGCACTTTCTCCCGCATTTAGACGGGAGTTCCATCTGAACTTGAATACAGTACTCTAAACGAAGCCTAACCAACGTTGAAATTCTGGTAGTATGCATTGCTAGTACACAAACTGAGGAATAATTAAAAGAAGCACACGTATTAACCACAGTGAAAATTATTTAATTGTAAATATTTCATCCTAAGTATCTTAGGATATCATCAGTACAGTAGTTTAAAACAATAATAGGAATAACATACAGTTAGGGCGCATGATTACAATAGAGTCTCATTAAACGTGCGTAACGTGCTACAATAGTAAAAAAAAAATAAAAAATAAAAATAAAATAAAATAAAAATTAATAATTATTATTATTTAACACAATTTTGTAAGACAATTTCCCATACTTGAGGAATAGTAAGAACGTCATTGTGGTTTAAGTTTGGTCTGTGTAGTAGGGCTTCAGAACTTTCTTTGTATAAACGTTCATGATTAAATAAAGATCTATGTAAAAGTTTAGACTTTTCCCATTGGATCCTATGGTTTGGATTTTCAATTCCGTGTTGAGAGAGGCCAGATTTCTGCGGTTTAAAAAGACGAATGTGGTCTTGATGTTCCGAGATGCGTTTCTGAACAGACCTACCTGTCTGTCCAAAGTAAGACAATTTGCATGAGCATGGAATTTCATAAACGCCATATTTAAAAAAAAAAATCATTAAAAAAAAAAAACAAAAAAAACTGAGGAATATTTACACCTCAGAGGGGTAGACAGAAATAGTTTCTGAAAATCAGTGAAAGACCCCCACCCCACCCCAGTTGTAGTCTGCTGTTTTAAGTACGTTTACAGAATTTCCTATTGTTGAGATTTATTGTTCCTAAGTTTTTATTTTTCATGCTTGGAATATCTTTACCCAAAGATGCCCTCGACCACACAATCCATATTATTATACCCCTGACAGATATTAAAAGATTCAGGCGTTCAGTTCCCGCATATCACTTTTATGAATCTCCTTAATGGATTGGGCCCTGTCCAGAATTAAAGATACCCCACCTCAAATCCAATGAAGCTTTCGCGATTAAAGTTAAAACCATCTCTTGCCACGGAAAGGTGGTTATAAACATCCCGACTATTCCTAAAGCCGCACCGAGTTTAATACCTTCCGTTTTGTTTTCTCAAGTGCATTCTTGATTACCAGAATATGCTTAAGTTCGGTACCCGTATGAAGTTGATGCGATGGAAATCCGTTCGCAAGCAAAATCTATTTAACGCGTTGACCATCCGTCAAATTCTCTCAAGGTCGACTAATGCGCTTCTTTTCATGTTAAAGATGCAAATAATTCCTTAGTTTTGACTAGCAAGGCCGAAGAAGAAATTGACACTTTCTAAATGCAGATTACGAGATTCACGTGGTGGTGTTCTCGTGAATGCCTCCAAAGAACATTGGGATTAGGATGGCTCCACAGCTTGAAGGATCCCTACGCTAAACTAGAGTGCTGTTCCTTTTCTTGTAGCGCGTTGGCGCAACAGTCCTCGAACACAAACCATGCGTGTACTACACCCCTCGTATTCCCACACTCTCCAGCTGATGAGGGATTTGAAGTCCCCCAACAATAGCCGCTGACTTTCGTTTGGTTTAAGAGTCTTTCTGGTCTAAATACCAATCAATGGTCGTATTTTCATCGACACATCCTAGCAGATCTTTGTTTGCGTTGTCATTTGTGCCGATATGGATTACCATATGCCCTTGCGTACATACGGCACGTACATTGCTCCTTCCCCACCTGTCTTATCTTCATAAGACACTTCCGAATTCTCTTATTACCGACCCTCCCATCAATATTAGTTTGTCACCCCTCTTGTTATAAGATTTACTGTCAGCGAATCTCGGATTAATAACTGGCTTTTCGTTTCGTTAAATTCAGGCCTTTTCTTTACATCCCCCTCTCGAGAATATCCAGTGTTTTGAATCCTTCCAATTTGTTTCGTAGATTGCAGATTTTCTTTGCACTTTTTTACAGCTTTCTTCGCAGCGGTAAACTCCGTTAAATTATTCATATTAAACATTCGTTGTACTCAGACAATATTTGTTTTATCTAATGGCGTTATATTTTCACTCTTCATTATCCTTTTAGCATCGTACGCTGCGTTTTAAATTGTATTGCCAAGGAAATAAAAAAAACAACCTCTTACCTAATTTACTAGTCTAATATGGTCTACCGAGTTCATGTTACCCGGATGTACTTCGCCGCCATTTCTAACTGCTGCCATTTCAAAGCGAAGCCTAACCGAATATGAGTGCTGGATAAAAGACTGAAAATATTTAGTTTTCTGAACTACAGTATACGCAAATAAATAATTATTTAGGTAACAAATGTATAGAAATAACTCACCGTGTTCCTAGGACTTTAAATTCTCTTCAGCTATCTTCCTATTATTAAAAAAAAAACACTAAAGAATAACACGAACACACACAGAGAAAGCGTTCCACAAAACATATTCACTCTCCTGCGCCACCAAGCGGTTGAATCACTATTTCTCAATAACCTCAGAAAATTTCAACTTATTCCGGTTTTCTCTTTTTTCATTTGTTTTAGGCCCCGGATGTGACTAAGGGAGAAACTACATAGCATTTCTATTTGCGTCATCATTCACTTATCTTCAGAAACGAATCTAGCAACAAAGGTTAGGTAAAAGGACAGAGACACGAAAGGAAAACTCTCTTCCGACATCCCGTGCATCTAATGAAGAAGAGAACGGTCAAATTCCACCATGGCAGTGACTCATCAAAGATGATCTTGGTTCATTAACAATTGCCATAGCCGAAGAAACAGCGTACAAAGTACACGAATTAATAATCATGTAAAGGACGATTAAAGCTTTGATAAATTGCCAGAGTTGTACGCATGTCACCTGAAGGAATTAAGCACTACAAATGCGCCATCTAGCTAATTACTAACACCGATTAATGGGTGATGTGCCATTAAAATATTCACTTTGTTCACCTGATGATTTTCTTCCATCGGACTACCTTCCCCTTCCGAACCCAAAACAAATCATCTGGCTGGCGTTTTGGTTTAAGAGCAAGCGCTGGAAGGGTGTGTCTTATGAAGGACTATGTTAAAAGGTAACAGGCGCGCGATCCAGGCCTTCAGGCTACGAATTTTAACTTAAGATGCCCTCGTACCCACAAAACCACAACGAACGATTCTGATGTTTCCGTTGCAATTAGCGATGCCTTAGTTAACGTTTACTTGCTAATAGGAAAACGGTGGTCAATACTTGAATCGTGTACCAGTGGTACCACCTTCTAGTAGCTGAAGAGGAGATCAGCGAACTTCTGCTTAATAAATACAATCATCTTTATTGTTTTATGTGATTCCCACCCACGATAGATTGCATACCTCTACTACCATGGACTGATAAGGAATTTTTCATTATTCCTTTTATATTTTTATTTACTTTTTTGCATAATCCAGAAACCAACTTACATATTTAAAAAAAAAACTCCCAAAGGTCTCATTCGCTCAACGAACTCCATGGAAACAGAATTTTGCGAAAAATCTAGATAGTAGATGATTTTTCTTCATTGCCTTTTGTAAGGCCATCGTCTTGCTTACCGAAAGACTGAAGAGTAGCTTGAAGAAGATCCTGTTTGAACTTGGGCTCTATAGTAGGATTCTCGGATGTTACCATTAGTTACCCTGGATTGTTGGTTTACAAGCGATGGATTATCGTGCCTGCAATTACGATACAATCCAAGTTCCATATTTCAAACTAGTTTTGAATTTGTTCATAATTTTCTTGAAACCATTTAGGGCTTTAGTATGAGTAGTTGTGTTGTATTAGTGTTGCTTCATGGGAGAAGAAATTAACATGGAGAAGGTTGGGATTACTGGTGTTCCAGTAGACATGCCCACAAGGTGTTGGCATCTTTACCGGCCATATTAGTGCGATTCAAATTGAATTATGAAGTGGAGTTATGAACTGAAGAGTACTTGGAATACAACAAAGGAATTTAAGTAAATGCGATAAAGGATTTGTGAGCTAGAAGATCAAAAACAGATGTTCTAAATTGCACGCTGTCTAACGTGTATATTAATGTTCTCGGCTCACTGTGATCACAGGAGCTGAGAACATTAATATATTAATGAAAATATCTTTTTAAATTTGACTTTGAACCTTCTGAAGAATGCCTTTTTTTGTGGAGTGTTTACATTTTCACAACGTGGATGTTTGTGTTTTCACATACAAAATTATCTGCTATTGTTGCGTCATAACCACAACACATGTCTATTACAAACGAACTCATGCTGCTGTCTATAATGCTGTGGGCAGTGCACGCAACAATAAATAAAGTCACGTGTCATTCATGAATTTCGCTGCATATTTAACATAATGCGATTCACCTTTTTACCCATTACAGCTGCTTCTACGTGAAGAACAAACTTTGCTCTTCGGACTCTACCAGACCGTTTCAAAAATCCAAAATGCACTTCATCCGATGGAGTCTAATAACTGAAAAAGGTTCCTTCTCTAGGATCGATTTATCCACAAAATTCCACAAAACAGAAGGAAAAAAAAAACACCCTCACTACATCTTTTAAATCGTAAATGGTGGTCTAAGGAGTTGCGCTGGTGCTGTGAGTTGAGTACCATTTACTCTTAACTTAAGTATTTCCGTTTCCCAAATAAGTGTCAGCGTTCTTATGGAAACAGCACGTGCCGTCAAAGACGAAGGGGAGGTAGGGAGAGAGAGAGAGAGAGGAAACAACTCGGTAGAAAATGCGTTAAGCGGAAGACAAACACGAAGGTGAATTTTATGTGCCGAGAAACAAGAGATCGCCTCGCAAAATATTCTGCCGTAATCCCGAGAAGGATCGTTAGTTGCCGCGTCGCATATTCCATCGCTAAGAAGCGCTGAAAGGGGAGAGAATCCAGCCGCGCGCCAGATGGTGCGTGCTGATGGCCATAAGCCCACGAGATACCGGCGTGGGATATAAAAATAATAAAAAAAACAAACGACAACATCAAATAGATTCAAAATACGCTTGGAAAACAGATCGTAGACGTTTTATTAAATAAATAAGTCCTAACTGGCGCTTCTATAAGCAAGAAATAATCAAAATTCTGTTGGCTCCAGTAGAAAAAGAATGATCACGAGGATTCTCGACGTATTCTTATCTCCCTGAATGAATGTCTTACGTATTTGCACCTCAAGCCAATCTCTGCAGACAAATGCAACACCCCCCCCCCTCCTCCGTTCACTAACTGGACTCGTAAATTCCTTTCCAGACAGCTTTTTTGGGATCCTTTGAACATATTGGTTCTTGTTGCTCACTCTTCCGATCTGCCGTGACAATTGAGCTCAATTACGACCTCTTTTCGACCTTAAGTGCTTCGCTTATCGACAGTAGAATTCTTTGTTCCACGCGATTCTGTACTGCCTCGCGCACACACCAAGATTTCGGGCGTGTCACTGTTGCTTTGACAAATCGGGGTATCGAAGTCAACGTCCCTTTAGCTCCATCACTGAAACATCGATTGTTACGTCACAATGAACTACTAGCTTGTATCAATAAAACAGCAAAAAAAAAAAAAAAAAAAAAAAAAAGTTGCTCGAGCCACGTGATGTAAAATTGACGTTTTCAAACTTGACTTTAACGAGAATCCTTCAACAATGCATGTAGGAAGTCATTAGCGGTCCCTTTTAGACAGTTTACAGAGAATCCTACAAGGCGCCTTTAGGTTGTAAAAATAGAGGAAAAATTGATTTTTGGTTGAAGTAACGAGTGTTTATTTTTGCCTGCTGAAAGATGACAGCGGAAATATTCTGTTACGCAACTAATTAAACGAATACGTGTTTTTTTAATATGATTATTCCATATATTGCTTCGACTTAAGATCACATTTATTTAAAATTTTTGAAGATGATTACAAATTAAACTGAAAGCTAGAGAAACGTACTTAAATCAAATATTCACTTGCTCTACAGAATTGACTGTAATTCGGATGCCATTCAGACTGTTTGCATCTACCAGTATCTGGGCATACACGTGGATCATAATCCAAAATGGAAAACCCACATCCGAGCTGCTACAATCGAAATCCTTGGAGCCTTAATCAACGTAGCTTTTCTATTGGTAGTAAATGTATAATAATTGTTTCAAATGTATGCTATTTATTTTTATATAATATGTAATGTAAAAGAACGAAGATTTTGTATGTATTTGCTCATTATCATTATTTTTATTTACTCGCATTTATTTTAGTAATAAATACTTGAAATCTTTGTTTACTCATTGCAATGAGTTAACTGAACTGGCGTCTCATAACATTGGAGCCGATGTAACAGAAAATAAATACTGGACTGATCCAAGCTATACATGCATAACTCCAATAGTACTGAATTTTATGTTGAAACAGAAAAAAAATGCTCAAATAAAAAACTGTTAGTGTACTTGTGTTCGCTATAAAAGAATGGAGTTCGATCGTGTGTATTTGTTCGCTATGTTCGATGCATACAATATTTTATTTTTCGCAAATGCTTTAATTTATTTCCAATTCTTCAGATGGAGCCATAATCGCCACTTTCACTTATGCAATGCGAATAAAAATTGGAATCTACAGAAAACGTCACTTCCGTTTCTGGAACTGATAAGAACACTGATTGTTGATGAATATCGGGCTTTCATTTGCATCGCAATGACTTTAATTACACGTATACAGCGTTTTTTTTTTGTTTTTTTTCATCGCTGTTTTTCATACTAACTCGAGAGCAATCCGCCTCGAGATAGCGCAACAGATGCCTATCTAAACCGTACGTTGATTGGGACCGCTGCTGGATAGGATTATAATTAGAGCCAAGCGGTAATTAATTTAACCTCACTGTTTAGCTGCTACACGAAACTAATTGGGAAGAGCAGCTTGCAGTTTTATCTGCATCATTTATCTTTCTTCTAAGAGAGAGAGAGAGGGGGGGAGGAAAAACCGGAGGAAGGGTGTGGACGAACGTTACGACTGTAACGTCACAAAGATCTACGCACTGGAATCGGCCATTAATCGAAGCGGCGCTTAATGATGGGATGGCTTACACGTCTGCAGTTTCCACTCCACGTGCATCTCCCGACTGTTTTTCTTCCTGTGTGTGTGTGTCGGGATTAAGATAGGTCGCCGTTTTGTTCCGTTCGCGTTGTGGCGGAATGTGACAGCACTAAATATAGAAACAGAATCAATACATCCGCCTCGTGAGATCTGCGGATAAATCGGTTCGTGACCTTTAGCAGCGCCACCTTCGGTCCCATCTGGAGCCGGGCTCGACGAGAGTTTAAAGCGTAAAATCAGGAAACAAAGTTGTGAATGACTTGCGAAGGTCAAACATCCTCTCTCTCCGCTACTTCTTACGTGCTTTGCTTCTTAGGATTCGAAGTTTTTTTTTTCGTCGAGTGAGAGAAGCAGCGTTCGTGTTGGTCGGCAGCGGACGCGAAAGACGGCGAATAATGGAAGCATTTATTTCGTTATTAATTGGTGAATTCGATTGTGGCGGACGTTAAAAGACGGGAGCGTGTTTCTGTCTCATAAAAATGAAGAGTGGAGAAGATTCAAGTGCCTAATGGAATCCATAAATATGAATGCGTGTGTTTAGCCTGTCCGTACGCACATTCACACACTTTTTGACTCCCTACTGCCAAAGTGTTCATCGCCTTCCCATTGAACTATGCGAATACGACTATCTATGTTTGCACCCAAAAATGTTATTCTCTTGAGTAGTTTGCCTAGTAAATCCATCGCTATATCTTGAAGAGTTTTTTGGATAAAACAGCTATTGCTGAAGGCTTTTTTTTTATTAAAAACAATAAAGCTGAAAATTATAAAGAACTGATTGATCAACGGATAAAGCTCGTGATTAAGACGTCATTGAAGATTGCTTTACTGGATTTCTGTTCCTGAAATCTTAGCACAATGAATGACAAACAAGGCGAATGGTTACGTTAGAAATCACGGCAATCGAATACCTTCCAACCGGAGATACTTGCAAAGCTGTTTTTATATGAATTTCATCCACGAGAGGGAAGGAAATGTAGAAATCCTGCTTAGTTATAAAAAAACATTTTTTAAAGACACTTTGGTATCCACTGCGTGAGGCGGGGTCTCACACCATTTCCATGCCATCCCAATCAAGTGCCGTCCACTATCCAGGAGTTTGACTACTATGATGTGACGCATTGTTAACTATGGGCGTTACGACGTGTGGTGAGGACCCTCTCTCTTCCACGTATTGTCGTAAGTATTCATGACTGTAGATCCGTGTGTGTTTACGGGCCGGTTTGCCTGTTCTGGGACCCGAAAAACCGGAGTTTCCGGTGGAAGAAACCCTCTACTTCCGTATGAGACCGGCTGACTCACCTTTAGTCGAAAGAGACCAGATAAAGGTTCCTCACGTCATAGACGAGAATCGAACCCAGGTCTTTCCGACCAAAGGGCTTCGTCTATACCGACTAAGCTACGGAGGCTCGGTCTCACAACAGGAGACGAATGCATCTACAATCTAAAGACAGCCACAAACATCCTTGCTCAAGACTAGATGCGAACTTACAGTTCGTTGGTTGGAAATTGAATCCGCCACCCATTAGGAAAACAAGCTTACAACAGGAAATGAAGCACTTCGAATTATTTTTAATTTGGTGTGCATTTTCAACCGTTTTTTTTTTTTTTTAATAATTTCTTGCTTAGTATAAATATGGCAAAAATATGCAAGCAGTTAGCCTTTGGACTTTTATAAACATTTTACAAACTAAGGTTCTGATAGCTTTCAATGTTCAAATCAGTGGGCACCGCTTTGGTAGGCTGAGTGGAAAGTTCGCTGTTTGGTCTTAAGAACAGGATTTACGGGATATCTAATCCTTAATCCACCTAACGGCCCTAAGTGTACACAGTTTGTTATATCTAGTAGTTAGGTATCACTCTGAGCTATTTTGAATCGGGGGGTTTAATTCCTCCCTTATCAGAAAGTAATTAAATTCAGATTTTATTTCGAGATCTTATGTAATTGGCCAGTGAGTTTGTACCTCAACCAATGGGGAGAGAGTCACGTCATGTTGTCTTCATTTCCAATAGTTTCGAGGTCATCGACTTTGTTGTTTCAAGGTTCGACCCGAGTTGGGGTCGTGCTTTTCCCCCACTTGAAAGCTTTTAATCGTTTTGAGGTCACCAGACGCTAGCGTTTATATCACGTGATAGCATCGTTTTCTAGCATAGTTTTAATCGATGTTCCCTCCTTATTAAAAAGTAATTGCTCTCCTCCCACTTTGTCAGTCTCTGTCTTGTCTCGTGGTTGCATGTAGTTGGGTCACATATATTTCTCTCCAACAGGGAGAGTCACGTGACTGTGTGTTTTTTATAAATAACAACCTCTGCCTAGTTCTTGAAATCATCGAAGTATGTCTAAGGCCAGTGCTAAGTACTTTCTTACTAACGAAGTATGTCTGTATTTTTCTATGTCAGGGTTAGATCCTGAAATATGTTTTGAATCCCGTTCAACTACAATAGTTTTTGGCGGTTCTGACGTATGGGATGTGCTGAGATTCCACAAATCAAACGATGTCTGCAGGAAAATGGAGGAGAGGAATTTTCTCTTCCCTCCTGCACTGTGAGAGTGGAAGGAGGTCTTGTTCGTTTTATTAGTAGCGATAGAGTGATACAGGGTGCTCCAGATGTAATATTAACGTTGATTGTTCGTGCAAGTAGTATTTTCCAACATCTTGATGTTTTCAAAGCAAATGCTAAAGTGTTTCGTCTTATGTCAGAGGTTCTTGCATATATTTTCAAGGAAGTTTCTATAAAGATGGGTTTGGAATCTTCTTCTCTGACGGATGGACAGTTCTTGGACGTGTCATACGCTGTTCTCCGTTTTCAATGATAAGGAATGTGAACTGTTGTGTAGTAAAGAAGATGTTGAGTGTACTTTACAGATGTATAGTGTCTTTTATGTAACGATTTCTAAACATAGCTATTTGCTTAATAAAAAATATATTTAACCTGAACCACTGCTTGTCTATGTTTATATTATGTTAAGATGTCTGCGAAGAATGATTTAAGTAAAATATATTACGAATTGACGAATCTGGGAGGGTTTGGAAGCATATCATCTTTATAAAGAACTTCTGTGCATAATATCAGAGATGTTAAACGATGGTTACAAGAGCAACCTACCTATACATTAAATAAACCAGTGAAACGTAGATTTAGACGACTGAAAACAATAGTAGCTTGAATTGCTCACCAGTATCAATGTGATTTGATGGATTTAAGTGCTGTTGCTGGATTTAATAATGGTTTTAAATATTTATTAACTATGATTGATGTATTTTCTCGTAAACCTTGGGGTCACCTTCTCAAAACCAAAGGAGGTTTAGAAGTATCCAGAGCTATGCAGAAGTGGTTACTGGATGCAGAAGATCCTATACAGATACAGGTTGAAAGAGGAAAAGTTTTGGAATAAACATGTGCATGCTTTACTTGGAAAACGGGGGAGACATTTTTTATTTTCTAAAGGTGACACCAAAGCATCAATAGGAGAAAGAGTTCATCGTACTTTACGAGGTCGCATGTGGCGTCATTTCTGTTCTGTTCTGTTAATGTGTTACCTGAACTTTTAAGATGGTATAATTTATCTAAACATAGATCTATCGGGTTGGCCCCTGAAGAAGTGAATCACGGGAACGAGAGTAAAGTATACGAACGGTTATACGGTCAAAATGAAGAACCGAACTTGTACTGACGTTATGCTTATCTCCCGACAAAAAAAAATCTTTTTGACAAAGAATCCACACTTTCGTGGAACGAGGAAATCTTTATCATCAAGACCGTTCTTTTTTCACCAATCCTGCCACCTATAGACTCGATGACAGAAGCAGAAAAGAAATTTCTGGTCGTTTTTATGCCGATGAAATGCAAAAGGTACCAGACCTGAATTTTGCGTTGTTTACAAAGCGTTGAAACGAAGAGTTAGAAGCGGTTCGGAGTTGCGAGTGAAATGGCGATCTTATCCAAACCTGAGTTGAGTTCGTGCAAGCGAAGTATTCTGTTTATAACAGCTCTCTGGGATATTATTTGATTCTTCATGTTGTGTCTCCTGTAAACAAGGTCGTTCTCCTTGCGGGTGATAACGGTATAATTCTAAATCGAGACAAGTAAGATCATGTGTTGTTCTGTAATTGGCGCATGCGTATTTGAAAGATGTATCGTATGGCTTCGTTTAGTGATATAGTTGTAACCTGGATGAGTATAAATCGATCCTCACCTAAACAGAAGCAAGTATACAATTCGTGCTACCACCCGGAATTTTCATTATACCTTCCGAAGCTGCAAACTTTCGAAGACGAGTATCTGTTCTCAAGAAACAGTTGGGATCGTCTCGTGGCATATCTGACTTCAGATTCCAAGTACTTGGAAAAACAAGGGTGCACGAAATAACAGAAATCGTTGTCGGAAAGCTATTCGTAGAGTCAACTTCATGTGACTTCCAAACTTATATCGAGTGATAGCACGAACGTACATAAGGAGGTTGTCGAGAAAGTCAACATATAAGAAATTAAGTTTTTTTTTTTTTTTAATGGATCACTGGGGCATTAGGAGACAGTTGAAACACCAAAGGAATCTGATAGAATATTACTGAGAATTTTAGTCAAAGAAGATAAAACATCAGAAAATTCTGAATCAGAAAAACTCTCTGACCTGCTATATCAGAGCAAACATGACACAAAAATTGCCAAGTTTAGACGAAAAAAATAAAATCAAACAAGTATGGATACACATCCAAATTAATCATATTAAACTTGATAGTTATTTTCTTCTTGTCACTTCCCTTAACTATAGTTTAATTACAAACTATTAACACACACATTTTATACGAACATAAAAAAGCAAAATCAAAAGGAGATTATTAATTCATAATCTTTTCTTGCATCAGAATCCGTGAGGGAAAGAAACACTTACTTATATTTTTATAAGCGAAATAACGCCACATGCGACCCGTAAAGTACGATGAACTCTTCCTCCTATCGATGCTTTGGTGTCACCTTTAGAAAAGAAAAAATGTCTCCCCCGTTTTCCAAGTAAAGCATGCACGTGTTTATTCCGAAACTTTTCCTCTGTCAACCTGGATCTGTATAGGATCTTCTGCATCCAGTAACCACTTCTGCATAGCTCTGGATACTTCTAAACCTCCTTTGGTTTTGAGAGGGTGAACCCAAGCTTTACGAGAAAATACATCAATCATAGTTAATAAATATCTAAAACCATTATTAAATCTAGCAACAGCACTTAAATGCATCAAATCACATTGATACTGTGAGCAATTCCAGCTACTTTTGTTTTCAGTCGTCTAAATCTACGTTTCACTGGTTTATGTAATGTACAGGTAGGTTGCTCTTGTAACCATCGTTTAACATCTCTGATGTTATGCACAGACGTTCTTTGTAAAGATGATATGCTTCCAAACCCTCCCGGATTCGTCAAGTTGTAATATATTTTACTTAAATAACCCTTCGTAGACATCTTAACATAAAATAAACATAGACAAGCAGTGGTTCAGGTTAAATATATTTTTTATTAAGCAAATAGCTGTGTTCAGAAATCATTACATAAAAGACACTATACATCTGTCAAGTACATTCAACACCTTTACTACACAAGAATTCACACATTCGTCTATCATCGAAAACGGAGAACAGCGTATGACACGTCCAAGAACTGTCCATCCGTCAGAGAAGAAGATTCCGAACCCGTCTTTATAGAAACATCCTTGAAATTGTATGCAAGAACCTCTGACATAAGACGAAACACGTTAGCATTTGCTTTCAACACATCAAGATGTTGGGAAATACTACTTGCACGATCAATCAACGTTAATATTACATCTGGAGCACCCTGTATCACTCTATCGCCACTAAAAAAAACGAACAAGACCTCCTTCCACTCTCACAGTATAGGAGAAAAGAGAAAATTCCTCTCCTCCATTTTCCTGCAGACATCGTTTGATTTGTGGAATCTCAGCACATCCCATACGTCAGAACCGCCAAAAACTATTGTAGTTGAACGGGATTCAACACATATTTCAGGATCTAACCCTGACATAGAAAAATACAGACATACTCCGTTAGTAAGAAAGTAATTAGCACTAGCCTTAGACATACTTCGATGATTTCAAGAACTAGGCAGAGGTTGTTATTTATAAGAGACACGCAGTCACGTGACTCTCCCTGTTGGAGAGAAATACATGTGACCCAACTACATGCAACCACGAGACAAGACAGACTAACAAAATGGTGGTGGTGGTGGGGGGGGGTAATTACTTTTGAATAAGGAGGGAACGCTATCACATGATATAAACGCTAGCGTCTGGTGACCTCAAAACGATTAAAAGTTTTCAAGTGGTGGAAAACCACATGACCCCAACTCGGGTCGAACCTTGAAACAACAAGTCGATGACCTCGAAACTTCGGAAACGAAGACAACATGACGTGACTCTCTCCCCATTGGTTGAGGTACAAACACACTGGCCAATTACATAACATCTCGAAATAAAATCTGAATTTCATTACTTTTTGATAAGGGAGGAATTAAAACCCCCGATTCAAAATACCTCAGAGTGATACCTAACTACTTATCTCATGGACGTCACTGTTATCAACTTCCTCGCAATTGTAGTCTGCTAGAAAACGCGAGAAGAACATCCCTTCATTGGAGGTGACTGCGAAAAAAAAAAAAAAAACCCTCTAAAGAGCGTGTGTTAAAAGCACTTTTATAAAACACTTCCACTTTTTGAAAACACTTCTAATTACCTTATTGGTTATACTAGTTTTATGATAGGTATTCCGAACGTAATCTAAGGCGTGCCCTCGAAAATAATCACAATTAACTCTCTCTCTCTCCGGCTGCATTTTCTGTTTTCTGCCATCTGACTATGAGAATATTCCATCTTAATAATCACGAAAGTACTTTCCAGTTTGTAAATATGTCCGGAGAGAAAGAGAGAGAGAGAGAGAGAGAGAGAGAGAGATTTACAACATCCTTTGAGCATCATTCTCTTCTTTATTCTACCGATAATTCAATCGTTGAAAGATTCATTCAAAACTGGCAAATACCTGCGATTGATTTCCTCTTGAGCTGACAGGATTGAAGGCCTTTCTCTTTACAACCGATGGAAAGAGATCTTCGTTATGTCTCCTCTTCGCTGTATATTAATCTTTCTTCAATACTTTCATTCTATATTAGTTTTCTACTGCCAGGAATCGATCAGTTACAAACACGTGAGCACTTCGGGAGTGCATTTGATGAAAAGTTCCTTCTACATCATTTTCAAATCGGAGTAATAAGTGCATTCAAACTAAAACGGAGTTTTCTTTTCATCAACTACTGATGGGGTGCGCAATTCGCACTGGGATGTACTTTCTGTCTCTTTTTTCCGTTCGATGCTTCTGTTTAAGTATCCCAGGGATTTCTTTCCTGTCATAAAACTTACTTCTTGGAGCTTCCTTGTTCGTATCTCAAAACTCCCCACCCACATCCCACCGTTGTCCTGGGTAGCTTCTTTTATTTTTTTTTCGTACCCCAAGTTTTCACTCAGCCTTGGGGATCTTCGCCATAAAACCGTACGACTGGATGGTGAATAAAGGTTAGGCGAGATGGGTTTTATAGTCGTCCCAAGAAGTGAGTTTATGCTTTGCCATTTATCAATGAGGGAAAGGAAAAACGCCCATAAAAAGCAAAACTCCCTAAGTAGAGGCGCTGGTGCGCCTAATGCATTGATTTGTTTATCTCTGCAACTGCGAGGTTAAAGCTATTCTGCTCAATGAGACGCTTCTAAATGCATTTTCAACTACTCTTCATCCCTGTAGGGAGAAACCCAAAGGTTTCTTCCTTCCTAGTTCATCTCTTCGTATCTATTCTGTGAAAAACTCTCTTCACCTTTTTTTTTTTTCATACTGAAAAATAGCTTCTTGGTATCACAATACATTTCTTAACTCCCCAACAGCAGCAACTTCTTCATTCAACTCCTGCGATAACAACTTCTGTAGCATTTAGATTACATTCCCAACACCAAACTCTTCACCAGAGCAACACAAACGACTTCTTTTTATTACAAACTCAAGTTTGGTGATGGCGGGACTGTCATTCCTATCCCCGCCATTGTTTGTTATGTTTCTTTAGCACTGCGGACAAGAAGTCCTAATTTCTTGGGGTGGGGAGGACAATCTTACCACCATCCTATAATGCCCGCTAACTGATCTTCAGATGAAAACCATATTAAGATTCCCTGTGGTGTAGAATGAATTCCAACCCGGGTCTTCCCAACAAACGGAATGGTCTCTTTTCAACTGCACGGCAATACACCATTTTAATAATAATAAATTTTATTATTAATTCATTTTTATTATTAAAATAATTGATAATTTTAATAATAAACACGGCGTGTTTATTTTGATAAAATATTTTGATTAAATATATCTTTTTTAAATATATCTAAATTGAAATTTTATAGTCATTAAAATTAAATATTAATAACTTATGATCAGTTTAAATTAAAAACGCAAGGATCATCCAGGAATGCGTTAGCAGAGCTAATCTCAGGTGGTATGGTCACCTAAACAGAATGGGCGAAGAAAGATTAGCAAAACAAGTGTTCTCTGCCAGGTTGGCAGGAAAACGACCCAGAGGAAGACCAAGATATAGGTGGATCGATACGGTACAAAGTGCCTTAGATGATAGAAATATAAGATCTGGTAATGTTGGAGTCTTGACAAGTAACAGACTGATTTGGAGGAAAATTGTAGATAGGAAGTTAGTAATGATGTAATTTTTTCATGTAGTACTATCATCATATCCTGTACGTCCCCTTCAGGGTATATATATTAGGAATTTGATGATGAAGTACGTTTAATTTTAAAAACTTTCATATTAAAAATAAAATTAAAATAAATGTAATTGTTAAATATTTTTAGATTTTTGAAACAGTTTTAAAAAATAAAATATATAAACTGTAAGTAAAAAGTATTTTTTAATCTAAATTTAAAATAAACTTAGTTTTTTTTTAAAAAATAAGCATTAATATCGATCTCTCAATTCTTCTAAATAACATTTAAAAAGTCTTTATTCTTGCGTGTAGAACAGATTAGGATTAAGATCCCTACAAATATCCAAATCATCTTGAAGAAGGAATTCTTCGACTCGATGCTTAAACTCAGAAAAGTGAGTTTCCGTGATTAGTTCAAAATAAGTCGTTCAGCTGCACTCATTTCCTTTGTCGTACAAAATTCACCTCATTAATACCATCGGAAGACGATAAGTCTCCCCTCCCTTCGTTGTACCCCCCCCCTCTCTTGTATCATATTTTCTTATGTTCAATTTTATCAGCCTGTTTGCAAAAATAATGTTTTTATTTTATATTTAAAAATGTATATTAAAATTGTATTTTCAAATGCCATCTTGCACGCTGTTAGACTCACGTAATTCTGTTAAACTTGTAAAATCGGCAGAAACCCAATCGCATTAATATATTTAAATCCTCCACTATTCCCCGTATCACATTCCTCTCGTGCAGGAAGTATTTATTCCCATTAAATGCGGAACAAACACCCAGAATAATTTGGCAAATTATAATTGATTGATTGCAAAATATCGCACCAAATTTGTCATCCAGTCATCACTCTGTGCGTAGCAAGGGAGATGCTACGAACATCGTCAATGCTACGAACGAATCAACTCAATGAAAGGAACTTTGCATCGACTGGACTTCGATTCTCCCATCGCCATCAAATCACGGCCTTTACAGCGAACCTGGAGCGATGAGTGAAGGTAACAAGACTGACGTGTGATTCAAGTGACGCTGTCTCTATGTGTCACACATTACAGAAGCAACACGGATTTATCTGAAAACCCGCCAAACCACTCCACGGTGAGTAGCGGCGCAGATTTGCGCCGACGCTTCCTTGTTACATATTCATGAGTACTCGCAACTTGCCAAGTATTTGCATACGCATTCCCACTCGACCGTCCCCCCCCCCCCCAATCTCTCCACCGCGATTTAGATAGGAGACTTTCGAAGCCTCAAGGATAACTCGTAATCACACCTACACTCAGTTTCCAAAAGTTATGGAACATCAACATTAAAAGGCTTTGTAAAAATGATAAGAACATCCTCGACCAAGAAAGGTATGTTTCCGTGCCCTTAACGACGCTGTTTCGTTCGTCAAACGCCGTGAGAAGTTCGCTGCTGTTTTTCTAATCCTTGTAAACAGAGTGCAGCACGAAGTGCGTTGATCGCTCCCGTCTGTGATGAAGTGTTTCCGTCTGTACCTTTTCGGAGTGGATTCGTTTTTGTCTGCTAAGAGGCAGAAGCAATTGAAGGTGGGTGGTTGGGGGGGGGGGGGAGGAGAAGACGTAGCGTTACTGTGGGGTGTCTTTCTTGGATTTGTGAGCGAAGTAAATGGTTTTTCTCTGCTGTTTACTGGCGCCAACGATGGATGGGCTGCCGTCTCCGCCTTCTAATGTTTCGTCACAGAACGCGTTCGCAATTAAAGTTAGCTGCAAAAGGCCCCGACGACAAATTCGGTGAATGATTTATCGGTGAGCGGCCCTCAGAAACTGGCTTATCCAACGGTACCTCAAACAGCGCGCGGCTGTTTGTACTTTAATGGAATAAACTGCGGTGGAAAAAAATGAAGAAAGAAAGAAGGGGGGAAAAAAACCTTAAGTGATGATTTCTTTTAGGAATGGGGTGACGTCACGACGGTTTCTATGCACATGCGTTGTCGATTATACAAAACCGATTAACTTTGTGTGTGTGTGTGTGCGTGCGGCGTTCTGCAAAATGAATTCCAAGAACCCCATCTCCTTTTTCTTCCGCTTTCATTGCCTTTCAAAATCCATCGTGTACGGAGGAGTTCTCCATCATCCTCGCACACAGAGACATCGCCGGCATTTTTGGCGTGGGAATATTAAGTTGGTGCGCATGTGCAAATAAGTCAAACATCTTTAGCGTCATCATCAAAAAAGCAAAGCGATGGTCGACTTTAATGAAGCAAAAGAGTGTGCAAACTTTGCTAGTCCAGAAGGACACATATTCGTAGTCCTCGCCCCTACGAAGAGGTGACATTTTCCAGAAATAACACTCCTCATAGCTTTCGATATAACTTGAATTCCACAGCAGAAAGTTCGCTCCTTCGAAAAAGTTCAAAAAAAAAAAAGGCTAATACGTACATTTGCATATTTACTTAACTTTTATAATGTGATTTGAAAGAAGGAAAAGGCTCACAAGATTGGACAAAAGCAATAATTATCCCCATCTGCAAAAAACGACACACATTTGATTGTACCTATTATCACGGCATCAGCTCACTTAGTACTTGTTATAAAGTAGATGCAAAGATCTTAGCATATAAACTTAAACGTTTAGTGGACCCAAAATTAATAGAAGAACAAAATGGATTCAGAAAAGGCAGGTCTTGCATACACTCTGCATTTACGTTAAAATTATTAATTGAAAAACACAGAAATGAACATAGAAATACACGCATAGCTTTTATAGATTACACAAAGCATTTGATAAAATTATCGGAGAAAAACTATGGGAAATCTTAGAAAAATATGAAATATCAAACCAACTCTTTAAAGCCTAATTTAATATATATCAAGATAACAAAAGATCTGTGAAGGTCTTTATCAAGATAACAAAAGATCTGTGAATATATATATACACACACACACACACACACACACACACATACACGCACAAGTAAGGATTATGATCGTGTAGAATAAAATAAAAAATAAAATAACAAAAATTGCATTCTTGGTTGCGCATGCTTGTATGATGACGTCATCACTTCACATTAGGCAACTTTCCGGTAAGGAAATCTTTCAATCTCCGCATGAGGCTGATTAACTCACCGGTAGCTAAGCAAAAAAAAAAAAAAAAACTTGTGTGTAAATAGGCTAGCAGATTCCCTTGACCACCCCTGCAAATCGGGCTGCACCCTAACAAGAAGAAGTCCTTTAGTTTTATGTGGAATTGAGGCTAACGTCGAATATCTTGGAAAAAATAGTCGTTGCCAAGACATTGTTCTTCGAAACGAACAGATAAGAAATTACTATTTATGGCGGAGCTTATCGGTGAGAACACGCCAGTGCACGTGGTCGGTATTTCAACTGCACGAAACCCCTGAGAAAAAGTCAAACGTCTATGATAAAAAGAAGAAAAAAAATTCTTGGAACGGAATGACCCAGTTTCAACCTCTTTTCAATTAGTTCACCTTCTTGGGATCACGCAACACGCGGCACCTTCCCAATACTGGCTTCCCCCTCACACCACGGAGGCATTAATAATAAATGCCTGCAAAGCTCGCATTTCAGATATCGGAAATAGGCAGATTCACCCCTCCTACTTTCCTCTTGCCATACCGAACCAGTTCGGTAAATTTCGTGTACGCAGACATGCATGCAAATTTCTAATAATTTAATATAACAGAGCATGCGCCAACTGGTCGTCTCTGCTGTCAAAGAATATTGCTGCAAATAATTGAACACCAACAATCAAACTGCCTCATTTGAATATAATGACGAACAATGCAGGCAAGTAAATATTTATTTTTTTTTTCTTTTGCGTTGCTAAGGCAACTGAGCGATTAACAGAACCTAATCTAGATCGGTTGTGTCTACCGGGAGAAAAATATTAACGAAAGCCATGCAATGAAATTCAGTCCCGACTGCGAGTTAGCATCGCCAGATAACGACCTGATTGCCAAGCAGTGACCGGTCACAAGGCAATAATTAACTGCAGCCATGCAAACTGCATTGGTAATGAGCAAAGTAGACCGCTTGCTCCCAACATCGTGTGGATTAAGAGAGGTTAACGGCATGCAGACTGCGGTGAAAGATATTAAACGGACTAACGGGACGGAAGACGTCAGAAAGAGAGGGAAAAAAGAATCGTTTTAGTGTCGCGCAGAAACACTTGCGGTTTTTAATGAAGCACTTTCGCAGAAAAGGCCTAAAATGAGCGCCCTCTGATGGCTCTGCCCAGCGGGGGTCGTTCCCATGGAAGCCGCTTTAAACTCTGTCCTTTAAGTTACCACACTGAATTAACAACGAATTTCCAAGGAACCCATTTTAAGAAGCTCTGTTTTGGATAGTCATTTGCATTATCTGCGTGTTAAAGGGGTAAAAATCTTCATCCGAGACAGTCTAATTTCTACGCAGTCTCAGATGAGACAAATAAGAAACGGTATCTTTGGGTTACGACTCAAAAATAAATAAATAAAATAAAAAATTTGCTCAGAACACGTTTTTTAGAAACGTGACCCAAAGATGACGTTCCTTATTTACTTCATCCCAGACTGCCCCGAGATTCACAGTAATTGGTGGCGTGTAGGTTGCTCAAACAATTTAGCTTATAATTACTGATCTCAGCAGAAATCTCCGTTGGTTATGTTAGGTGGTGTCGTTTCCATGGAAACGACTCCTGTAGTAAAACTCAACCGTCCAAGGAAGTCTACATGGAAAGCAATAGAACTTAGCAGATCGACGGTGATTGATTGTGAATACATTTACATCGTTGTAACCATTTATACGTCGTTTTATAGAAAATTCTAATATTCTACGTGTCTCTCTTCGTTTTTTTTTTATCATGCAGCCGTAGTGTAAATAAGTTGGATGATGCGCGTGAGTATGTTTTGCTGTTATTTAGACAGAAAGTCAAAAAGCGAAAGCAAAAATCTCAAACTAACTTAAACATTGATTTCACTTGGACTTATTTGATGAATCAGTGGAGTCGAATGTCGTGTTGAAGGGGAACTTAGATTCAGTTTGATATCATAAAATAATTGTTTTACGACGATCTTAAATAATTATAATTGTGCAGTGAACTGTTATCTGGATGTAACAATCGATATTATTAAAAACAACCCCTTAAGTTACACCCTTTTCATAAAACTGAAATATTTCCACCTAGATTCAAAATATTGAAGCATTTTTTGTATATTGAGAGAACAACGCACTAAAGGAGGCAAAAGATACGAAACAAAGGAGAGAGAGTGTTTATAAATTAACCATAATACAAGGAAAACAATTTTGTTTTACATGGATCCCACACGCACTTGTGGTTCCAAAACCCATTGCGCATCAACACCAGCAAGTGATCTTGAAGAAAGAAGGAACTTGCTGATATCTTATTTTTAACAAGAGAAAGCCCTTTGGGCAAACCGTGTGAAGACAGTTTCAGAGCAACGAGGAGGACGAGAAGCTGAGTCGTCCTCTTTCAGACAACCTCGAGCATTTTTGAGAGATTTTTGGTGTATAGGAGAGAAATATTCTAAAGTCGGTGGATTTTCTCTAATCTCTTGGTGAATTAATCTCTAAGAATTAATCTCTTGGTGAAGTGCATAGTGGAATGCTGCTTTGTCTCTTAGTATATACTTTAATAAATTTCAAACAATGATGCATTTTAATCTTTTTTTTTTATTTATTTAGAAGTTGCAATTTTATTGTTATTATTTTCATTGTTTACTAATCAAATAAATGATTGATAGATCCTAAAACAATAGCATTGGGTTTCAAAATGAGAGATGCAACAATAGATTGTTCTAAATGACAATGCATAATCATCGTTTACAGTAATCTGAATCCACTGCTAAGTACGCTTGGCAAGAAGGAAGACATGCATCCTGTTAACGCCGTTATTGCCAGTATCGATCCTGGTCCTTAACGTAATGAGAGCTACAATTTTGTGTGGAAATATACTTTCCATTATATATATATACAGTGGTGAGCTATGGAAATTTTAACAAAGGGCTCGCATCGTCGAGCAAAAAAAAAAAAAAAAAAAAAAAAAAAAAAAAGGGGGGGGGGGCTAACTTAGCCCTTATAATACTTATAATGAGACTCTGTAGAGCTTCTGACAGATATGATAATTTCTGTAGGATATCAATCATTAACGCTAGATCTTTTAAAAGTTCCAAATTGAGAAGTCGGTTTAAAAAGCCCTTATATTTATCGTTTGACGCAAAATGCTTGCATAAAGCTGGTTAATTTCTCCACAAAGCAAGAGCCGTTCGTAAACTGCAAGCTGCCCATCGTGGTCCAAACACACGGCCGATCTTTAAAATTTTGATACCAAGGACTTTTGCAATCGTATTAAATTCTCGTTGATTTTTTGGTGATTGATGATTAAAATCATTTAATTTATCCATAAATATTTCAAAATGATTCATTTCTTTAATGTTTTTTTATCGAATCGTCTAAACTCTAATGCTAAGTGTAAACGATGAGCACAATGCCAAATGTTGGGAAATTTTTGTAGAAGTTGGATTGCAACACCTGATTTGTTTCCTAACATTACACTTGCTCCATCAGAACAAAATGCAATGAAATGATGTTTTATATAGTTATCAGAAAATCCATATGAATTTAAAGTAGCAATTATAGTAGCATGTATACATTCCATGATGGTATTTTCTAGTTCTACAAGATTATTAAACAAGAAGAATAAGGGGCTCGCAAATTAGAGAAAAATTTAACAAAGGGCTCGTGAGAGCCCCCCCGCGAGCCCTTTGTTAAATATATACATATATAATGGTCAATTGTGCATGTCATTAGCTTCATGACATGTTAGATAATCATGCACGGTAGTTATTGGCATAACAGAAGTCTTCTGTGTTACACAAACAGATAAGAGACTTCTAAGATCTCACGAAGTATAAGGGCCTGATTTCTGTTCAAAGTGTTCTGAAGTCCTAACACTTCAGAAAGCCTCTGCAAACAAACATCTTAGTGAAAAGGTTGTCTTCCACTTTTACGTCCCTTTAATGTCCCACATCACCCACGGGCTTTTTTTTTTTTTTGTTGTTGTTGGCGGATTTCGAAACTTCTCCCTGCCTGCCTGCCCGATGTAAAACGTGTTTCATGAACATCGCTAATAAATGGAACGTTGTCTTTAAGTGGACGTCGTAAGTTTTGTAAGATGAGGACTGGTTAAGAGGATGGTCTGACGTCGAGTGTTAAAAGACGTGCTATCCGCCTTGACGTTACACCTATGTAACGTCAAGAAATGTGCCTTGTAATTAATTTCTGGAGATGCACGAGTCGGTTTATCGGAGAATAACAATTTTTTTACTAACATTCTTGAACAGTCATTTTAGGATTAGTTGAAACACATTTTTTTTTTTTTTTTTGATCGTTCGTAATCATTAAAGCACAGTATCAGTTCGTGTGAATTTTCTGTAAACGTTTGACCGTATGCCTCCGCCATCTTTTTAAGGTCATCCAAAAATGGTAATTTGTCAATCTTCTCAGTCTTCGGTGTCAACTTAATCTTGGAGACGGTGATTATTTAGGAAGCATACAACGTCTTCTAGTTCTTTAAACAGAACTGACAATAAAAACATCGCCACCATACGTACGGTTTTTACGGTGGGCAATGCCAACACTTCGTTTTCGAATGTTTACACAAAGAAACTGGCTGGGAGGCGATAACGGGGAATCCATCGCCAAACCATATTTGCGGAAGCAAAGCTAAACTCTTCCTTCTTGCCAGAGAAAGAAGAAAAACTGAACGCAAGTCAGGTGAAAAGAGATCTGAAGGGGGGGGGGGGTGCATACGAGTAATCGGTAAATATTTTCGCAGACCTGTTTCCGCCAGATATTACCCCTTGTTCATGCGGCAGGCTTTGCATCTGTCAGACAAGAAGTTTCGTAAGAAGGAGCACGTAAGCGACGTGGAACATAAAAAGCGAAAAGGTCTCACCGCACACGTTTGTTCTGAAGATTATGGTACGGATTGGCCGTTCACTTACACGCTATACATGAAGACAATGCCTTTGCTAGGATGTTCAAGCAGTCTTCTTAAGTATTCGTTCACATGCTGCCTAAAATATAAACCTTGAAGACGACCTTTATGCCAATAACCGCTTACAGACTTTAGGCAACAATACCGCAGACAGCGCGTGATGTAAATGACAGGTGACTAGCTATTATGTCATCATTGCTCAGCTTAAAAGAAGCACTTGTTAAAAATGTTCAGATCTTAAATATGTTCTCTACTACTTTGCCTTGCGATGTTGTTAGCTAATTGATCGCGAAATATGTCGAAGTCTGTCTATTTTTTTAATAACTCGACGAGTCTTATCCCGCATTATTTAATTCTGTGTATCTATCATCCAGTCACTTAGTGATGCAGAGAAGATTAAAAAGAGGAAAAGAAGAGGAAAAAACGTGCGTTGTCACTGGAGGAAAAAATAGCAATATTGGGTGCTCTTAGAGCAACACTTTCAAGATTATCCCTTCTCAATGCGTGTATTCACTCCTTACAATTTACTCCTCCCTTGCAAGTGCGAAAAGAAAAACAAATGATTATAATGTCACTCCAGGTTAATATTTTTAAAAAAATCTAGTTTAGTGAAGGAGAAGGAGACATTGAAGATTGTCCACAGAACAAAAAAAAAAGTTTATTTTCTGTACATATGAAAACTGCGAAAAAAAAACCTCAATCAGAAACTGAGGTGGCAGCAGGAGCAGTTTATTGAGATCGTTCAAAACACAGCGTGATTGGGTACTTCGCATTGTTCGTGAAATGAGCACTCATCAATTCCAAGCTTTGGCAATTTGGAGCTTACAAAATCCGAAAAATATGTGGATGGGGCTCTCTTCTGCCCCCTCCCCCTTTCTACATTCGCCTGCAATAACCGAAAAGATATATTTGAACCATTCCGAAGTCAATGTCCGCCTTGGTAATCCTCATCGTCCATGCTTCGCTCACTTTCAAAAAACACAATTCAAATACTGGGTGTGTTTTTTCTTTCGTTGACCTACTTTTTTAGGGGGATTGTGATAACAAGCCGCAACGTTCCGACGACTCAGTGGTATCCTACAGTGACAGGCCAGTGCTCCAGTTGACTGGATTAAGAAAGTACGGAAATGTCTAAAACTCCACAACGAAGAAGAGGAAAAATTCAGCCGCTGAGCGGAGAATTCTTTTTCATCCGTGGTTAAAACTTCAATAGTGCGTGACAGACAAAAATAATCGGAGACAGACTCATTGGATTGGGGCATCATCTTTAAACTGCAATTCTAGTTGTTTGTTTCCTATTAGTTCAGTCGTCATGCAGTGTGGAACATCACATACCGCCCATTCATTACATTCCCGTAGAATGGACGCATTGATGTCTTCTGGTCTGCCGAAATGGACTCTGACAAACCTTCAATTTCTGGAATAAAAAAAGTTGATCATTAAAATTGTACTGCAAGGCTACCCATGGCGTCATTTTCTATCCTGTAGTTGTAGAAATACAAAATCTGTTTCTGCATATCGAAATTAATCCATTTGTACAAAGTTCTGTCGTTTTACAGTAGTTTCCAAAAACACGAGGAATCATCTATCTAAGATTAGATGATTTGCAGCGTCGAAAAATAAATTTCATTCATTGAAAGTTTCACAGCATATCGCTCAGATCAAATACCCTAAGGCATCACCTGAAGAGGAGCTTCAATGCAGGTTGTGTAGCACGAGAAAGCATTCACTCAAGCCCTTTAGATGCGATGCCAACAAATTTCGATTCAAATAATGAAAATGCATTTAGACATGAACATGAGAAGCTGTACTGACAGCACAAAGATCGTATTGATGTCAAGAAGAGATTGGATAGATGAAAGGCTGATCTGACGATTAAAGGGTTGAGTATTCTTCAGGAAGAAGCAAAATACTCTGAAATTTTGTGTAAAGGTGACTAATCATTAAAGATAAATGAAAGTTTAGAAAGAGCCTGGGCATTATTAATTACCTGAACATAATACAGGGTGGCCATAAAATAGCTTTCTCTCTTTGTAGGCATCTCTAGCTAAAACCAATAAACGGAATGAGACCAAATTTTATAGTGGGACTTTTGAAGGCATGGGGAGATGATTTCCGCGAAAAAAAGATTTAGTACCAAAAGTCGCCCATAAGGGAAATTTTGGCGCTGGCGGAGCCGAAAACAAGCGGATAATTACATTAAAGGCAGATAAAATGGAATAATAACATTTCGGCGGTGTAAGAGAAAGCCGCGTCACTCATTCCAGCTGGATATGTGGCGCGTTACAATGATAATAAGAATAATAATTAACATAATTAACCTAAAACAACAACTTGCGAGAAACACAGAAATTAATGTAGTGATTGAATTCGCAGGAAATAACCTTTTATTCATCAGAATCAGGGTCCCCTGGACCACATGCACAATTTTCAATGTGCTGACCTTTCTTGTGTACAACAAATTGCATCCGGTGTGCGACATGATCTAGAGCTGAGCGTAAGGAGTCGGATTAGATGTTCATAACAGCCCGTTTTATGTTCTCTTTCAAGACATGCAAGTTGGGAACGGCACCAATATACACAACGGATTTCAAATACCCCACAGCCAAAAGTCACATGGAGTGATGTCCGTGGATCGACATGGCCACGCCGTCGGAAAGAACTGACTGATAACCCTCTCATTACTGAAACGTTGGCGTAAAAGGTGCTGTTCTGAACGTTCAATGTGTGGCCGTGCTCCATCCTGCATAAAAATTATGGAGTCCAAACATTGTCTTTGCTGCAATGCAGGAATGACAAAATTTTCCAGCATTCATCGATAAATCTCTCCAGTAATGGAAGAGGTTACACGACCTGTAGGGGTAATACGCTCAAAAAAGTATGGTCCTATTATGAAATCGGCTGTGAAGCCACACCACACGGTTACTTTTGGAGAATGCGGGTACTCGCTGGATTGCTTTGGGATGTTCAGATGCCCAAATTATGCAGTTGTGAGTGTTGACCGATCCATTCAGATAAAAATGAGCCTCATCACTCCACAATATTCTCCAAAGGCCAGTCATTGTCGACCTCCATTCGGACAAGAAACGTTAGCGCGAAGGTCATGCGCTTATCATAACCTGCGGTAGTTAGTGCTTGCACTCGACAGAACTTATACGGATAGAAGTGAATCATTTTCTGTAAGATTTTCCAGACTGTATCATAAGCCATATCAAGTTTACGAGCTATGACACGAGCGCTTGGACCAGTACTGGTCCGTGTGTCGAACACCGCAGTAGCAACGTCTGTTGCTACTGTCTCTTCTTGCACTGATTTCCATCCTCTGCCACGTCTGACTCCTAGTGATCCAGTTTCTTCAAACTTCTTAATCATAGCTCTCAGTGCTACAGCTGACATAGGACCTGTACTCAGGTTATGAAGCCTTCTAAATTCCCGAAGGGCCGCTACGGCATTGCACTGTTTAAGGTAAAACAACTTAACAAGTAAAGCACACTGAGGCAAGGTAGGATGCATATTGAGCACAATTCGTCAGTCATTCGAATAACTGCCTGAACGTCCCCAATCCCTTTTTAAGTGGAATTGGTGGAACTTCTGTCACGTACGCACAGTAAAATTTGCATAATCCTTTTTACCTGCGTTTACTGCAAATATTTGACTCTTTTTGGCTCCGCCAGGACCAAAATTTTCCCTATAGGCGACTTTTGGTACTAAATCTTTTTTTTCGCGGAATTCATCTCCCTATGCCTTCGAAAGTCTCAATATAAAATGTGGTCTCATTCCTTGTATTAGTTTTAGCTACAGATACCTCCAAAGAGGGAAAGTTAATTTATGGCCACCCTGTAGATTTACATCATTTCGGGTTTAGTCCTCTCTTGTAGTAACACACCCCCATTATCGTTTCTGCTACGCGACAGAGTCCAAATTCAAAGATTTTGAGGGCTGCTTTCCTTGTGATGTTCCATTTTTTTTTAATCTGTGGTCTTAAAAATGATGATATGTTGTTACACCTTGATAACAAAGAATGTAAACATTTCAGTTATCATGATGTAACAAGAAAATAAAAATATAAAATCCTATATAAGTAGCTAATACAAGATATTTAAAGACAGAAAATATGCTTGCATCCAATAAAATTAATTATAGCAGAAATTGTTTAACTAAATAATAAAAAAGGGAATCTTATCACAAAAAATAGGGATATGGAAAAAATAGGTTAAGTAAGACAAAGAAAATGAGTCAAGGAAAAGCTTCAGGACTTGATCATGTTAAGGCTGAAGAAATCCAACAAGATGGACCAATTATTTTCAAAGCCTTGGCTGCCAGATTCATGTGGTACTTCAAAGAAAGAAAGATTCCAGAGGAATCTTTCTTTTTTTGAAGTATGGAAAACCACCATACTTCTATTCAAAAAAGGGAACAAGGAAGACATAAAAACTATCGTCCAATCTGTCTACTCTCTCACATATATAAAATCGTGAACCGAGTAATGCTGAACAGAATCCAAAACACTCTAGAAGACAACTCCAGCAGAGCGCAGGCAGGATTCAGAAGAGGCTTCTCCACAATAGATCATATCCAGGTCATTTCACAACTAACAGAGAAATGCAGAGAATACTGAATCCCTCTATGTTTCCTCTTTATTGATTTAAAAAAGCATTTGATACCATAGAACACAATGCAGTCATCAGTGCCTTACTGGAAATAAACGTGAACCTTACTTACATCCACATGATAAAAGAAATTAACAAAAATCAGACCACACAAATAACCCTATTTGATCAACCTATAAATATAAAGAGAGGGGTCTGCCAAGGCGATGTGATCTCCCCAAATCTATTTACCAGCACTTTAGAATACATTCTGAAAAAAATAGACCTAAACGGAGGAATAAGCATAGATGGTGAAAAACTACAATCCTTATGTTTGCCGATGATCTAGCACTGATATCCCACAACCTAGAAGAAATGGGTGAAAAAATATACACAAACAAGTGTAAGATAGGCTTAGAAATGAATCTAGAAAAAACAAAATGGATCAAAAACATCTACACAAGTGACAGTCACCTATGTATTGATAACATCCCTATAGAACAAGTTGACTCCTACAATTACTTAGGACAAACAATAAAAACGAATAATGATTTATTATTATCATTATTCCTGACACCTCCATTTATCTGAAGAACTAGCAAAAAGAAAGAAAGCTGCATGGCTATCATTCAACAGACTAAAAGAAACACTTACTGATCCAAATCTTGACATCTCTCTGAAGGCAAAACTATTTAATAATGACATACTTCCATCACTCACATATGGATCAGAAACATGGAACACGACAAGAAAAGAAGAAGAGACACTCAGCATGCAATAGAACGCAGGATTTGTAACATCAGCAGAATGGAACATGTTAGAAACACGGAACTAAGAAAGAGATCAGGCATAAAAGATGTGGTAACTGCAGTATATGAAAGCAAGATGAGATGGGTACGTCATGTGCCAAGACTCAGGGATAACAGATAGATATATAGAATACTCAACTGGCAACCAAGAATAAAGAGAAAACCAGGAAGACCACCTACAAGAGGGGAAGATCCACAAGTGAAATCTATGGGTAAAACATGGAAGAGAGAGGCTCAAGATCGAGATCGTTGGAGGCATCTTTGTGACCTGCACTCATGGAGAAATCCTGAGTGAAACACGGGTCCATCAAGGTAATCAAGACAAAGAAGATTAGAGATAAGAATTTGTATGTGAGAGGCTAGTTTAACACTTGAAAAAAGGAGATTAAAATATTCAAGTAAATTCTAAAAAGGGGATTAATTTAGTATGGAGGCTAGATTAAAACAAATGACGATCGCTCAAGGTCAACTCCTGAAGTGAGGCGTCGTCACGTGAGAGTCGCGTGCAAGGGACCGTAGCATGTTTTGGGCAGAAAAAACACGACTTTAATTGATGAGTGAGATCGACTCCAGTAGGGGGGGGGGAAAGAAAAGAAAGTGAAGAAGGTGCCGATAGGGGCCATGCAGATAAAAGGGTTAGGAACCCCCCCCCACACACACACAGAGCTTTTTTCCTCAGAGTTTCTTCACGAAATTTTCGTATAGGTAACACGGATTTTCCTGAGTGACGGCGTAGGAGTTATCTCCGTCCGACGCAACAAGGCAGCAAAGTGTGGGGGAATTCGATCCCGTATTCCTATTGCAAGAGACGAGGAACGAAGTATAGTTACAAGAAGGAACGAATTGTCAAAGTATCTCATCATCCAGTACTCGTATCGAAGGAAAGAAAATCCATACAGAAATCCGTGCCCACGTGATGAGTTCCATAATGATAGAATAGAAGATCCTGTGTGTGTCCTTTATTCAAGCACGAAAGGTATAGATCGTGAAAACCAGGGTTCGTCCTAGAAAGGTACTGTAAAATCTTGTATCAATTGAAGGCGCATATAGTTGCAATCATTGTTAATTACTGGACAGTCGAAGATATACTAGGACTTCAGTACAAATCAGAGTAGAATGAGAGTAAACTAGTTTATATTATTTGATAAGCATTCATGTGCTAGAGATTTATGTATGCGCATGGTATTTCATATGAGAGTGTCTTAAAGGTCAAATGTATGTATGGGTATAGCGAATGGATAGTTTAACCTATATTGTTTTGTTTTGTAAGTTAGATAAGGTAAACTGAAAATAAACATTAATGTCCATGGTATTATAGCAATACAGAGCATTCTGACTAGTATAAGGTTAAGTAAGGTGTTAATTTGTTCCAGGATTATGTGTGTATATTTATATGTATAAGGTCCGTTATGATGGCATGATCGCAAATTCCCATATAGGATTTTGCCCTAATACTTGGATTTTGCTTGTGTAATTTGTAATTTTATTCTTAGTATTGAATTGTGTTTTATATAATAGAAATTGAATCGTACCATGTTTGAGATTTTAAATAAACTTTTGTTCACTAATAATGCAGTTGTCTGAAATTGCTGCCTAATGCACCACTTGAAAAAACGTACGAACCTAATCACGTGGGAGAAATTAATGTGTTAAGTTACGAGATAGAGGGTCACGACTGCTTAATAGTTTCACGCTCAGACATGTTTTTGTAATTGCTCCTTGTTTTCGAATTATATATCTTAAACTAAGTGTCCTGAAAGGCGCAGTATAATATAAATATTAGGGACACTAAGGGGAGAAAAAGCTTAAATATTTGCATTTTGTAATATCTCGTGCATAGTTAAGTTTTGAATAAAGAAAATATAAAGATTCACTTGAAAGGATAAAAGAAAGTTTAATAATCGTAGCTACGGACACAACAATGTGGATCATTTGAATCGTTGACACGTTGGGGCATGGCTTCCTTTTAAGTGAGGTTTCTTTCTCGCTCTTAAAATGGAGGGATCTAAATAAATTGACTTTTTTTTTGTATTTAGCACTTATAGTTTTAGTAAATTGTGTGTGTTGATAGTCGTTTTGAACACTTTTTTAGCCAAATTAAATACAGCAACGTTGCCAAGCACTTTCTGACATCGTAAAAATGCCATGAAACGAAACGCATTCAGCACTTATGGGCCCAAAGAAACTATTGCGACACTAAGGCTCAATTCTTCTTCTTCCTGCCACGATCTTCGGCAAAATGACTTCTTGGGGTCTCATGCCATTCCTTTCTTGATTTTTTACTTCTTCTGATTTGTGTTAATACAAAAAACATCAAAATTTATATTCGATCTAGATGATTTTTGAACAGCCCTGTAATTGAATCTCAGCGTGCTGTTTTTTCAACAAACTCTTGTCAACGGTTGGTCTAGATGAGGGAGCGAATAGCGCATCCGATCAACTGACTGTGGGTTCTAATTCTGCTGTGGACATCGGTGTTTTACGAATGCCTTTAGGTGGGAGATGAATTTGAAGATGATTTGGGAGATGAATTGGGATTGGGAGATGATTACCTTCACAATAGGCATAAGACCTATTGTGAAGGCCTACGGTGGCGTCGTATTTGGCCTATAGAACGGATTCCCATGCTTATTACCTCTCGGTTCGTACACCGTGATAAACGTACAACAAGTTTGTAATGTTTCATGGGTGAAATTCACAAAAGGGGAAAAATCAGCATTGTCAAGTCGTGCTTGGAGTTCCAAACGTTGACATCACGAAGATATCACGGATGAATGGTCTCGTGTTAAGAGCACGTATGCATGGCCTCAAATGATGAGTTCATCGTGGATGACTTGCGGATAAAAGTTCATTATGGATGACCTCACAATTGCGAAAAAGGCTCACTTCTGCGCTTCCGTCTAAAACAGGCAGGGGACGATGATCATCGCAGTTCGATGGAGTTAGAAAAAGAAGATAACCAGTACTCGTGGAAGTGTTGATCAAATGATGAGATAAAATGACTCCAAATAATTGGAAATGTATAGTCGGGAAAAAACTCTCGGTGGGACGTTTTGCTGTCCCAACGAGCAAAGCAACTTCGGCTCGCATGCCGTGGGAAGACAAGCAAACTCGGTTGATTTTAAACGCTGCTCACTTGAGTAGCTCTCTCTGTTGTCATGTCGGTAACGGTCCGATAAACACGAAAGCAATATTCTGCAAATAAAGCAGTCGAGCAGGAATCCAATTGTGAGAGAGCATCGAATCAGTGTGAATGGCAAATTATCAGAATACAATGCTTTGCTCCTCGTTCAGTTTCCAAAGGCTGCCAGTCGATTGTAATGACGCTCAGAATGATGGGTAATTAAAATGGAAACGCGACTTGGGTTTTCCTTGTCGGTTTCCGCCAATTTTCAGCTATGTAACTGTCGCTCATTGTCGACCGAGCGGAAATTGTTCCCATTTCCGCCGATTTCAGCAACCCCCCCCCCACACACACACATTTCAATGCCCCTCTTTTCCCATCCACATTCGCCGACTTATCTGCTACCAGTAAGGCGGGGCTCCTGTCACATTCAAAGCAGCAGATGAGACATTTTTCGCTATCACCGCAGTGCGGGAAAAGAGTGTATGAAATTCTGCGTCTCTTCGTTGCTGGCTGCGTTTTCTTTAAGAAAGGCGAGTGTTCAGTAGAATATAAAGAACCAAAGAAGGTCTGTTCGATATTTTTGTAGAAAAACTCGAAGAGTGTTTTCTTGTCCCCAAGAATTTTGTAAGGTTGTAAACGTATAGTAATTAGTAGTGTGAATGGGCGAAAGATTTTTCTGTTTTTATTAATTTATGTTTTTTTTTGTATTTTTATTCATTTTTTTTATCTCATACTGAGACTCTTCTCTAGAGACCAAACATGGGACTTTGTCAAGCCACTTCAGACCTCCAGTAAGCAGGTGGTCTCACTCCTCCCAGAAATGAAATTCATCTCCCACCTAAAGACAATTACAAACATCGATGTATGGCGGGATACCCCCCCCCCCCGCTTGTTTGTTGGAGAGTGGTACGCCAACCATTCGGCCAAACACGCATGAAACAATTTATAAATATGTTTACAATTTCTAACTTCACCTTGAAAAACAATTCCAGACAAGTTTCTCACTCCTAAGGAGAACTTTAACGCCTTAATGTTGGAATGGACCGTGATAACCTCTTGCATCTTGGTCCTGACTCCACTAGACCATGGAAGGTGTCCTGAGGTCTGGACCAAATAGAGGTAACGTTCCGCAGGTCAGCGAGCAAGCAAGACACTGGAGTCGACTAGCCGATGCTGCATTCAACACCATCCCATAAATGTTCAACAGAATTTAAATCAGAAGAATTAGGCGACCGGAGGAATTCACGAAATGCTTGGATGTGTTCTTCCAACCGTGCTTACACAATGCAAGCCATGTAACACGGAGCCTTGTCTTGCTGGAAGAGTCCAAATCTATCGGGCGACATTGTCATCATGTAGGACAATGCTTGGTTCCAAATAATCCAGTAGGTAAGAATTAGCGGTCAAGGTATCTGGGGATGAGAGAACTCAATGATGTCCCTGAGAACAAATTCCATACCAGTATAGTGCCGCCACCACCGGCCTGTTTCCGGCCAAACAGACTGAATGTTTTGGCTCACGAGTATACAAATAAAAATTAATAAAACTTTTAACGATTTTATTTTTTATGCATCAGAATTCGTCATTGCTTATCGCGGTTCATTTTTTCCTAAAAAGTTAAAGTTTTCACATGTATTCATAATTCCCTCTTAGGACTCTTCTGGCATTACGAAGGAATCAACAGCAAATGGAACTCGCTGGACATCCGAAGATTCCTCATTGACGCCTTTATTAATGTCTTGATGAGCAGTTAAATCATTCAAATCAGGGAACCTGTCAAAGTAACAGGAATGAACAATAGGTGAGGAACGCGCCTCGTGGTGCTAGCTATAAAAGACATTTCTTTCTCTCTCTCTCTCTCTCTCTCTCTCTCTCTCTCACACACACACACTCTATGGAGCTCATTTAATTAATCATTGCTTCCAGTGCATGCTGCCTACAGGAGCAGAATTCCCTGGTTTGATTCTGAACAACTCTAATGTGTATAAAACGAATATGCGAACTCTTCTAAGATCGTGTTTTTTAAGAGTAACTCATCACCAAAGAAACTCGTAGTGAAGCTGTTTCTACAACATCAAATATTTTTCTGCTTGTTGAAGTTGTCGTAGTGCAGACGTATTTAAATAGTACATCTAATGTTATTTCATAAAGGGATAATTTATCATTTCTGAAATGATAAGAGCAGTGAGATTAATATTACGGATTGTTGTGCTATCCTTGATCATGTTTACAGCAGAAAAAAAATTCTAATCACCCCTTGGGTTTCACTCATAAATCAGAAAAATGATGATTTCAGATTTATTCCGTAATGTGAATTCTTTCTTGGTTATGAGTTCCCTCTTGACTTCATTTTAGCGAAAAACGATCTTCTAAAATCAAACATTCGTGAGGTCAGCTAACAAGAATTGTTGATTTAATTTTTGGAACTCGAGAAAGTTAATGCTTTGCTTAATATATATTTGATTCCCAAAGGAGCGAGTAAAATTTTTTTACCAATAAATTAAATCAAAATCAATAGTTGAGTTCATTTCTCCACACGATCTGTAGACGTGTGGGTGAGAGTAAGGTAGACAACTGGCGCCATCTGTATTGCTATCCCTAACACTGGTGTTATTATATGAAATACTGTGAGTTTTTTTTTTATATACTTGACAAGAAATTCTATTTTTAATGCTTACGCTTGGGTTGAAGATTCGGCGATAAAATTGTCTACTGTGAGTTTCTACAGTAGATTCTTTCGGAGTTGAATCCGGAAAAATCTACTGTGCAAAATAGGGATAAAATCGTTATTTTTATCCTTTAATAGAAAAAAAGTAAGAATATGAAATATGAAGGTTTCTAGGCTGAAAAATACATTCCGAAGACGCTTCCTAATAAACTGCCCCACTTCTGTACATAAAGTCTGATGACAACCAGTCAAATCTAAAACGATCCATAAAAAAAGAGATAATGTACTTGTTGGTTGTTGTTTTGAACAAACATGTATCGGTTCCTTTAACGTCTAATGACACTTAAAAAAAAAAAAAACTCTTCACCGCATGCTCTCCAGCTTCGACCATAAGCGACAATCTGTGGCATTAGCATTTGATAAGGATGCAGAGCGAAAAAAACTTCGCATTCGATACAAACATCTCCGTTGCAACAAAGATAGAAAAAAAGTATCATTACCTTAACTGAAGGTGGGGGGGGGGGAAGAGGGGAGAATTCTGCCATCGCAAGACTTGAAGCGTTCGAGCACATTGTTTATGTGAGTCTCAAGTTCGTCCATTAGCGAAGTTTGGTGGAATGAAAGAAAACAGTCTGCTAAAAGACTTGGGTTGAACGGAAAGTCATCAAGCCCACCTACACGAAAATAAGAAGCAAAATGAACGCCGTGCTCTTGCTCATTACCTTCAATTTTAGTCGTACGGCAACACAGCGACCAAACTTTGGGCAATTCTTTTTATCAAGAAAACCGAACATCCCCCTCCCCCTTTCTATCTTTATTGCGTGTTTAGTTTCTCGAAGCTGACCCCACCTGCTGGGTTCTATTTCGTACCCCGCTGATTCCAGATTGCCCCGGTCATTGTACACCTGAAGACAGTATCGCTGGCTTGTTCCGATGATTACGAAAATCCGCATCCTGCTGTTCAACTGGAGAGAACGATAAGAGGAAGCATCAGAGAACAAGAAAAATTCCTCCAGATGTATAAATAGCCCGGAACCAACCGAGCATCGTAGAGAAACGCGCGACATCCGCTTCTCGTACGTCTCATCTTAGACAAAATTGCACCGTCAGGGATGTCAGCTCCAATATATTATCAACGATTCGCAAACCACAAACGGAACAAACACAACAAAAGGGCAGATCTCGTTGCACATCCGGACGCCGATAGTTTTATATTCTCGGGAGATATTTAAGAATGGAGAGCGTCTTAATGCAAAATTTAATGCCAATAGAATTCTGTATTCCGCTTCCGAAACATCTCTCTCTCTCTTTCTCTCTCTCTAGTGAGTGAGTGTCTCCTAGCATCGACAGATGCAGTTTTCTCTCCGATCCCACATGAGGATTGCGATCGAATATAACTAATGTGGTTTACGTTTCTATGACAACTGGTACCATCTTTAAGCATCACCCGTTTGAGTGGAAGAGAAACCGAAAATTAAAAGAAAGGAAGAGGGCAGAAGGAGAATCATTAGTCTGGAGAAGCCAACAACACCTGCGCCAGGCATCGGAGTTCCAGAATTGGAGAGTTGAAAAATTCGTTGAACCTGCAGGTCTGGATGAAAATATCAGAATAGACAGATAGTCCAGGATAGATAAATTGCTTTTTGTTATTAAAATTACATAATTTGAATAATACATGACAACATTAATTACTTCGACTACTATGTGTAGATAAACAGTTGAAAAGATGTATCGGACAGAGTGCAGAAGTAATTGGTCATTTTTCTGTGTCAAATATTGTACATAAACTAGATGTGCGTTACACACACACACGCCAATGTAAGAGAGTGTCATCCTATTCTTTATTTATTGATCCAAGATATCCCACGTCAATTTTATATTATTTTATCCCACTAGGTGGAGCTGCTCTCGATGCTTACCTCAAATGACGACACGCAAAAAAATGTAATAATTTCCCTAACCGATACGACTAATATATTAAAAAAAAAAGAAAAGAAAAAAACAACAAGAACCGATGAGGATTCCAGAAACCGCAATCTTTCATCTTACTGTTACCATGGGAACAAAGTGATTGTTGGGCAAAGTAAAAAATGATACTTGCAGCATCCAAATTACTATTTTATAGCTATTGATCGATGCGTATTTTTCTTTTCGCTTTGGCAGCTGCTCCAGTCACAAATGCCATAATTAATTACACATCAGAAAAGGAATATTCGTAAATATTTCCAGGCACATTGACAACTGAAGTGATCTTCTTGGAGAAGAATTCTAAAGCCCTAAGAATTTTTTAATTTTTCCCATAAAAAGTTTCCAACACTTGTTGAATGCATCGTGAGAATTGTTGCTGTTTTATTCATTGCAATTCATCCTACAGGAAAACAAGTTTTTTTCTGAAGGAAAAAACATTCCTCAAGATTGTTCTTCATTTTGAAGGACGTCACGTGTTTCTTCGCGACGTCATTTCCGCTCTCTTTAAAACGAACCGTTTTAGGGGCTCTACTGTTCGTGATCTCACTTCCGTTATCCTTTAGAATATAACCGGAATTCCATTGAACGAATATTATTCGTTCAATGGAATTCCACTCTTCGCGACGTCACTTCCTCTATTCTTCTGAACATAAGCGGAAGTAAAAGATGCGCTATTTTCTTTTTTGCCTTTCAATATTAACCTCTCAGCGATCGTCCTAAAGAACATGATCGCAGACGCGTTACAAACTCCATCAAGTCGCCAATGGGTGAATGCTTCATTTAAGAGAACGGCGAGTTACAAACGAGACAAACACGCACTGCTGACAAGCTATGAAGAGGTTTGGTGGGGTTGTTCATCACCCAGAGCATTCTGCATTGATAGATGCAGCAACTCAACGTAACTGGAGCTGCTCCGTTCCCTTTCTGTCTCTACTTAAAGATTCTATTGCTCTGTCGTAATGGTTGAAGGCATCGAATCCACAAAGCAAGGGGTTGTAACAGCGCATAAAGCAAACGACAGCGGGCGACCTTCCGATGCGGTCCTTAAATCAATAATTCAAAGTTGTCGTCGTCGAATCACTAACGAAACAGTTACGGAAGCTTCGGTAAGAGTCTTCGATGTTTTTCCTTTTTTTTTTTTTTTTTTTTTTTTGTGCTTGCCTGCCTGCTTCGGTTAACCTCCCTCAGGCAAGTGCAATAATATTGTTAAAAATGGATGCATCCGCGCCCTCTGGTTTAGAGAGAGGAAGGCTCTCTCGACGAGATTCCATTGATATGCAATACGATTGGCCTCTTCAAGGGACTTGTTTCAATGGCTTTTCAGCTCCTCTCTCTCTCTCTCTCTCTCTCTTTCTCTGAGATGTGCAGCTGCATTCCACGTGTTTTTAGTAATCCACACACTAAAATCCTCGACTTTCGTATGCGCTGGTATTGCAGTAGTGAACAAGCAGAAAATAGTTCGCGAATGCACAGAAGACGGAGATTAACATTCTAATTTTAGATGACCTCCCTCCGCTCTCTTTGCAGCAAACATTTCTGCTCGGTTGACGCGTTGTCAAGATCATTGCTGCCAATGATCTACCTCTCTTTTTTGTCCCCGCAGGATATTTATAGATAAGATTTTTTTTTTTTTTTTCGCGTCGGACGGAAGTCAGGATTATCGCAGTCGTACGATAAGACAGCGAACAACATCCTTGAGGTGTTAAAGTATCAGAAAGAGCAAACACATCAACAGAATGCAACTCGTGAAATATTACAACCAACCATAAAAAAAAAAAAAAGTAGAAATTCTACTTGGTGAACTAAGCAGGCGCCTACTTTCCCTTGACCGTTCCTCGTGCTCAAAGAGCAGTTGCCATGGCAACGTCTCGGGTATTGTGTTTGATACGTCAGAAGTAGATCTTTTCTTCCGTTTTACTGCCCACGACCTTTTAAATGTGTTTCACTTTTAAAAAAGTAAAAAAAAAAAACGTAGCCCAGAGAGAGAGAGAGAGAGAGAGAAAGCCCATCAAATTCAAGAGTGATTAACTAGCACTTTCGATTAGTTAGAATTAATTAACTAACTGCGGGCAATGGAAAATAAGTTGAAGGCCGCCATGCAACGAAGGAAATTACTTTTTTTTTTATCAATGCGAAAACTCTCCGTTACCATGGTAACCGTACGTTATTTCTCGCTGATCACTGGAGTACGTTATATACGTGCTCTACCTCGAGCTGCTTCCAAGACGTATGCCTACAATTACGACTTCGTTCCGGGTCTGCGCTAAGTAATCGCGCGAGTGTCTCCTCGATTCCCCCTCGTGTTAGTTTCGCCGAAAAAAAAGAAATTCGCTGCATTACCGTAAAACAAATGCGAAAGCACAACCGAGCAAAAGGATAATAACACCTCGCATGCCTAAACGTCACCAACGGGAGTGTAGTTAGCGTAGCGTGGAAACTCTCGCACATGCAAATCAGTCAGCTGTGCCTCGGCTCGGCAAGCAGCTTGTTAGCTAAGACACTCTTCAATGGCTGCCCGCAGGAGGTTGCGGCGGAAAGGGGGGGGGGGTTACGGATGAGCAAGACTGCGTTAAGGGATGAGTTAATGATTTCTTGGGTGGTGTTTGACGATCACCGGAGGTAACGAATGGTACGAGGGGACTATTGAAAGTTCAGCACGGAGGTCATGATCCAACAGTCGGAAAAAATAATAATGTCGCATCGCTTCATGTATTTGCTTGCTCTCTCTCTCTCTCTTTATCTATCTATCTTTTTTTCATTCTCAGGGAGAGCGCTATTGTTCTGTGAACGCGTGCCGGGGATTACTTCCCATTTCTGCGATTGTCATCACCGTGGTGTCTCCCCGTTTTCCGGCGAATCAGCGGAATAACTTCAGGATATTGCGGAAGACAAACAGAAGCCTCAACTAAACCGCCAAATGACTATTTTATTAGCGAGAAAAAAAAAAACTAGTCTTCATCTGATATTCTTCTGCTTTTGCTTTCACCCAATACCTGGAGGACAAGTTTTAGTAAATTTTGTTTGGAGAATGAAATTTTGCTGCTTGAGGGTAACAAAAGAGAAAATCAACTCTGAAATACAAAGAAATTGAAGAATAAAGATAGAACTTATTCAGAAAACGCCGACAGAACCAGTTCGGATAATGAACACCGAGGTCTTTTTATTTTTTAATTGGGACACTGGTCTGGTCGACTTGTCTTGAAATGACGTCATCATCTGTGCGCAACATCGCGATATCTTTACAAATTGCAGGAAATGTCAATTCACTACTAAGCCCTGGTGATTTGACAAGAGCACACTCACGCCCTCTAACGGGTCTTCTTAATTTAAAAAAAATATATAATAAACGCCAATTAGCTGAACATCTCCATATCCTCGAACCAGATTCTTATCTAGCGTTTGGCTTCATTAACATCCCCACAGTGACGCGCGCCTTACTCCTTATCAGTTCATCTAATTCGGTAAATTGACGCCATTGATCGCTTCCATTAACTGCACATTATCTGCGGCAATCACACAAATCTAATTACATCGCGCGCGCACGCACACACTAAGCTTCTTACTCGCTCCTTTTTCTTTGCCGCCATCCTCCATTGCGTATCGATTGTTGAAAGTTTGCTGCTGTCATCGCTATTGTCGCGAAGGTTTGTTCGGAGCGTGTTGCTCGGAGATAAAAATACCTACAAAGGAAAACCACACAACCACTGGCAACACTGACTGATCGAAGTCGGGTACTCGCGAAATAATAGAATAACGACCTTTGTGTGTCGGAAAAATTGCCCCCCCCCCCTTCAATAACGTTTATTTGAACCCGAAGGGCGATTTTTTTTTTTATTTATTTTTTTTTTTATTGATATAGTGGTTGAGTTCAAAGATCAGAAATATCACTGAAATTCAACATCGCCCAATGACTGCGCCAATTCAATCTAAGGAATGCATGATGAGCTCTAAAAACACGAAACGTTGATGACTTCTATTTAAACATAATTCCACACTCAAACTTACGTACGTTAAAGCACCCTTTTAGTCGAAACACTAATTTAATAAGTGCGAGGACGACCCATTTCGTCTTTCGAACGGTCCAAATTTAAGCAATTCGTGAATTTTTATGTTTGCCATTAGCTGAAAATAGTCGGAGATTGCGTGTAATTAGTTCGATTCACCGTGCGCCCGCGCGTGTTTGTGCCAGCCATTAAACTCTCTCCTCTCAAGCTATTTACATGCTCATTCACGTAGTTGATTTCAACTGCAATAGCGCGTGCTTGTTCTGTTCGTTTTGGTAGATAGCGTGCAAGTTGAATTATTTCAAGTCGATTTCAGCTCGTGCTTAGCGCGTGGACAACTATTGTCTGTTCCCCGCGTGCAACTTTGCTTCTGAAATGAGAAAGAAAGGCTGGCTAAGAATGTCTCGATAGTGTCTGAATAACCATTCGCTACAAATACGGATCGAACTCGTTAAAATGGATCTAGCCTTTCTATCTCACTCCCATCCCCATTCGTCGGAAATATCGTTCAACGCGTTTTGCCTTCTTTTATCAATTTAATAAGCCACCAACTGAAGCAAAAATCATTGCACGCATCAGCAAAACACTTCTATACTGTGGTTCGCGTGCCCTCGAGATTGACTCGCCATGTTATCAAGACGACGATGAACACGTGACACCGGTACCTTGTTCATTTGGGCTCATTGTTGCTTTGTCAAGTCGTGTAATGAATTCCAAGACTTCCTCACGTATTTCGGCAGATAATGCGCCCTCTTGGGATGCGAATTGAGCACGCGCCAACGTAATAAAGTTCCTTATGAGCAGCTGGCAGAGATCGGGTAAAAGGATACGTTTTCAAGAAACTTTAATCCAGCCTGTCTTCGGTTCGAGGAAGAAGTTTTCCCCTGGGCATACCCGCCAGATGATATTCCGTATCGTACGACATTTGACTTTTATTATGTCCTCTGCGAACTGCACTTCGGTCGTCTGCTTATAGAGCGGCGACTTATCTCGGTGATTATATTGCGGAAATATATATACACAGTCTAAAGCTGCAATCACGTGCAAAATATTTTTTCGTGGTTGCGAATAGAAAAGGTTTAATCACGGAGTTCACTGACATCTCTCATTTGCATTAAAAGAAATTCGTCATTCTCTAAGAAATGCATCCGATTCTTTTGTACATCATGCAGCAATAAAAAATAAAATAGCATTTCAAATTAACTTTAAAAAATGTACGTCGCTATCCCGTGTTCTCCTACAACTGTCATTGAATGTCACACACACACAGACAAGAATGCAATGTAACAGTGCATTTCATCTCGCCCAAATCAATAATGTGTGGTCACTAAGTGTCCACACATTATTCCGATCCTAGGAATTGTGTCGCGCCGTGCAATAGCGTATTTTCTCTTCTCTTCCCCCTAAAAAAACTCTCTTAATGACGTCTTAAAAGCAAAGTCTTTAAGATAGGCTTCAACATGTCTGCTCGTAAATTCTCAATACTAGCATTAGCTAGTATTGAGAATCTACGTCATTAATATCACAAATACTATCATCACAATCTAAAGGATATTGTTTTTTAAAAAACCATGGAATATCCACGAACATAGAAAAAAATATATATAGCAATTTACGGCACGATTATAGTTTATAAAAAATCGGATGCGACTTGCTAAAAAACACTACAAATTAGAAGTGCGTTGCGCGATCTTTTTAAAATGTTTTCATTCCTTTCAAGGGGAAATTAGGCGCCGTTTACACAGTTTTCCCAAGAAATGATTTGAATTACGTGCAGTGGTATTTTATTTGCCTCACATACATTAATTTAATAAAAACTGAAAAAAATAAGTTGAAAAAAGATGAGTTGGTTTTTCCCACCAAGCCAAATTTTTAAGTTTGGGAGCAATAAGAATTCTCACGGGACCAAGGCCCGTGGATGTGGAACCAATTCGAACCTAAATGCGTGCAATTTTGTCATGGCGACGGCCGATGTGTGGGATGGTGCATTGCATTGATGAAAGTGCACTTTTTGTGCTCCATTTTATGTGTAATATTGGCCGTTTTTTTTCTTATCCAACAATGACGCATAATAGACTCCTGTTATTGTTATTCCCAAGATATTAAATAATATCTTGGGAATCCCCAAAAAAAAAAAAACAGTGGCCATCACCTTCCCAGCTGACAAAACGGTCTTCGCTGTTTTCGGTGCTCTTTCACCGGGCATTGTCCATTGTTTTGACTGCTGCTTGGACTCAAGTGTGTACTGGGGATCCCAGTTTCATCTACAGTTGCGAGTTGAAGCAAAATAACCTGCGAAGTTTGATTAAACATCGCAAACGCTGTTTCGAAATGTCTTTTCTCATGCGGTTTTGACCGACAGTCAACAATCACGGCACCTGTCGCATAACTTTTTCTTGTGCAATTTTTCGTGAAGGATAATATACACTCGTTCAGTTGAGGTATCTATAATTTCAGCAATCTCACGCACTTTCACTCGGCGATTTTCATAAAGATACCATGGATTTTGCCAATCATTTCCTTTAGTGACCTCAGTCGGGCGTCTGGAGAGCGCTTCATCTTCGATGCACTTACGACCATGTTTAAATTCATTTAAACGTGGTCTTAAGTCCACGTTTAAAACATAAATAGTCTTCCATGCTGGTGCAAAGTCCCCATGAACTGCATCTAACTTGGGTTTGATCTGCGCGGCCGTCCACTTCTTCAAATGAAGAAGTGGACGGCCCTATTGTGGCTAAAATTTCGCAAGGGGTAATGAAAAAGATGATACATGCTGACACTGGTATGAACGAACGAATTGTGTCGCCGTCTATTGGAAATTTACCAAACTTTTAAAACAACACTCGTATACTCTCTGGGACAAAAGAAGAATCACATTAAAGCAGAACAGAAACAGATAAAAAAACTAAAAAATAAATTTAGTTTTGGACAAAGTATACGAACACCGAAAGAGGTGAATTGAATATATAGAAATAATTCATAGTTTAAGACTCCCCCCAAAATACTCTTATACCATCCATTTGGAGGATATTGAAATCAGGGGTGATCAAGAGAAAGATGGAAAATGGCCAGAACAGGCTATTCGTCCTAAATCCCTGAAAGGATGAACTATATTATCTTACCGACTCTTGGAAAGTCGGTAAGATTACACGAGTGACATGCCATCCAATCCCACTGCTGTAATCACATTCGCTTTTTTTTAACACGCCAAATAGTTCTCGTATCTACTTCAATCAGCACATCGATCTCTGACAAAGTGGAATTTCAAAATCTCCGCTTGAATATCATCCAGATGGAGATTTTTAAATTTCTGTCTACCATGTCTCATTTAAGTGGATAATTGTTTGTCCACATTAAGCAGACCACTGCCAAAAATTCCTCCTCTTTATTTCTAATGCTTGTGTAATTCATATGCATGTATTTCAACACACCTTTAGACTCACAATTACTCTTGCATGATATAATCATCAACGCACTGAGATCAGCAACCTAATCGACATTGCACTATCATTTATGACCTCACATTTATTTATCCCGGAGGAGCCTGAATCCACACTTCACTGAATTTTCTCCTAAAACCTCCCTGCTGCTGTCCCACCTGACATCACTAGTTGATCAGAATATCGTCTCCTTCAATGCACAAAGTGTAATCAAAAGGTAAACGTCACCTGTTACAAATCACCTTTAATAAAATAACCAAAGAAAAATTAATTCTCTTCCCATTCCCTCCCTCATAAATTTCCCTCAAAGCTTTTGCATTCTCCAAAACATGGCCAAGGGTTCACTTCCTCGACTGGAGCCTTTTTAGTTGAGTGCTTTATTGGCGCAAGCACAACAAAAAGTCGTCCTGTGCCAAGCAGAAAGACACAACGCATGATGATTACCTAGTTAAAAGGGCCGGTATTCCAGTCTCCCCCCACACCACACCACAACCTCGACCACCAACATCCACACAATATCTCCTCTAAATTCCCTGTTCCGAATTATGGAAAATAACACTCTAACGTGTATTCGTCACAAAACATGACGCGAAATTTCATCAGTTTTTCGACTACCGATCGAATGGCGCCAGTCTCAATTACCCCCCTCTCCTCTCCGTCGTCCTCTCCCGCCTCACCGCAAACACAATTACACTGAATAGCCTACCAGTTAAATAACTCGATAACGGTTGCATTAAAATGATGCACGTGACAGCAGAACATCAACCACATCGTCTGACACGCTCCGACTTGACTATCAGTTGTTTCACCTACTGCTCACTCGACTGTACCACAACTAGCTCAAGTATCTCACGCGCTGTGTACCTGATGCGTTAATTCTTTGAAGCAAAATTTTCCAGCGTTTCCTAGGAATTCTTTGCGAACAAGATCAAACACCGGTAACTCCATTCGACGGCAGTGAACCTTTCTGGACTGCAGAAAGCTTTTTGCGAGGAGGTGCATTTAAAAATTTGCCTTTCACTGCAAAAAGATGAATTTCACTTCTCCTCTGGGAAATTTATGTAATCCCAGTACTTGATTTAATCTCTAGCCGAAAATAATAATTAGCTGGCTAATAATTCAAGTATTTCGCCATGTGTTAATTAAATTTAGATGCTAGACGAAAATTAAATCTCGACATCCGTATTTCGCCCAGCTTCCATATATATACCTTTTCAAAATATTGTTGACAAATTCAACTCATTGTGTCGTAATACTTACGTCATAACTGATGACGTAATTTAAAAAGACAAACCGGATCGTCATCTTTATAGAGTATTTCGCATGCCACCCAATATATAAATATACATTTTTATGTGTTGGGGCATAGCGTACATATTGTTACGTAATAACGAAAATCTGTGATGAAGTTGAATGCACAAGAAACGTGTCCCTCTGCGTTACCCGTTTCTACTACATTAAAGGAGTACTCGAGTACCAATACACCACATCGATTTCGCCCATTGGTCAATGGTCAAGTGCTGATGCTCTTGACACCAGCACGGACGCCGCTGACCTTTCGCCTCCGAGATGAAAAGCTTCAAATTCGCAGTCTGCCTGATAAATTCCTTCTCTCGAAGAGAACGGTATAATTACTGTTCCTGTTGATGGCCACACTGGGAGTTGTAAGAAGAACCCACAGGGTTCACTGATAGAGCTGTGATTAAGAGTGTTCCTAGGAGTCTTCCTGACCTCTTGGACAATGGCCCGTTTCTCACTGTGCGAAAAGATATACATAGCGGCAAAATATTTTGAATGTTTACACATAGACTGAAAACGTTTTTATAATTATCATGATTATAATCGTTGTCCGTGAAGCTAAAAGACGCATCGTCGGACGAGTCACACACAAAGAGCTCATCATACTATGCATTTAAACATTCACTCTCTATGCACTAATCACATACTAAGCTGATGCCCGCCAATTGCTCAGTCTCTACTCAAGATACTTCTTATTCTCTCTGCTCACAACCCTCGTTATACAGCTCACAGGGATGATTTCTTCTTTCATCATTCCCCCATGATTCTGTGAAAAACATAAGAATACGCAGTCTTCCTGGGCACAGTGCACGGATGTAGCACCTTGATTCTCCGTTTCTGTACAAGTTCATGTACAGTGGATTCCCAGCTGTGTCCTGCAAAACTGCTGTCTTGGATGTTTGTTACCTTCCTTTTATTGCAGATCCCATGCAGTGCTTTATGGAGCCAGGACAGTCTATCTAAGGGGGGTTATCTGGATCATTTTGGCAGGGTAGTGTATTATAGCCAGAGGTTTTACCAATTTCCGTTATTAAGAGTATTGGTATCTGGGACTCACTGTGGAAGGCTCGTATGCGATGTCTCTCATTCCTCTGCTGAAACTCACTCACTAATGTGCCTACATGTGACTACATCTCCTTTTGGAAACAGATTTCGGTTATTGCCCACTTTTCCATCATAAAATATAGTCCACACATTCTTGCTATTTACTCTGAACTCGGTTTCCAGAGATGACCCTTTGTTCTCTTCCCTTCTACCAGATATGGAAAATGTATCTGGCGAATAAAATCCATTTAAGTAGTTGCATACGGTCTCTTCGCTCCGTCGCATATAAGGCCAAGATTCCTCTTCTCCGGTTAACCCTCTCTTTTGCAAATAATTCTGCTACTCTCTGAACCAATCTTTATCTCTGCTCGTCTGTCAAATTACTTTACACCTAGCTCGTTTCCTCGAATGTTCAGATACCTCGTGGAGAAGTATCCGAACATTCTGGACAATGCAATGCTCCCTACTTTGTGGCGTTTCTACTGAACTGACATCGTCCCCTTCAGAAAGACAATGCACCTTGTTATAAGGCTGCTGTAACTGCGTGGTTTTCGGAACATTAACGTCACCACACTGGACTGGCCTCTACAGAGCCCTGATCTCAACCCTAATGAACATCTCTAGGATGAACTGGAGCCTTGGTGAGGTCAAGGGCCCTCCTCCCCTCTACACCGGTCTGACCTCATTCCATGCGTACAGGAAGAATGGTCCAAAATTCCCGTTGATCGCTATCGCGTTTGTGCACCGTAGGATTTCTGCAGTTGTAGCGAAAGGAGGCCCTACATCTTAGTAAAATGGGCAGAATGATCTTGGAAATCAGCTCCCCATAGAGCTCAGTGCGTGTCCGGACAATTGATAGCTGACAATTCACCGCAGGAAAATGAATGACACGAAAATTCTTGGCGAATATATGTGAAAAAAAAATAATAAAAATTCCCATATTAGAAATATTTAAAAAACATTTCTTTCAAAAAATATGTTTTAAAAAATTTAAGAAATATTATTAAAAAAATAAATATTTTATACATTATATTTACTATATTATATTAAATTATAATATTAAATTATATTATATTATATTAACAGCAATATTTAAAAAAAACACATTTCTTTTTAAAAATATGTTTTAAAAAATTTAAGAAGTATTAAAAAGAAATATATATTTTATATATTATATTTAGCTTTTTAAATATTTTTATTCTGTATAAAGTTAATATTCTTTCTTACTACAGTCTCTTGTAGATGGAATATTAATTGTTACAGACCTGGAACAGGACGGTTAGGTAAAAGAGCGCCATATTTAAAAATAATTAGGGAGAATAGTTATATCCAACTAATATTATAGTTAACTATTTACATTTTCTGATTATTCTTATTAAGTATTCTATTAATAGTTAGAATAGTTATTAGGAAAAATAAAGTATTTAAGAATACAAATTAAGTGGACATTGAATCCAACATTATTTCAACGCCGAATATAGAACTCTAAAATAGAAAATCTAAGAGTTTCTTACCGAATATATAGAAACTATAAATGTTTCCGTGGATCCAAGGGCAAGCCAACACACCTAGTTCAGGCTAGGGCAACTCGCAGTAAAGGTGGTGTAAGTTCTGATCACATCTCCTTATGGACATGTATGACGCTAAACATTAAGAAGGAGAGGGTCACTACCCAGACCGGTTTCAACCTTTGTTATATCTGGGCCTACCTACTCACTGATGAAACCTCCACAAGGGTCGAAACCGGTCTTGGTAGTGACTCTCCCTTCTTAATGTATAGCGTCATACATGTCCATAAGGAGATGTGCTTTACATTATGGAAAATACTAAGGATAGTGATCAGAACTTACTATCTGTTTTAGAACTTAGTTTCTATATTCGACTTTGAAATAATGTTGGATTCAATGTCCACTGAATTTGTATAGCTTTGCATCGCCGAAGTGAAGCCTTGCCTCCGTAGCACAATTGGAAGAACGACGGTACATTGCGCCCTTCGATTGGAATTGGCCTAAGTTCGATTCTCGTCGTGACGGGAGGAATCTTTGTGTGGACGTTTTCAATCGAAGATGAGTTAGCCGATCTCATACGGAGGTAGCAGGGTTTTTTCTCCCGGAAACTCGAGTTTTTCATCGCGTATACTAACAAATCGGCCCTTCAGAACACACACCCAATTTTAGAGACAAAAAATACTAGTTGCGGTTGTGGGCGCTAGATGGCGTTGATAGAGAAGATTGGTAGTAGAGGTTCGGTGTAGTGGTGGAGACAGTGGTATAGTAGGTGTCCTCCCGCGATGAGTCTTCGGATTCCTTGGAGTTGTCACGAATAATAATAATCATAATAATATTATAAAATTGTTTCACCCTACTGAAATACCTCATAAAGAAGGATTAGTGTAAAGTAAATGCAGAGCATAAGTAGTTTCATAAGTTAGTATTTTTTTATGCGAAGTTTAGCATACTTTTTATTTCAATGTCATAGGTAGGATAAAAAGTAGAGGGAGAGCAGATGCTATGCTATGTTGATTTGGAGTTAATGCATAATTGTGTGAAAAGATAGAAAGCTCATCCATAGAAGTCATTTTAGGCATGAACACTTATTTAAGTGTTCATGACTAAAATTTAAGTGAAAGTATGGATAGTTCTAATCCAAGGCAGCTGTAATTAGTTTATCTTTTTAACACTGAGTTTCTTATTAAGCATCATTCTGTCTGATTACCTTCTGTTATGTATTATTTCCACATAAACCTTGATTTACAATGGAGACATGTTTCTGTATTATGTTTGAACCACAGTTATCCTTACAAGTTTGCATCATACCATCATGTCGTATTATATTTTATAGTAATTGGTATATATAGTATATTAATTAATGCCTACCTCCATTCACAGTGAAGAATTTATGGAGACACAACACATGTATTAGAATAATTACTTTATTTATCATTAAGAAAGTAATGTTTGACATTTTGACCTCTGCATTGAGGTCATCATCAGGAAAACATACGCATGTACAGGATACAAGCTACATGACACTACACTACACAAAAGTCAGATGCATCTAAATGTTTGTTAATCATTTATCCTAGCCTGACCTCTGGTGGGGAAAAAACCTTAAACCGAAAACAGATACATTAGAAATTGTTTAATGCAGTTCGGTTTTTTTTTTTCACCAGACGTCAGGCTAGGGTAATGATTAGCAGACATTTAGATTCATCTTACGTGTGTATAGTGCAGCGTCACCTAGCTTGCATCCTGTACATGTGTATGCTTTCTGATGATGACCTCAATACAGAGATTGAAACGAATATTAATTTCTTAATGATAAGTAAAGTAATTATTCTATCACGTATGTTGTGTCTTCATAAACTCTTCACTATGAATGCTGACCACCATGTAACCTTAAAAGAAAGTAATGCAAACCTCAGTAACAGAAGTGACTTCATCTGGTTTTGTGAGGAACTCCCATCCATAAGTAAATTTTTTTGTTCCAGTGGTATGATCAGTGGGATCTGCATACATTGAACGGGATGAAAACTGCCATGGCCTGACTTTTACAATAAGAGGGCGATAATTGCTTTCTCCCACATTAATTGTATCATTAATTTTAATTCGGCATCTGTGAGGTGGAATAGCAGCATATAAAGTGAGAAGGAAGTCAGTGAAGGTGACTGGTAGCTGCAGGCTACAAAGCAAGAAGGCTATTAGTAGTTGGTAAGGTCCTGGTGAACCAAGTAGATAAAGAATACGATCCAAATGGACATCCATTAAGAATTTTTGGTCGATTGAATGTTATGTAACGTATTTTCCTGAAAGAAAAAAGAAAAAAAAATTAAAATAGCTCTGAAATAACTATGTTTGCGGTTTTATGCATGACTGCTGTTCTAAAATTCTTACAAGATTCTTAAATAATGTAAGGCGACATCAAATTTATTGTATAAAGTTGAAGTCCCCAAATAGTGGACTGTAAACTTGCAAAACAATTTGAACTTAACTTATACATAAGTGCAGTAATCCATCGATTGATGAGCCTCCGATTAGTGCGTCATTATTTTTTCGATACCGACATTCGTTTAGTGAGCCTCTAGAATTCGATTAGTGCGACTATATACATCTTAAAAATAAATGTTAAAGATTTCAAAATTTTCTATCTCTACACTTTTATGGCTAACTATTTTTAAAAAAATCACTCACCAGAATGAAATAAAATAATTCAGTTACCGATTTAAAACGTTTTACAAAGTTATTTTTAATGGCATACTACACTACTTCCATCTAAACTATGTTCCAAATTTTGACCGCCAAAATTTATGTCATCTGCTATAGTACGCTCATAGATTCAAGACCCTTCGACACATGTCACAAAAAGGAGAATCCATTCCAATAATAGGGTAATCAATCCGTCTTCTGGGATGAGTTGTTTATTATTACACGTCGGAAAATTAACTTCTCTTTTATGATCATTGCACTTTTTAAAGTAGTAACAAATTTGCTTGTATAAGAGTTAGGAAATTTTATCTATAAAGCACGTGATTTCGCTTGTTGGCGACCAATTCGTGCGTCCTTCATTTCTTTCTCCCCTTCAGCATGAATCGACTAATCTTGGCACCAAGCCAAGCGAAGCCTCTACAAAAGTGTGGGTGTACTATAATTACATAGCGCTTTGATGGTCGTATCTCGTGCCTCCTTTGCAATGTTATATGAGTGTGTTTTCCTTACATTTTTTTTAAATAGTATTTTCCTAAGCTTTAATCATGAGTAAAAGAATTAATGAACAAAAAAGTGGATATGTGAAAAAAATTCGATGATGAAGAGAGAAGCAGTAAAATTTGCAGAAGAATAAAAGAGGCAATAGGGCCATACCGCCGGTGGCATGAAAAAAAAAAAAATAATGCCGGCCAAACTGTGTTAGCTGAATTCTTTGTTAAGAAGTAGAATAATAAAATTTATATTCTGAATATGTTTTATAGTCTTTCAGCTTCATGATTTTATTTTAACTAGGCCCTGAGAGATACCTTAATTCTTTTATAAAAAAAAGTAAAAAAAAAAATCAGCTAACGCCTTTTTATTCCCGTATACGGGGAGTAGGTGAGGCCATTTAGCCCTATCTAACTTTTGGAGACTGAGTGGGCAGTTCAATCTCCACTGTTACCAATCAGAGATTGATGGCCCAAGGCTATCGCTAATTAAGCGGTACTCAGTGAAGAGAGACTGCTCAAATGTGCCGCCATCTCGTGGTCCCTAACCCTAACACAATATATTTAATGTCTGAAATAATGTGGGTTCTACGGTCGATTTTCTTTAGTTTACAGGACGAAAAACCCGAGTTTCCGGGAGGAAAAACCTGCTTGCCCGTGCCAGAGATCGACTAACTCGGGAACCGGTCGAAAAAAGGCTTAGAAAAATTTCCTCTAGTCGCCGACTAGACTCGAAACCAAGTCTTCCTTCGTGCGGCCAAGCGCTGTGGTTGGCAAACGCCACATCCACTGAGCTACATAGGCTCATAAAAAAAAGTAAGGGTCAAAAAAGAAATTTGAGGAACGAATTATACTTTTTCCCATAGTTTATTATATTCGATTAGTGCGTTTTCGATTAATCGCCTGTTTTATAGAACTAGGGATCCCAGATTCATTGGGAAAAAAAATACGGGACACTTATGACTGAGGGTAAAAGTTTAGTATGCGCAACCGTCACATATGCCAGTCTTACAAAATGATTCTAAGTTTCCAATTGTGTGCGTGGTAAGGTTTACGATGCACGCACTTTACTAAGTATAAGTAAACAAATAGTAAATCCAAATGTTAGGCTGCATATTTTCATTAAGCCACTTTAAGTTGCCTTCGAATTGTTTTTTTACTTACTATTATAGATACAAAAGAGATTGTTAATACAGTAATGTTCTTCTCACCTGAAAATCAATCAGTCTTGTATTAATATAGAAATTGTAACTCATCGATTTTGTAATTTAGTCTTGAACTCTAAAATACAGGACAAAAAGCTGTCCCGAAGAGTTTTCTCGGGACGCATTAGCCAAAAACGGGACGATCCCGTATTTTACGGGACGTCTGGGATCCCTAAAAGAACGCATTAGGTGCATTAATCGAGGGATTACTCTACTAGTTATTTAAGGCATATATTTCTGCCTGCATATTACAGGCCATTATGAGCGACGATAATAGTTAATTACAAAGTTGACCACGAACGACGGATTGATTTGGAAAAGAGCCACGTGATGTTATACATAAAACAGTATAACCGAAGAAATATTGCAGTATTGATCATTTATTAGACATGGATGTTTGTGTTGGTGGATTGTGAGTAGTGGAGACAGAGTTGTAGAGCAGATGCTCTTCCTCGATGTGTGTCTTTAGACTCGCTGGTGGTCACAAATAAGAAAAATAACGATTAAATAAAGTTTTCCCATGTCTTACATAGAGAGGCAGTCGTTGCAATTTAAGTTTGTAAAGTGAAGTAAGACCTTTCTTTAAACAAAAATTTGTTTTAAGACCTTTCTTTAAACAAACAAACAACGACAAAAAAAAAAAAATTTTTTTTTTGTCGTTGTTACTTTTTTTTTTTGCCAAGTGTCCAGTTTGTCTAAAGTATAAACGACGATCACAAGAACATCGTAGACACCAGGGAGAGCTAAAGGAGACCGTTTATCTTTTGAAGATGGTAACCATGCTGATAATTTGTTCATAATTATTGGTTAATTATTTTTAAGAACTAACGAATTATCAATATTGCAATATTTCCTCAGTTATACCATTGCGTTGTTTCAAGAATAACATCGCGCAGCTCTTACTGTTTCAAATCAATCCATTATTCGCATTCTACTTTTTAAATAATTATTGTTGACTCTGATGATTGCCTGTAATATTGTGACTGAAATATATGGTCTTAAATTAGTATTACTTATCCCTTGTGTTTTTTGTGTGTTGATTACGGAAATTATCTTGGAAATAAGAGGCCTGTGTAGCTTAGTGGAAGTGGCGTTTGCATCCTCTGTGGTAGATTGCTAACTAGAGGAACTTTTTCTAAGCCTCTCTTTGACCGGTTCTCGAGTTAGTCAATCTCTGGCATGGGCAAGTGGGTTTTTTTCTCCTGGAAACACATGGATGGATTTTTCACAAGTAAACGAAAAAAAAATCGCCCATAGAATCCACATTGTTTCAGATAACATATCTTGGTACCTAACCCTAATATATTCTGTTAGGGTTAGGTACCAAGAGATGGCAGCACTTGTTTGCCCATCTCTTCATTGGTTGCTGTTGCTCTTTATAATTAGGGATAGTCATGGGCCAGTTATCTCTGATTGGCTACCAGTGGAGACTGAACTGCCCACTCAGTCTGCAGACATTAGATAAGTTGAACCACCTTACTGGCCATTATGGATCAAATACACATCCTCATAAGCTTCGTATCCATCATATATTTCGATGTAATATCAATGGAGTTACAATTTTAATATGCACTTCGCATCCACGATACCTTTAACGTCTATAGACGTCTTGGTCTGTAGCGTGGCTACTGGCTACTCCCTATAAGGCAGTGGTTCTTAACCATTTCAAAGTCACGGAACACTTTTAATTATATTATAAGAAAAATTTGAGAAACTAACAATAAACATATGCATGGATTTGCCTTTTCTAAAAATGGAACTTATTTTAATCTGATACTTGAGCTTGTCTGCTTTTGCAGATTTCAGCAATAGCAGGTCTAGGATGTGATATAGCTGCCCTCATATCTTTGTCTATATCAGTAAGTCTCATGCTTTTTAGTTTTTATATGGGTTAATATTGAGGACTCGAGCTCACACAAATATGATGTTGAAAACTGTAACAAAATGTTCAGTGCCCTTGTGGAGACAGCTGGGTATTCGGCTTGCCAAAATTCCTCAAGAGTTATTTCAGAGAATTTCATTTGTAGAGTACAATCCGTTGACAAGGTAACTAATTGTTCCTCTTGTAACGAAATTTCAGAACTCGATGTATTAACTGTGCCAAATGGATTTCGTGTCCAGTCATAATTGTGTTTATTTAAGCAACGAAAGTAACTTGAAATCTTTTCTTAAAATATTTTTAATTGTTGTGTTATTACGGAAATAATTCCCTCGACATTTTCATTCAGAATAGCCAATTACACTCAGAACTGTGTCAAGCGACATCTTCCATCTGCGAAACACTTGTAATCATTTCACGTAACACAAGTGTTAAGAACCACTGCTATAAGGGAATAAAATGCATTAGTTAATTATTAGAATAACTTAGAAATTAACAAGTACCGATAAGTAATTTGAATAATCTTGATATATTTCAGATTTTTTTCTTTTACCTGGCTCTAGACTTTGCAGTTTAAATAAATTATAATACTGGAATAAACTCACATAGCCCGTGTAGTTCAGTGGATGTGGCATTTACACACTACAGCGCTTGACCGCAGGAAAGAAGACTTGCATTCGAATCTAGTGGGCGATTAGAGGAAATTTTTTATGCTTTTTTGCCAATTCCCGAGATAGACGACCTCTGGCATGGGCAAGCAGATTTTTTCTCCCGAAAACTCGGGTTTTTCGTCCCATAAACTCAAGAAATTCGACCGTAGAATACACATTAATTCAGACATTAAATATATTTTGTTAGGGTTAGGAACCACAAGATGATGGCACTTGTTGAGCCGTCTCTCTTCACTGCATGACACTTCAATTAGTGATAGCTTTGGGCCAGCTGTCTCTGATTGAGTACCAGTGGAGATTGAACTGCCCACTCAGTCTCAAAAGTTAAATAGGGCTAAAACCGGCCTAGCCTACATCCTATATGGGAATAAAAATGCGTTAGCTGATTTTTTTTTTTAATAATAAACTCACGTAAAATATGATTTTATTAGACAAATTGGAAGATCTGCTTTTATTTGGTTAGACGAACACAAGTCTTATATTCAGTACCTTCAGCCTGAACAGTCTGGACTTGCAGAGCACGCTGCCAACGTTGGCCATAGAGTACATTGGAACAAGACAAGACAAGACAAAAGTCCTTCACAAAAGTCGATTCCTTATAAAATGCTTTATAAAGAAACAGGTGAAACTTTACTTCACTCTCCTAACAGATCTGGTGGTTGACGTCTATCCCCTTTGTGGGTGATACTACTTTTCAAACCAGCTAATCTTTCCTAACTTTATTTTCGTTAATTGTATATATATATATAAAAATACAAACTTTTTATACTTGTTCTGTTAGTACAATTTTAAGTCTCTGTAATTTTTTATATACTTCTTTGATTGTGATGTTCATGTAACGAAACTAATAAACTAATAGTATCTTTTTTAAATATATCTTGTCATCTTTTTATCTCTCGGTAACAGTCATCAAACCATTTTTTATAATATTCCAACCGAGTAAAAATGAATTTTGAAAAAAAAAAAAAATATATATATATATATGTTAAAGATACCACTATTTTAAACCTGGTTTTACTCCATTTCCCAAGTAAACAAACAGACAAATAAGTCAAGTTTGCGCCCGCAAGTGTTGCAAGAGATGAGACCTCAATAAAGGTCGAAACCAGTCTGGGTAGTGGCCCCTTGCCTTTAATACAAAGCATCATGAATCTCCTCCAGCAGATGTGTTTTGCATTAAGGGTAAATATTAAGATTAGTGATCAGAGCTTATTCTACTTTTATCATGAGTTGCCTTGGTCTTGCACTACGTGCAGGATTAGTGAGACTTGCACTACTTGCAGGCGCAAACTTGACTTATTTGTCTGTTTGCTTACTTGGGAAATGGAGTAAAACCAGTTTTAAAATAGCTTGGTGTCTTTAACATTTATTATACCCAAGGTAAAATACTTTCTACATATATATATAAACCTAACTGTGTATATATATATATACAGTTATGTTTTTGATTCTCGTTTTTAGTAAGTTAGGAAATTTAATAAACTTACATTAGCTACGTAGGTGATGCGTTTTGGAATTGTCGATTATTGTTTAGTAAACTTTTCACATGTACTGAAGATGTCTGTGATAGTTAGGCGAAAATTGGACTAATAAAATATTTTATGTGAGTTTATTCCGGTATTATAATTTATTTAAATACGCCTACTCACGGTATTTCCTTATTGAAACAAACTTTTCCGTTCAGAATTAAGACCCTACAACATAAAAACTAATACTTATTGTGATATGCTATTGCAATAATTTTTCAATTATTTTGGATATATTTGGCAGCGTACTCTAAAATGTTTCCAGAAATAAATAAGCAATACACAAACATTACACTCATTGAGTGGCAAAAATATTCAATACATTGCCTTTCGCAATAGGAAATGAAACTAACCCAAACAAATAAAAAGCACTAATGAAAGACTATTTTTTCGTAGAAATGAGGAAGCTCTCTTCAAAATAACTCTATATTCGAGGGTGGTCTGAAAGGTTCTCGGCCTAACAATGAAAAACGAATTTATAATTTCAAAATTATTTTTTATTTTACAACATAATGTCCCTTAAGATTAACACATTTATTCCAGCGATGCTCCAGCGCCATTATTCCGTCCCTGTAGTGGTTCTTAATAAGATCTGCAAAAATATCCCTCTACAGCTGCAATCACCTCTTCATTCGAAAAAAACGCTGACCAGCAAGGAAGAGTTTAAGTTTTGGGAAGAGATAGAAGTCAGAGGGAGCCAAATCTGGTGAATAGGGTGAATGTTCCAACAATTTACAAGTGCAGATCCCTTAATTTTCCCATTACCAAAACACTTTGTGCGCAGGTGCATTGTCCTGATGAAAGATGATTTTTTTTCTTCTGCAAACGGGGTCGTTTCTCACGAATTTTTTCGTATAGTCTGGTTAAAAGATCGGAATAATATTCCTCGGTTATTGTTTTACCCTTTTCAAGATAATTAATAAACGAAATGCCTTTAGCATCCCAAAATACCGATGTCATAATCTTTCCTGCTGGTGGAACCAACTTTGTCTTCTTTGGCGCTGAACAACCGGCTTCTGTCCACTGTTTTGACTGCTGTTTGGATTCTGGTGTGTAATGGTGAATCCAAGTCTCATCCGCAGTAATAAATCGACGCACAAAATCAGTTTTATTCTTGTTAAAACTCTCCAAGCACTGTTCAGACATTTTCATGCGAATATGTTTTTGACCTGTTGTGAACAAGCACGGCACCCATCTTGCGCAAAGTTTTTTTCATTTGCAATTCTTCATGCAAAATATATCCCACACGTTCTTTAAAAATGCCTATAGTCTCATCAATTCCACACACTTTGGCTGGTTGGTCATCCAATACCATATCATATATTTGATCAACGATTTCTGGTGTTGTTACACTTTTTGGACGTCCTTCACGTGGATCATTTTCAAGGCTGGTACGGCCGCGTTTAAACTTGGCAGCCCATTTTTTAATTGTCGAAAACGAACGAGAAGAGTGCCCATAAACTTTTGTGAACTTCGAATGAATTTCTTTTAGCGTTAAACCTTTTTTTTAGAAAGAATTTTATAACTGCACGATAATCAATTTTATCCATTTCAAGGGATACAGACAACACTTTTGCTTCAGACAGCTGTATAAAACAAACCAATTGATAGAATGACTTGCAATTTCACATGGATACTTATGACAGATGTATCAACTTAGAAAAAAAAAATCTTGCTGATAGTGTTGCGATCTATGGTTGAGGTCGAGATCTCTTTAGACCACCCTCGTAAATGATTGGTGTTAGTGTATTTGTATTCAAAGATTGCTAACTACTGTTTTTTTTTCTTTGTTCCAAAACCTAATTAATGTTATGCAACTTCTTATATATGAACACAGTACAGTCTCCTGTGATTTTATTATGTTATTATATTATAATAATATATGATATGCATGTAAGAATTAACATAAACTGGGTTGTATTGGCCAAAGGATTTTAATAACTAATACTCAGTAAAAAAACACCAACAAGTTTAAACAACTTAGCTGTCTGGCTTCGTCAGGGAGTATAAAAGAGATAGAAAACAACTTGAACTTAGTATCAATTATTAAGATCCTTCGGCCAATACAACCCGTTTATGTTAATTCTTGCATTAATTAGATGGTCAAAAATAATATAGAATCGATATAATATGCATATTAATAGGCTTGTGTAGCTCAGCGGAAGTGACGTTTGCGTCCTCTGTACTTGATTGCTCGAAATTAGACTTAGGGCTCAAGTCTAGTCGCCGACTGGAGGAACTTTTTCTAATCCTTTCTTCGCCCAGTTACCGAGTTAATCCATCTCTGCATGGGCAAGCTGGTTTTTTCTCCCAGAAACTTGGGTTTTTCGTCCCGCAAACTCAAGAAAATCGACTGTAGTACCGATATTATTTAAGACAGTAACATATCTTGTTAGGGACCAAGAGATGTTTGCCAGCCTCTGCATCGGTGGCTGCCTAAAATTAGTGATAGACACGAGCCAGCTATCTCTGATTGGCTACCGGTGGAGAGTGAACGGCCTACCCAGTCTCCAAAAGCTAGACAAAGTATATAGGACTCGCCTACTCCCTATTATGGAATGATTGACGATTGAAGTGACCTTTGATGAGATCGAATGTGTTATTTTAGACTGTGTCTGATTGAATTTTATAAGGTTTTTCGGGAATCTCACATTGCAGTGGTGCTAACACAATTCGAAACCTGCTGCCTGCCCCTCTGCATGAAAAAATGCAGGAGGTCTGATGGCGTGTAGGCTCTACCCACGACGAGGACCAGTGGTGGATGTATGGTACTTTAGGAGGTAGGTTTTTTCGCTCTTTTATCAAGTGAGTGCTTAACACTCCTTTCCCCTGTTATTAGGGCATTATATACTTTAACATATATTGTTTTGCTGTTAGATACCTGTGTGTGTCTATGGGATTTGCCAGTGGACCCCCCCCCAAAAAAAAATCTACAGGATTATCTTTAGACACCGGAATATTCTTTGACAATATACGGTGAACAATAACGGAAAACGTAAAAAACATTAAGGACGCCGTTCAAATTTTAAACAAAGATCTGACACTCGACGTTCTTAAATTTACCTTAAAGAAATTTGAGGCAGAATATTCTGGCTGTCTGAATCTCTACATTCAGTTTAATGACACGGAAGAAGTTGATGTGGACACTGAAGGCGACTTCACACCAGTTCCACCAGCAAAGACTCCCTGACAACATGATTGTCCCAGAAGTAACAATCAAATAAAAGGCAAAGAAAACGTGTAAAGATCATATGGAAGAGGATGTAGCAACACATGATACCAAAGAGAGTAAACAAAAGGTCCATCCAGTTATCCTCCGAGACAAAGAGAAGTGGACCTCAGTCTCAAGGTCCCTAGGAAAACAAAACATCAACCCGTCCAGTGCACGAAATACTGATGAGGGTGTAAAGATTCATCCTGCCGCTGTTTCAGATTATTGTAAGATGACGAAATGCTTGACAACTCCAAACTGACTCCAAACAACTCCAAACGAAATATTTTGTCTTGGACAAGTTTAGTTGTAGCCTTCGTACTGAAAACATTAACCAGTTTCCTCATCATTAATTCATTGTCATCCTGATCTTGGACAATTATCGCTTGGTCTTCAGCAAACAATAATAAATGCATGACACGTTTTCCTAAGTTAATTCTCATAGTTCTGCATGAAGCATTCCAGTGTAATCAGTACTGCATTAAGGTAAATCTTAAACAGGGTTAGTGACATCTGACATCCATGTCGGACGGAACACATTCTATCAGTGACTCGAGGGTCATAGTTCGAGTTGGTGGTGAAGAAATATTCACCTTTTTGTATACCTTGAACCACTAAATATTTGAAAATTAAAATAAGCAATTTTGATGTCCCTATAAATGCCTTTCTCTCTCTCTCTCTGAAATCGAAATTGTGTTATAATTAAATTGTGTTATAAGTAACAAAGAAAACTTTCTATATGCCCTTTCTTATTATCTGGAAAAACATTAAGGGGATTTTTGATCAGAGGGCTCATAAACACCGAAATAAATTCTTTCCACATTTCATCATTGTTAGTGCATTTTGGAAAGTATAAAATTGAAGGTGTTGTTGCTAATCCCAACAAATATGTATCTGAATGGTACTTGTGTGATTCATCGTCGCTCATTTTCTTCAGTAGAAGGAATTTTTTTAGCTTAGTTCCACAAAAATCCACTGTTACTATACTTGGCCACCCCCTTTCGCTCTTCATCGCGAACATTGTTGCTCCTTTCTTTAAACAAACACCACCATTACCTAACTTCACTGTTAGTCATTACGCTAGGCTGGGGTAGCTAATTTATGCTCTTAAAGCTCCTACTACAGTGAATTCATACATCAAATGCTGGGGGATAGGGAAACCTATTGAGTTAGTGTAAAATATCAATTTCTGAAATGATTTCCAGTTGAATGCAATCCATTCAACTGGAAATGTATACCCTGGAAAAAAGATCAATGTCTGGTCTCTCAAAGTTCTGGAACCTGAGCCTAACCTTCGATAGCAACTAGTGCTTATGAACTTCGTATGGTGAGATTAATATAAAAGATTAATAAAAGAGGATTGTAAGATTTACATAATTTATTGAAGGCTTTCACGAGTATGAGTAACAGCAAATATTGCATAAATTAATTTAATCAGGAAATATGAATATAATAACTTTATATATTTAAATTAACATTTAAAACTTTGATGTGTGTGCGTGTGGCGTGTTATCTTATGCTTGGATATCAGGGATTGTGCCATAGACTGAACATTGGAGGCATTTTCAAGATGCATTAGGTCTCCAGTAATCAGGGGAGTAGTCTCAAACACCAGGATGAAAATCACCAGTCAAAGATCCCAACTCTACCACGAACGACAACAACGATCATCGTATCTATAACAGGGACATGAATGTTCGTCGAAAAGATGCCTTTTGGAAAGAAGCGAGGGGCATTAAACACCGTTTGAATGACTATCATGACACTGTTAACACAACCCTTAACACTACCTTAACAACATACACTGCTCAATGCACATATCAATATTTATAGTTTGCGACAAGAAGTTCTTCTGCCTCATCCATCGCAAAGTTCTCATCTTACTCTCAATGATTTCTATCTCTCTAAACTAGAGAAATGTCCGTTGAGATTTGAAAGCAATGGAGATGTGCAAGTGTGACCGTTTTCTGGTTAAATACATAAAGAATTCTGCATAAAGAACCACTGTGATGTTTTCAGGAAGAGGATGAGCAAATTTTACTTCGAGTCGCACACTTCCTCTTTTTAACAGGCTGACATGGGGGCAACGGCATTTTGATTTGGCGATAAGTCAAATCCATAGAGAACGTTTCTCTTTTGTTATTTCTCATAAGAAATGTCATTACCACAGTCTCTGTTCCATTTGCCTAGCGATGTGAACAGTGACATATAACATCTGCTGTAATGTCTTTCTTTGAAGTTCGGAATCAAAGGTTGGGAGGGATGCTGAATACCGTCAGCTGTTACCACAAGAAAATTCAAATTGAAATGATGAAAATTAAATGAATTTCTGTTGAAAGTGCCATTAAATCCATCACTAGCGACGAGTCCAATAATTAATCTAGATGGTATTTCATTTAGATACAGAATGTCTCCTTTGGAATCTGATATACCCTTGGGAATGGAAAAATAAGACACTTGCACACGATTGATGGGATATACCATGTTTGACTTGTCTAACACAGACAGGTGAGCCAGTTGAATCTTTGGATTTATTTTGACTTTGTGGACAAAAGTGTAGCATCTTCAATTTGCACTTTAGCCTTAGCATGAGCATTTGCAGTCAGTAAACAAAATTTGGGAGAAGTGCGAACCATACGAACACGAACAGTAACGTTGTTGATCAAGTACCGGTCTTGATGCATGATGTCAGCGTGTATTCGCCCAAGCATCTCGACACGTTTCGATTGGTTAATTCAAGCTTGTCGCCTACGCATTCCGCATTCACTTTTGGTAAACATATCACTAACATTAGCCACATCATCTTTAACAAATAGTTCATTTGTCAGTTGACTATTTTTAGCATCTCTATCATAATTTAGTAGGTTTTCAATATAAGCCCTATAAGGATACATGTCTGATGCCACATTCACTAGTTTATCTTAGAGAAAAAAAAGTCAATTTGACTGAAGAGGGAATGGAAAAAATTATTCACGACACTAACTGAAGAATCTTCGATAGGTTGACCATCATTGTCAGTGATGCGCACACGAACGCGTAGGTATGATTTTCTCAAATCCAAGTATTCTTCAGATGTACCTGGTATGCAAAACTCCACAGAACCTCCACTGTCAGTACTGGATATTGGTTGGTAGGCGACATAAGAACTTCTTTCCACACACATGTTGACACGAGGGTGGGAAAAAAGGTCTAACTCTGACATCATATCCTCTGCAAACGATGTTATCTCACTTTCGCTTTTTAGTATTCGTTTTTTTCTTCTTGCTTCCTTGAACTCTCTGAAGTAATCGGCTCTGAGCCTTTTCAGCAATGGTTTTCCCAGCTTCTGATGCTCTGTTTATAAAGGCTCGTACAAGTACCCCTTCCAATACATCTCCTATCATATGCTGACCGGCTTTTAAGGCTTGGCGACCGACAAAGTGAGCTGCAGGTTTTAAAAGGGGGACTTAGAAACAGAGGGCACTTCTGAAAATGTTACCTAATCCGTACCCACGCTGTATTGGGGGCCCTGTAAACATTTGAGCCCCACCTGCCTGCATTGTGTAATATCTGAGATAATCAGTCATCCTTCACTTGTCGGAACTGCAATTTAACTATTGTCTTGCCGCGACGAAAGTGGAACAACTCGCCGCTGTCAGAACGAATTTCAATGCTAATTGACTGAAATGTTTGTTTTCGTAACGGATAATAATCAGGGTGAGCAAAAACGAAGGAACACTTGGTGCTGCACTGAACAACTCGTAACAATGGTGCACATGTATCACCAACTTTCTGTTCTTGGATTAAATCAGAATAAACAAAATATGCGGCTACACCCCCTTTATATCAACTGAATATTTCCCTGTGATTGTACCTTTCAGTTTAACACCAACCTGATTAAAACCCAGTAGAAGGCCCAACCCCAGGCCTCCCAGTCCCAAAAGATTACAACAGGTTGTAATCTTTTGGGACTGTCAGAGAAATACAGGGTGTTCGGGATAAATTTGACATATTTATAATTAATTATATTTTTCCGTAAGTTACATGTATTAACACACACTTCTCTTCATTTAAAAGTTTGGACCCTTCTTCATTCATATACAAGATGTCAGAAAGGATGGATAGCTGGAACCCACCTGAATCATGGAAGAGAATAACTTGTATCATGATGATTCGTGCCCGCCATCAAAATAAGGATATTACGACTGCTGCCCAATGCTCCCTGAATACAGTAAAAACAATCAGGCATGAACTAGAGACTTGCAATGGTGACTACGAGGATGTAGCAAGAAGAAAGATCCCTAGCAGACGATCTGATTGCGTTCGTACAGCAGAATTCCTCGCAAATCTGCAGGAACAGGTGTTGAAGAACCCTGGCATTGGAATTCGGGCTTTGTTCGTGGAGTTGCTAACTGTAGTCAAGCCCTGGATAACAAGGGTAGCCAATGGTAGGCCGTATGTATGGCAGCAGGATTCGGCCCCTTGCCACACCTCTGGGAAAAGTCAAAAATGGTTGTCTGAAAATTTCTACGACTTCACCAGTCCAAATGTTTGGCCTCCAAACTCCCCAGACCTTAACCCCATGGATTATTTTGTATGGGGCGCAGTTGAAAAAGACACCAATCGCACTTCCAGTAATACAAAAGCCCAGTTAATGGATAAAATTAAAACAGTTTTTGCGGCCCTTCCCAGGGAGACTGTAGCATCAGCTTGTTCGAGGTTCCGAAGCAGAATTGAAGCTGTGATCGATGCTAATGGTGGTTATTTTGAGTAAATCTTGTTGATAGTATTGTAATTAACTCTGCCTGTAATGTTTTTTTGTCAATTCATTAAATTTAATAGATACAAAGAAGATTTTCTTTTTCCTTACGAAACTGTCAAATTTATCCCGAACACCCTGTAGTACTGTTTGGTTTTTTTTTTTTTTTTCAGAAATCACAGAATCACATCAGACACATCACACATCACTGCTTGAAGAAGTTCAGAGGGTGAATTATAACTGCCATGAGGAATCTTGTACACTTTGCAAAATCCTTCTTTAGACTTTTCTAAAACTTTATTTCATGTGATGTTCTTGTTGTTGTCGATAGTGTTGACTCCTCCTCCTCCAACTGCACGTATCATATGAAACTCATCGTAACCGGAATCGATGTTATTAAATTCTCCCGGAAGATGAATTCCGGCAAAAGCAACTTCCCATTTAACTTTAAGTCTGATCTCTTGTGGTAATTCTGCTTGAAATTTCGTTTGCGTGTTTGTAAGAAACATTTTCATACTGGCGTTACTGGGAAGGGTTAAGTAAAACATCTTCGCTACGAACCCAAGAATTATACGATGAGGGATAACCGAGCCACTTAACAAAATACTGAAGCTTTCCTTTCTGTTTGCGGTGTTTAAGCACTTGTTCGATTAGATACACGTCTTCCGAAAGTTCATTGGGTATATCAGCCTTTTGCAGTTGAGGTTCATAGAAAGTTCCCTCCACTATCTCTCCGTCCCGACTGCGAACGCTATATACTACAGGGTTTCTATTAATAACCTGAGCAATAGCGAACAATTCTCGTGTTCAGTTACCCCAATACCCTTTTCTAAATTTGTTGGTATCATAACTTAAAACCACACTATCACCTACTTGAAATTTTGGTTTCGTAGTCTCCTCTTGGGTTCCGTACAAATATTTCCAAACACGATCCTCGTTGTGAGGGTTAACTTCCGAAGGAGCCATACCGATAGTGCGGTGTGGTGTGAGGTTATAAGTATGTACAAGGGTCGGCTAAACTTTCTATAAATTTTACATTTAGTATACATTATCCATTTGTAGATCTTTGTTTTCAATGTTCTGATAAATTTTTCTGCAATTGGTGCTTTCATTTCGCTCCTGGTCGTGTAGAAATGAATATTATGGTTCTTAAACAACGCACGAACTTTCTTGTTGCAAAACTCGTTTCCTTGATCAGTGTTTATGTAACACGGCACTTCCTCTTTAAAAAAGACTTGAAAGCACGTTCATTGCTAATCACGCGATATCGCGTGATGCGAGTTCTCACCGGCAACTTATTTTGAGCACAATAAAAACTAAATAAAAAAATAATGGCCACCACACCTTTTTCCAATTTTCAGCTTGGCAATGAACGTGTTAACAACAGCGTCTGCTGATTTCTTCTTCAATGTTCGAACCCATGCAGATCGGGAAAAACAATCAATGCATACAAGAAGGAAACACACACCACCATTCTGTTTTGCATGGTATGACATATCTGCCAAATCACATTGAAAAGTGCGTAAAAGGGTCGAACCAAAACAAAATGTGTAAAAAGCGAACCAAACACACCATGTGATTTCCTGACAGACGAGGGCCCCAGCGAAAAACATTCCAATCTCTATAATAACACACATCCACGTCACGATTCCTTACCTTATCTTGATCTGGTTAAAAGTGTTCCACCAATCACTACACGATTCCTTACCTTATCTAGATCTGGTTAAAAGTGTTCCACCAATCACGACACGATTCCTTACCTTATCTAGATCTGGTTAAAAGTGTTCCACCAATCACGACACGATTCCTTACCTTATCTTGATCTGGTTAAAAGTGTTCCACCAATCACGACACTATTCCTTACCTTATCTTGATCTGGTTAAAAGTGTTCCACCAATCACGACACTATTCCTTACCTTATCTTGATCTGGTTAAAAGTGTTCCACCAATCACGACACGATTCCTTATACACTAATATATCTTCCTTTCCATTCAAAACAATAACGTCACTTATTTACAACTAACAAATGACGTGACTTATCTTCATCTGATAACAACAAACATTCACGACACGATCCCTTATCTTATCTTCATCTGGCCAGAAGTGCCTCACCATTCACACACGAATCCTTATCTCTACCATCACCCATAATTCCATACGCGAACCATAACACAAGAACTGACTTTACTGACACATATGCCCCAAGAGAAATTTACAATTGAATTTTCTTTAATTCTTCTATGATACGTTTTCTGATCATTTTGCACAAATCAGTGTATTCAATTTATTCTGTAGGTTATTACATTGTTTCATTAATCTTCGTTTCTTCTTCAGCTGTTTTGTATTTTCAGATATTTTGTCATGTTTCTGTTCTGTGGTAGTGCCAGCTATTTCAAGAGGGTATTGTAAAAGATTTTGGGTAATAATGTCATTACTTTCTGGTAGATCAGCGTTGTCGTCTCTCGCCCAAAGCAATAATGTGTGGTCACTAAGTGTAAATTTCATCTCGCGCACAGGCAACAACGTGTGTGTGGTCACTAAGTGTAAATTTCATCTCTCGCACAGGCAACAATGCGGTCCTAAGTGCAAATTTCATCTCGCGCACAGGCAACAATGCGGTACTAAATGCAAATTTCATCTCGCGCACGGGCAAACAATGTCCTGTCACTAAGTGTAAATTTCATGTCGTGCGTAGGCAACAACGTGTGTGGTCACTAAGTGTAAATTTCATCTCTCGCACAGGCAACAATGCGGTACTAAATGCAAATTTCATAGGCAACAATGCAATGTCACTAAGTGTAAATTTCATCTCGCACTCATTGTTTACGTCACTTTGCTGATCCAAAGTTTATTTGATACACATATTACATTACATGAAAACAGAAAGATTACCAAAACAAGCCTTAAAGTACAAGCCATTAGGAAAAAGAAAACCAGGACGTCCTCTTAAACGATTCAACGATGACTTCTAAGGCCGGAACAGGCCATAGTAGGCCTAAATCCTTGCTACGTATGATGATGATGATGATGACATATTACATTACACAGTATTATCGCATTGCATCAATGTGTGGAATATGTTATTAAAAGTTATTAAAATAAATTCCAAGGAGTTTAATGCGATCAAATGTCATCACTTCAAAGATCTCTTTACAGCCGTCTTAGTTCTGCAATTCTTCCATTAACGCTTCTTGCAAAAAAAAAAAAAAGTAGTTCAAATGCAAATGTTCCTAGCGTGATGAGGTGCAATTAGTACTCATTCCTCTCCTCAAGAATAGAACAAGTGATGTTGCCCATGATAAATTTTACGCTCAACCCTTCTTTCTAGCTGTAACGAGTGGGGAATAAGTTGAGCGTGAAGCTAAATTATCGGTTGTGTCACTTTTCTAAGATTAATTCTGTTAATCTAAAATTTCCTCTTTTTTTTGCTACTTTGTGCGTGCGTTTTTAATTGTTTCGTCACGACAGTTTATCACGTGAAGTGTGATTGTAATTAGCAATGGGCGAGTTCAATTAATTATTTTCACTATTTGTCAACCTCCCAAAATAATCGATGATAAAGGGGTTCTTTCAGCCCCCTTATTGAACCTTCAAACTTAATTTGTTCAGGTTTCCAAAGATAAACCGTCGGATTAAGGACCTCGGCGAGTCCTTGTTGTAGTGAGAAAAATTTAAAAACCTCTTTTAGTGCTTCAGGACTACAATTACGAAGTGACTTAGCCACACTTCGGTGAACAAGTTGAGAGAGAAAAAAAATGTCTTGCTAACTTTTAATTACTGCAGCAGTGGCAAAGTTTTAATTAGGAAAAGTTAGTCATATCTTAACACTCACTCGAAGAAATAAAAGGGAAAAAAGCTAAAGAAAAAACGGTTGTGCATCATCGCACCCATTAGATTTTAATTAAGTGACTGCAGGTGTCCCGTTTGTGTGAATCCCGTCAGTAGCAACACGAGCTTGACAACAATAACTGGTGTTGTCTCTCGGCAGCTTCACGAAGAGCCAATTGATTGTTGCATCATTGTTTGCTTTGTTATTGTGTCGAGGGAAACTCATACGACTTGGAAGACAAAATAAAACTCATTTCTTCCAGTAATTAAAGCTGTTTCACAACTAAAATCCAGCAGAGGGAGCCACATTTCGTATTTTTTTCCGAAATGTTAGATAATATTCAGAATCCAAGTCTTGTACTCGTTCGGACTTGCTTTAGAATGTTTATTAGGCTTAGGTAAGCCTAATTTGTGCATTATTCAGAAAGAAAAAAAAATTCAAAACCAACTTGAATTTTTCTAACATCCGATAACTCTTTTACAGTGATGGAATGGCAGGAAAAATGGAAAAGAACGAAAACAAACACGAGAAGGAAGAGGGAAAAAATTCGAAAACTAATTACCTTCACAGAGAACAAATTGGAATTTTTCCAAACACAAAATAGCGGAACCCTCGCAAGGAGGAAGCAGACTCCGCATCGATCCCTGAACTCCAGTCCCCGTTTCCTAACTGCAGGAGTGGTGGTTGATAAATCTTCACAAATAGGCAGCCCTCCTAAGCGACTCCCAGTAGTGTGCGTTGCACCGGCGACCGTTTTATGGATCGCTTTGGCTTGTGACCGTGGAGGTGGAGAAGAAATAATAACCCTGTCCTCCATGGGCGCGCTTGTTATCTCTTCTCCATCCCCCACACCACACGAGGCTTCTGTCAGTAGAACTCCGGAAGTAGAGGGAGCCACTGAGAAGGATATAAATTCCTTAGTGATGTTTAGATAGCACAGGCACACACACTTCCCATTGGAGATTACGCACACACACATACATCAGATTTTTCCACTTTACTGTGCGCTAAATCTGCGGAATATCTTCCTGCACGCGTTTCAATGACGGCCCCCTTCAATTTATGAGAAGATAAAATTAGGGGGTTTTGTTTTACTATCTTCTGCTGGGTTTTTTGTCCAAAAAATACCTAAAAGACTTCAAACAAGGACTGATAGTTGGAAATAACTTACTTCGGGAATATGTTAGTATAATGGACAGTTTTTACTTACTGTCAAAATAAGCAATCCATCGCGGATACGATTATTTAGTCAACTATATGACACTCCGCATAGAACATCTTTTTCTGCCTCGGGCTGTAATTAATTAAATCTGCTCTGTTCCTTCTCCCAGACTGGTCCAGTCTCTGAAGTGGAGATAGCTATATTGACATGACATCACAGGGTACACAATAAGATAACTGCAATGAGGAATCAAGCTAGCAGACGATATCGATCGTTATGGAATAAAAGAAACGTGTTGGATAGGTTTTATTAAAACAGAAAGTGTAATGACAGATAAACCAATTGAATAAATAAATACGGCTACGATTATGTCACTAAATGACGTTGTGATATCCATTAATCGGAACTTGAGTTTTAGCAAAAATCAGTAGAGTTAAAATAAACAAGAATTAGAATTTTAAAGCCATCATTACTTCTTTACAATTCTGAATCACCATTTCTCTTATAATTCGCCTACGTCACAAATGAAATGAATGGTTAATTTCATTTCTGACGTGTTTCAGGCGATCACTCTATTGTTTAGATGCCAACAATACGTAAACATATGTATGTAAAGCAGCAGTTTCATTGTTGCATCAGATCTCCACAATAATCACAAAAATGCAGGCCAGAACTAAAATGGTCGTAGCGTGCATTTTTGCAATACACACCACAATAAACAAGCACACACACCGAAATAATAATTATTTTCCTGTTGAGAAAGATTACATAATTCTTATGTGGGTTTCCACGCAAATAAAAAGTTACTGCCACTTAAACGATCGTCTTGTCATCTTTCTTTTCCCAAGCAATTCCCAACGAAGCTTTTTTTTTTTTTTTTTTTTTGTGGAACAAAGAAAATCTGAGGGCAATTGCCAACTCTTTTGCTTTCTTAAGTGCTTAAGTTCTCCGCAGGGATGATTTTACTTACGGTACGGCATTATCTCATAGACAAAGATTCATTTTTTTCGTTTTTTATTTTTTTTAATCCAATGGAGACGAGCTACAGGCACGCACAGTGGATTGCCTCGGCATTTTGCCTACTTTGCCGTTTTAGTGTGCACAAGACTATACGATTGCCATCCCCCTGCGGAGGATCTGAACCGAAATTTCGAAGCAGAAATAGAAAAAAAAAAAAAAAAAAATAGAAAGAATGAGTTCATTCGACTGTAGTTCTGATTCTAGTTAAATATGCAACGACTACAGACTGGAAATAAAGATTTCGAACCGTGTGTGTGTGTGTGTTCGATACTGCCTTGACCTGGTATGCAAATCCGTTGTTTGTGGAGTTGCAGAGTCGAAGCAAGATCAATAGAATACCGTTCGTCAAGGGCCTGACAGGACACAATAGAAGCACTTCGTTCAAAGGCGTACGGCGCACGATTACATCGGCAACACACAAACACACTACTGGCTAACACAATGCGGACAATTCGCTGAATTAAGAACTCTAAATTTAGAAACTCAATCAATAGTATAGGGCATCAAAACAAATCTTTCTGGATAGTTCCTTACAAGGCACACAAGAGGGCAGATATATCGTAAAATGTAACTGCATTCATAGTCATTAAAAAAATCAACCAGATAATTGAATCACGCATTTGTTAGGGCACCTGGGAACAGTTATTAACAAAACTATGGTTTCATTCTTTGATAAAGTTTGTTGGAAGCTCTTCTGGGAGAGCTTATTTCAACCAGAAATCAAATCTATGTTGTTGCTTGACCCACGGAAGGAGGGCTTATTACTTCTGCCATCACCATTTCTCTCTCTATATATAATAAATAAATAAATAAAAAGTAGAGTCGCAAACTTTTACATGAATGTCAACTACAATAGTATTCTATTGATGCTATCGTTATATATTCAACAGCAACGTAAAAGTTGGCCTTCGTTAAGAGCTTGAGTACTTAGTGATATCACAGAAAAAATGTCATTTATGAGGGGGGGAAGTGAGATAGAGTAAAGGTAATTCACTATAAAAGAGAATAGAATATGATAAACACCATTTGTGACGCAACTATAAAAGAAATAAAAATCAGGAACAACTATTTGCACGCCTTATACTGCAGAGTTTCAACTAGAATGAGCGGAGTTGCGTAATCAAAAAATAATAACCTTTCGTTTTTGTTCATCGTAGGACTCGCAGAGAAGACTGAGTCCTTGACTCTTTATCCCTTCATCTGATTGAAGAAAATGTGTGGATGGGGTGTTATTGGACTAAAAGTTCTTGTCATAGCTGGGTGACGGCAATAGCCGAGCCTCAGTTAAAACTTCATCGGCTACAGCATTGCCATCAGTTACCTTGGATCTCTTTATAACGCCAGTCTTACGTTTGTAAGTAGCTTGTTTTAATCATAACATTATGATATGGAAGATTTAATAATGTATGATATATTTTTAGAATTTTTAAAAATATTTTAAATTATTAATGAAAAGAGATTTTAAATCATTTTTAAAATATAACATTTGTGGTTATTTCTTTAAAAAAAACTTAAAAATTCCGTTGGTAAATGGTGTAAAAATAGTATAATAACGTCGCATCCAATCACTAAACAAATTGTTTATAATAGACATCGAAAAAAAATGTTTGCGATGATACTGTGAAGAGAAAAATCAAGGTTGAGAAGCATAGCAAAGAATTGCGGAGACAGCTACAAGGTAGCTTCCAACGCAACCGTTTATTTATATTACAGCCACCTCTTTATACTGCACTGATGGACTGGAGTTGATTCGCCCTCTTTATTATATTTCTAGAGGACTCCAAATTAAATAACGAGGATGATGAATAAACTATTCTATCACTCTTTCTATTGTGTTCAATTTTAATATTTATTTTTTTAGAATTTATTAAATGATTATATTTGAGTGGAGAAAACTATCTTTTTCTCATATTTCAGAAACGTGGTCCTAATTTTGTCCACCTTTAAACATTAACTCTGCCAATGAATGTGCTAAGAATACTGAAAGAGTGAAAAGCAAAGAGCAGCTTTTGACTACGTTCACAAAATGTAAACCACTAAATACGCACTTTGTGAATGGCAGATGTTGGCAAAGGTTAAACCATTTTGTGAACGCCTCTATGGATCCAAGAAGATGGATAAGAATCATAAATGGTCCTCCCAGGGGAGACAGATGCACCATTCATCACCCTTTTCGTTTTAGATCTAGGAAAGTGAATGAGGATACAGATCGACCTGATACACTCGTGCAAGTGATGGTCAACAAAGTTCCATTCTTAGCTAAAGCCTTCGCTATGCTTATTCCTTTTTTTTAACGTAATCTTCCAGGTTATACGAAAAACATTATTGACATCCATTAAAGATTTTTGTTAAGTGATACCTTAAAATAAAAAGAAAAGCTTAAGTAGGTATGCCAACAATTATGTCGATTCTTAATTTCGACAATGGACCAAATTTTGAACCCTCCGATAAGTGAAATTAGGATTATCGTGTTCTTTCAGCATGCCAGTGCTTGCCTTAAGTATGTTTTAAGCATAGCTTCTTTAAACTACGCTTGTCAGTGCTATAAATATTAAACTTTGGCTAGGACTAACGCGTCGAGAAAACGCGTAAACAAATGCGTTTCATAAGAAGCTGTGCTACAACCACATCTACATTTTGTGTTTCCCTGCACACCAGAGGGCATCACCAACTTACAAAGTATAACAGTAGGCGAGATTTGAAAATACAACAAATTCGTGCGTTTGTCCTATAAGGAAACGGAAGCTAAACAGATTAATGGGCAAAGCATAATACGCAAGAAGTGTCCGATATGGAAACAGAAAGGAGATTAGCGATGCGAGCCAGCGTAAATCTTATAGGAAGGAGAAAATTAACTTCGGAGTCTGCAGGAAGGTGACCCCATCAAACGCAGGAGTTGAATTATTGGATGAACACTTTGCCAAAATATGCCATAAGGCAGAAAATGATGAATACTGCTAAAATAGGAGAGGGGTGTTTAATCGGAAGTGGATGAGCACACTGTGGGAGAAATATTGGAGAATTAACTAAGCAATATTTCAAAGTTAAAGGTTAGAGGGTTAAGAAATATCTTTAAAAGGTGCTGTCACCTCAACATTTTATTTTTATTTTTAATTTTATTGTTTATGAGGAGTCTTAATACTTGTCGAGTATCACACACGAAGTGAAACTGTACCATTGTATAAAAGAGGGAGGAGAAACAGAAGCAATAAATCACAGACCAATTTATTGCTTTTTTTCATCCTTAGTAGTTTATTTTTGACAAATTACTAAGGATGAAAAGTTGAACAAGAAGATGAATTGTTGTAAGAGGAGGACGTGGATTTGTTAAAGAGAGAGATTTGCTTTCTTAATTTACTGCGACTTCAGACCTCTAATAAGGGGGGGGAGGATCTCAAACCAGGTGAAGAAACTCATCTTCCACTTAAAGATAATCGCAAATTTCGTAATAACGCGGTGGCTGAATGAGAGAAACAGTCTCGGAGAAGGTAGACTAGCACAGACTTCTGTCTTTCAGCCCCTGCTGTTCGACTTGCAAAACTCGATGACACTGAGGGTGGTCTGAGTATGGGAGAATTACAACAATTATTTAGAATCACATCGACGTAATCAAGGCTGTGGAGCGAGTGTATTCTTTCTGAATATTGCGTTTGCTCTTTGACCTCTTGATCTGTTTTTGCAGGATGAAAAAAAAAAAAAAAAAAAAAAACGTTTCCTGGAGGAAAAATTTCCTTCACATAAGACTCCCACCTTCAGTTGAAAAACCCCTACAAAGAGTGAGTGTCCTAGATGGGATTTGACAAACGTGTTTTCATTCCCAGGCATACAAAGGGATAATTCTGTATCTCCTCAGGAAAATCTGAATTAACTGTTCTTACGAACTGATGGGAAACGAACGCCCGGTCGATGTTGGAAAACGTTAAGGTTCACATATGTGATCGTTGGCAGAACCACGAGCTCCCATGAAGTACAGAAGGTAAGAGATCTGGGCGTAATAGCAGATAAAGAGTAGAACAGGAGATTGGGTGGCGTGAACAACACAGAAGATCGCTGTAATAATGAGAACATTTACAAGTTGTAGTGATATTGGAACCATAGAATATTAACCGTAAGGATAGATTGGGGAATTATGAATTGCAAAGCCAAGTCGATTGGAGAGAAGAAAATGATGGAGACCCTACGTTAGTAAGAGGATCTTATAAGTAAAAATCTTATAAGTCGCAAATCAACCTTTTTTCCAGAATCCATTGAGTTAAATTAACTTTACAAGATCTTTAACCATGATCAGCGACCTCCCTTTTTATCATAATTCTCTAATTTCATTAGCGGCTTTCGTACGACGGTGGTGGGATTTTTTTCCCCCCGAAAACTCTTACTTTTCATCCCACCAAACAGGCAACCTGGCCAAAAGAACACACGCGATTAGCAGTCATAATACGCTATCATTCCCTTAATTTGTAAGGAGTCTCTGCAGTTCAATCGATATCGGCCGATTTGGTTGAAATCCCTTTTGTTTGCGACAGAAAAACGTTTCTAGGACTTTTCAACTGAAGGTGAGCTAGCCGGTTTCATACGAAGGTGGCACGGTATTTCCTCCCGGAAACTCGGGTTTTTCATCTTGTAAAACAGGTTCCGTCTGAAAATAGGTAGAACTTGCTTTCGTAATGTGTGAAACACATGACGAAATAGGTCCACGCGAATTTTACAGCGTCTAACTCTTAAATGAGACGTAATAATATATTAAAGAGATGAAAGATTCGAAGGCGTTTTTTGAGTGCAAGTAGAAACTTCAGCGAGTTTTCTGCACTATTCTTTGACACGAGACAGGTTCAGACTTGTATAAACATATCCATTTTCCATCCCCTTCATTTTCAAATTGCCATAACATATGCCTTGAGAGTCACAGCAGCTACAACTAAGCCATATTCATTTACATGTTTATATTATTACTGAGTAATTCATAACCAAATCAAACCTCGTGGAAGCGTAAGTATATCGTTAAAAAAAATCTCAAGTGAATACAATTTTACGGATTGCAGATTTGAATTCAATATCTGGAAAATGTTACACTCACTAAATTAATTTCAGGTTAAGCGTTTGAAGGTGTTAATCAGTGTTGTATTTGTCGTGTAATACTTGACATCGAGGCGGATGACTGAATTCAATACTGAGCAACTTTTGACTACATCGGTGGCTTCTCTGGTCCGTTTGTATGTTATAATGTAACAGAATCTTCATCGTATGTTACGCGCAGGCCTACACATTTTATCAAGTAAGCTTCCGTAACCGATAGGTGGGGTGCTCCTTATTCCCAGTAGTATCCCATGTCTGTCGAAGCGTGTGCTCGCAGGGCCGGTTTGCCTGCTTGCGGGATGAAAACCCCCAGATAAACTGGTGGGAAAAAACCCTGCTGTCCACGCCCAAGACCGGCTAACTTGGCTATGGCTGAGGAAGATCCTTCAGCTCCTTATGTCGTCGACGGGAATCGAACCTAGGACACTCCTTCCCCAGGCATAGGGTTGCGAAGCGCATAGCTACTCGGCTAACCACGCGGACTTGCATCTTTACTCCTTACATCCGGGAGAGTGAGTCCTGTGGATGTACGCGATGAAGAGCAAGAGAGAGAGAGAGAGAGAGAGAGAGGTAACAAAGAACCTTGAGTGGATGAGAAGGGAGGATCCTGTTTATTGTAAATTCCACCACTGCATAAAATAAATAATAATCACTTTTTTGGCGAATTTTTGTTTTCATATTGATGTTGTTTTAAATGTCAGGAACAGGGTTCCCGCATGTCAATGTATTTGAACATCGACATTTCTTTCTTCCTCTTCTCACGAACCTGCTCTATTATTTATATTTATTTCTCTAGGTGACAGTCTTTAAGGAAAAGTAGGCGAGCCCCACAAATCTAAAACGAACTACCCCTCTCTTTTTATTCCATAATTATCCGTTTAATAATGCATGAGTCCTCAAATGATGCTCAAGCAGTTCAACTCGTATTCTGACATTAGCATAAGTTTTTCATTAGCATCGCAGTATTGCATACATTTGAAATTTGCCTTTGCACTAAATAATAAATACGTACGAAGCGACCCAACACAAAATGTACATAATACAGTTCCGTTCAAATAGCGTCACAAACTCGCAGCCTTTTTTTATCCATTTCAAAACGGTCGTTGCATCGCCCCCCCCCCCTCCTCCCTTTAAGTACTTAATGCTCATTTTTTTCTGTTAGCTCTTCATCAGCATTGGTCATTCAAACCAGACCAGGTGGAGGTATTGAAGATTACAGGCTGTTTTTGAAACCATCGATGATCCAAATAAGCCGAGCTTGTCACACAACAATTCCCACTTGTGCTACGTGTAGAACAGATTATTCTACATTTAACAAAATTTTAAGTAATTTTTTAAGGTGTGCTGATGAGGCCTAATATCTGAAAGGCCTATACAATTTTGTGTGTGTGCGCATATGTTTTTGGTGGGTGGGGGAGAGGAGAATAAAATAGATCGGCATTTACTTCATTGAATACAAGGGGATAATGAACTGCACAAACGTAACCTGACGATGGTGTTGCCAGGGAAACAGATCAGTAATCCGTACGGACTTTCCTGTCAATCCCCGGTCAATCCCTCAGTGTTTCCGCCATTCGCGAATCCTCCCCCCCCCCCCTCTCCGAACCTTTCCTAGCGACGCCATGAGCACAGCTGGCACGCGCCATTCATGGGCGTCGCGGATCACGTGACGCGCCTGTAGCAACCCTCCACAAGTATGGCGACGGAGGCTGCCCGCGTCTTGTCGAGGGGCTTCGTTGTGGCGGTAAGCGTCGCCCTTCTCCGAGTCCTGCCGACCGTTTCAGGTAAGAAAGTTGACCTATTGTGTTCGTAACACCCCTCCACACCCTCGTTCCCTTCTGTCAATCCTGTCCTGCTCGGTGTCGACCCCTCTCAGCTTTCGCCCAAACACCGCCGCTCAACACCGAAGCCTTCGACGTTCATTTGTCTTGCGAAGGACGCACAGAAAGCACGCGCTTCGCAGTGGCGAACTCGAAGGCATGTCGAGACAAAGACGCGCGCCGAAAGTGGACCCGAACGGTCATCGAAGCCGTCGTTTTGTATGAAAACAAACCTTCCCCCAAGAGAGGTGTTGATTCCAGCGACGGGGAAACGTACTTTACAGGAGAACACGGAATGCTTTATGACCACCAGGGCGCAAATTACATCAGACACGCGTCGTTTCCCATCACCGCAGCATAGCGGAAGAAGAAGAAGAAGATAAAGTGTCTTCAACCCCCCCCCCCCCACACACACACACCCAACCCTGCTAGTGGCTCTTCTTAGACCCCTCTTTTCCAGTGGTGTGGTCTGAGCGAACACTAGTAAGCTCCCGTCCACACAGACGCATTCAGAAGGTATGCCAACAAAAGATTACTAATTATATGAATGTCTGCAATATCCTCTTTTAAAAAAAAAAAAAAATATATATATATATATAAAGTCATATTCTAATATCGCATTTAATGCTAACACTAGTAAGAAGACAATGATTTCCTTTTTATTTTACACGGATTACAGAGATTTATCCCATCGAGATCTGCTTCGTTAACGATATAATTGCTTATGTTCTGATTTATGTCCGGCGCTCTGTGGATTTATTCTTTAAAATCGCATGCAAGGAAGAACCGCTATTCGTTTACGGCGAGCATTTATAAGCCAGAACTTAATCGGATCGCTGCACCGTCAATCTGGACAACCAAGTTTGAACGATCAATCGAATTGCAGCTCTTCCCAACGCGGTGATAATGAACGGCAATACTTAATATATTCCGCAGAGGATTAGGTGACAATCCGTGCTACGCAGTACTCGAAAGGTACCGGACAAAGAAGGGGGGAAACAAACGTGGGTGCAACTTTTTCGTAAGGAATTAGTGAAGAGATTATTTAACAGAAAAGTCCCATCAGTACAGAGTGGGTGATAGTCAATGGACGACTCAAGTAACCGATCATTTTTTAACCTCCTTCATTAGTAGTTTGAAATTGGGCAGAAACACTCTACTAATTCTGTAATTTGTCTTCTGGTTGAAATAATACTGATAAACATTTTGGATTTTCTTCTTAGCTGTTAAAGGAGTGATTCAAAACGTGTTGTAACCTGTTTGCAATGACCTTTCCTTATGATAAGTCCGTTAACGCAGTTCTTTTTGAAGACGTGGTTTTAACAGGCACAAGATAAACGTATTGTACTTATTTTGATGAATGCTATTTATGTGTGTGTGTTGTGTGTGTGTGTGTAAGAACTTAAGTGCATGTACAGCAAATTGGATCACGTCATTTAGAATTAAACCTGAGCCATATACTACTAAGTAGTGGATGCGCCATCCAATTTCGCCAACGCTTTTAGAAGTAGTTAAGTGATATTTGTGTTCGACAGATGTAGATTTTTTTGACCGACCAAAACTAAGTTAGTCAGCCTCAGACCAACTCAGTTTTGGTCAAAAATCTATCGGTCACTAAATTGGCTGAGTTGGTCCTTTTTAGAGAAAGACTGCGAGGCAGAATATTTAGCAAGGATGCTGCTGCTGCTAACAGCTTCCCAAAATGACTTTTTCCTCTTAAATTAACGAGTCTTTTTCCCCGCTGTATTTGTGCTTGCCTAAAACATGTCATTTTTCTGAAATTGTTCTTTCGTGTGATTTCATAGTCAGTATGGAGGTTCCGAAAATTCCTTGCAGTTCGTGGTGAGGAAACACGACATCCCTTGATTGTGCATACCTCCTCTCCTTAAGAAGAGGAGAGGCTCGGGGAAGTCTCATTTGGAGACCCCTGAAAAAATAGTGAAGATAAAAAAAAAAGAGGAAATAAAGGACATGAATTCTACTTAAGGAAATCGCTGTAAAACCTCCTTTCTTCAAAGATGAGTTTCCTTCTCCTTCCTACAGCATCTTAAGATTTGCACAATTTATGACGAACTCCACTTGCTTTCATGAGGTACAGCAGCGTTATAATCTGATTATAATCTGCGATGTACATGAATCATTAACTGTTGCGTGAGGATCCTCTTGAAGGGCCCTCAAAGATCTTTTTTTTTTTTAATTCTTAGATAGCTCCGAATTCATTCCAAACTGTTAAATCTTCTTACTATCGATCTTCAGTTAAAAATCCTCATTAAAGGGAAAAGACCGCAAATGTACGTGCTTTCGGTACAGACGTTTCGACTCACTGATCTGGCGGTGGTCGGATAAAATTTTAATGATCCAATCTACAGTAATTAGTTGAGCAATTTACCCACAGGGTAGAGAGAGAGCAGTTTCTTTTGCGCTTCTAAAAAGGCCTCTAAACGGATCCCCAAAGGGAAAATGAAATCAACTCTGATGGCTTCACTTGGCGATCCAGCAAAATTATAACCTGGATTTGATTTTTCTCTACTGGTTTTGTTGCTATTCGCTTAGAATAGCAGCAAAAAGGGCTTCTCGTCCACTCTGTACGGTGAACAAGCTTGGGAGCTTATTCTGACAGAATAAGCTCCCAAGTATTCCCGCTTAGACTTTTTTCGTGCTGTGTAGACCTCGGCGTGTTTCGTATAAACGTTCGCATGTACAGCTTGTGAAGATTACCTGAAGATAGTGTGAAGAAGGGTGGATGAGTTTACAAGAGGGTTCTAAGATAGCCATTGAACGATTACAAAGATGCCTTTTGTGCTTAAAGAAACCGTACAGTGAGCCGATTAAAAAAGCGGTTCGTTCAGAGGTCACTACACCCATATTGGGTGGCGTCCGTGAACGCGTCTAACTAAAGGTCACTCATCTTCATGCTCCACACCCATCCAACGGAACTTTCCTCCCTTCGCCGCCATCTGCTACGTTTTCCAGAGACTAAGCCGACTTATCTTCTTCTGACACTCAATAAGTGTTGTATACAAGGCCCTCTGGTGGTAAGTACCGGAAATGCATTTCAAGTGATCAAACAACTCCCGCAGGAGCCCCTTTCCGTCGCGAGATTCTTGCAGGTGCTCCTGTGGTGGTTTCTGGATTAGCCTTCTTCTCGGTTAGGCTATGGGTGTGTCTCGGAGACCTGTGACGTCTTCCCGTAACCTTGGACCGCAGTTCGTAATGAGGACTACTCACGTGCACCACAGGAGAACTTGCGAAGCACCAAACGAAAGCGCGCGCGAGCACACACACACACACACACACAGGAGAAGCGAAAGCTGTAGGCCATTAAGAGAAGTGAAAGAGATGCTGAGCCGTCAAAACGCGAACTTCGCTTGTGCCACTAATGACAGCACTTCCCACGGAACCCCTTGAGACAGCACTATAGTGCCAGAATCGTGAGCATCGCGCACAATTAAAGCCAAACACTCTCTCGACACTGTGTGCGATGGGAACACAATGCCACAAATTGGCTTCTATTGTTGGCTTTCAACGCACGACTCTATTATAACACGTATCTCAAATACGACACTGACTTAACTTTGCGTTGTCATGGCAACATTTTGCACACGTTACATTTTGCTTCCGTTGCATGTAATGTTAGGAGAATTTTTTTTTTTTTGTTTCCCAACTAAAATGAAGCCTTCACTTCCTATAGCAACGAAATACACCTTGACAACGACTTTGCAATCAAAACGAATGGCACGTGTTCTGCGTTGATTTCTAAGTGGGTTCTTTTCTAGCCTAAAATACGTTTAAATGTTCGAGTGTTTGTTTCAGATTTCGTAGACCATCAAACTGAGCGGATATTTCTTTTGTCCATGTGAAGGGAAGTTTCCTAGGGAGGGGTGAACTATGGGGGGGGGAATCTCATTGATGACGCGCTTTAATTCGTTATGGCAACGAGCGACATTCACTTTCTCTTCGTCGACACCCTCTCCTCCCCCCCTCAGATAGTAGAATAACGAGGGGGGGGCTGTTAATATATGCACGTGCAAGCGATCACTTTACAACCGCGCCGTGTAAGTTTAAACACCACCTTCTGGTGCCGGTGCAGTCCTGACTAGCAATCGCGTCGTTTGTATTCACCCAAGCACCCCCGTCCAATGCAAAAGAGATTTGTGTAACCCATTTAACGAAGCGGAAACTCGATACGCGCGGACTTCGGTAACACAATCGCCCGCGATTTACCGAATAAACCTCCGCCCCCTCTTTCCAAACAGGAATTCGATGCTTGCCAGGAAGGTCACAGCTGGCGCACTCGAGGCTATTAAAAGGGACCGCGATAAAAGTGAGGACGAGGGGGAAGCTGCATTTTGCCACCAGAGGGAGCAGCAGTTAATTTCTTTCAACGACACCAGGTAAGTATTATCGACGACGATGACCTTCGACCTCTGACATCCATCGTCTCGTTAAAATCAAGAATTCGGTCGGTACCTGCAGCAAGCAAAGACAGAACCGTCATTATGCCTTAATTATCCCACCCCCACCCCCCACCCACTTACACACATCTCGGTCGGAACCGCTCGCACGAGACTGTAGTGATTGATGAGACTTCTCTGTACATTAAGACTTTGCGTAATTACTGTGGTAAACACAATCAAATAAACCGCGCGCGTGCCACTCGGATAGTCCCGTTAATCCGCAGTCAAAGGATTCCCAGAACAATCTCCGCCAGGCGGAGGTTCGATTACCTGAGGATCTGCCAGAAGAGAATGATTTTGTGCGCGCTAACGGCTTAATTGTTTGCCGCGTTGTCATGGCAACACCCTTTAATTATCCGCTGGGCGATTGTTCCAGCATGCTACCCACAATCCTGGTTCCTTGTTTACATCTGAAAGACTTTTGTTTTCAAGAAAACACCTGATAGGACTTATTTGGACCAATCGGAGAATGCGGTGGGATGACGTCAACACAAAAATTGAAAGAAGTCGGCTTTCAGAAAGCCGCATTCGTAGACTTCCTCCCCTTGAATCTGCAATGGACTGGACTAGCTCTTATCTGAGCCACAACATTTAATCGCTAATTCACAGACGAAGTACTGCTAATATTATAATACGTATTCGTAGCTTTAACAAAACATGAAAGACATACGTATCATCAACACTATCGTAGCTCCACCTAGTTGTTTATTTTAACCCTAAAAAAACGAGATCATTTCGTTGTGTGTACCTTTGGAAGGATGATGCTGGACAGTGTTGGAAGAAAATTATCTACAAATTTCAACGAGCTGTCGAACTCGCCTGGTTCTCGATGGTCTGCTTAGGGGGGGGTCGCCCTCCCACACATCAAATTACAGTCCGATCCACCATCTGCTTAATATTAGACCAACACGTTCAACGAAGCCTTACAGAGTCTACCGAACTTGTCAGCTTCGCTTTGCAGTTAAGTTGTTAACATCGACCTGCCACGTAAAACGCAACCCCCCCCCTTTTCTGAAAACGTTGAGCGGAGCACCGAAAATGGGGTCAATATGGAAAACGAACGTGGAAATTTTGTTTCGCTATCGATTTCCCCTTCGTAAGAAAAGAGAACTTGAAACCCGTCGATAGTGCGTGGCCATAACACGAGGGTAATTATGCTTCCGGTTTTCTCTTTTTGCTTGCACGACATCTGATAGGAAACGAATTATACTTTTCTGTCCCTCCATTCCCATTATTCCCTTCAGTCTCTGCAATCGTAATGTTTGGTGTCGAATCGCATTTGTTTCTCTTTCTGATAATTTTCACTTTCAACAGACTGCACCGAGGGCAAAATGCTGGTGCATCCCCCCCACCCCCCCTCGTCACAATCTGTCTCCGCAGTAGCTGCTCAAATTAGCAGCACGCCCGAATCGACCACTGCAGGGGATTTTTTTTTTTTTTTTTTTTTTTTTTTTTTTTTTAAAGCCGCGTGCGCTATGAGACTCCCGACTCAAGGGACACTTCAAACAGCGTGAAATTCAGCCGCGTTTGGTAAAGAGGAGGGGAAAAAAATGGAACGAACGAAAAAGCGCTTCGAAGATCTTTTTATGGAATTGTTTGCGGTGCCACTCATCACATCCGGGGATTTCTGAACTTTTTTTTTAAAGGAAATTAAGTGTGGATTCCATTAGAAGCAGTCACTGCAGAATGATTCAACACAATACCAATCCTACTTTTTTACTATTACACCACTGATTTAATGGATAAACTACCTTCCCATTATTAAATTTAAGAATTTTTATTGCCTTTCGATATCCAGCAAAATCCCCTCTGTATGCGATCGGCTAACTCACCTTTAGTTGAAAAGCCCTTATGAAAGTTCATCAGGTCTAGAAGTCATTTTAATCAAAGGACAGCAAGTCTTCACAGTATTAGTGAAGATTAACGAAGAGTTCTTTCGGGTTTCCAATTTCTTAGAAAAGCTAATCCCATCGACAGCCTCCAAGATTCTTTTCATGCTGTCTTAAGTGAATCTAAACCAGTTTACAGTCCGATTTTTCATCATTTCCGCAGTACGCAGTCAAGAGATGTCCCTCTCAATTATTCACTTTCATCGAAAACACGCGAATCCCCACGAAATCATCTAATTATGATACGCTTTGTAATAATCGTATTTGACAACGATTCCCTGGATTGTCACACGTTTCGATTAGCGCTTTCATTCCGAGTGCGTTAAATACTCTTATAAACAACCTCTTTAGGGGGAATTTCTTATCACCGAGAGAGTTTCTTTGACGACAAATGTCTTGAACTTCATAGCAGGATAGATCAATGCTTTTTAATGTTACGTGTTGCTATCTCAGCACAATGAGGGTCATAGAAATCTGTGTGTAACTAAAGTGTGTTCCGTTTTCCTTTGCAGAATTCCAAACCAGTCAGATGCTCGAACCCCGCCAGTTGTTTCCTTATAAGAGTTTCAAGGACGTGCAAATCTTTCACTACTCCGTGCCTGTCCAAGTGTCGCTAGCTTGGTGGGAATTCCGAGCTAATGGAACCGAATATTGTCCCACGTTGTCGGTATCAGTGTAAGTACCTACTTTCTTAATCATTTGTATTCCTAGAACTGTGTGCGTGTGCTTTTAGTTTTAGGCAAGTTCACCTGTCCCGTAGGTCAAGCCCTCAGTGATAGCTCGCATACCTTTTATTCCTGGTTTGGAGAGTACAGAGACGATTCCAAAAACAGTTTTTCCGTACTCCCCCCCCCCCCCCCCGCAGTGTCTCCGGTGTAAGATGATTTCATGAAACGTTCCGCAGTCGCTCTAGACTTTTGACCTTTCTTCGCCAAGGTGTGTGTGCTATCATCTCTTCCCAGACGGTAATAGAAAGCACAACGTCCCCCCCCCCCCCTACACGCACATACAGACCTACAATGCACGTGCGAGGTTGGCAGAGTGACAAAATCTCTCTCCGCTCTTCCGTTAGTCTCGTGTGCCACTCGTGGGCATTGAGGGAACGCCACACAACTCGAGGGTGTTCTTGCTGTAGATTAATCACTACTGTCAAGTGCTGCTTGTAGTCTTTTAAGGTAGACTTTTTATGGACGTGCAGTGGGCTAATTAGAATTGCTTGCATTGCAGATACTTGGAGCGCTAATTGGCTTCTAGTAGCAGCAGAACCGTTGTAGACGAGTTTCGTTGGCCATTGTTCATTGCATTTTTTCTGTCTAATAGTTCGTGCATAGCACGCGAATAATTGTTGGATGGAATCATATTTCCAGTTGGCAACTTGCCAATATGAAAAGAGTACTGTTTTAAATTTTAGGATCACGCAACTTATTTTTTAAATGAGTTCACTTGTGCATCTTTTTTACAATGAATTTGGGATAACTTAACAATCGTTTATTTAAGTGGATCCACTCGTGAAGTCGGAGTTAAACGAATGACAAATGCTCCATCCAACCCTGTACAGAAAGAAGAACGTAAAAAAAAAAAAAAAAAAAAAAAAAAAAAAAAAAAAAAAAAGCACTCCCAAGACCTTCGATGCTAACAACGTTCCAGCAATCCGTTCCACGTGCTTTAAACCACCCTCTAACGCCCCCCCCCCCCTGTAAACATGAACCTGTGTCATCTGCCGCTACTAACAACACTTTTCCATCGAGTTTGATGAACGACGTTGGGAGAAAAACGGGGTTCGTGTTATCCCAATTTGAATGCTGCGATAATCAGGGGGGGGTGACGTAAATTTCACTTGTGAGACCCTTTCAACCCACTGGAGGGGAAGAAAAACGCATCGTCTTGGGTCTAGGGAAGTCAATAAAGCGAACAACTAGAAACACTCGCCAATACTGTTAACCCCTTAAGGTTTTAAGCGAACTTAGTCCTGTAGGGAAGCCCTTAATGAAGTAAAAACTGTAATTAGGGAGTTGTTTGCCCAGTATATTCTCAGATGAGGGAAAACTTTGCCGGGTTCACATAGAATTAGTTTCCAAAAAATGCCAGCATAATGAGATGTGAATGTGGCGCCCTTCTTTCCAGCATATTTGGTTTATGTTAAGCTGCATACCACAGCAGAACACCAACTCTCACTGCTAATAAATCATGCAACAGATTTCTTTCACTCCAAAGTACTTCCACAGTGCTATGAAAGGAGCAATTGAGGTGGGCTTTTTTTTTTATAGTTTACATCTTTCGTCTATAGCATACGTTACTCGCGTGAGTTTGTTTAACCCAGTGGCCAACAGTGCAAAAAAAGAAAACGGTACAAAGACCTCTCACACGTTCAGACATCTGTGGCTTGGACGTTTGCCAAAAATATCTTCTCACTCAGCTTCGCTAGTCCAAACAATGTAATGCACACGCACGAGTTACAGTAGTGGCGTGCCTGCATATAGGCACATAAACAAACATGGAGTCGATTTTCAACTGGCATTATTGTTGGCTTGACTGTTATCTTTAAACGCCGCTAGAGGTCGTTGATAATGTTCTTTTTTGTAGGTTTGGGATGACATAAATAGGTTTCTTTGCTAACGCAGATTGTTGTCTCCCGCATAGTTACGAAGTAAACGACATCCTTCTGCACTGGAGTAACCTTCGAACTATACCACCTGGTGTTTGTGTCAAAGCAAAGATTGCGGAGTGAATAATAAAAAAAAAAAAAAAAAAAAAAAGGTGGCTCCACTGCGCTACAGGAAATGAAGATATAAAAAAGCGGAAGCCACACATCAACTGTCTCATTTCTGGCGCGAGGGTTCTCATTTAATGGCGCTTACTGTGCTAAACGAACCGGAAATTGTTTCTGTTCTACAACTAAATTCAACATTTCTTGCGCGATGCAAAGAAAAGTCATGTGACATTGGAATGCACGAGGCGCACACACACACACACACATACAGAGTTTGCGGCGTGCTAGAAAGAACTTTTGCCTACAGCTTCCAACTTTTATCTTCAATCACTCCTTGAATCCACGAAGCAAACTCAATCACACTAGAGGAGACCGAATTAGAAAACTTCCGACTCTGTTTCTATGGCAACGAGGCAGTCGACATTTTTCAGAGCAGCAGTAAGTTAAGAAAAAAAAAAAAAAGTTTTGCGTCATCAGGAAGATCACTTCTTCGGATCCTGACGCTTGAAAGTCAATGGAGTTCAGAAGAAAGATTTTTCAGTCGGAAACTTGCCACGACTGAATTAAAGAGTAAAAGCCGGCGCGTGCTTTTGTGCAGTGCGGACGCTGACGGTTCCGCAAAGTCAGTTCAAAGAAGAAAGATGAATCTCCGCTCCCGGATTCACTCTTTGCTCGATAATAGAAAACACGCTGTGCTAACGCCATCTAGTGTTATTTAATCATAAAAAAAAAATAATTTTCTTCTGTCACCGAGCAAGCTGTTACAGGTAGTGCCATCTGTAGGGAACTTAGCGAAGCATAAAGAAAGAAAGAAACAAAGACTCGGTAATTAGCGCAAAAAGCTTAGCCATCGCAGTGAATTGAAGTCGAACAGCGTCATTAGACCGACAATGGCGAACGTTCGGACACGGTGGGTGTTCGAGTCGCCTTGTTCGTCTGTCCATAAATCTCCGCAGTTTCAAGATGTGTGCTCCATCTCCATGGGAACAACACTCGCTGTCATCCCCGGCCTGCCATAACTACCTCCTCCTGCACCGCGAGAGGCAATTAGACGTCCAGATGATACTTGCACCGACAAAATAGCTCGTGACCTAGGGGTGCTCGATGGAAGGAGAACACGCATTTCGAGAAACAAATGCGTCGCATGTCTGCAGACGCCCGAAAGGATTTTAAAACTTTTTTCTTTCCTTCATTTTCTCTCTCTCTCTCGATCTCTCTCTCTCTCTCTCTCTCTCTCTCTCTCTCTCTGAATGCTTCTTTGTCTTGTGTAGTTTGTTTCATTTCCAGAATTCCTCCGAGTGTCAATGACGGTAATTGGAGGAGTCTTTCACAGACACATTTTCTCATTTTCTAGAGAAGTCATCACCCCCGTACCCTCTTTAGGACATGCCTCCGGTATTATTTTGAGCCCTTTCTGTGCAGGAATGATGTCGCCTGAAGAGAGGGCCAGACAATTCCCGGAGTAAAACTCGGAACTAACTAACTCAGTTCTGAATCCAGAAATACCGAATTGAAATTCTATAGAAATCGCTTATTGTCTCGCCATATATGTGAAAAAAACTATCTGGAACTACCAATAAAATGCCAGAAGGAACACCCCTATAGAACTGTTACAATAACAAGAAGAAATGTTCTTAGCACGAATAAAATCAAAATATTTTCCTGTGTGGCAAATTCGTTTGCTTTTTTAATACATTATTCCCAGATTGCAGTCACTAAAATAAAATTATGAATTAAATTTCATTTGTAGTTCGATTTATTATTATTTTATTTTTAATGTCAATAATAAAACTGGAGAAGCCTCTGCTAGCTCTACTGCTCAGCTCCTTCCTCTCCCCAAAATACCGCAAGATGTCGCCGCTTCCATGAAATTGGATACTTTGGTAGGGATTAGTCGAATAAGTCTTATTCAACGAGGTAAGCCAATTCGCCTTATTTGGATGCACAAATGGATTGTGAGGGAGAGATTAAAACGAACTGGATGTGTAGTTGCTGCACGATCATCGCGCTTCTGCTCTTGAAATGGAGGAGAGTGAAAGCTCCTTCAGTCTCCAAAAAAAGAAGGTCAGAGAGGAGTTTTCTCGCACAACCAATTTTCTGAAACACGCTCCACATCCTCCGTATCAATAGGCTATCGGAGGTTGGAAATGTGCCACTTACACATTCCAAATCAATCATTCGTCCCCCCTCCATCCCTACCGAACCCTTCACGCATGCGTGGCTAGAAAAATGAACTTAAAATAAACACGAAAATGCCGACAGCAATTCATTCTACTCATCGCTCATTCCACTTGAAGCACCGTCACTGGAGGGTTGGAGGTCATCAATCATCGTTTTAGATCATCGCCAAACGGATGACGATGTTTGAGGTTGTAACGAAATATGAACGACACATTCACCAGACGATTGGTCAAAACGAGAACGGAAGCGTAGAATATTCGGGTGTGTTGGACGCGACTTCCTCAGATGGATGGATGCTTTCCATCGAATACAGTGCCACCTAGTGAACCGTACTTGGAATTATTCCTTTCCGAACCATCGCAGGAGACTTCTAGTGTATGAAGAGGTTTGTCAGCATGTGTTGTCGTCCTACCAGTGACGTATGGCCTAATGATGTGCATTGTGTGTGAGTGCGTGTGCATGCTGTGAGAATTCTGCATCTGTTAAGAATCTCTCTCCATTGACTGCAGACTGCTTTAAGTGTGTTCTTCACGTGCACTGCATGCTTCTTTAGGCCGCAGCAGTAATTCGTGGAGGACGGGAATTCCCTTCGATTGAATATAAAAAGGTGTGCAGGTTTTCTCACAGTTTAAGGATGTGGTTCTTTTATAAGTTTGAGGCCCACCTGCCCAATAACAATGAAAAGAACAAGAAACAGATTTCATCCATGGAAGAGATTAATAACAGGCATCAGTGGAAATGGTGGAATTATAGTCAATAGGTACAAGAACGCTGATCGATAAGGTCACAAAAACAGGGATTCTCCCTTAACATGGGGCATCACGACAAACTGTAGAAGGAGACAGAGAGTGAATAAGCCTGGAATTTTGTGTAAAAAAATACAAAATTCCCTTCCTTTCTCTCCAAATGAGTCCCTCGTATGGCTTCTATTTGGTTAACTGACAACGTAGTCCCCTTCGGAACACAAGGTCAATGCTCCCTACCGTCTTTGAACGCATGTCGAACGTAAGGTCTGTAAATAGTCTCGCTGTTCGCTTTCCTCCACGAAGATCTTTTCATGAATACTGTAAGATGCTGTTAATGTCACCCAGTTGGAAAACAGATATTTCCTGCTCTTCCTTCAGTGTATCTTTAAAATTCACTTTACAGCATTAATGTTTCCAATGTAATCACCATATATTACACGTGATCGAACTATTTCTGAATATTTTTTGATCTTCTTCAAGAAAACTGCGTTTGCCTGTTTGTAATATGTTATTCTCTTCAAATTAATTCCTTACGATCTGCTGCAGCAAGAAATCCTGTACTTTGAAACGGCAAGTACAACTATGCGAATTTTTTTTTATTTATTAAATGAATAAAAATTCAATTAAAAACTGAATCGCGATGTCGTCAAAACTTTTTCGTTTTATAAAAAAAAACGCTTGAGATTATTTGGAAAAAGAAAACATTGCAAGGTCCATATTTGTATGAATGTGCTGTTTCTGGGGGGAGGAAAAGAACTGGATACGGAAGAACAGCGTGCTGTTTTGGGCCAGAACATTATTATTTATTTATTTTTATTTTTGAAACCTATCGTTTGTCTTAAAATACTTCGGAATAATCCAAATCGATTGGCAACCATTAAATAACTCTTGTGGAACAGTCGCGCACCATCCCCGTCACATTTTAATCTGTTTTGCTCGTCAAGAGACGTCCCGAACACTCAGTATCATCAACAGGTTTTGTGAGTCTCGGAAAATCCGATGAACCATTTCCATTTTGTTCATTGTTTCTTATCTCCAAATTGCAACATCTCAAAGGTTTCTTTGACAGTTTCCTCCGTATGATCTTGACGTACTCACGTTCATCTTTATTACTTCTCAGTAACGCAAGTTACAATTTGATCTGAATGAATGAGCGGCTCGTATTTTATCTAAACCTGCATTAGATTTGTATTAACTGCAGTAGTACCACCTGGTGGTCAATCTAGAAATGTCATGATGAATGAATTTCTCGACTATATTTTGATTATATTCTGCATCGTCTATCTTTTTGAAAAGTGATGATTAAAATTTAAATAAAATAATAGATTAAATTATGAACTAAAATAACTATTAATAACAAACCGCATTTAGTATATTTTATAGCTTAATAGTTTTTCCTGAAGGTAAACGATACCCAATGATAAATATTGTAAGCTTTTCTTAGCTCAAATATCTTTTTCAAAATTAATTCGCAATTCAACTCGAGCATCTTTTCTTCTATTCTATGGGGGAATTTTTTTTCTTCTTGTGTATTTAATGAAAATACAGAAACAGATATTCAGGCTTTTCTTCCTTCTCTTTTCGTTTCTCTAACTACCCATGATTTAAAGAGTGCCACTGGTAGTCAGCATTATCATAAACAATTCCCGAGGCTCTCAACGAAGAAGATCTAAACAATGTTTACAACAATTCCAATTGGTTGGAATACGAGAAGGAAAATCAAAAGGAATCCCGGTGAATATCTTCGATGGCTTAAATTTGAAACAGTGAAAAAAAAAAAAAAAAAGAAAGAAATCAAAGCTCGGCACTCGCCTTCCTCACAAAATTAACTGCCGACAGAGCTAGAAAAACACAGCGAGAATAATTAGCCCCATTTAACTTAGTCGGAATGCGGGGAAAGACAACATCTATCAGTGCCTCGACTTAATAGAAAACTTCCGAGAGGCGTAGTGGTATGCGAAGACGAGCACGCGACCCCGCGCACAATCTGTTGTTTTAACAGGGGGGTGTCAATGCTTCGTAAGTACGGGGGTATATCTTTACACACGCACTGAGACAACCAGTGAGCTCTACCGACCGTGTTTATAGGAAGCACTGCATTCCTAAGTACATTCCTCACATAGAACCCCACTCCCTTCTCCTGCCTTTCCCTGAAATGGAAATTTCTGAACAGCTTGTTTCTCTAGCTGCATCTTCCCAACTTAGAATCCCACAGGCATTTCAGAGCGATGATAGTCAATATTATTTTTAAAATATCAGATATTGTGTGCTGTTTACCAGCTCATTGTAATGCGATTTTACAGATCATTAGAAATACCAAAATTCCTCTAATGTGCAATAAAACAAAAAGAAGAAAATAAATCAAAAAGAGTAAGCAATCCATCATCTATGGTGGATGTCGTGCAATGTAACTACCTTTACAGGGGTAACAATACAAGCTGTAGCCTAGCAGACTGCATGCTCCATAACGCATCTTATGCAGTCAATCTAAGGAGAAATAGTGACTTGTGAAGACGGGATATAATCCTCGCGTTCTCTTGTGATCTCATTTTCCACTACGCGATGCGGTAGCTGCCTATTAGAAGAAAACACTCAACTGCGTCTTAAACAGCAGACAGAAGCTGCCCATTATTTTTCAAGTGTCATTACCTCCTTCGTCAGATAAGCAACACCTTTTCGCTTTCGTTGTCATGGTAACGCGTGTTCCAAATCTCGTCTAATCCCTTTGATCCCTACAGCGTACAGTTCTCAAGGGAATCTACAATGCATGCGAATATCTTGCCCTTAATCCTCCACGAAAAGGAAAAAACATTTCGACTGTCCATAAATTACTACGGAACAATCATCCAACATCACTTGGGAGTCTGCAAGACCTTCTTGACGTTGTGCTAGTTTCGCATGTCACGTGATTATTAAAACTTACCTTAATCCGAACTCCTCAAGACTTGAGTTGTGTTTAAATAGTAATTTAACGAAAACCAAACTTTTTTTTTTTTTTTAAGTTTAATGAGCTTAACGTCCTCCCTATAACAACACAGTAACAAAAACGTCAACATCTGAAAACTCGCGCAAGCACTGCCTTCAATATCGCTCGCAAATGCACGAAAAAATGCTTAAACGGCATTGTGTGCGTCTCTGATAAAGATGGTGCAGCCGAAGAATTGGAGCACTCGGTGCCAACAATAAATTACCTTTTATTAGGCGCCCCGCGAACAGGTTAAACAATGGCTCGAATAAAGCAGTCAAGCGAGACCTCGCGGCGAACTCTGGGGGGAAAGACATTAACATGTTAAGTATTGCGTAATTAGCAACCAGCGATCACTTTTCGTCTGACAGGTTTTACTCTTTCTCTCTTTCATAGTAAGCTGTGATTACGGATGAGCACTCAAATTTGTATATGGAGCTTGTTTGCGTGACGTGTGTTTATATATGAGCTTATACAAGGTTAAGGTAGTTGAAACAATGTCTGTTAATTTCTTATAATAAAAACAACACATACACCAAGCTAACAGTTATCACAGACAACAATAGTCCATTGTCGAACAATCAGCAGCATTTATGTTTCCATATCGAACTCGCTCATTTCACAGATTAAAAATATCCTACCGGTAATTAATAATAGATTACTCTTTCTGGGATGACTGTTAGCTTTTCTATGGAAGTGCACGTGATTTGACGCACGTCTTTCCGTTATAATAATGTATGGTAATTCCATTGCACAACGTGGTGCAAAGACCGATGTATCCAACTATCGACCGATTAATATCTCAGGAGTGGTGGTGAAGTTTTTGGAAAAATTGGTTAGGGTGTAATATTGGAAAAGGCTGTTGCTATATATATATATATATTCTTGTATCTTAAATGTTTCTTCATATCACTTAATTATATAGGGTGTTCCAAAATTCACGTAAGATTTAAATTTAGCGCCATTTGTGCGGTAAAGTGTTGCCAACGGGAAAAAAAAAGACAGCGTGACAGCTGACAGTTCAGGGTTATTAAAAATGGAGCGCTACACGAAAGAACAACGCATTTTCATTGTTCAGCAATATTTTAAAAATAATGAAGGTTTGGCAGCTACAGTTCGCAATTTTCGTACAAAATATGGTCGGAATAGTGATTTAACTTCAACTGTGAAAAGATTAATTAAAAAATTCAAGGAAACTGGATCAATTAGTGATCTTATACACTCTGGCCGTCCTTCAACAAGTCGTTCAACAGAAAACATCGAAGCAGTTCGTGAGAGTGTTGCTGAGAGTCCAGGAACATCAATTCGGCCCCGTGGTCTTGAATTGGGCATTTCGAGAAGCTCAATCAATCAAAATACAGCATACATGTATACAAATATATCTCTCAGAATCTCATTCCTTTCAAACACTTAATCACCATCCAATTTCTCACACTTACTTAGTTTGACCTTCAACAAGCATACTCTATATTACAAATAGCATAAGATTCAATCATAAGTACACATATAATCAATCAAAGAAATTTCAATAGCTCAATATTTTCTCCCAGGGAAATTAACTGCGCTCATGTTTCACTCATTAGCTATTTTACACTTTTATAAGAAATGTTACCATTCTAAATACTATCTCCTTAAACTGAACGTCTTGAACTGCCCGGCGAAGGATTTCTGCATAGGCCTGGTCGCACTTACATGACTACAGGACCTTTACGGCAAGATTTCTCCTTAGCTATCGCCCCGGATATCTTCGGCTGTGACTGGAACGACATCGGTGGATGGGTCTCTCCACCCTCCCCTCCAGAACTTACACCTCGGACCCTCTCTCGTGGATGGTTCACTCAGGATCAAGAAAAGGAAGCCTCTCTCATCTTCGAACCAACCCTTTTATACATCAGAGTCCCTGCACCTTTGATTAAGTTTTTGGGACCCCTAGCGTCCACGTGCAAGTATTGCTAGTAGTTTGGAGAACCATGCGTAATGGTTCTCTAAAATTCGCCGACAATCTTACTTCCTCCCTTTACTGCCTTAATCTTGCCTACAGGCCTTTCTTTTTGATTCGCGCCACGCCCTTTCAATATTGACCTTGAAGGTCACCTGCGATAGGTCTTGTAAACAATCTTCAAAAGACATGCCGAATTTCGGGCGATGCTCTTGGTTTTAATACTTCTACATCCCTTCTTAAACATTGAGCGAGTTAATTTCCTTTGGGCTTATTTTGCTCTCTGTACAGATGGCTTTATATAGAGAATAAAATATACATTTGTACAAGAAAATTCACCTGAGAAAAGAGTGATGAAGGGGAATTTATGGTTCGAAGACAGTCTCAAGATCAAAATCTTACTTATTGAACTTAATTCGAGGCTAATGTGATTTCAATCCAATCCCGATACGCGTTTATGGAATATAATGCGTATAGTTTTGGGATCACAACTCTGAAGTCTACGATACAGTATATGTACATGAATGTATTTAAAACGTACTCGCAAAGAATTGTGATAGAAACTGTATATTCCTTGTATGTATATTAGCTATAATCAGATAACGTTTTTTCTACTGAAGTTAAACTACCTGATTAAATCAAATGCCCACTTATTAAGGGGGCTATAGAACTTTATCTTCATGGAAATCGAAGGTCTAACAAAAGCCAACTAAAATGAGCACCAGAATATAGGAATTGAAACAGAAATTAAAGGAAAAAATAAGACGGAGAACTTTATGATGTGAAGTAGATACGTTTTTGTTTTTTATTTCAGTCAGTAAACTAGAGTTTTGTTTTTTCTGCCACTGCCACTTTGGTGATTGGCCCGATTCCATATCAAAGCCTGCTTGGATGCGAGAGGGAAAGACGAGCACAGAGAGAGAGAGATACCTGTAGAACAACATACGCCTGTTACCTGGTAACTAAAAAAAATGCGAACATGAGAAGCTAAGAGGGAAACCATAGTGACAAGTGATGTCGGTGAATAGCGACTGTCAAAAGCCAAGATCAATATCTAGTATGGAAAGACACTGAAAGGTTTCTTTCTTTCTTTTCAGGAGATTTTGCAATCTTCTCAGCACAGAAGAAGAAAGTGTTTGGAAAATTCTAAAATAATAATTCCAAAATCACCTGTTTATTCTAATTGCAGTATTTCCGATTATGTGACGACACATTTAAAGTTTTTTTTTAAAAAAAGTATGAATGTGTGCAGTAGTAGAGGGTGGGCGTAGGGAGGAGTGCGACAAAAGTGAGGTCCAAGGAGTAAGAGGGATGCCTTCTCCGGGGAGTGAAGTTCAGCTATCATTCATCACGAGGGGGAGGCGAGGAAAAGCAATGCATCACAGACAGACGAATAATGTCAACAAGCAGCGGTGTGCCCGGCTCCCAGTAGGATCAACGCAAGCCTCGCTGCATCCTGGAGTCATTTATTTATGTTTGCAATCTGGTGTCGAGGGTGTTAGTAGGGAGCAGCGAAAATGTTTTTTTTTTTTTTTTTCTTTTTGAAGCATTCGTCCACTCCACCATTTTTTGTCTACATTTCTGGATATTAGCGAAGTACGAACGCCGCATGCGTACGGACTCACGTGACTCCAGAAAAATGTAGTAAATGGAGCAGAAGTCTGTTGCTGCCAGTTGTAATATATAAATATTTACTCAGAATTTTCTAGACTTGGAAAAGTAAGACTGAAAACTCCGCATGTGAGGAGAATTGATACGGGAATGGTGCGAGAGCGAGAAATGCCGTCACAAGGCACCTTCTGCCTCGCAGATAGGTCTGACGTTATCTTGACAGACAAAAAAAAAAAACTTTTTACATTTATTTGAAATTTGATCGGAGTGGAAAGTGTGATAGCAACGGTGCCTCGTTTCAATTGTGGATGCAAACCAGTCAGCCGTGTGGAGCTGGCTGAAGATAATGGAGATGGAGTGAGCGCCACTGCCAGAGGAAGCTAATTACAATATGAGGAATTATGTTCGTAATTAATTATAGAGGAAAAGGCTGTCGTTTATTTCTGCGTGTTTTTGTTTTGTCCGTTTTTTCTTATCAGTTTATTTATTTTTTAATTTCGCCTTGCGTTACTTTAAATCATAGGATTAAGACATTGCTTATCGTAAAGGATTGTTGAATATCATTGTGAAAACCCGAAGAGAATATTCATCTTCTTTCAAATGGGTAATATCAATTGCGTGTTTATAAATAGTTTACGTTCTCCATTTTTTTTTCTCGAAAAATTCACTAAATTCAGGGATTATTTCAGGATCAATACGGAAATATGACAATACGCTTTAGTGGCTCCCTCTATCGTCATGGACGACAACATTTAATTTTTGAAAATAATTTCCTTGAATATTAATGATTTCAGTTTTATTAATCGACTCTTGCCTTTATCTGAGCCGCTAGCAGTACGTAGAACACATCACCGGGAGTGCGAGTAGTTTGTTTTGCTATTTGCAGTGGTTGCCATAGCAACCCTGCGCCGTTACGAGTGCAATATATCCACTCGCCATAATCGGGTGCTTCTGATTAATGGCTGCATCTCTCGGACCCTCAACTCCGAACATGACTGTGTATTATCCACGATCTTGCGCTTGAGAGGCGGCCGTCCGTGAAACAGCCTCCTCTGCCTTCCTTCCTTCCTTCCTTCATCCCCATCTTCTTTCCCTTCTCGCTGGAATGCCAGATAAATCGGATTATTTTCTTTCCTCCACGGTGCCGGTGGCATCCAGAGATGGGTCATATGGAGACCTTCTGCCTAAGTGTGCCCCGCATTCCAGTTCTTAAAAAACTCGCATCTGTTTCGATGCGATGACATTGTTACCATGGCAACTATTTCTGGAGGATGCTGTGCCCCAATGGCACAATAATGCCAATTAATATTAATGACTTCAATTATCAAGAGCCTCTTGGCCGTATTCGTTTGACGGTCTTTCCTTTTCCCTTCCCGCTATAGCAGCGACCTCTTTTTTTTTTTTTTCTCAGCCTCTATATTCCGAGAATCCTGGGAGGCAGTTCATTTGCTTTCCGATTGTGCTAAGTGAGTAGCCCACGTGCATAATTCCACGCTAATTGAAGAAGGTCATTAACGTGGTCCATTACAAACATTTCTTTTTCTATCCATGGAAGGGGGGGGGTCGTGTTTCTCTGGCAGCTTGTGGCTTAACAATATCGTTTTCAAACATCACACCAACCGTTTTTTTTTTTTTTTTTGTCCGTTCGTGCGTGTGTGTATTTTTCCATTAGATTCTAATACCGAGAATAGACTCGTCTCGGATGACACGCCACCGAGAAAGTCAGCCGAACCTTTTAGATTAAGAGCGATACCAGCTAATTCCGTTGACCTTTGGGATCATTGCTATCTCAAGGATGATCATAAATGCAAGGCCATCTGGTGGCTGTTTTGCTAATAGCAGGTCTCCTCAGTCAATCAGTAAGATAGCTTTTATTCTTCGTTCATCAAATGAAAAAAAAAAAAATGCGTCTATAGAGTCTTCTGGATTAACTCACAACACACGGGGACCATCTATTACGGGGGAAAAAAAAAGTTAGGATAACACGACAGCACTTCCGGTCGGATGCCAACAGCGATAACGTTTCATGCTGGGTACGTTCTTTCGTTAATTACAAAAATGAATTCTTTCGACTTTCTTCTACTGCTCTGTTCTAGCGCCACCTACCGGAAGTACAAAAACGAGATATCACCGCAGAATAATATTGTGTTTAAACATAAGCTGCTTTAATAGCGCCCTCTAGTGACCTGTGGGATAACCTGAACTATTTAGCATCGCAAAACTACAGACCAATCAAGTTTCCGAGTTTGTGTTCTGATTCTACAGAGATTGATTGCAAAGGAGATCGATGCTGTCAGAGAAGTTTCAGGATTTGTGCACTGCCAAACATCGAGTAATCCAAGAGATGAAACTGGATTATAAAAACTGAAAGTACCATGGTACGTGTATCCATCCATTATAAGTGAGTTGGTTATTGTTAATATAGATATACATATAATAAACGTACTTTCAGTTTTGGGAAATCTGAAAAAAAAAAAAAGGTCTTTGCTCAATTCATTATTCAGCGAAGAACAGTGGAATTTGCTTTTTGGCTTTATCCTGCCTCTTTCGGTGATGTACTTTAATTATTCATAAAGTTAACTGCCCGTTTCTTATGTAGTGAAGAATTCTCAATAGGCAAGTTCTTGGAGGAACAAAATATTTACTTCTACAAGTCCGTCTCGTCTGTCAACTCGTATTTGCAGTCCACAGTTTACCAGACATTACTGATGCAATCGTTGGCCAGTTCTGTTACAGAGCGGATGACCTCTCCGCCATCCCATATCCAAACGTTATTGGTTCGAACCTCACTGTGACAGACGTGCCTACTTTAGACGTGGATATCTTTAGATGAATTTCATTGTCCCGGTGTGGGTCCATCACTCCGCTTAATTCAGGCCTAAAATAGCTTGAAGAAGGTCTGTGTTGGGAGGGTTCCAGGATCTAATTTCTTAGCTTGGTATAATGTACTTCTTGGGTAGGACTCATAAAAAAAATCACATATTCCAACATATGCAACCTCTAGTGTCGCATTACAACATACACACACAGTCTAGTACTTTGTTATTATCAGACCGTAGTCCCTCCTTCAGTTACGATAAAAATCCGAACTCATGACAGTTAGCATACTTGTCAACTATCTACAGCACTTAATAGAATCACGCTGGCAAATGTGTTTAGGGGGTAATTAGAAAAAAAGGGGGGCCATGTGGCGCATTCATGTCCATAACACGTTGCCTGTTCTTGTTACCGTATTTCAAACAAGTGGTCAGATAATTTTAGTATGTTCTTGAAACCATTATAAAACTGACATAACTGATAAGATAATTTCAGCGCCCTCTAGTGCAGTTTTTCTGAAATGTTTCCAGGCCTACCAGAGTCTATGAGCTTGACCAGCATTCAAAATACAACTTGACTAGTATCTGTTCTTGAGACGTTAAACTCACAAAAGCGGGTTAGTTAAATGCTTAACTTTGTTCGCACCACTGAGAAGGGACTGTTTCTCAAGGCGTATATTTCTTATGTTTTAGAAAGAAGAAGGCGGAGGGATTTGGAGAAAGAAAAAGGAATAGACAGACAGGTGTTTCGTGCTTATTGATTTATCCGCTGGGCCGTGATGAGAATATTATTGCTAGCTTCGTAGACGTCCACACCTGATCGATTCGCTGAGGAAACTGTCTCGCCAAAGCCGCATCTCATTACATTAGCATTCGGACGCAATTTTGACTTTCGATAATTCGATTTGAGCTGGTTTTTCTCATTCGGTTTTGTGATGAAAAAAATTAAAGCGAACAATTGGATTTGCATGAGATGACAAATGGAAATTTTTCTGGACGCATCTTTAGGATACCAAATGAGAAGTCTGAATAGTTTGGGGAGAGATTTAAATAAGCCGAAACACGCCTTTCCGGTAACGGCTTCGCTGATCTGATAAACTACATTCAGCAATCAATTCGTATAAGCTAATATGGATTCATGAAATACAGTAAAAAAAAGTCAACATATTATATTACTTTTAAAAGTTAGCGATAGATGGCGCAACGAGATAACAAGTTGGCTTTCTAGAATGGATATGACATTCTTTCCTCCTTTTTTATATCTCGGATTCCTTTAAAATTACATTCTTCATTTCGTAAATTAATAATATCTAAAAATTAGCATTTATTAAAAAATACTAAGTGTTTGTCCAATTAAAATAAGCAAGATAGTTAATGATTACTGTAGCGCCATCTAGCGTCACGAAGTAATGAAACATGGAAAAAACATGAGTCGTAAAAAAAATATTCAGCTGGAATTTATGACAGATTTTCCGATTTTAATCTATCCATTTTTATCCCCGGATCTCAGGAAGTAGCAATCTCATAAATCCCGTATCCCACTAATTAGAATTCTTAGAGAATAGAAATCCCATAAATAAATTAATTAAAATAAACAAGATGTGTTAATGATTGCTGTAGCGCCATCTAGCGTCAATGACGAGAAACAAGTCGCTGCTCTCAAGACAAGTACATCGATGGCGGTCAGTTATTTGAATTTGAAAGGATTATCAACGGTTGTCTTATCAGCTTATTAAAGACGATTTTAAGTTCCTACAGTGGCGATGAACACAAGACCTTTTGAGAGAGAGAAAGATACCATCGTCTGAATGCGTTTTCTTTGCTCGTCCTGCACAAAGCTTGATTACCTGTCAAAACAGCGCGTCGTTCGTGCAATGAAGTGAGTGGTTCCGAGACGGGAGTCCATTCAGCACACACACAGAGACGATAAACGTTCAGCTGATGCGTCGCTTCCAGGAAGATAACGAAACAAGTCCAGCTGACTGCGTCAGAACTTGAAAAAGCAGCAGCGCGGCCAAAGAAGATGTTGAAGAGTTTGGATGTTTTGTAGTCGTGTGCTGGATGCTTTATCAACTTGTAGCGCCATCTCTTGAAGACTTTTGTAGTTCAGATGGTTGCTGATATCAAATGAAATAAATATGAAAAAAGAAAAACATCATTTTGATATTTTGGGAGATACTTTCTGGAGAGATCCTTGGTGCTGATAAAAATATACTGCCTCTGTATTCTTTCAATTTCGTTATATGCACGCTTTCCTCATTTAACATATAAAATAATTACCTCAAGCAACTCATTTCCATTTATCGTTTCCCCTTAATGTGTACAGTTGAAGCTCTCCCAAGCAGACCGTAATAATGAGTGCATTTTCCGTAATTTTTAACTTAATGTTTGCTATTAACACCAAGTTAGTCAACTAACTTAATTATGCTAACGCAATAAGCTGTTGGGCCTAACAGAGTCGTGCTCTGGTTTCTAATTTACTTCATTAGCCCTTCTCCAAATCGCTGTTTATCCAGAGAACCTGATTTGCTTAATACGATGGCTTGGTTCTTACAGTAGGTCAGCACATTTAAGTAAACGTAACGAACCTCGGGGATGCTAGTAAGAGAAAGGTATGGTGTGCAGGGGCCAATTTACTTCCTGGGCTGAAGAACAAGAAAAGATCGGTCAGTCCAGTTGTATCTCATCGAAAGGGATTTATAAACCCCCTAAGGAAAACGATCAATAGTTGTAAATGCGTTATTCGCTCTGGGACTGTGAATTATGAGAGTGATTTTACTTTCTCCAAGCAGATACACTCCTTCTAGAGGATGAAGAAGTTATGAAGAACCAAACGGAAGTTTCGAAAACACAAAAGCTAACATTTAATTACCAGAAGAATGAAGTCGTCCGTAGCTCAGTTGGTATAGACGAAGCCCTTTGGTTGGGAAGACCTGGGTTCGAATCCTGTCTAGGACGCCAAGAACCGTCAAGGTTTTCATCGCGAAAAACAGGCAACCGGTCCCCTTGAACGCATATCTACAGACATAAAATATTCGCCCTTAAGGGATGCAGCAGATAGGTGGCAAGCCAGCTGCATTAAATTGCCAAAACCTGTTAATTGGAGACTCAATCCGTCTTTGATTGGAGAGAGTTGGATGGATGCCGTAGAAGTTTACTATGTTAACTTCATTTGCATGTACAATTGCAATTGTACAATGTAGCAATTGCGTACTTTCTGTAATGTGTGTGTGTGTGTGCGTGTTCTCTGGCAAGTTTGAGAATGAGAAATCAGCCCACTTTCATATGACATCGGATGACTTCCTTCGACCAGTCGCTTTGCGTCCTAGAAGGAGTTCGAGTCTGGGCACTTTCCAAGTGCAAGACAAATGCTGTCTCTCTCGCCTTTGCGATACGGGAGTGCTTACGACAAAAACGCAAATGTGAATAAATGCGAATATTACAACTAGACAAGTCTGCTTAAGGCTTATTTTTTGCTTCTATTATTTCTCCAAATACAAGTTTATAACAGTATAGTAGATGCAGCTGAAGAATGTTATAAACCTCCACTACACAAAATCCCAGTACAACTGAATCGGGATCCAGCTCTAATGTAGGCTGTCTGACCTTTTAATGAACTATTAAATCAAATATTATTAAACTTTAATGTAAACTTCTAATAATTTTCATCTTGTTAAGATCAAGCAAATTTATCATTTCTCAACTTAAAATTCAAAACGAAGTCTTCGTGACAATTTCCACTAGAAGTCTGTGTTCTGTAGAAGCGCAATAGTTTTGTAGTTTATCATTGCAGCAAACTAACAAGATTTTCTTTGCTGTAATGCGATTGAATTCGAATCAGTTTGCCGAACAGTAGCTCGTAACAAATCAAAAAAGCCTTAAAAGGAAACATCGTCCGACCGAAGCTTTGAGCATCAGCTGGAAAAGAAATGTTACTGTGACAGATTTCGTCAAGGAAAAAAAAAGAGTTAAATGTTGATTTAATTACCTGTAGGAAGTAATTTGAAATGCTTCGTAGAAGAACAAATTGAAAATAAAAACAAAAAAGGAACATAACGTTGAGTAAGTTCCAACATGTCTTTAGCTAGCAAACTTGCTAAAGGATTAGAGAAGTCCGTTGGATCAATCAGCAGGAAGGTGAAAAAAAAAAACGCATTAAAGCGAGATTTGCTTCTCTTTAAATGAGAAATGTTTATTTTCAGTCTAACAAGAGAATAAAAATAAATATGATTAAACTGATATAATTTTAAAAATACATCAAATTATTAGTATATTTATTAAAATTAACGATTTCTTCGACCATTCCCGAGTTAGTCGATCTCTGGCACGAGCAAGTCGAGTTTTCTCCCAAAAATAGTGGCGGCTTGTACCTAAGAACTGCGACACTGCAGCACTCCCCCAAGGAAAAAACGAAAAAAATTAATTTTGTTTATAAATAATAACAATGCTTACAACATTATATAAATGCAGTACAACATTTTGAAGGTTACAGCTTATATTTCGACAGTGATTGAATAGTTAATCATTGGAATTGTTCGATTAACGCTTTAGATTACGAAACAAATACGCTGCGATCTAACGCAGTGTCGGAATTATCACGTTCGGTCAGTTCCTGTTAGACTCGCCGATATTTCTTTGCATTTGTCACTGCACATAACAAGTGAATCTGACACTGCTCGTTGAGCAGTGTCGCTACAGATATACTGTATGCTTGCGCGCGTTAATTCTGCGTACGAAATTTTTATCATTGGTGGTGAGGGTGAAATATTTTTAATAAAGCAATATTTGTAATATGTAAATTTACTTATTAATAAATTGGTTACTGATTAAGAAAAAAAAAATTTTTTTTTCTTATTTTGCATATGCACACCACCACTTAAAATTTTCACTGGCCGTCACTGCCCAGAAAATTCGGGGTTTTATTCTTGCAACTCAAGAAAACCGACCGTAAAATCAATACTATATTGCGTTAGTGTTAGGAACCACGAGATGGTGGCAGTTGTCTGCCATTCTCTCCTCGCCGGATGTTGTTTAAAAATCAGTGATCGTCTGGGACAGCTATCCCTGATTGGACAAGCGATGGAAATCGACTTCCCTTAGTCTCCAAAGAGTCAGATAGGAGTAAAACGGCCTTGGATATTCCCCTCTGGGGAATAAAACGCATGAGCAGATTTATTTTAATATAATTAAAGTTTAAATTTCTCATAGCAATCGGATTGATCAAATTTCTATATTTGCATCTACATCCGTTTGCAATTATTTAGATAACTTTAATTTACATTTTGAAACTTACATTTTCTTGCTATATATTTTATTTCCAATAGCGAACTAACTTAGACTGCGAAAGAGGCTAAATATTATTACAGCAAGAGAGAAAATCTTTTTTTTTTTTTTTTTTTTTTTTTTTTTTGAGGGGAAGGATAGAGTTTAATTATTCGTGATAATTCTCTCTAAATCTCGCAAACTGTTTTAAAATATTATAACACCAACTAGTATAAATTTCTTTGGCAGAAATTTAGATTTCACAATTCCTTAGAAAATTCCGCAGGACCCCTCGGTGACCTCTAAAAGGTCTCCTAATTCGTTTTTCCCAAGATTTTTGTAAAAGCGAAAAATAGTTTTAACAGTTAACACCTCGGATATCCATATAGACTTTCTCTTAAGTTATTTTAAAAACAAAATCCTAATTACGATATTATTGTCGTTGTTTATTGTTTTCTATTTAGGAAACATAAAATTGTTTGCATCGTTGCAGGTATCTACAGTATGGTAGCTATCCTTCCACTAATCCGGACAACACCTCCTTTCCACCCCACACAGTCGGACCCCGCCAACATATCCACACGGCCACTCTCTTTACAGACCTTCATCCTGCTGGAATTAACGTGAGCAGTCCGATGCCAGGGGACTGGTTTGCCGTATCATTCTACAGGAGTGTGAACGAGAAAGTCTCTCAAAAGGTTAGTACTGATTCGTGCCGAGTGCAATTAAATAACCTTTGACCTATATAACAGTTTGGTTCTTCGTCCATATTTCTTATTCTACTCTTCCTATCTCTTTTTAAGGGACTGTTCAACCCTTGCCAGGTATCGCTCTCGTCATCCGTCAAATTCCAAGCGGAAACCAACGTAATTACCCTTCTCGCGGGCCACCCCCTTCCCCAACAGATTTCCCGCAGTCAGTACTACAAGTGAGTATTTATCTTCGGTGCAGTTGCCTCTTCTACATCCTCGAGTCGCTTTCGCCAACGTAAAAACTATTTCCACTTTCTTTTCCTTTCAGATTCTACGCTCCGAAGAGCGCGTGGTCGGCACGTGTCACAATAAGCAAATGCGCCGGCGTCCCCTATTTCACGAACATCGAGTGTCCCTTGTTGTTTACGGCTCAACCGAGACGACTTCCCAGTGCAGCCAAGCCAAGCGGTAACGCAGCGTGGACCAACTGCAGCACGTCGTATCTGAAAACAGGCTGCGAGATCGAATTTGCACCTGGTGAGGATGACTGGAACTACTTGTTTTTGGATCTGCTCACGGAGACCACCGTAGAGTTTGAAATAAAAGCTGCGGTGATGGGTAAGTGGCCTTTGTTCGTCGTTCCGGATGTTCAACACAGGGACCAACATTTAAAAAAAAAAAAAAAAATACATTTTTAGAACTCCTGCGGTGTTTATAAGGCATTCCTTATTGTTCGCAGAAATATTTTATATGTCATTGTGCAATATACATAATAATACTTTGCCATAATCAAAAGAATCTATATGTTACTATGGAAACATGAATATTCGTTTTAAACAATCTAAGTTATTTTTTTATATGAAGAAATTTTTGGACGATGTGCATAATCTACTCTGCTTTAGTCAGCAGAACCCACTGTTGCTATGGAAACATGGAGAATCACTTCACATCCGTCATAAACTATTTTGATCATTTTATTAGGCAGAGAATAGTTAATAATATAAAAAAAAAAGTTTGCCAAATGAACAGATCTTCATTCGCCGCGTTGTTCATGAGGAATTAATGTCTGCATGGCGGAGAGGAGTTTGAAATTCAAAAGTCACGTCCCCAAAAATTGCAGATACAACTCAGAGGATAAGTGCGATGGTGAAACGAACATTGAAACGTAAGGATAAGAAGTCGTTTTGCCTCTTTTTATTAGGCAGGTTATAATAATAATAATATAAAACTATATCTGTTATTATTATCAGTGGTTTTGCTGTTTTTATGAAAAAACAGAAAACACTGATCATAAGAAATTCTATACATTTTATTCGATTTTATATAAAACTAAACAAATTTATTAAGCTAGCGACATTTGCGGAGAAGAGCAAACGAAAAAAGTTAAAAAAATAAACACAGAAACATCGGGATTAGCTTTCATGCCACAAAGGAGAAATATGTCGGGGAGGATACAAAAATGTCGCAAATTGATAACAGTTACGTCAAGAGATTCAAAGAAGCGGAGAGAATGATCGCACATATGGCCACAGTGAACAAGAAGCAAATAAAGTGTAGTCTAAATCAGCGTGGACTCGACACTGATTTATGTGATTTGGTATGCAAGGAATTGACTATGCGAGATAATACGTTAAACTTACTAACAATGAACCACGTATGGGATGAGTCACGTGTTTCTAGACATCGATTTTTGACAGATATTGGCATGTTTACTGCTTCTCGGTTATTGAACACCAATAACTTTAATTCCGACTTATGAGTCAAAATAAGACTTGGGTTTTTAAAGGGAGTTTACTCCCTATTAATAAGGCTTTCTCCCATTATTATTATTTAGTTTGCCGAGAAAATAAGCTTCAGTGAATTTGACCATTTCTCAAAGCACGAAAAGGAAATTATAAAGGCACAACACATTCGTTTGTTTCTGTACACAGTCAGCAAGAAAATCTCCTTGAAATTATTACGATGCTTGTTAAGTGTGTGGGTTTTTATAGTGCACCAAACCCAGCGCCTCCTCCGCCTTCCTTCGGAGTTCTGTCGCTTATCCTCACTGGCGAAACGCATCAGGAAAACTTCCTCTCGTCACTGACAGATTTCTAATCCTCGTCTTTACAACAAATGCATGCACCCTACCCTGACGTACCCCGGAGTTTTGTAAGCATAAAGAGTGGAATCAACTTCTCCAAACAGAAATATTCATAGCTTCTTAGCAGATAACTTCGGTAAAAATTTTCCTATTCAGATAGCCTCGAGAAGCACGTGACGAGAAAAATACCTTGAACTCATTCACTAATGTTGCACTCACCACTACCTCCCACTGGAAACACATTCCGCTCTTTCATCACAAGAAAACTCTGCCTCTCCATCCCCTGCTGAATGAGAATTGTAATTATTGCCATAAATAATGTCTAGTTCTTTCCGACCCCCTAAAATCATCCCTGAATCTCTACTATATAATAAAATAAACGTACGATGTGATATTGTGCTTTCACTTACAACATTTAGTTCTGCTTAAGTATACCAGGTGGCGCTATCGTTTCTATTGTCATCAGAAAGGTTTTGAATAATTCTTCTTTTGTTATTTACTTGTTTGCTATGGGGAGTTTTTTTGGCACATATAATGCTAAAGAAACTTAAAACCACAAGTGATTGGGGGGACTGGCATTATGACTGAAGCAACTAAATAAGACCAGATATGTATACCTTATATGTAATTGTGTGTTCTTCGGTTTGTTTGTTCTTAGGGATAAAAAAAAAAAAAACTTCTGAAAGAGTGTTATTCGGGATGCAAAGAAGGGCCTTTTGAAAAGCCCTTCTTTGCATCCTACAAGGAATTCGAACTTAGGTCGTTCCAGTCAAAGGACATCGTCTGTGTCCTTTTAGTAGAACCATATGAGACTGACTGACCCACCTTCCGTTTAATAAGTCCTACACAGATTCGAACAGAGGTCTTCCGACCGCCATGTAACATCCTCGCAAATGCACTAGGGGGCGCTCCACAACAGTACTAAAATAGCAACTGTTAATTAACACGACATCTATATTTGTAACGCTGTATTATTTTCGATTATCGGACAAAATATTTACGATGCTCGTTAAGGTGAAGCATTGAATCAGATTTTTGTTTATGACATCAGGTGCAATTTTTATACAATTAATTTTCAGTGTTCTTTAGCATTAATGTAACTCATGAAACTAGAAATCAAAATGCGATTAAAAAAAAAAAAATCCGGAAGGATTTTCTTTTTGTCTTAAGGGAATATTTTGCTTGCTTTTCATCCCCCCCCCCAAAAAAAAAAATAGTTCCCACACAACGAGATAACGTTCGTAAAGCGTTTGCCTAAGTTACGTGTTTTGAACTCTGAAAATACAGCCTGAATCTTTATTATTTCTTAATCATCAAATTGTCTCCTCTTTGGCATCAACTTGAGTTTTAAAAAAAGAAAAACAAAATCTATTGAGGTACCAGATCCTGGAAAATAAAGAGAATGAGAAATAACGGTTGCACTATTTTTGACCAAAACATTCTCTCACAAAAAAATGTGACTGAGAGAGAGAAAGAGAAAGAAAAAAAGAAAGAGACATCAGTGTCCACTGCACTACTTCTTGGGTCGCTTTCCTTATGTGGTCTCTAGAAATGTTGTTGATCCTTTAATCAGTTTTGCTAGTTGATAGATACCCCCAAAGTTCATCATCAACAGATGTCGCTCCAGTTCTTACCTTTAAAAACAATCAAATACCAAAGTCCTGCTCATTATTTCCGCTAAACACACGAGGTTCAAATCTCCAAAGTTGCTCTGGCAATTTCACACGATCCGAAGTCGAGTTTAATTCCGAAACTCTGCTTTTTGAAGTGTTCATTTACACACGTGACTTCTCGATAATGCAAGTTATTTTACGACTTGAAAATAAACAGCGAATTAGTCAACAAGTGTGTTCTACTTACACTTAATGGAGGAGCAGTATATTAACTGCACTAGCGCCATCTGGTTGTCAGAAGAAATTTTTGGACTGCACCTGATATGTGTAGCGCATTCAAGAATAAAAAATGCCCACACGTTTCTGTCAACAAAGAATTTTCCACTGTATAAGATCTCTTAGGATGATCTGCAGCGAGTTGCTAAATACGTAGCGTTGGCTTTTTTTTTTTCTAAAATGATCACGTGGTCCTAACTTGATTTTCTCACTTTTCAACCACCGGTTAAACTTGCCATACACAAACAAAGAAACCAACCTTATTTATATAAGCATTCGATGTCTTGAATGACCTGATTATATTTCTTTTCTTTCCTTGCTATGTTTAGAGTGCCACACAGTCAGCAACGCCGCAGGACCCCTCGACGACCTCCAAAAGGACTCCTCGTTCGTATTTCCCAAGGACGTGAAGCCGAGCAAGAAAAAAATCAAGCTCTACCAAACCTCAACTGCTATGCCAGTAATCGCCCCTACGGAAATCCCCTACCAAACTCCTTTCGTAGATCACTCGCCAACCCCTTCATGCTGGCCACAGGTGACCTTGGTCCGGAGGAAGTTGCCGGGGAACTTCGCATTTCGCTACGTCACCGCATCTGATGCGGCCAATATTAACGGTGGAGCGAAAACTCACGCAAACATCACCACCCGCGGTCCGACCCTTGCCAGCTTTTTTGTACTTCCTTTACTTGACATTGGAGGAACGCTCATAGTGGAAATTTTGCTGCCTCCGTCCATAGTAAGTAGCGACCTCTGGTAAACCTTTTTGGTACTAAATATAACCAGTGTACATTGGTTCTATTTGTCCATTATAACTTGCCAGTTTGAAAATAGCCATAGAAACGGAGCGGTTTGCTTTCCAAAAATAATATTTAATTATATGTAGACAATTCCAGACAGACGAGTAAGTTTAATTTCTATTATCATTCCAGAACACAACATTGGCCAACATGTCCATCACAGCATGTTTGCAACATGGAATACGTCCGAGTGTGGCCTCCAACGGTAGCTGCATATCCGGTTGGCAACTATCAGCGAACACGAGTTCGAGCCAGGGGTGTCTCGGTATGTTAGCGGTACCCTACCCCGAGTCAGGAATGTGGTATTTGAGTCTTCAGCCTCACTGCTACTTCCACGAGCGAGAAGGAAATGAAAGGTCAGTACACAATTCCACCAGTGGCTACAATGTTGCAGATGCATTCATATTAGTGTTGGGAATGATGTTGTTACAGCTTAATAGTTAACGGCAGTTAGGGTTTGCATCGAGTGAGATGTCATTAAGTGGTTCTTGTAAACCAACATGCAAATCAGTCCTCGAACATGGGATTAGTCTGCGTCAACGTTTTAAAATAAATGCTCGCTGTTAATTCAAATATAAATAAGTAAAAACAACTTAATAGATTTGATGTTTAAAATAACTGTTTCCGTGAAATAATTAAATGAAAGAAGTCCAACTAAAATAGGGAAACTGTTGAAAAGAAAAAATTGACTAAAACTAATTCACAAATATTTGGTTTAAACCTTGACAATGCTTGATCGTGCAGAGTTTCTGGAAAGAATTTTATTTAAATAAAATATTTCAAAGATACTTCAGCGTTATAGAAATAACATTTCTGTGAATAATCGATTGTCCAACATTTGGATTTAAGATCGGCAGGTTGGTTGTTTCCATTTCTGTTCAAATAAAAAAATTAATAACCCAACGAATTATCTCTTTGTAAAACAGGAATGTTGATGATGAAACTGAATCTTTTGAACTTTTATTTACTGTGTGCTTTTTTTCCCGAATGGGTATAGTTCAGATTGACACGCAATCATAAAAAAAAAATTATTATTATTATTATTATTTTTGTAATGCAACACAAAGAAAAGGAGTAAGTTGCAAGCTGATTGATCCCAGTACCGGGATCAATTCAACTACTCATTTTTCAATGGAAGTTTAAGAACTCCTCTGATTTCAATTTTTTTTTTTTTTCACGTATGGACCTGGAAACAAAACAAAAAGCGATGCCACACGCCATAAGGAATAAATAAAATAAAATAAAAAATAATGCTTATGGGGTAGCACGTACTCTTTTATTATATTATAATTATCATTGCTGCAAAAATATTATTTTTCTGCTGTGTTCGTATTCTAACAGGAAAACATAACTGGTCGGAATGCGAAAACATCTTCGTATAGGCCTAAATATTGGCTTCAAAAAATGGTAATGAATTTGAGAGATTATCTTGATCAATAATAATATCAAGAGTAATATCAGTCACAGTACTAATTATTAAGCAAATTCTGAAGCAGATCTTATTTACGAACTTGGTGCATACACGAAGAAATTCAACATCATTCGGAAAATACAGATGGCTTAAAAAAGATGAAGGGGCAGGGGGACAATACTTCTAGACGATTTTATAGATCCAATGGAAGGAGACATTGTATACAAACATAGTTGTCAGGGTTTTTTTTTCTCAAAAAACTGCTTTAGGAGTGTTTCAAGCCTTTGAAATAAAAAGATATTTGAAGTCACCCTTTTATACGGCAACACTAATAAAATAAAACGACTAAACTAGGTAACCTCCTCAAATAAGTTTAAGACAAGTTTTATATCAAGGGTGCATATTATTACACTAAACCTACGCTAGAACTATTAGAAACCACTAATATTAAAAAAGGTGGGAGTGAGAGGCAAAATTTTGTTGAGAATTTGTAACAAGAAATCTTATTACATTTTCATCTAAACTTTCATAGTCATATAGTTTACACGATTAAAATATTTTAATAAAAATTCGTTATGATTCATTTTAAAAAATGCTGAGTAAAATTCTTCGCGTTAATTGTACAAATTAAAAAAAAAGTGTTATTTTTCCATGAATAGCGAAGTGGTTGATATCCCATGTGATAGCAACCACACGTCCATCGTGATGAGGCTGGAGTCAGGTCCGTGCGTGGCTGGGAATTGTGGGAGCTATGGCCGTTGCTATCAGTATCTCAGCGGAGGTCTCATCTTCAGCACGTGCCTGTGTGGTTCAGGTGAGTGGAACATAGTTTCTTCTCGGTATGACAAGAATTTTTTTTTTTTTAATACAAATCATTACTTCTTTCCTACACGAGTGGTTCTGTTTTCACAATCTCCTCAGTACTGTTTGTCTGTGGGAAAAAAAAAAAAAAAAAAAAACCATGTCTTAAACGAAGAGAGAACTTATGATTTGGTGACAGCCTTACCAAATCATAACCCATGCTCACAAATATACTTAGTGTTTAATTTCGGAATTTTCAGTTCTTTTGACCTTTTAAATGTGCATTGAAATTTCGATACGAAACAGCATCATGCCGTTATTATTATTATTATTATTATTATTATTATTATTTTACAGGGTGGAGAGGTTGGGGATGCACCGATGACAGTTCCGCCTTTTCGCACGCGCGGCTCTTGCTGGCTGCCCTTCTCCTCACCTTGAGCAACCTTCTTTTTCTCCCGGCCATTATTGTGGCAGCGTACAGAAGATACTATGCCGAAGCGTTCGTGTACGTGTCTACCATGGCCTTTTCAGCAGTAAGTAACTAAGCATGAAATCCTTTAATAACTAATTTTAATTCTCTTTGCAAATCACCAGTACGCATCTAGCAAGTACTGGTTTCCGAATGATAGGTCATTCCAACCGAAGATGAGATTTAAGTTCGAATTCATGACGAAGGAACATCAAAGAAACCTTCAACCGAAGGTAGGCAGTCAGTTTCATATGGGGTGGAAAAATTTCCTCCTCCTGGACACGACATTCGATCTCCCATAAAAGAGATAAACTTGACGAAAAAAAGCAAGTAACATATTCGTCTCATAACCTCAGGCCTATCCTAATCCAGCCCCTAATTGTGGACTTAAAAATCTCAGCATTCACACCTAGCTGGAAAGATAGCTATTTTGAATTCGAAATACGCTTTAATATAAAATATCTCTTTTCCCTTATCCCCCCTACTATTAGTCTTGGCTTTCCCTAATTTAGTATATGTCAAATGCATATTAACATATGGGGATATCCGAAGCAGCCGTGGGCCATTCCCAATCAAGCCTACCAGAGATGCATTGAATAATGCAAGAACAACTGCAAGTAAAGTAGATTATGTGCTTGCCTTTATTTTCTCTACAAAAAAGAATTATCTGTGGATATTTCTGATTATCACTTCGTACAGTCCATGAATGACATGAGAGATCCTGAAAAGCTAGAAATTTTTAATTGTGTTTTTAATAAGACTTACATCGAATAAATAGGAAGAATTATTTTTCAGTAAGTTGAAATAACGCCACTAATACCAGGCTATACGCTATGCAGAGAAATCTGGGGTTAACAAACCACACCATTGAAGTTACAAAATAAACTTCTAGACTGTATTTGGCGACCAAGAAGGGTTCCTACAGCGAGGAGGTTCTAGGAGAGAACCTCCTCGCTGTAGGAACTTCTACCAGAAAATAAGCCAACTCCAATTCCAGTTGTTGGTGCGCATTTGTAGGGATGTGGCGAGCAAGCTTAGTGCAGCTCATTAGCGCAACCTTGGCTATATCTGACTAATTTTTTTTTAGCTAATAACAACTCTTTAGTAAATTTGGAAAACGCACTACGTAAAATGAATGAAAATGTCCTTTGTCTAGCATGGTTGACCCAGTGGGATCAACGTGATATCCATGTTTTTTTCGACTGTCTTTAGGTGGTAAGATAAATTTCACAGCCCAACTACTGCCTTGCTTACTGGAGTCCTGAAGTGGCTTGAAAAAGTTCCATGTTTGGTCTGTAGATCCAATGGGGATTGCCTAAACGTTAACCCGCCTACGTACTAATGTGCGACGGCCTAAATACTTTAATGGGAATAGCATTACAAATAACAACAAAATAGCCTTGACCGATAATTCTACAAATAAGAAATTTTCTTTTTGGATTTATTAGTGGGCCATAGTTCTTTATATATATATATATATATACAATCGTTGACAAGTTTCGCCAGCTAAGTCTGTCTGTGTCTGGCTTTTTCAGGACAAGAAATGAGTACACTAAATACGTTAAATGCTAAAAAAAAAAAAAGGAATGGAGTAACAACAGTTAAATTAATTAAAATTGAAGTGACGCGTAACATCAAGAGCATTGAGTATTATCGAATTTATTAAGCTTTTCCAAATGTCTTTTAGTTTCTGACACGTCTACCTATGATATATTAGATGTAGATTCAACCGTGAAAAACCATAAAGAGACCAATCTCTTAATACGTAATATGACTAGATGGCCTCCTGAATTACAGCGAAATCTAAAATCTCTACACCCGTTACCACCACGCTTATATGGTGTACCAAAAGTTCATAAAGTTGAAGTTAAGCTCCGCCCGATCGTGGACGGTAGAAATTCTCCAACATACCTTACTAGCCAAACACCTAGCCGGTCTATTGAATGAGAAGATAAAGAAATCGGACTATTTTATAAAAAATTCTAAGCATTTTATTGAAAGCTTAAAAAAAAGGTATCAACATCTCAAATACAGACATACTTGCAAGCCTAGATGTAGTGTCATTATTCACGAGCCTACCAGTTGAAGAAGTGATTAAGATCATAGAAAATCTCTATCCACACGACATTGCTCAGCTTTTCCGCCATTATCTCAAATCAAACTACTTTAAAGTAAATAATATAATGTATGAACAACTTCATCGCTTATCCATGGGCAGTCCCTTGTCACCACCGTGCGCGGATCTGTTCATGGAAAAACTTGAAGCTGACATCCTATCCAAAATAAATCCGAAACCAATTAGTCTGGTGGAGATACGTGGACGATGTCTTCATTATTTGGAAAAACACAGAAAATGCCTTACGAGTTCCTTCAAAAAAATAAATTCTTTCCACCAAAAAATCAAGTTCACGTTAGAGTTGGAAAATAATAATCAATTACCTTTTCTGGACACTAATAAAAAAAAAACAAGAGAATAGACAAATAAAGCTCACAATCTACCGCAAACCTACAGACACTGGACATTATCTTCACTCCAAATCTACTCACCATCATGCACACAAACTTAGCATTATACATATGCTTAAAAATAGAGCAACAAATATCATCACAGAAGAAAAAGATCTGCTTGATGAACTCTAGTCAGAAATGGTTACCCAAAAAATATAATCCAAAAGATTCTCAATAGAAGCAACCCCCAGCGACAACCTCCAGTCACGCAATTAATCATCGTCCATTGTCATACCTTATGCCGGCTCAGTTTCAACAAAAATAGCCAAACTCATGAGGTCTTTCAACATCAGGGTTGCCTTCAAACCTATTCAAACTACACGACACATGTTAAGATCTCCTAAGGACAGCATCGCCTTCTACAAGTACGCAGGTGATTATAACATCCCATGTTCCTGTGGACTGAATTATATAGGCCAAACATCACGAAGCCTAGAAATCTGGAAAAAAAAAAGAGCATATAGGGGGATGTCAACAACAGAACAGATACCTCAGGATTAACCCATCATTTCTCGATTTCGAACCACTCCATCGATTGGGACAACAGCTCCGTGCCGTACATTGAAGAAGATTTCAGATGTAGAAACTTTAAAGAAGCTGCAGTGGTACTCCGGTCATGAGACAATCTCAACAGAAATCAAGGCATGATAGTAAAAGGCATTTGGAAAAGCTTAATAATTCACTATGGTTAGCAGAACTGAACTTCGCGAAAAATTATAAAACGCGATTAACAAACAATGACTAACGCTCCACGCTCTTGATGTTACGCGTCATTTCAATTTTAATTAATTTAACTGTTGTTACGCCATTCTTGTTTTAGCATTTAACGTTAGTGTATCCATTTCTTGTCCCGAAAAAGCCAGACGGACTTAGCTGGCGAAACTTGTCGACGATTGTATATATTTATAAAAATTCTACAAATAAGTTGTATTAACTGCGTCTCTTTGTGTTCTTTAAATCGAAACCGCATTAAATCCCTTTTCAATACGCTACGCGACTAAAGTGTTAAAAATATACTAAAAGTGATGTTGTAATGAAGGCCAATTCAGAAAATATTGTCGAAGCAACATTCTAATTCTGTCTCTTTTGCAGCTGTACCATGCTTGTGATTCCGAGGCTTTTGCCTTTTGTGTCATGCGACTGAGTGTCCTTCAGTTCTGCGATTTCTACTGTGCCATCCTCGCCTTCTGGATGACCCTCGTTGCCATGGCAGCCCTTCCTGCTTCACTACAGTCTGTTGCCCATATGGCCGGTGCCATTGGAGTTGCTCTTGGGGTGGAATACGATCGTACAGGGCTGTGGGTGTTTGTGATACCAGCTGCAATTGGAATTCTCATGTTAATTTTTTCATGGGTAAGAGTTTGCTGTGTTTTCTGCCTAATGTGTGTAATGGCACCTATGCTATGTATTCCGTTGCTTGGTATGCACTGCGAATATGATTTAGCATATTATTTTTAAAATGCTAAAGTATTAATTTCAAAAGCTATTTCTCAGTGCATACCAAGCAATGGAATACATAGCATAGTTTACCGAGTTTTTCCCCTAAACTCCAGAGAATCAGGACAAAGTATAAAAAAATATATTTTATCTAAATATAGAAACAGAAATTCCATAGTTAGTCCTACTTCAATGTGTATTATTATATAAATTGGAAAATATGACACTTAACATTTATAGTGCTTCAGAGAATATAGCAATATTCTCTGAAGCTCTCAGGGCTTTATTCACAGGTAAGCATAAAGATCCTGTGTGGTTGAAGGATACATGTCGACAATCATAAAACAGTATAGAATTTTTCTTCATGGTTAAATCTCTTCTGATGGCATTATTAGATGAAGGATTTCCAATGATGTTGACGTTAAAATATTTATCTGCTTTAGTAATGATTGAAGCAAGAGTGGTAAACAATACGATGGTAAAATGTTGCCTTTCTTTGACGATGGATTAATTTCAAAGATAAATACCAATGGAACAGGAGAATGTGAAAAGGCAACGAAAACGATCTCGATTCTCGAGACAAAGCTACCAAACAAGCCTAAAAATGTAATTAGGACCAAATTAGGATCAGGAGTCTTTTAGTATCCTGATTGCATGACTAGAATTGGTTAAAATTACACCAAGGAACAATAGCCAAAAGGCTTATTAGAGGTTCTTATTGTCTATTACTGAATTCTCTAAGCTATTTTTTTTTTTTTTTTTTTTTTTTTTTTTTTGAGGAGGAGGAGAACTTGCATAGCTACATGATGTTGGCTTACACTCCTTTGAAAAGATTTTACGTATGATAATAGTTTGGGTGATCGAAGTAGAGAGCCGCAATCCAACACCGACCTGACAAGTGCTTATAAATGTTCCTTGCACGCATCCTCAATAGAATTCGAACCAACCTCGGTCTTTTCAGTGAAAGATGTTCTTTTTCATGACTGTGCTCTGCAAATTCTTCCAGATTCCCTAAGATTATTTTCTCAAAAAAGTTAACGAAGACACTGAATGTTCATTGTCCAGAATGCGTATTCAACTGTATGAAGTTTTAAATGTCTATTTAAGAAGCAAGCTAGATATTTTGGTTTATCAATACAAATCTCTTTAAACATTGTTTTAATGTTTATATTCACAGCGTCATAGTCATGCGTTATTACATAATAAAGGTGAAGCCATTTATGATATAATAATACCATTATAATCGCAAATTAAAATGGTATCCTCGAAACTTTTTTGAAGAGGTCTCATTTATTTATTTTAAAAAAATAGTCCACAACATATTTCGTGATCTCCATAGGTGAAAATAGTTCACTGAAAGTACATTTTATATAAACATTACAATTACCGCCCTAGCATTACCATGTAATATTGTATGCAAGGAACATTTAGAATATTCTGTGTAATTGAACTGCTTCCTGTTGGCCGCGGAGAGTTGTTGCATTTGTAATTTGCTACTCAAGTAATTCTCTCTCTCTCAGATTATCCAGTTTCTGTACTTTCTATTATTTATTATTGCTTTACCCAACGATTTTATATCATATTTTGATACTGGGTGGACCATGGATATAATTTGGAATAGCTTCGTGCAATAGTTCTCAGTGTCTTTTGAAGGTAGTTACAATATGGATAGTTAATTTCATATCGTTGGATCTGTATGAAAACCGAAGATATTTTACTGTTGTTGCTGACCTTTGTTATGACTGCACACTAATGATAATAATAAGTAGGATATTATTGTATTTTTAATAAATCCTCTAATGCCTTTTGGGAGCCTAAGCCGAGTCAGCGAAGCGCTTTGGTTGGAATGACCTCAGGTCATTCCAACCAAAGGTGAGTTAGTGGTCTCATACGGAGGTGGAAGGTTCCTCCTTCCGGAAACTCCATTTTTAGTATCGCAAAGAAGCAAATCGACAAACACAACACACGTAATTTACACTCAAAAATATGTTAGTCATTAGACTGACCCAAAATTATTATTACGACACCAATTGGATTACAATTGATTATGATTACAGCATAACTGCAGATTATTTTTTTATCCTGACAGCTTTTATTCCCCTAAAGGAAGTAGACGGACCTCCTTTAGCCCTTTTACAGCAAATATAGGATTATAAATACATATCATATAAGCAAACCTTAAGTAGTGTAAAGGATAGCTTATATAATCTTGTATGCACATCATATATCTTGGATGTGAAATATCATATGAAGGAGAAAAAGACAAAATTAAAAACTTCAAAATTTTTACAGATCATAGGCCTGATAAATAGAACACTCAACCCAAATATAGTACAAAAAGAAACACGCTTGAAAATATACAATACTTTAGCAGTGCCCACATTATTATATGGCAGTGAAATTTGGACAGTAAACAAAGAATAAAAACAAGTGAAATGAGATTTATGAGAAGAACTGCAAAATACACATTATTAGATCAAAAAAGGAACGAAGACATTTAAAAGAACTAAAAACAAAATCAACAGAATAAAAACTAAACAATTATAAACAAAAATGGATTGAACATGTAAACCGAATGGCCAACACCCGACATCCTAAACAAATACTAAAATATAAGCCAATTGGAAAGAGAAGCAGAGTGGATCTCAAAAAAGGATTTTGGGTGGATAATGAGACCGAAACAGACCATTATGGTCTATACCAGTAATTAGTGTTATGATGATGATGATATACATATATATAATAAAAAATCGAATTTCTAAAGGGTTCTGCCACTCTCTTCAGAAAATCTTTTTTCATACGGAACAGCTATGGCCTTTATGCAATTCTTATTATATGTCGTAGTATTTTGTTAATAATTTTGATTAACATGCATTATCTATATAATAATTTAGTACATTTCTGTATAATATCTGTACGATATTATCTATGCAGTTAAGGCAGAAGGTAAAAGGTTAAACGCCTTAATATTATGTAGATGTTAAGTGTCGTATGTCCTAATTAATGAATTGATTTTATCCTTTCCAGATGCATCACTGCTGTCATCAGCACAACTGTTATCCCAGGAGGAGGATATGGTTATGTCTACTGCCAGGAGTAGTGTTAGTATCCGTAGGGATGGTGTTTTTCGCCTTCCTGGAGACGGAAGAAAACTACGTGTACGTCCACAGTGGGTGGCATGCTACCATGGGCCTAGCGATGGTGTTCCTACTACCGGAGAGGAAACCTCCCAAAGGTAGGAAAGAGGCTACGAACACGTGTAGTTACATTCGAGTAGAAGAGCTGAGCGATATCAGTCATTCCATTGATTGCGGGGTGTACGAACACCTCGTGCCATCTTCTCCATAACAGCCTTGGAGTTACTCCCTCAATGCTGCACTTGTTAGTTCTACCGCCATGTTAACCCTCACAAATACGATCAGAATCTTTTGCTTTCTCTAAAAGGGCAATTAAAGAGTCTTCAGCGTTGCTAAACCTGTCGAGATTCAAAGTAATTCATTAGTGAAATCATTTGATGGTATTTGGATCTCTTGCAAACCCTCATGGTATGTTAGTGATAACTTTTCAATAATGAATTTTTGACGTATGATATAATGGTCATTTCCTATTAATGTGACCAGTTTTTAATCATTAGCCTATTGAAGTTTTACTAAACAATGACCTAACTCTTGATCAGTGAAAGTTGTGTAGAAGGCTACCGAACTAAACGAAGCGTAGGTTTAGCACTGCAGAATAAGATGACTTTTTCATTGCCCAGCAAATCACTTTTACACACTCAAGAAATTGATAGTTTTAGAGAGAATATTTATTGCATATCACTACGATTTAAGCCCAACATCATTCTCTCATTTAGAGAAGGTCAAAACCGGTGATATAATTTTTTAAACTATCACCTTTTGCACCTGCAAACTATCTCTATAGACTCTAGTCACACGTAAAGGTTGCTGACAAAGAAAATATGGCTTTATTTTTCTGCAACAACCAAGCACAAATTCTAAGAAGATAACGTAGTCAAAGCTTATTTTATATTTACAGAAAAGATGATTTTCATAGAAATTTAAAACATTTTATACACCAATGTAAAATGTATTTTGTAAGCAACGTGCAGCTACAGAATGGTTGTGATATAAAGCGACCAATGTTGTGTATAAATATTCCATTAAAAATATTCTTGATTGTGAATTTTGTATGGCCATTTCCTATTCGTTTCATCTCTAAAACTGGTTTTTAAAAAGATATACTTTCGTAGAGTGGTATGTAGAATGATTCACAGTGACATCTAACTTTATGTGCTGTTTTCATATTAAAAATACAAACATAATTATTTTTAATGGAGATCGCATACGTGGAGAAATAATAAAAAAAAAAACCCGTAAAAATTCACTTGCTGAAAAGAGTCTCAGCGTGTCATTTAGGGCTAATTGTCATGTCATGGGATACTAAAAATGAAAACAATTATTTTTCAACTCTGCTAATAAGCAATTCTTCTGTTCATCGATTCTTTCTTTATTGAGAAGTTGAGAAATTCTTCTCTCAAATTTGCTACTGAAGAATTTCTTCCCGGTAGTAAATTCAAATTATTCCATAAATCATATTTGGTGATGTTCCCCTATCAGCTGGAAAGGAACAGGAATTAGATAAGAGGAGAATGGGGAGGAAAGAATGGGAATGCTTGAAGCTTGCCCTTTCATCTCTCCATTTGAAAAGAAGAAAAAAAAAAATCTGTGTTTTGGTGGGTCGCTCAACCATAAGCTCATGACAAACCTGCGAGGTATGTTATACTTCTTACAACCAACAAAAGTAACTGAATTAATTCTGAAGAATATTCTGAATAATTTACTAAGAATCTGGCATTCTGATAGCAGCCATTGCAACTAAAGCGGTGTTGTCGAGTAGTTGCTCCAGTGAAACAAAATAAACCGTGTGGTAGTAGACTCAAGAAATCAAGCATATGTGCTAGAAAATGCCTAGTTGTTGGTCCCATTGCAGAAATACCCCCCCCCCCCCAGTCAACGAGGAATTTCTAAGAAAGAGAAATCAGTATTTTTATGCTGAAAGTTTAAATATTGAAATGAATTCCATCTGTGATGATAACTGGCTTAACGGTACTTCAGCTTATATGAAAATGCTCCAACTGCCGTTGATTTCTTCGCTGAGGTCATCTTTCAGTCCGCTGAACATATTAAACGTATTGAGAAGCTTTCTAGTTCGCTGTTTCAAATAGTTGATTAATATTTGAACGTGCTATCACGCATAATATCATATGACTATTCAAAATGCATCTGACTATCGATAACAGTTCGTAACTATTATTTGATTTGTATATACTGTCACAGTAAAATCAAATATTCTAGTAAAGGCAGTGGAATAAGCTAAAATAAAGTTCCTAAATGGTTATGTTTTTGAATTAGAGAAATTTTTATCGAGAATACACTTTATATTTTTTAAAAAAAAAGTGTTTTTTTCTTTTAACATATTGTATAAGATACCTATTTTTAACAAAAAAAAAAATAGCGCAATGTCCACAATAACTGACATTCCGTTCTATAAAGATTCATCATTGCCGTCGATGCTAGCAATGGTAAATCTGGGTTCAGGCTGATTGGCTGGATTTACATCGAATTAACTAAGGCCCAATGGGTAATGCATAATGTGTATTAACTGGGGTGGTCTTTCCAGTTTCATAGAATGTAAAACCAGATTTACGACAGGAAGAATTCCTGTTATCCATCATCTCGTTATCAGATTGGCTCCTCACCTTCAGTTGAAAATCCTTCTAAAAAAAGTTCCTCACGTGTTAGATTGGTTGGAAAAAAAAAACATGGGTTCGAATCGTTCTTAAGTAAAAATAATCATGACATCCTAGCACTGCGCAACCAGATGCGTAGGTGACTCGCCCAGATATCTACTGCCTTGATAGATATCAGATTGTCTCGACATTTATCGCAGTTTAAAAGGCCCGCCAACTGACTTTTATTGATCTAAAAAAGTTAGTACAGGGAAAACGAATCATGAACAAGAAAGGAGGCACTGTAGACGCTTACCTTGGACTAAATTTAGCTTAGAACCAGCCGATTAAATCAGCATATGAAGTTCGGTTCTTGGAACTGAAATACAAACGTTGATAGACGTTTACTAGCTACCTTACCACTAAGGCATTGAACTCAATTAGCTCTTTGGCATTTGGACATTTGACAATCTGATATCACAATAATCTAAGCCACCCCCCCCCCCCAAAAAAATAGAAACCAAAGAAACTCATCGAGTAAAATTTAATTTATTCCATTTATCTTCCTGTTTTTGCAATCGTGGCTTTTGCTTACTTTTTTGATATCGTGTATGATATTGTGCTGCACAAAAGACTGGTTTCCAGTCTGTTAAGAGTTAGTTAGGAGCAGTTATCTCAGGATTATCTAACTCTTAGCTCACTTTTGGTAGTAGTGAGGTATTGTTGGTTTACGAACCATAAAAAAAAGTCAGATATTATACACGGTACCTTATTGAAAAAGAGTTGTAAGTGCAAGTGAAAAGTGTGAACTGGAGTTTCATCGGAAGAACTTCTTTCAGGATTTTTCTCTCTACTTATTATCTATCTATGGATCTCCAAAATTGGAAGACCACTGGGATGTTCTTTCTTTTATCTTCTGCGAACAAATAATTCATGAAATATAAACTGAGTCGTCTTACTTTGAATTCAACTACAATGCATGGTCTTGTTTACAAATCTTGTTTTTCTTTAATTTTTTTTAGTTTATTTATAGGTAAACAAATTCCTGAATCTATCTGTCGATCACAAACGAAAATACTTTGAGTTATCTATAGTATTTGTGAACAGTTGACGCTGTTCTGAGATCTCGTTCTCATGACATAATTGTGATAAGAGACAGGAAAAGAAATGGTTTATGCCATCTTTTTAAAATTTAATAAAATATTTTAAACTAACTAAAATGTTGAATTATAAATGTTTTAAATAAAATACGAGTTACATATCAATTCCGAGAGAAATAAAACTGTATGGGTAGACTGAAAGCCATGGAAAAGTAATATGCATGACGTCATATCCGTCTTGTACTATCAGATGAAGCTTATTGATATAGAGAATTAGTTATACACAATTGATTTTTACTGTTAAACATTTGTAATTTAACAATATTTTTAAATTTCCAGCCCTTGTTAGTGCTTTTTCACAAAATGACACACTAAATAATGATCTGTAACCAAATTTATTAATATATCATGTGGCATATCCAACACTTGACTTAACCATTTGATCTGTCCTTCCCCTCCCAACACATTTCTATATGAAAAAAGTTAAATTAAAAATATCTATGAATAATTTTGTCAAACACCACGAGTTATTAGTAACACGATTATTTTTTGCATCGTTTGTAGACACTGCTCAGGAAGTGATGCAAGTGAACTGGAAACCTCATGGCTCATTCAAGTTCTTGCAAGACAATGAGACAGACATGCTTTGACTAGGTAGGCACCCCTTCGTTTTTTCCTGACCCATTAATACAAAATATAACCCATTACCAGAGGGAGTAAAAGAAACGGAAAGGCGTTTTGTTGGTCTATCGGATAAGTGATCTGCTTGCAAGAACCTACTTACCAGGAGACGGTGATTTCGCTAACCTACTCTGTGAAGTATTAAAGTACATATTGTAAATAACATTCAGGTATTTGTATTAGTAAAGAAATACGTAACTTTTGTGAGGTTTCTTATTGCCAATATCCAAATTTTATACTATGGCACAATCTGCCATTATGTAAAGAATCCTGCCATTTTTCTACTTTATTTAGTGTTTAACCTTTAAAAAGTGTCCTGAGCAGGGTCTACAAACTATTTTTAGGAAATTGATTCGTTAGTAGTACTTTATTAACGAGGATGGTTAAAAACTTGAAATTCGATAGAGATTTCTGAAATATTTAATAAAAGACAATAAGTCAAATCATTCATTGGTTGCTATGGAAACCACCTGAGGATGTTAAATATTTCTGGAATTATATAAACAAAACAACAAAAAACCGAAACATGACATAATATAACAAAAACTCGGAAATAGATAAAGTTCCTGCATAGTTGCTGAAAACAGGACGAAAGAAACTATAAGACAATATATAAGAATTGTTTCTAACCATATGGAACCAAGAGCAAATGCCAAAAGAATGGAGAAAGGGTATGATGTGCTCAATATGCAAAAACAACGAGAAAATATTGTAGAAGTTATAGAAGTGTTTCTCTAGTATGGCAACATACAAAGTATTTGCTTCTGTTTTGAACAGTTAAATCCATTCGTGAAGAAGATAATTGGTGTCTACCGAGAGAAATTTTTGGAATTTGATTTGGGAATAAGCATATGACAGCATTAATAAAGAAAAAATTGTAACACAAGATTAACACAAGATTAATGGAAAAACTAAAAAAGCACCGGTTAAAAATACTGATCATTTTATAGATTCCTTTCCAATAACTCACGAATTAAAACAAAGTAGCTCAAATACTTTTTAATTTAGTTCTGAAATACTCGTACATCATCCGATCGCTGCCAATAGAAACGCTAATATACAAATCATCAGATTTTTAGTATACGCCAATGACATTAACATCACGTTAAGAACCAAACAAAAAGCGGAAGAAAGGTATTTAGAACTGGAAAATTCGACACAAGAGATAGAACTAAAAAAAAATAATCAACAAAAAATCCAAATAAGGATTAATATTGGGTGAAATCAGTTACTGATACAAGTGCGAACCTTAAATTAGAAAAATTGGACCATTTAAATATTTAGGAGTAATGATCACAAGCTAACCAAACGAGATGGTAGAAGTGCATAATCAAATAAAGAGGAATGATCAAGCATTGTATTCTCTCTCATGTACACCAAAAGATATCTATTAGAATACTTAGTAAAAATATATACATCGATAACTCGTCCAGTTGTTAACTATGGATGCGAAACCTGGATATTTACGATGATGGTGAAGAATCTGATTTCAAGTTTTGAAATGAAAATCCTAAGAAAAATATTTGGTCCAGTGACCGATAATGGTCTCTGGAGGATCAGATGGAACCCTGAGTTATACCAAGTCTATAAATAAAGAACCTACAATATCTTGTATAATCAAGTTCAAAAAAAGGCTGTTCGCATGGAAAATTACAGTGCTCTTAAGAAGACAATAAACAATAAATTTTCTTGATAAAAAGACCAAGAGGAAAACCAAGAACAGGAGACGTAAGGTCCTGAATAGACGCTGTTAGAAGCAACAAATCCAGGAGGCTAGTGTTCGATTTGGGCTGTAGAGCCATAGGAAGGAGAAGAAGAAGATATGCTCTTCATATAAAGACCGATTGTGTAATAAATTAAACTAGTATATATGAAATATCTCATTAAAAGAGCCTTGAGGAATTCGGTATATTTTGACACGTTAAAAGCAGTATGGACAACCTTCAGTCAGTCAGGAACGAGAAGTAGGAAGATATAAATGTTTCCTTGCATTAAAAAGGAACAGGAAACCCAGAAGGGTATATAAAATTCCAGAATTTAAGGAAGGAGGGGAAAAAAGAGTTGAAATGGGTTGCTTGGAATTACAACCGAATCAACTGATGCTGCGAAGCGAGTATATTATGCCGGTTAATTGCGTGTGTTCTTCGGGCCTGTTTGTCTGCTTTGTGGGACGAAGCCTCCACTTCCGTTCGAAATCGGAAACGCACCTTCAGGTGAAAAGCCCTTTTGAAGGATAGTTTGCGTTCTAGAAAGATTCAAAATAGAAAGTAATAGTTTATATTGCTGCTGGCGTTTGCTTTGCTACATTCAGACTTTTTTTTGTGTGTGTGTGTGGAGATCTTTCTCTTATTAGCCTTGAATCACTTCTGATTTAAGTGAACTTGTAGTCCAACTTTTGTATTTATATTATTGAACCTTTTCCCCTTTGCTGTACCTCTCAGTAAAGAGATATTAGCAAATTAAATATCCGCGCGGTTAGCCTAGTGGCTTTGCGCTTCGCAACTATATGCCTGGGGAAGGAGTGTCCTGGGTTCGATTCCCGTCGTCGACGTGAGGAGCTTAAGGATCTTCCTCAGCCATAGCCAAGTTAGCCGGTCTTGAGCGTGGACAGCAGGGTTTTCCCCCTGTTTATCTGGGGTTTTTCATCCCGCAAGCAGGCAAACCGGACCAGTGAACACACACGGATCTACAACCACAAATACTTAACCCCCCATGAAGGGGCTCAACTCGCCCCAGGGACGGGGGAGAAAAGGGAGGAAACTCCATATGAATAAATTAAAAGCAAATTAAATCAAAACTTGATTAAAGAAATCTTGAAGAAACCCGCGTTCTAAATTTCATTATTTGATTTTAATTAACTAATGCGATCTGTGTCGTTTAATTTGCAATTGAGAAACAATGTGCTTTTTTTTTTATTACAAACTGAAGTTCAATTTCATTACTGGGATATTAATTTTTTATATTATTTATTCTCTTTGATTCATCCCTTTATTTATATCCTGCTCATCGTTGCAGAGAAGAGTCGACAGCTATACATTTTAATTGCATAACAGAATGGTGAAGTGGAGCTCGTTCGCCAGAACAGCTACTGAAGTATCTCTCGTTCTGAATATTTTTGCTTTAAATGCAGAAGTACTAAACTCACTAAGAAAGAAGTATATTCTGAATATGCAGGATTTCTTACGTCACACAATAAACAAGTAAATGAGGTGTAACAAGCTAAAGTAAGGATTCTAACTATTTTCCCCAAATTTGATATTCGAGGTTTCAAGAAATGCACTGCGTATTGAATATTTTTAATGAACATTATCAACTATACTTACAAACAAAATTTTATACTTAGAAAAAAAGGTTTCTTAGATGAAAACTAGGACACAACCTTTTAAAAGTGTCCTAAACATAAAAGTTAAGTAAAAAATCCTCAAGCATGACATCCAAATGGTTGTACTAAAGTTCAGTTCGTTGCTTCTGCAAATCTTAGCTTTTAAATGTAAAGACTGATTAAGAACAATGTTTAAAAATCAAACTTAATGAATCGCACATAAAATATTCCTTTATATAATTAAGTAATAATATTTAAATTTTACTTACACTTTCTTAATTAGGAAATTAATTTATATAGCAAACATTTCAACGCAACAGCTTCTCTATAAGACGTAGCATGATAAATGAGATGACAGATGTTTCGGTTCGATTGCTACGCTAAAAACGTCCAAGTTTTATGCATAAAACTACTCTAATATTTAATTAAACATTAACTGAAAGTTTAGCTTAACTGATACTTATTATTGGCCATGGCTAAAAGGCTTTATTATTGTACCAGTTCAGCGCAACCATCGCGAGTACTCTGAGCGCGAGTTCGCGCTCAGAGTACTCGCGACAGTGATTGGCGCTGCTCAGAATAGAGATGTCTACCTGTAAGCCGCATTCCCTCCAAATAAATCAAAAAGTCCACGATAACAGCGGATATCCTTAGCATGAGGCAAAATCCACTTTGACACTAGCAGCACAAACTTCTGAAAGCATTCTCAGATTTGCAGCGAAGAATAATGCAAACGTACTTGATTTCAGGGTTTCAAGACACCAGTAGCAACACAGCATGACTCACACTTGGTACATGCTAAAGAATGAGATGATGGAAGTATGCAAATTTATTTGAACGCACTGGCAGGTTTGCAGCTGGCAGATCAGCTTCGACACGATTCTGTCTTTCTGCTGCAAGTCCTCGTGTTTGTACAGAGGGAGAGAAGAGGCCTAAAATGACTTTACTCAAGCAGAATTTCTACACCGACCCACCCACGTCTCCATAATGCAAGATTAAGACTCACTGTGAAACAGTTCAGTTAACAGCTTCTCATAATTATCAAATATTTTCTTAATGGAAGTGTTACACTAGCCTTAATAGCATGGGGTCTTTTTAATGCCAATCCAACCTTTAAAAGGTTATAAAATATAAACATATCAGTACCGTGAATGAGGCCTCCGTAACTCAGTCAGTATCAACGATGCCCTTTGATTGGAAAGGCTTGGGTTCGAATCCGGTCTAATGTTTCGTCTAATGCACGAAAAACCTTAAAGGTTTTTCGTGCATTAGACGAAACATTCGAAAAATTAATGGTACTTTTCAGTGCTTCTAGAAACAGGGTGGTAACATCGCACAGAGTGGTGAAAATCATCTATCATTTCTTTCTTAAGGCAAACTCGACGCTGACGGCTATAGAGGGTGCCAACCCAAGTATGGCATTCTTCTGACTTCACTAAACACGTGATGGTTAGAGCAGTACAAACGATACGGGTAAGTACAAGCACGTGAAATCTGGGGTTGACTGTACTGCATATACACGAATGCAATAAGAATCGAAGGAATAAGAGAAACGTTTGTTAACGTTAGTGGTCAGTATAGTAGACACTGAGTCTTCACACCACGTTCTAATCGTCCTTTCACATACTCAATAATTAAGTAGAAAATCTGGTGAGCAGTGTAATCCGTGAAGATGGCCGATTCATCATCGTGTTCCTCGATTCATTTTCAGACAAAATTTAAGTTGAATCATTGCACTTATTCCTTTAGATATATCAGTGGATCGATTCCCGGTGCTACGTAAACATTCTCCGGACTATTTTGAGTCTCGTACGAGAATAATCTTTATAAGGAATTAACTTGCTTGATACTGAAGCGGCAGAGCTTTTCGCTCCTGAATGTCGGTTCTCTTAAGCTTACGTTGGATACAAACCGGCCTTAGAATACACACATTTTCCAAACATAACAAAGTCACCTTGTAGCCTTGGTTGCTTTGATAATTAAAAAAAATGGCTCATAAGTCACGAAGGGGTTTAAACATTTAATTACTTTTTTTATATTCTGCTTTGTTATAATGAAATACAGAACATGGAGATTTCTTTTGTTAGTCACGCAAATCACATCACGTAAATGCCTTCCATTTTCGGTTTCACAAAGATGGGCCCTTTCTACAGCATGTTCCATGACAGCTGTTAATGTTTCTGGCTACAGGCCCCTAATTTCTGCACGAATGTTCTCCTTCAGCTGTTGAATTGTCTGGGGCTTGTTCACGTACACCTTTTCCTTCAAATACACCATAGAAAGAAGTCGGGAGCCCCCCAGATCCGATGAACGTGATGGCCACTTAATTGCAGATCTTCGCGAAGTTCTGCAATTAATTGGGATTGATTAGGGATGCTCGCCAAAACTGTGCACAATAAAATTGCACGATTTTGGCTGGTTGGGAAATCAATCATGAACTTTTTCATGATTGATTTCCCAAATGTTCCTTAGAATACCTGAAAAAAATAATAATAACATAAAATGAAAAAAAAAATCAAAAAAGTTATTCACATTTAAACCCCTTTGACTTATGGACCACCCTGTATAAACTATCGACCAATATGAACCCGTATCGATATGAGTTCACATCGAACTAAGCCGAAGAAGTTTTTTTTTTTCTGTTTTGCTCAAAGTGAAGCTGGTTTTTTGGCTTACGTAGGCTGTGTTTAAGAGAAGAAGGATAATACGCAGCCATGTGAAATGTTTCCTTACGTTGCACGACCATTTAAAAAGATTCCTTACATTCCACAGACTTCTGTTTCGATACATTTTGATGAAAAGCGACAAGGTTTTCAATTTTCTGACTGGGTAGTGTACATAAAAATGTACACCTCGATGAGTCTTTGGATTCCCTGGAGGTGTCACATAATAATAATAATAATAATAAATTTTAACGCGAAGTGAGAAATGAAATAACTTTAATATCGATCGCTTCAAAAATATTCCAAGAACCTTACCAGCAGCAAAAATGGAATAAATTGATGTGTGACTGTTTAATTTAGATTTGCAAACTATTTATACGAACATGACAGAATTATTTCTTTCTTTTCAAAAATAAATAAATAATAGTGGTCCGTAAGACTAAAGAATTTGATTTTAAACTGGAAAAAAAAATTTAAAAAAAAATGTTCTGAATGTCTGTTTTTATGTATCAGATTTATTCATGATTAAAAAAAAAAAAAAAAAAAAAAAAAAAAAAAAAAAAAACCAAAAAACTATTTAATAATTTATTACAATGTCATCTTTCCATCACAAACATTTACAAATAAATTAGCTATTTTCGTAAAATTGAAATAGATGTGTCATTTTTATAGCTCATAATCGAATCATCGTCGTCTGTATTTTAGATATAAATTCGTCTGGCAGTTTGAAGTCATCCATTCAGGAAATAAAGGCATTTTACAGTCTATGCTGAATGTTTAAAATGTTTCAATTTGTCCAGAAAATAAACGGTATTTGTCATTCGGCAAAAGCTGACAGAATCTATATAATTGTTTCAAGTTTGCTGACATAAATAATGAAAAAAATGTGAAAAAAAAAGGGGGGGGGGAAGCTGACATTTAAATTTCAGCTTGACGTCTAACATCTCTTGAAAGGTTTCAAAAAGAGACTATAGGAATACTATTAAGAGGGTGACCGATAAATTCTAAGCATTCGAATTATAAATTACAAAATTCATAATTAAAATATGTTGAAACATACTTGATTTAGAATCAAACAAATATCCAAACAGTTCTAAAGCACTCACCTGGTGGAAACCTGCAGAAATCACGCAATCCGATAATTATACACAGGAAAAGGAAATACACTCTCAAATGTACTTCGTATTCTTTACCAATAAAAGCAACTATTAATATTATTCTTCCAACCCTATCCCTTCCCCCCACCCACCCACATACTACATGTATTCACAATCAGCCCAGTTGTTTTGCAAACCAAATAATGCGTAGCACTTCGGCTAAAAATAAATATAAGGCTGAAGCACAGTTCCAAGCGGCATTTATAGACAAAAATAGGCTTCGAGATTCTTCGTATTTCATAAATGGAAATGACGTAGAAGAATATTCGCTAATATTAATAATTAACGGTTAACTTAGTGGGATGAGACTTAAATTGTGTCATATCTATTGAGATGTGACGGGGGTAGATAAGTTTTGAGAAAATGTGACGCTGCGAATAGAGGGCTGGTATATCAAGCATCACACGTCACGAAGTTGAAGCATTTTCTTATATTAGAAATGCAACAACTTAACTTTTTTTTTTTTTTTAAATTATCATATGAATTTGAAGAATGGTAATAGAAGTATTATTATACACAATTATTAATTTTACAAAAAATAAATTGATTACGAAATTTTAAAGACAAACTTAATGTACTTATCTGGTTTTTTTTTTAAATTTACGACATGGAGTAAGAGAGAGAGAGAGAGAGAGAGAGAGAGAGAGAGGCTTAAAACTACACTGGTGTCCAACAGATAAGGACGAACTACATTTTATCTGTATATGAAAAAATGTTTTCATGACTTCAGCCAAATATGGACATAAATTTACTGCCAGAGCATACTAATAAATTATATTACACAAAAATGTGTTATAAATTTCGTACAAATTAAATTGAAATACGTTTTTGGCAAAATTTACAAATTTCCTAAGGACATAGTTAAGGAATTAATGTACAGTGCTTACAGACAATTATGCGGAGACACATTTCAGTAGGGAATATGTCCACCCCGAACTGCGATGCAGCTCTCACAACGTCGTGCCATGCTTAGCACGAAGTGATTCAGGAGTTCTTGAGACAAACTGGTCTACTCCTCCTCCTTCAGAGCAAGGATAACGCCTTGTTTGTTTTCTGAAGAGGATTTTCGAGAGCAGTTCGTCTCGCTATTGTGTCCCAGACGCGTTCTATATAGGTTGAGATCTAGGGAACTTGCTTGCCACTCGATTCGATTAATATTTATATATATTCGATTAATATTCGATTAATTGGAGGTATCAGGAATAATAATAATAATAATATCCTCGGTCTTCAGAAGTATCTCCACTGCTCCTATACGATGTTGTGTGACACTGTCATCCATAAAAATTAATTATTCACTTACAGCACCACGTGCCATGGTATGGGGAGGCATTATACTTAATGAACGCACCAAGCTACAAGTGCTGGAAAAAGGGACTATGACTGGCGAACACTATTGCAACGACATTGAAGGACTTCGTCACACATTATCGCTCACCAATCATGGTCTCCTTTTTCCAGCATTTGTAGCTCGGTGCGCCCATTAAGCATTAATGCCTACTCACACCATGACACTGCCCTATCTATCTCCTTCAAAAACACCCTCACGATGGTAAGCAGTATCACTTTAACTCCAGATCAAGTGTCATCTCAACTCGGAGGAATGAATAAAACGACTTTCATCTGTAAAGAGTACATTAGCCCACTACTGTTTTGTCCAATTTTTATGGAAACAGCACCACTGAAAACGTGCTCTACGATGCGCTGTGGATAAAGGGACGCAGACTACAGGCTTTCTGGCATAGAGGCCTACTTTTTTTGCAGACGTCTTGCTACAGTTTGTCGAGATATTCGCGTATTCTTGAATGGAGTCGACTTGCAAACTGACCTGCCGTGGTGCGTTGGCTACATTTTGCTGTTATAACCGAAAATCTGTTTTCATGCTCCCAGGTAGAGAGAGGGTGACTTCTTAGCAAACGTCTGGAACACATTCCTTTGGTTTCAAAGTCTGCCCAGAGCCTGAATACAAAGCTCTGCGAGATTTTAAACTCTCCGGCAATATCAGTAATTCTGCGGACTTCTGCAAACTTGCCAATAATTCTTCCCCACGTAAAATAATCTAGATGATGTATTTGAGACATTACAAGACATCGAAGTTTGCGCGTTTATTCCTTCAAGCACAATTCGCTTAGCGCAGCCTTTTGCCTTTTATTCTGTTGAGTGCTACCACGTGACTGCTTTGCGCGCGATTCGAAAATTTGAATGTATCTGCTTTCTATTCGAAATCGTCAGTTATACAAATTGCCGCAAGCTGACTGGGCTGAATTTGCGGTTGTAATCTTCAGAAAAAGTCTTCCTCCTTAGGCTATGAACACCAGAGAATGATGCCAGAACATGGAGTTTCTCTTTGTTACAATGGTAATAGCTAGGCGAGAAGGCAGTGTTTCTGCTGCCTTCTCACTTCCACGCTAGCAGACGGACAGTAATTAAGCCCATCAACCTTTGCAAAGGACCAGAAGGCACGACTACCTTTTGTGCAAGAGAGGAGTTTTCTGTGTTTAGCTCAGACATCAAAAGGATCTTGAAAGGCCTAAAATAGGAAAACGGTTTCTGGTTTTGATGGTATCTCTCCTCCTCCGAGTTGTATTCAAGAGGTATGCTGGCGACCTAACATCTGTTAGGTCACCACCATATCGCTTTACATCCCCTTCTTCCTATTATAACTCAGCTTAAAAAAAAAAAATCTTAATCTTACATCCTTGAAATCACTCAGCTCAGCAAAGAGACCGAATATCTCTTCTTGGACTGACGCTTACCCCCTAACCTTTGCTTTTTCCCTATCCAGTAATTAACCCTGTACAAATTCCCAAACCCCCCAACATCTTTCGCATTCGGAGTAGTGTACCAAAAAAACTTTAAAAATTCTTAATGCTATCCAATAGTGGACCGTTAGGCTAATTAACGATCTCTCTTTCACAGAATGTTCTCTCTCTCTCTTTCTCTCTCTCTAGCTGGTGTCTCTGATTCCCCATTGTACGTTTTCAATAAATAATTTTATGGGAGTTATAAAAAAAGGTACAATGCGGAAACTCGGCATCTATCAAATCTATCCGCTAAACGTACAATAACACGAGTATCAGCTACCCAACCATTTATAGTTGAACTAATAATCCACCAAACCATATTTAGCATCCACCAACATTTATTTACAAATCAACTATTCTCTCAATCAACGATTTGATTCCATATACCTCTGACATCTGGAACAATCCTCCCACAAAGCATCCTTAAAGACTACAACATTCCTCCCCTCTTCAAGAAGAACATTAAGATTCCTTCTCTCTCTCTCTCTCTCTCTCTCACACACACAGAATCAATTTACTATAGATTCTGAAATTCTCGTGTGTGTGTGTGTGTGTGAGAGAGAGATAGAAAAAAGTAATGTTAGGATTTTATCAGATATTCTTATTCTTTTAAATTATTACGAGTCTTGAGTTCAAATATGTGGAAATTTCAAATATTTTGCAAACTATACTACTGATGTTAAACCAAACATTTATTTAACAAAATACATTTACAGACTGAAAAGCCAAACGGCTATTTTTTTCTGGCGAGGTTGATATAAGTTAAGGGGATAAAAAAATTTTTATCCCCTTAATTTACATTTACAGACTTTCAATATAATCTTCATCCTGCCTTATCACCGCTGTCCATTGTTTGGATAAGTCTTATATTAACAAAATTTTTTTGTTCATGTGTTTGATAAGTTGGATCACTTCAGCAGAAACTTCGTCATAGGTAGTGAAGTATTTCTCACCGAATGATTCTTTCAACTTCGGGAGCTGATCGAAGTCTGGACGGACTCATTTCAGGACTATACTGAGTAGTGATCTTAGGATATATCTCGTTTCTAAATTCAAGAAAATATGTATAATTGAGCAGCTTTCAGAGGTGAGCTGCAGACTGAAATACACCAACATCAAGAAAAAAATGAAAGAGGTTGAACACAAGAGCCAAACCTCGGAGATTCAGTAGAAAATCCTGAAGAAAACATTGATCGATTCAGCCAGAGAGGCATGCGGTGAGGTTGTCTTCAAGGATAGAAAAATCAGAACTCCATGGTGGACACAGGAAGTTAAAGATGCAGTGAAGGAAAAGAAGAAAGCATATCAAAAGTTCCTGGCAAATAAGTCAGCTTGTGCTCTTAGAGAATACAGAGACAAATGTAAGAAAGCTAAACACTGTGTTAAACTAGCTAACAAAAGTCATGGGTAGACTTTGGTAAGATCATAGAAAATAAATATCAAGAAGGTGGTAAGATATTCTGGAGGTCGTTGAAGAAGCTCAGAAATGGAGAAAAGAGTGCTATAAAAGGAGTTAGAGATGATAAAGGTGACATGAAAACTGATGAAAAAGATATCCTTGATATATGGAGTAATTAGTTCCAAAAATTGCTAAATGAAACAAGCAGTTATGACAGCACACTAGTAAAAAAAAAACTCAGCAGACATGCAATCAAGAATTCATATCTATACTTGAAGGAAAAAGTCATCAAAAAACCAAAATGTGGAAAAGTAGCTGGAGTAGATGAAATTCTAAAGAAATGCTGAAGTATGGAGGTATAAAGGTCTTACAGTGGTTACTGCATAATTCAGAAGGCCTGGCCAGAGAGTCGAATTCCAGACGCAAAGCGGAGTCCTTTATCCAGCTGTATCCCAAAGTATTTGGGGACTGGCTACCAGGGGATGGAATGTCAAAAATGATGACCTCGCCTTCTTGATGTGCTCCGTTTCGTCATAAAAAGGACAGCGACACATTTGTCTGCGTTAGACGTCGATGCGCCATGTGCTGAACCACTACTCTAATTCTGAGATAGCGGTCTTGGCATCATGATAGATCAAGTCTCTTTCGCAATGGATTGGTGGGAGGGTTTGAGGGCCCGTTCTGAGACCTAGGTCATCTTCCCTAGTGAGTGATCCTCGTGGTTGTAGGAACAGCAGTTTCATTTCCCACTGTTAGTTCCGATAGTCGCTCAGTGCCTTATCGGACTGAACAGGTGGCTCTGTTGAACGTTTGTCTCTAGGGTCAGCATCCTGCGATACGGACGCCTGACTCTATTCTTCTTGGGAATAAGATAGGATGTGGCCGATGTGTGAACGTGACACTGCTCAGCTCGGAGTGCTGTTGTTATCTGTTTTCACAGGATGTATAACTTAATCATCTTAATCATCTCTTTAGATTTGATAGTTGGGACCGCGCCTATGAACTCGAGGAGTGTATTAAATAGCTTTCCCCAGTTGAGTGCTGATCAGGGGTGTTTTCCTGCTCTAAATAGGCTGACCACACGTATCGTTTTGACCGTTTTTTTTTTTTTTTTCATATTTCCCGGCCGTTCCGTCGTTTAAATAAAAATGTCAAATTTCTCCCGTTTTTAATAAACTATAACTATACTTTAATATTGGCCAATCATATATTGTTATTCATAACCTATAATCGTATATCAATATCATGGATACCCGTAATTTGTATAACCATGGAGTCGCATTGTTCGATACTAAATATCAATATCTGCAGTGATTTATTCAGAGAAAATAATAAATACATGTTGGCAACACCTGCGCGATTCAGAAGAAGCGGCGTCTGTTCTGCTGTAGCGTTAGTTTTTGTTTTGCTTGTATGCCAGCCGCTGGCTTTGTTATTCAATGCCAGTGGTTTTAAGTCTTATTTTTTGAAGCTTTAAGTCTATCCTTGCAATGTCAAAGAGGCGAAACTTCAGTTTTAATGACGATCTCCAAAAAGAATTCAAATTTATTAAAATGGACAAGATGTGTAGTGATGGAACAAAAATGGTATGCCAACATTGTAATGTCCATTTTTCCGTTGCTCATGGAGGCAGAAGCGACATCAACCAATATCTACGTAGCAGGAAACATAAGGATGCTGAAAAGACTCTGGCTTCAGTTAAAAACATCAGTTCGTTTACGGTGAGACGGGATGGTGATAGTGAAAGCGATAAAATTGCATCAAGTGAAGCTCTTGTTGCTTACCACACTGTGCGTCACGGCCAAATTTTTCGTGCAAATGATTGCTTGTCGCCATTGATAAATAAAATTTATGAACCAAAATTTTCTTCAGCACGTACCAAATCAGAAGCAGGAATTACCAACGTTTTATCACCACACATATTGGACGAAGTAATGGAGGATTTGAATAAAATAAGAAGCATTACAGTCAATTCAGATGCATCAAACAAAAAAGACAAACTTTTTCCAATCGTTGTGTGGTACTCCTTGCCAAATTGTGGTGTTCAAGACAAAATTATAGATTTTATTTTCTTACCTGGTGAAACATTCGACCTACAGCGTGATATGTTGAAGGAAAAAAGCGACAAATTTGCCTTACAAACAAAAAAAAAAAAAAAAAAAAAAAAAAAAAAAAAAAAAAAATTGGTGCATTGTGTGCAGATAACACGATCACCAATTTTGGTGGTTGCGAAAGACTTGGTAAAAATAATGTGTGGCAAAATCTTGAAACTGAAAAAGAAAAGAGGCAGATTATCGGTATTGGTTGTGAGGCACACATTGAGAGCCTTCGTAACTCAGTCGGTATAGGTGAAGCCCTTTGGTCAGAAAGACCTGGGTTTGATTCCCGTCCAGAACGTGAGGAACTTTTATCTGGTTTCTTTCGACGAAAGGTGTTAGTACAATCCTTGGGGATTGTACTAACAAAGTCGCATCAGTCCGAGCAGTTAGCCTAGTGGCTTTGCACTTCGCACCATATGCCTGGGGAAGGGGATCCTTAAGCTCCTCACGTCGTCGACGACGTGAGGAGCTTAAGGATCTTCCTCGGCCATAGCCAAGTTGGCCAGCTTGGGATGAACAGCAAGGTGTAGAACACACACTAATCTACAGTCATAAATGCTTAACTCCCCTTGAGTTAAGTATTTATGACTCATCTCTCTCTAATAGGGACAGGGAAGAAAACTCCACACGAATAAATAAATAAATGAAACACTCAGACCCTGGATAGAAGCGGGATAAATGTGCAGAGGAAGTTATGGGGCACAAATTATACACAATCGTCTCCAGTATGCTGTCGACTGCTTGCCAATTGATATTGAATGTTTTGCAGTGAAAGTATGGAAATACAGTATTTAGTCAATCCCCTCCCTCCAAATTTAAAGCTAAAAAATCGTGGTGTGAGATATGTGCGAGTATTTTCGGAAATTAAAGTTTTCAGGACAAAACTGAAAATTGGTATCACTTGCCAAGAATGTCCTATTCGCTATCAGTCTCGAGAGCAATTTCCTTGTGTGCATCGTCAAAGTCATCTACCCAAATAGCGTCATCTTCTTTCCCATTATTTCAAGCGAAAATTACCAGTAATTTACAAGACTTGAGATATGTAATGAACAATCCTTCACGAATGTCTAATGAGAAGTGAAAGCAGAGAACAAAACTGACTGCAATGGTAGACCAGTAGGGATAGAGCAGCTATGAAGAAGTGGATATGATTGGCGCAGTATTAACAAGAGATCGCGCCACCCAACGATAAAGGCAAGCTGATAATTGTTCAGTTGAAATGCTAATTCTCTTCAACCAGATTCCATATTTGAAACTACAATAACCACATTCAAATTATATATAGTTTTAACACTTTCACGACGGGGTGGTGTTTTGCCCGTTCATTGTTCCGACAGAACTTCTCGTTACTGCGTTACTCGTTTAATTCAACCTTTCAGTTGAATTTTATTGCTGCTTGTTTGCATGTCGCTTCCGCATCTTTCAATTCGTGGGAGAATTTTATTTGAAGTTAGCCTCTGTGATCTGTCATAATGACATCGAAAATTTCAAATGCAATCGAACAAACACTTATTTCATGTAATTGAAAAACTGGAGAATAGTTTTTAGTTAGATACTGTGTTTGCCGGTGCAACATACGGTTTTGCTTGTGTCTATACAGCTTAGTTTCTGAGACGGGACATGTGATTCGTTAGTTAGTGCCGTTTTTTATCCCAGTTATCTCTAATTGCACTATTTGTTGAGAAATATATTACACAGACTGCAAATGTCGCTGTACCTTATTTAGTGATACAATAAAACTACTTGCTTTTCTTGCATCTGCAGTATAATGACTGTTGGGGAGGGCAGGGAGCGAGTTACTATCGCCTCAACGTGAGCACGTTTCGTGTGTAATATGCAAAACTTTTTAATGTCTTTTTTCGTAAAGTAAAATCAGGGATGAGAGTTATATTCGAGTAAATACGGTACTTCAATATATACACAGCCAGAGTTGAAGAACTGAAAAACGTTTGTGACTTTGCAGGAAACAATTCTGGTAAATTGTTAGAGCATGGAAATACAAGATTTTTGTCCTTGGATCCATCAATTGACAGAATTTTAAGCATGTTTGATGGGCTTCGTTCTTATTTTCTTTCTCAAGAAAAATGCCCTGTTATGTTGCGAAAATTGTTTGAAATTCTGGTTGTCATTTGCAAGAGACCAAGTGTCTACGTTCCAAACATACATGAGTTTAATTGAAAAAGATAATATTTCAACTACAGAAGTAGCCACAAACATCGAAAATCTTGTAAACAATTTATTCCAGAAAAAGTGAAGTGTTTGTAAGTACTGATGTCGAAAAAACGACTGAAAATTTTAGTTGATTCAGAAGAAATTAATGAGACTAAATTTTTTGAGGTAGTTAAGAATTTCTATGAAATTTTTGCTTCGAATATGTCAACTAGTGGAAGTGCAGTTTAGGAAACACTGAGAAGTTCAAGTGGGTGCTACTAAGAAAGACACCTGAATGGAAAGAAATACAGAACATCATGAACGAGGAACTCACCACACACAGAAACAGAAGAAACTAGTGTATTCGATCAGTGGACCCTCATAAAATCTATATATCTATAATTGGGAGGCAGTTGAATACATGGAATTAAGAAAACATTCCCGTATCTGACAGATGGTACAGATATTTTCTAAAATGAACGAAAAACGTACTTTCAAGACTTTTGTAATATTGTAGTTTATTCTTTGTCTTCCAAGTACAGCACCTGTTGAGAGTATATTTTCTGTTATGAAAAGTATGTCGTCAAAGGAGAAATCTAGATTAAGTATTGAGATAATGAGGGCTATTTTAGTTGTAAGACAAAATTGTGTTATGGGAGTGAGATCTTTTATAATAAGGTGTTGAAAGACTGAAATTTGTTGCATAACAATCATTTCACTGGAGAAATATTCATGGTACGATCGTGGCGAAATACAGTTCCCCAGCCCATCATAGATGTAGATGGGGAACTGAATTTTTGTATAGATTCTGTCACTGAAGAATAATGGTAAGCTCAATATGTTTATGTAATAAAACTTTTATCTTACTTTTTCATATATGCAGAAAATTACATAACCCACGTCCCGTTTTTGTCTCAAGCAAATATGGTCAGCCTAGCTCTAAACCAAATGAATTAGAAACTTTTATTTTATGCATAGGTATTCATTCAACTGCCAATACCGATCCTCTTCAATTTCCTTCGCATAGTTGGGAATCGGGAACAGCCGTCATCAAATGTTTCACACAGGAATTCTGTTTGTCCAAACAAGCCTTCTAAGACGACTGCGATCTCGTTCCTGACAGATTATCTTAGGACCACAGTTACACCTCTTTGTTTTATTTTTTCACTGATTAAACACCTAGAATATCATCTTTTGAGAAACCAGTTAACTCTGCTGTTTTCAAAATCATGGCTCGAGCTCGATGGGCACCCACAATAAGCCCTTTATCTAACTCCGAAAGACCGTTTTTCACCATTGTGATCAACGCTATTGACGATTACTAACAGCAGCACCTTTAAATAGTTGCCTAGGTCACGTGATGACACACATGATCAAGTATTTTTCATATACACTGCGTAAGTGACGTTTACGCATATATATGCATAAAGGTTCAGTGGCCAGTATGTGTAATATGGGGTCATGTTGGAACTGAGGTCGTTCATTGCATTCAGGCTACACTGGTCAGCGACGTTTCAGAATATGGCGGTCTAAAACGTCGGGGCGTTCTTTTGGGCTATAGTGCGGTCTCACACAACAGCGATTTCCTTATAGCGGCGAAATTGTTGAGGATTTTGTCATTCTGATTAGTGGGTGCTTGACATTTTAGTCGCCTGCTACTAGCACTGCTCAGTTTATGTCTAGTATCTCCAATAAGTCAGTTTCAAGTAGCCATTGGCTGGTAGTTTTACACGGAGTACTTCGAGGCTGTTTACACTGGCGGTCTGGATCTCCACTCCTGTGATCTCAATGTTAGAAGTGTTTTTCCATTTCACTGTGCTGAACGTTGCTACCCGTGCACTTCCCAAGGCGTTGCACCAGCTGTCACGACATAAAATATATTTTCTGAGCCTTGGATCGTCGGCTGGGCAGATACGTTTTGTTTACAAGGATTAAATCGGCATCAAGGCTGGTCGTGAATTCTTGAAGCTCGTGTATTATGTTTTCAACACCATTGACATTCCAGAAAACGATCTGAATAGAATAAGTAAGATCTGTTAAAAATTTAATTTTTTTGACCAAAAAGCTCTGGAAAGACTTTTAATGGGATTATATTGACCAAGTGCATATAATAAACAACTATGTTATACCAACTAGTTTCACCAACTAAGGCTGTTGGCATCTTCAGGGTACATATTGTTTAATATGTACCCTGAAGATGTAATATGTACATATTTGTTTAATATAATTGGAATCGGTTGATTATAGTTTGTAACAGTTTTTTACTTTTTAGTGCCTTACATCAGTTATGTACCCTGAAGATGCCAACAGCCTTAGTTGGTGAAACTAGTTGGTATAACATAGTTATTTATTATATACACTTGATCAATATAATCCCATTAAAAGTCTTTCCATAAGTAAGGTCTTCTACTTTCGTTAAGCTATCATTGATTAGTGCGAGAATTGTTGCATTTGTATTGCAAACAAGTTTGTGGCTTCTTGATTTGAATGTCCAATAAGCATGTTTGCCAAAATGGCTGCAGCTTTGGTAGTTTTATCGAATACCCTGGGAGGTTCAGGTTCTGTTGCTTTCTTTTTTCGGGTACGAGATGTGTGCCTGAAGTTTTCTGTGTGTCTTCGGATTTTTCAGAGTTGGATAGGGTAGGTTTTTTTTTCTCTGTCAGGCTGGGTCTGGGTTCGTTTTACCATTTTTTTTTTTTTTTTGGAAATCGACTATTCACTGCACTCTTTGTAGTTGGTGGTGTGGCCCACCAGTTGGTGCATTTTGCCAGTTCTATTCTTGGTTTCTATTTCATAGTCAGTGTGATTTTCCTTACAACTGACGCAACAAAACTCGTCTGGCCAAATTCTTAGCGGTGGTGGCACTGTTCATTGGATGCAATATGTCGTAGATTCTGGCTTGATGACCAGGTCACAGATTTCACACTGCTATTTACCGATTTCGTCCACCACTGGCCATCTGTCTGCTCTTTCTCAGCATACAGCTTACTCTGTAGTCTGCGGTTCTGGAGACGAACGGCACTTCTTTAGTTGTCACTGATACCATGTAGCACCACTTTCAGTTTTTTTTTCCCCTCAAGGCAAAAGTGTGGTAGTAGTACTGTTTTTTCATCCATAAAATTTGGTGAGTGCACATTATTCCACATCTGCCTACAGTTAAATGCGAATACCTTCGTAGGTGTTTCCTGCTGAACACTATTTTAGATTTTTAGAACTGAGGCTAATGCAGTCCACTGTACCTTGTCCTCAGCATCTTTCATAGTCCAGAATTTGTTCATTCCTACTTGTCGAAAATGGCTAAAGTAAAGAACGAAGGAAGGGGGAGGAGGAATGGATACCAGATATTTACCTATATCCTAAGACTGGGAAGTTGAAAACGATCCAAAATCTAATTGGAGAGAGAGATGCACATGATGCAAATATAGAATGTAATCGCGATCCGATCACCTCAAATACTGAAATCTCAATCAAAGTGGACCTTATGTTTGTCCATATGTGGGTGTGATATAAGACATTTATCCTACAAGATGATAATGCTTGTCTTCATTGGGTGAAGATTGTGTACCAATATCTTTAAGGGACTATTGTATGTATGGGCTGTTAGCCAGATCTCCTGACCTTGATCCTGTTGAGCATGTCTGGGACACTCCAGGTAGACATGCAGATGCTCTCAATCCCCTCTCCAAAACCTTGAAGGATTAGGAGAGCTTTGCAGAAGCAATGGTTGATATTACCAACTGAGTTCTTGAACCCTATCATGAATAGTATGAAGTTTCACTGTGAGCACTGTATTACTGTGAGGGATGACCACATTCATTAATGTGAGGCCTTTCAACAATCTCATTTTAGACCTCTTTTGATCATTGGTCTTCATGTACCCATTTGTTACTGAATTAAACTATTCATTTACACTTTTTTTTGAGGGCGTTTCTTTCACATCTCATATCATACTTTTACCAAATTGCATAATCAACAGATAGTTTGAGTTATTTTTGTTAATGATTTTATGACCGCAAGATAAACGAGAAAAGTACACTCTGAAGTATTTTTGATGAGATCAAGAGTAGATCAATATTAGGATTGTCTAATATTCTGGTAAACATGTGAACACAAGCTTATTACTGATAGTCACAACCAGAGTTCCAGATATCCACTCATCACAGGCGAGTAAACAGAGACAAGTGGCGAGTGAATTTTTGGCCTCTTTTTACATGCATTCAAAATAGTTTTTTTTTTGCATAATTCACACCACTTAAAAACTTATTTACTGTTATTTGATCATGGTGGCTGTCAACGAATTTATTAGAGAAGTTTTCAGAGAGTTGGAAGTAAAACTTTTAGATCCAAAATCCTTAATTCAAACACTGCATCATTTTCTTTGAAAGAAATGCCAAAACAGTTATGCTTTTATTTGCTGGTTTTCTCTAAAAGGCATGATGTAAGCCAATCATGTTCACTTTCTTCTCTCTTTTTATTTCCTTCAAGGTTCACAATTTTATTTTTCTATATGAAAGACTGTTCATTTTAAAAACTCAACCCGCATCTCACCCCTCCACCCACACCAACAAATGAAAGCTTATAAAAGGTTTTTTTGAAAAATTCTTTTTATGAAAAATACTTATTTTCAGAGTTTTTGTCTCTATTGCTGATTTTATACCAAACTTACACCAGCTATTCAATTATTTATGGAGTCCTGAATTATTTAGGCAAGTAACATAATCTGCTTAAAGTAAAGAGCTCAGTTTTATACCTCCAATTTTGATACTAGATTTAAAGTTATTTTTCTTCATATGTGATCCATGAAGATGATGAGAAACAGCATGCCTCTTTATCATACTCCTGATTTTACATCAAACCATTTTCCTGTACATATTATTAACTGTTGATTCACAACCTGACTACAGGCTATACATTGCTCATATCCTATTTACTCTATATAATTGTAGTGTTTTGAATATCTTTTTTTTGGAACCTTATCATATTCCTTTTTCCAGATCTAGAAATACAGATTTCAATATTCCATTGATATACTGAAATATTGGAATTTGTATATATTTCAATGATGTCATAACCATTTGTCTTAAAGTAAAAAAATACCTATTCCTTACAAATACTATTTGGCATCCCTTGCAATTCATTCCGTTTCCTATTGCATAATTTTTAGCCCCTTCTCCTGTATTGTTAGCTAGGGTTCAGTTGCTATATCCACTCTCCAACAAATATGCTGTAGATTCAAATCCCAGGGATGTTTGTGTTTGCTCTATAGATGGGAGATGAATTTCACTGCTATGTGTGAGAATGCTATCCTGCTTAGTGAAAGACTGAAGTGGCTTGAAAAAGTTCTGTGTGTGATCTCTAAGAAGAGTTTCCAGATTACAAAATAAAAAAATAACTCTTACCTCATTCATAATAATATTAATATACATAGGCGTTTACAACCTTTTGTGAGTTGTAACAACCTAATTTAAAATATACTTGTATGATTTTTTTTTGTTTCAAGTTTTTAGGGAACTCAATTTCTCTACTTTGATATTATTGACTAGGTTTTCTTAATTATGTAGTTTAGCCACTGTAAATTTTTATACCTCATGTTTGAGCATTTCTGGTAAAATATCAGATAAGGTACTCCAGCTGCTTTCTGCATTTTGAACTTCTGGCAGATTTCTACCTTTGTTACTGAAATATATTCATGACTACATCTGATTCTTTTTATAGTACTCTTTCTTCCATTTCTAAGCTGCTTCAATAGTCTCCAGAATCTTTTATAACTTTCATATTTACTTTCTACATTCTTAGTGCTCCCAAGACTTTTTTTTTTTTTTACATTTTTCCTCATAACCCTATAAGGGCACATGATAACTAACTTACAAAAAATTTTTGATTTAATTTCTTTTCCAGAATTATCTCAAACTCCTTGAATCCACTACAAAGTTCTGCTTTTGCTATACTTCAACTTCACATGCCACACTAGCTGACTCAATCACTATTTTCTTTTGATTTGCCAATGGATCTCCAAAGTTTGATTCTTGTTTTCAAACTCTTTCACTTTCTCTCTAATAATATTTGTATATCTGAGTTGACAGTTCACTTCTAAAAGTTGCTTGACTTTCTTTTTTAAAACTTTCATATATTTTCCTTTTCAATGTAATATTTGTTTTTTTTTCCTGTCTGTATCCTGAACCAGTCTGAAGACATCACTTTTAGCAATAATATTCTCACTGAGTAACCTTTGTGTTTTCTCCATGCAAATTTAGTTTCAGGTTGAAACGTGGTGTTAATAATGACTAATCCATGTTTCTGAACAGAAATTATCAATTTTGATGTTTTTGTCAAACATTTCCAAAACATTTCTACATGTCTACGTTTCAACTCACCCACAAGAACTAGCATTTCTATTGTTGTCAGCCACCTCTTCTAATGATTCAAATTCCTCTATGCCTTCTCTACTAGAATCTTCTGTTGATCAGAGGCATAAATAAGCTTCTTTGTCTCTAGTTGTGAAATTTGCTCGTATCACTCTATTCCCTGAATGTAATATCATCTTAAAATTATTATTTGGATGCATCTCACCTAATCTTTGCAATGCCAATTATTCAACATGATAATATTTCTAATACTGATTGCAGTGTGATTTTTTTTTAGAATTTTTGTAAATAATTTTTTTGAGACTTAAAGGATAAACAAAAACTTGTTCCTCTACCTAATACAAAGTTCTGTTTATTGTCAAAAAGCATGATTCACATATCATGCTTTCTAAGCAACGATAGTTTCTGCATGCACACAGTAATCAGAATAAATTTCTGCTCTCAATCGAAATATATTTTTTTAAAAAAATAAATTAGCATGTGCTTTATCCATTATCTCATTGAGGGGTTTATAGGATGTTCTGCCCTTATATTTTTCATATTTCAGATAAGCAGGATGATTGGATGGAGGTATCATGAGGAATATCAAGATTGTCTAAGTTCCAGTAGAGAAAATCGGGCTAATCAGACCATGCAAGTCATGCACACCAAACCAAAAATTACAACCAACCACAAATACAAACATGAAAAACTTTTCCTAGAAGCAACAGCTTTAATTAATTACCCTCAGCTGATCATATACAGATGTCACACATTCCCCAAGAGAGATATTCTGCAAAATGGCAGAACTCGAGCCCAACTACAATCTGGAGTGCACTATCAGGACTCTAAGCTCCGTGGTGTGGGTTTCCGTTCCATGATTTGTATTTGTCTGGTGCACTATACACATATAATCATTATTTGTTTTCTGATGATGTTTCTATGATACAAATGAAACACCAAGTCAAATTAAAGATATTTTAATTTATAATCCTTAGACAGGTTTGTGTGCTCTCCATTAAATTTGCAATATAAAAACTAATCAGCTGAAGCCTCAGAAAACATGTACCAATAACACAAAATGAACAACTGTAGATCCATTTGTCAACTAGTTATTGCACACATTTGGATTTATGTGTTCAAAGATCATATAAATTTAAGAAAATGGGAAAAATATTCTTTGAAAAATGAGAAAACTTCTTCAGCTGAACATATGATAGTCCAGACCCTTACCCCTCTTTACTATCATGAAACGACAATCCTTATCCAAAGAATGTCATATAATTTATGGGTAAATACAAGGTTACAAGTATAATCCATTCCTGAAAACCATTTGAAACAAACTCCTAACTTTTCTACAAAATATACATATAAAAATGAAACTCAGGAATATTAAAAAAAAAAAATTTATTTCTGTTGTGATAGAATGAAATGTTTACAGAGTGAACGCAAGTGAATTTCTTTTAAATGAAACCACAGAAGCAAAATGATGACTATAATGGCTGCTCTGCTATTATCTCAACATTTTTCTGGCATGGGAAAATACAAAGCAATCGCAGGAACAAAGTTATTTACATCTTTCCTAATTCTTCAGCTCTTGCCTTCATTCTATTAATAAAGGCTTGTCCTTTGCTTTTACGAAAATTCTCATATGGATCATTTAAATTAACACCAATTCCTTTGTACTGATCTTGTCGGTCCCTAACCTCACCAGCATGGATTGGATCTTGGATTCCTTGCTCTGCTGCACCAAGACCTGCACCTGACCAACCTGTACATAAATATATAAAACTATTATATACAGTGAATTTGCACATTTGCATTTCAAGAGTATAAATATACAATAAATAGTATACACTGAATTGGAATATTACACAACACCAAAGAAATAAGATGGTCCAATATATATGTATCAAATCACCCACTATTCCTGCCTGTATGAGGACTGTTTGAAAAGTTTGGTAAAAAAATAAGTTAAACACATTTTTTTGGAAAAAAAATCATCTTTATTTCTCAACATAGTCTCTGTCAAGGTCTACACATTTGGTCCAGCAATTTTTCCAATTTTTTTATCCCATCTAAAAAGTGGGATTTGTCAAATTGTGCAAAATTGTCATTGACAGCCTTGATGCCATCCTTGTTCTAAGAAAATTTTTTTCCAATTAGCCAAATTTTTAAATTTGGGAACAAGAAGAAGTCACATGGGGCCAAGTCCACAGAATATGGTGGATGTGGAACCAATTGGAACCTCAATTTGTGCAATTTTGCCATCGCAACGACCAATGTGTGGGGCAGTGCATTGTCTTGATGAAAAAGCACTTTTTTGTGCACCAATCTTGGCCATTTTTTTATTCAGTTCTTCTTTTAAACAGTCCAACAATGATGCATAAAAGACTCCTGTTATTGTCCTATCCTTTTCCAAATAGTCTATCATGATAATTCCTTGGGAATCCCAAAAAACAGTGATCACCTTCCCAGTCTTCGCTTCCTTCAGTGCTCTTTCACTGCGCATTGTCCGCTGTTTTGACTACTGCTTGGACTCAGGTGTGTAGTGGTGGATCCAAGTTTTGTCTACAGTCAACAATCATGGCTCCCATCGTGCACAATTTTATCATGTGCAATTTTTCGCACAGGATATTATACACCCATTCAGTTGAGATGCCTACAATCTCAGCAATCTCACACACTTTCACTCAGCGGTCTTCCATAACGATACCATGGAATCTGTCAATTATTTCTTTCGTAGTGACTTCAGCCAGGCGTCCAGAGCACGCTTCATCTTCAATGGACTTATGACTTTGTTTAAACTCATTTATTGCAAAATAAAGTCTTCAATGCTGGTGCAGAGTCCTCATGAACTGCATCTAACTTGGCTTTGATCTGTACAGCTGTCCACTTCTTCAAATAAGTGTTTTATCACTGCACAAAACTCGTTTTTCTCCATTTTTATGAAAATTGCGAACACGGCCATTTTAAATGTTTGCCAAATGAGAACAATTTGTCACACATGGCTAAAATTTTTCCCAGGTTCATGAAAAAGATGATGCATGCTGACACTAGTATGAATGAACAAATTGTGTCACCGTCTATTGGAAATTTACCAAACTTTTCAAACAACCCTTGTACTTCATCATAATATGGAAGTAATGTGTGATGTAGGCAAAACGTATCAAAAGTAAATACTTCCAGAAGGGCCACTCTAGGTATAAAGGGTACAGTAACATGCCTCCTGTGTTGGGTTGGCATATTAATGTAGCCTTCATAGTGAAAAGTTGTAGTGAAAGGGTTTATCAATAAAAGTTTAAAAGTTAAAACAGAAAGCTCTCTAATCTGATAAGAAATAGACACCAAAGGACATACAGTACTAAAAATTATTTAGTATTAGAGCAAAATTTTCAGTAAAGTTATTCTGGCTAAACATACTACCTGTGAAGATATTAAGAAAAGAGAATTAATGAAGTTGATTATATATATAAATGCACTGGCATGCCTCACTTAAAATACTTGGAACAGCCAGTAATTGTTAGACAATAAAAAGGAAGCCAGATAAGGCATTTAAAATAAAACTTGCATTTAAAATTTCAATACAAAATACATAAATGATGGCAAACAATTTATCTTGAAAACAAAAACAAACTACTATACATTGTGTTTTCGACTTCAAAGTAAGAGAGGTCCTACATAGGGTGTTACTATGGGAACTAACTGATCCCATCTCTCTCTGCTGGATAGACAAACTTTAATAAACACCATTTATTCTTCTCTGGAATAACACTAAATCTTTCTTTACAATATAAAAAAAAAAGCTGAAAATGCATATATACAAACAATTTTGTTGAAAACAGAAATATAGTAACAAAAAAAAAGGGGAAAAAATGCAAGAAATAATTCCACTATCAAAAGGTAAAAAGCACAAAAAAGGTGAAAACCAGAATAAGAGTGTGTGTGTGTGCACGTGTGTGTGTGTGGAGAGAGAGAAGTATAGTGCATATTAATATTGCATTACAAACTGAATTTATTAAAAATGCTGTGTAATCTGATAACTAAAAGATGAATACTCTGCAAAATCAAAGTTTTATTTCATTAAGCTAAGTGTAAATATTTTACTGGTATTCTATTATTACAAGGAGAAAAGAAAAGAATTCAGCTAGCAGCAAGAGCCATTATGTATTTTAAAGAATTCTGTAGGCAGCACTGCAGTTCTTTATGATACTTCTGCAGTATCATAAAGATACTTCTGCAGTATACCAAAGATTCTCCTGGAATCTTTGGTTTTTCATCTGACATACAAGCAAATTGGCCAAAAGAGCAGAAAATTAACAGAAAAAAATTATTAGGAGGAGGGTAGATGGCATCGTAAGTAGATGATGAATAGCAGCATTGTGTATAGATTGAGGATGGAGTAGTGTTGCATAGAAAATGAATAATTAAGTTCATATCTTACTAGTTAATTATATTTAAAAAAAAAAAACATTCCTTGTCTAGTGAACTTTGGAGTAATCACATTATTAAAAGACAGATTATTTTTAACAATCAGGTACTGTGAAGTGAAGAGAATGTGGGATTTCATGAAAGAAACCTGACAATTTTGCTTCTTTCGGTATGGAAAAAAACAGTTTGAAATTTGAATTATAGAAACTGACCGTAACAAAGAGAATTTATAATTTATAAAAAATGCAGGAATAAAAAAGTAAAACTTAGTTTCTTTTTATAGATTCTATTAAAACAAATGACCTTGTCTCAATTACAGTGAGCTGCCAGAGAAAGGGTGAGACAACTACTACTAATTATCCTGCCCATACATATATGTCCATGAGGCAAAGTTAATTGCATGGGTTTTTCTGGCTATGTTACTTGCAAGATGAAAAATCCTGCCACCTCCAGAATAAAGAAATTGATGACTTAACAAAATATAATTATGTAGACAGAAAACATTGTGTTTATGCTTAGTATTATATTCTTCTGTATTTACTCTTGAGTGTGTTGCTTATTGCACAATTTTATCGATTTCCTTTCCTTTACCCTTAAACATACAGCTGCATTATGGCTAATTGTAATGATATGCAGTATGCACATCCATATCATATGCTAGTAAAAAAATACGGAAACTTTCTAGTTGCATATTTTATTAATTGTGTATGTTAGATCTAATGCAAATGTCCAATACAAATGATTTGCAAGCTGCTAAAAGTAAGTTTTACCTAATCAATATCCGAATTTTGGAAATTTTTTTCACACTGTATGAATTTTTTACTGAAATAATACAACACCTAATATGAAGGTGATAAAATAATCTATTTTAATCCTGGCTATTCAATGTTAACTTCATGTTTACTTCAATATCCTCAGAATAGAGGGAAGCCCCTTCCCCCAAATTCCCTAGTGGATCTGATACTATAACAGACTATTTCTCTGGTACCTATGGGTTCACTATTGAGTGTCTACTGTATATTATTTATACAGTAGACACTCCCAATAAAAATATAATTTTAATTTTACACAATCCAGAAACCCTGTCTAGAGACCAAAGATGGAACGTTCCACGCCATTTCAGGTCTCCAATAAGTGGTTCTCACATTAGAATAAGAAATTCATCATCTCCTACCTAACTACATTCACAAAAGTCTGTGTTCACAATGAGATTTGAACAATGCAATCTGATGGCTGGAAATATATATGCTAACCACTCAGGCCAGCGGAACATAATCTCTAATCCTATATTTATACAGTATATGCTCACTATAGCTAATTCATGGGAGAAAAAAGACTGATTCCCCACTTCATTCCAGGGAAACAAAATAAATGGCAGGTAACAGAACAAAGGAAGCAACAGAAAATTTTAACCACTGAGAGAAAATGAAGAGTTAGAACCATACGCATAGCACATGAATTTGGGCTGTCTGCTAGAGGGTAAAATATGTATGGTGAGTGATTACAGTGAGGCAGAAAGATAGCAAGGTTTTTTTTTTTGTTATTTCTTTCTTTTAAGGTTACACGGTGATCAGCATTCATATTTATAAATTTAGGGACACAAAAACACACGTGTTGAACTGATTATTTTATTAATTACTAATAAAATAAAACTTGACGCTTCGACCCCTGTATCGAGGTCATCATTGGAAAGATACTAGTGTATAAGGAACCAAGCTACAATGGTCTTGTGCTTTTCTGTTGTTGTAGGGCTTGAAATTTCGTTACTAATTTTTCTTTGTTGGCTCAAATACATCGATGATATTTTCGCCATTTGGCCCCACGGCCGCGAAGCTCTAAATACATTCCTTAGCCACCTAAACAAACAACACAAACATATCCAATTCGCCATTGAAATGAAAAAAACAACTCTCTTCCTTTTCTAGACACACCTGTCACACGTCTTCCCTCTGGCTGTCTCTCCTCAGTTTACCGCAAACTTACATACATAAAAATTCTTACCACCGCCCAACACAAAAACTAGGTGTCATAAGCACCCTTAAACACAGAGCTCTAACAATTTGTTCTAATAAACAAGCTCTAAACCAGGAATACAAGATCATCAACCAAACATTTATAAAAAATGGATACAGTAAAAAAACTATTCACAAGATCCTCCTCCTCCTCCATAAAGATACAAGTAAGAACAAAAAAGATTTCGGGAATGCCATTGCCATTCCTTATGTTAGAAGCATTTCTGAAAAATTAGACAGAACACTACACAAATACAACATTAAAACCACCTTTAAACCCCCAAACAAGTTAAGACACCTACTCAGTTCTTCTAAAGATCCTCTTCCATACCTAGCCCACCCAGGGGTATACAAAATACAATGCACATGTAACATACCATACATAGGGAAAACAGGGCGAACTATCCCAATCAGACAAGACGAACACAAACGACACATTAACCGGCCTTTCTGACCACGCACTCCAAACATACCACAGAATTGATTGGAAAAATACCAAATCCCTACACTGCACCAAAACCTCGTTTGAGAGAAAATTTAAAGAGTCATGTGAAATGCTCAAACACAACCCAAATCTCAACAAAAATGATGGCCTAACCATTTCAAGAATGCGGAGGACCCATCTACGACCTGTATAACAACCTAAACTAGCCATAGAAAAATCCCACTACACGAAGATAACCTGGTGAAGTGTTTTGTAACATTCAACAGCAACTGAAAGAAATCATATTATAACTATCAGAACTGTACAAATCCAGAAGAGTATTAATACATGAGGACTTGAGCAGTTTATTGTGGTTGTATTTATATTTATTTATTTTTTAATTTTATTATTATTATTTTTTTATCACTAGAGGTCAGTCTAGGAAAAAGGATTAATTAACTACGTAGATTTAGTTTACCGGTATACAGGGCTAGAGCATGTAGCTTGGTTCCTTATACACTTGTATCCTTCCGATGATAACCTCAATACAGGGGGGCGAAATGACAAGTTTTATTTTATTAGTAATTAATAAAATAATCTGTTTAATACGTGTGTTTTTGTGTCCCTAAATTTATAAATATGAATTTTTTGTTATTTGTTTTTAAGCTGTGAAGTCAGTTGTTTAGCTTTTAAGAAAATGTAGATTCTAGTTTCTCCAGTGAAAAAATTGAATGGGGTAGCCAAAACAAGGCATATGAGGGTGGTGGTGATGGTGGGGGAGGGGGGGTAAAAGTTCTGATACACACCTAGAACAAAAATGACAACTGATATAACCACAAGAGAGAACATATCTTAAAACCTTTTAACCCCTCTTTTTCTTTTAGGATATATAAGAAGACATGTCACAGGTTTTGAAGAAATTCGAAGACACAGAGGTGTGGGCCATCATCAAATTTCTCGTGCTGCAAGAAAAGTCTGCAACTGAGATTCACCAAACTTTGTGTAAGGCTTTAGGGGACTGTGCCCCAGCATATTCAACAGTTGCCAGATGGATGGCCAAGTTTAAAACTGGGAATCCTGAGACAACAGATCTCCCAGGTCAAGAAGACCTTCCACAGTGATCACACCTGAAAACACTGATGAAGTGCATGCCAAGATCTTTGATGATAGATGAATAGCAGTCAAAAACATTGCAAAGACTCTGGGGATAGCCAGGGAATGAGTTAAGGTCATTATCCACAAACATCTGGAGATGCAGAAGCTCAGTGAAGTGGGTCCCCCAAATGTTTGAATGCTGAGCAAAAGAGAGAAAATGTATGCTGTCATCTCAAGGGATTTGGGATCATTTTGAGAAATCAGGTGCAATTTTTTGGCTCATATTGTGACTGTTGATGAAACATGGCTTCATCACTATGATCCAGAGACTAAACTAACAGTCAATGGAGTGGAGACACAAAGGTTCTCCATGGCCAAAGAAGTTCCGAACCCAAACGTCAGCAGGGAAGGTCTTCAACAGCTCTGAAGGAAAATCGCCACGGGAAACTGAGCAGAGGTGTGTGGCTTTTGCAGGACAATGAATCTGCTCACACTGTGTGAAACCCAACAGACAATACACAACTTGGGCTTTCAATACCTGTCTTATCCATCCTATTTGCCAGATCTGGCCCCATCTGACTATTTCCTATTCCCAAATGTAAAGAAACACTTGAAAGCAACAAAATTTACCACAGATGATGAAGTCATATCTGCAGCAGCAATTATCTTCATAGTGATTATCACAACTTTTCAGCACATCCACATAAAGGTAGTTGTGAGCCTAATGGAATAGATACAATTTATGTATACTGACGTCAGAAGTATCAGGAAGAAAGGGAGGAATTTTTGACATGGGTTGGTGCAACCTTACCAAAAGTTGACTGACCTGGCTGACAGCAGGTGATTTAGTCACAATGAGAGAATGTGAGGATATGGTATTTTACTATGATATCAGATGAATTACAGCCAAAAAGAGTAGATCACTAGAAAGACAGATCTGAACAGTAGTTACAATCTGATGAGGCCAACAGGATAAAATATACAGTTAGTTCTGCTATATGCCAGGGGTTGCAAATGAATATGTGACAGGCATGCAATGACAAATTAGCATAATGAGTGCAGGTTGGGTAATCATTATAGAGAACTTCAACTACAAGAACATAAATTAGTTGTAACCATCCTATGGAAGAAAGTATGAAATTCATTCACCTGCTAATTATTTAAAATACTGTAGCAAGTGATGGAGGGGATCTGGGGTTTGAGAGTTCTCATTTTGGTCAAAGAATCAGAGATTTATCCATAACCAATATAGTCACACTGCCTCTCGTGACCATGCAGTCTCAACTTGGGAGGCTGTTGAACACATGGAATTTTCAGTTAAAAGGGGGGGTATATGTGGAACTACATGGCATGTGATTATGACAAGCTCAGAAGGCAACTTGAAGGTGTGCCATTTTAAGAATATGCAAGGGTAGGATATTAGAAGTGCATGACAGATGGTCAAAGGAATGTTTGAAGAAAGGAAGCAATATTGGACTGCACATCAAAACTCACCATTAGTTCAGACCTAATGGTGAGTTTTGATATCACCTCATTATTCGCTAATGTACCACTGATTGAAACACTTAACTTACTAAATTCACAATTTCCCCCAGATATACCCCAGCTATTTAAATTCACAGTACAGGCAGGCTATTTTACATGGAAAGGGAAAATATACAAACAGTTAGATGGGACAGCTATGGGTTCACCTCTTTCTCCCCACTTAGCCAACTTCTACATAGAACATCTGGAAAAATTAGCTATCAACACAGCCACTCTCAAACCTAGCCTCTGGCCTATGTTGCTTTGTTCAACGCCTATGTTCAACGCTATGTTGACGATGTGTTTGCCATTTGGCCACATGGCCCAGACACATTGAATACATTTTTAGCGCACCCAAATAGCCAGCATCCTAAAATCCACTTTACAATGGAACTAGAAGCCAATGACTGCCTGCCTTTCTTGGACACACTGATCACACGTCTTCCAGAAGGTACCTTATCATTTTCTGTTTACAGAAAACCCACACATACAGGAAGATACTTACACAAACAATCACACCATCACCCTTCTCAACAATATGGTATCTTAAAAACACTAACCCATAGAGCTAGAGCAATCTGTTCCAATGACAGGGCTCTCACTGCTGAACTTTCTCACCTACGTCAAACCTTCTTAAACAATGGTTATAATCCCCGTAAAATAGATAACATACATACTAAATGCTACCCATAAATCCCCCCTATCTACCACAGAAGACTACAACAAAACAATCACCATCCCATACATTAAAGGCACATCTGAAAAGATATCTAGGGTGCTTAACAAACACCAATTACGCACAGTATTTAAACCTTATAAAAAATTAGCAACTCTCATCCGTTCACCCAAGGACAAATGTACTCCTTTATCACATCCTGGTGTCTATGAAGTGCCCTGTTCTTGCCATCAAGCCTACTACGGACAGAGAGGAAGAAATGTGCAAAAAATATATCCGACACTTTCGCTATGGTAAGTCGGGTCTGGCAGACCATGCTCTGGATACCCCTGCACACAGGATCAATTGGAAAGAAACAAAAGTAATGCACAGAAGCTTCTACAAGTCAGAGAGGTTGTTCCTGGAATCAACAGAAGCCTTGAAACATACCCCAAACCTTAACAAGTATGGCTGTATAAATCTACCAAAGATTTGGGAGACAGTCATCCTAAGACCAAATTAATATTTATTACTTTTATTTTTTATCATTTGGACTCTATTTCAAAACTTGAAAAATTTTTTTTTTTTTTTTTTTAACCTAGATGGCGCCATATTAGGACTTTAGTCTTGTGTTGCACGCTGCAATCACTTATACTGTCCCCACTGTTACACCGAATTGTGGTTGTCTTGCCTTTGTAACAAACTTTGTGTTGTGTGCTCTGAGGATGCTGGATATAAGACCAGCGAAATATTAGCCTTAAGTTAATAAATAGTTATTTGCTTAACCATCTGTGTTCTTTTATACCGTGAAACCTATCATAACATGTCGGACGAACACATAAGCCTATCCACGTGTATGAGAAGAAATTAGCCAAGCAGGCCAAAGAAAATTCCAAGGAGTTCTTTCACTGTGTGGCAAGGAAGAATGACTATTATTCAGTGTCTATGAAGACTCTGCTATGACAGGAATTGCTGAGAGAAGAGATATTAATGAATCCAGAGTACTTAGGATACCGCAAAATCCCAATGCAATTATGGCCATGGGGTTAGTGGGATATCAGTCTGCATGTTTACAAGAATGTGCAAGGAACTGGTAGCATGGCATCTTGACTAGACTCTTTAACTTAAGTTCTCAGTTGTTGCAAAAAAGTCAGCTTAACAGTGTATAATGGACATTAGGTCTCTGACAAATTAGGATGCGGTGCCAATCACTTTTCCCCTTCCATCACTAAGATTGAGAATTCTAATGATGAAAAACCTAAATAACTTGCAAAAAACATTTCTTTCATTTTTTTATTATTAAAATTCATAAATTAAACCACCTAACATTAAAAATATTCAACTCTAATATACATAATTAAAACATGCTTTAAATATACACACAAATTCAAAAAGGAAAAGAAAATCATCTTGAGAATTAAGCAAAAACAAATAAAAACCTACCCATTTTCTTTAAAAGCTGGTGGCCCTTGTTGCTTTCATCTAGTCGTCGATCTAAAATACTAGGTGGATAATTAGAACCGCTGGAAATAAAGAATGAGAAAATCTCAAATATATAACAGCATTGGGATATATTACGCTAAAGTTCTAAAAAATAGTAAACAGAGATGATTTATGCAAGTATACTTGAGAAAAGGCTGACAAAAATTATGGAAGAGAAACTTGGAGAACAACAAGCTGGATTTAAGCCACACAGGGATTGTATGGATCTGCTTTTAGCTTTATTGTTATTATTATTACATGACACCTCCAAGGAGTCCAAAGACTCATCGAGAGAGGGCATCTACTCTACAATTATCTGTTTCTCTCAATCCACAAACTACAGCAATCCGCATCATCTACTGCCCACCACCACCACTAGTATTTCCATAGATAATCACAAACATTCATGCCCATAGCAGGATTCGAACTCGCATCCTTTTGGCTGGAGAGCAAATATGCTAGTCACTTGGCCAACTGGGCTGGCAAAGCTTAACAGACATTGAGAATATAACAACAATCAGTATTTAAGTTTCATAGATCTGAAAAAGCATATGCCAAGAGAAAAGCTATTCAAAACATTATAGGGTAAACTGGACATTAAGCAATACCAGTCTCTATATTATATTTGCATACTCAAGATGTAAGTCAGAAGTTAGAATTGAAGGAGAAACAGGAAGATGAGTTGATGTAAAATAAGGTGTAAGACAAGCATTCACAGTATCTTCATTTTTATTCATCATCTATATAGATCACAGTATGAAGGAAAATGGCATTAAACTGGATAGCAAAATTGGATGTGTTAATTTCAATTCTTTACTTTATGCAGATTACGTCATACTCTCAAATAAATCTATTACAAGTCTGCAGGATTTCTTACTAAAGTAAATAACTGCTATAACAAATCTGGTATGAAAATTAGCAATAAAAAGACAAAGATTATAAAAATAAGCAGGAACACCGAAAGCTGAAATGAATCCTTAATGGAAAGCCTATAAAACAAGTGTAACGTTTATTTATTTATTTATTTATATTTTCATATTGCATATTTTTTGTTAATTGTTCTTTATCTCTCTTTTTCCTTATACTCCTTGCTAAATAAGATCTTTCGCTGTGCCTTTTTATGTAATCCTCAGTGGCCCTATTTTAAAACAAAGATCGTGTGCAAAACCTTCAAAGAGAATGCCTCAAGCTAGAGTCAATTTCTCCCTGATTGAAAATCTGGTATCAAATCCTTTTTGGAACTAAGAGAATTTATTTGTTTAGCTGCGCCATCTTAGTTCCTATACAAGAAAGAATTTCTTGTCAGAAATATGACTCACAGATTATCACGATTTCCAAAACTATCAGAATTACTCAAGCCCTTACTAATTTACTCTTAACTGCAGTCGCAACCGTTTCCTATCTTAAACTCCCGTGCTTCTTACATATACAAGTTCTATAATTATAGCAGGTGGTGCATTGACTTAAATGATCAGACATGTATTTTGGGTTAAAGGACAAAGAAATTTATTCATACTAAATACGATACATGTTAAACTAGTTGAAAGGTCCTCAAAATTAAATAAGCTAAACTAACACACAAGATAAGGTTCACGATAGGTATTTCTCATTAGATGATATATAACAAAAATTTCAACCTGCTCATATCGCAATTACTTAATACAAATAAGTAGATTTAGTCTCACTTCTTCCTTAATTAACTTCAATACAATTCATCAACCTAAAATTAACAATAATGCTTGAAACTTAACACTTCTAATACTAAAGATCTTTGTTAAAGGAATAGGTGCTAAAGTCCTGAATTCTTGTTTAACGAGTCCGATTTACAAATTTTACACACAATTGCTCACCCTGGCTTCAAGATATTATACAATAAGACAAACTCTACTTTACCAGCCTGACGAATTCAATTAGACGATATTTCTCATTCTGTTCCTTTAGACTTTCTTCTGATTCGGACACGTGCTTCCTTCTAACCTTATGCTCAGGAACCCATACAGAAATGTGTGTTTGGAGCTACTCGATATCTTGACGTTCGCTATTCGTCTCGTCGCATGGAATATTATGCTTGGACAAGCCTGCTACTTAGCCACATCATCATCGGCGAACGTCATTCACTCATTCCATTCATCGAATCCAACTCAGCTGTTACTCTATTATAAAAAGTTAGTAAATAACTAAGAGTAAATTATGTGCCTACAAATTTTGGCACGGTTGCACTAACCAATGTTAAAACTTCTTCCTCTTGTTCCTGTGGCATTAGTATATAGAAACCGAAGCATGTATATAATAAAGTGATATAGCTTTCCACTACTTGTATATCGGAAATATACGACTTTATTTATGCAACAATCGCATCTCTTCTGGGTCAGGCTCCAACTGATGAGACCTCAATAAAGGTCAAAACCAGTCTTGGAAGTGTACCTTCCAAGAATTATACATGTCCATAAAGGGGAGCGTGCTTTGCTTCTTCCTTTTATGTATTAGACCTAGTGGCCTGTTAGAGCTGTCCTTAGCAGTTCCAAACCATACCAGCCCCGAGGATAAGGTGGTTAGCCCTATGCCTCCCTGTGTGTCCTATGTCTGTAGATGTGTGTTCACGGTGCCGGTTTGCCTGTTCTGGGGGATGAAAAACCCAAGTTTCTGGGCGAAAAAACTCCCTATCTCCATATGAGACCAGCTAACTCACCTTTCATCAAAAGAGACCAGATAAAGGTTTTCCTCACATCACTGACAGGAATCGAACCCAGGTTTTTCCGACCAAAGGGCTTCGTCTATACTGACTGAGTTATGGAGACTCAGTGTGCTTTGCATTACGGGATATTAAGGCAATTGATGTGAAGTCATTAGTCTCCACATATAAGTAGTCTAGTCGTGAAGAAGTTTCCAGAACGTTTTTTCAACCTAAGTAATATTTATCTTCTACATTCCTACTAGTCTTCCCATGACTTTTGTTTAGCTATCTTTAAAGATAGCTTAGCTCTCTTACATTTTTCTTTTCCAGATGCTTCTTTAACTTCTTTTGTCCACCAAGATGATCTTATTTGTTTATCCTTACAGGCAACTTCACCACATGCCTCCTAGCTGAGTCAAACAAGTTTTCTTAAGAGTTTGTCAATGAGACAACAAGGTCTGGTTCTTGATTTTGAATTGTTTAATTTTTTCTGAATAATGTTCATATAGTTGAGCCTACAGTTTAATTATTTTTGAAATTTCTTACACATTGTTCTTTTCAATGCGATATTCATTTTTTATTCTACTTAAAACTAAGTGAAGATCACTTCCAATTTCAAATCATTTGTATATAGTTTGTGTCCTGAACCAGTATGATGATACCACCAATAACACCGTCAATGAGCTGTTTCTTTTTTCTTGTGTTTTATGTTGGAACATGGTGGTAGTAATGACTGATCCACATCCTAAGCAGATTAAAATCCCATAAATTTTCCCATAATGTTTCTATATGCCTAGTGGGATTATTTCCTACTCTGCTGTTTAGATATCCAACAAGGATTACTTTTTCTATTTCTTTATGTCAGCTGTCTGCTCTAATGACTTGAAAAATACTTCAACTTCCTTAGGAGAACCTTCTGTGGGAACCTTCATATTTGGTATTCAATGCTGTCACTGCTCTTTCCTTTTCTTCATTGTTATTGCCCAAATATAACATCCTATAATTATTATTTAGTAGGATCTTGCCTGTTTTTGTCTTCTTTGTCTCAGTAACACTATCATGTCCACATGGTACTTTCAGTTCTGTAAATGACTTCCTTTCCATTAACACTCCTTATGTTGATGGCTCCTATCTTCAATTCAATTCTTCTGACGTTGGGTTCATTCTTCTTCTAGATGCTGAATTGGAGTTTGCTCCATAGGTGACTCTGGTTCCTTGATGAAAACAGCAGGGCAGTGTTTAACTGTGACACCCCAGCTGACATGAATTGTATACCATCATGTGTATTTCTGGTTTAATAAACTGGAGAATACAATTTGGTTGGCCAAGTCCCAAATTTTCCAGCCTGTTCTCATTTGTTCGGTATTTAGCTGATATCTTCTAACAGGGTGCACCACATGAAGGTGAGGATTGGATATTAGGTCAGAATGCCTGCATTCCTTAAAGGTAAAGTAGTCTCAATCTCAGTTATCTGACTTTGACCTTTAAGTGACCCCAGGCTAAATGAGTAGTATATAAGACAGTGTTCAAACCAACTTTAACATATGGATCTGAGAGCTGAGTTAGAAATAAAGTACTTGATCAAAGATTGGAGACTATAGATATGACTAGGGAAGCATCAATGGCAGAATCATATTAAAATAAAATATTCAGAAGGAACCTGACATTGTTGGCATTCAGGAATGTGTCAGGAGGGTTAATTTCAGGTGGTATGATCACTTAAACAGAATGGGAAATAAAAAGTAAGCAAAACAAGTGCTTTGTTGATGGGAGAACAGGAAAAAGATCCAGAGAAAGACCAAGATCCAGGTGGATTTATGCAGTTATGAAAATATTGGTATCCTAGCTGATAACAGACAAATTTGGGAAAATTGTTGATAGGAGTTTGCAAAGAAACTTTTCATGTAGTACCTCATAGCATCCTGCACATCTCTTGAGCACACATACCAGGTAGTGACCCTTCCCACAATGCAGCATTATACATGTCTGCAAGGAGATGTGCTTTGCATTATGGGATACTAAGGCAAGTGATGTGAAGTTTTAGCTTCTTTATACGAGCTGCCCCAGTCCTGAAAATAGTTCAGGTGCAAACTTGTTTGTTTACATTTGGATAAAGGATTAAACCAAGTATACAATTTCTTGGTATCTTTAATTTATCATACACATCAGGAATTTAACGATGCTATGAATACAGCATGAACAGATTGTAATACAGTCAACTTTCACTATAGCATACATATAAGGGACAACAGGAATAGTTCATTATAGTGGATATTTTGTTGCGATGAATTTCCTTCAGAACAGCAAATTCTCACCCTATAGGACTTTCGGATAAATTTTTATAGTTAATGAGTTGATGATGTGTTTGCTATAGTGAAAGTTGACTGTATGGATGAATTAATGCTCATATGTCAGTTTTTGTATATGTTTAGTATTTTAAAAGCATTCAATGGAACATTCTCATGATAACATCCAAAATGTAATGCACCACTGCAAGAAACTATTCAAACCAAGAGAAGGAAAATTTCAGGACATAAAGCATTATATTAGCTATAAAAAGCAAACTGTGTAGAAAATAATATATGGAATGTACAGATTGGTCTTTCTGCTACATAAAACTGAGTTTAATCTGATGAGAACGAAAACTTCTTATATGCATATAATCAGGGCTCCAGAAATCCACTCGCCCACTCACCACAGACGAGTAATCAGAGACAAGTAGTAAATGAATTTTTGCCCTCATTCAATATATCCCCCCCCCCTTCCAATTCATAATTTATACTTTTTCCCTTAAAACCTCTCATTCACTATTAAATTATTTGATCACGGGTGATTGCCAACAAACTCTTTAGAGAAGTTTTATTTCCAAAGAGTTGGAGACAAAACTTCCAGATCTGAAATCCTTAATTCAAATACTACAGAGTTCTCTTTTAAAGAATCACTGAAACATTTGCAATTTTAGTTGCTGGTTTTCATCTTCACTTTCTTCCCTCCTTTTATCTCATTTAAGTTTCAGAATCTTTTTTTTTTTTTTTCATAATAATTAAAAATTCAACTTGCTCTATCTTTCCCCCACTTCCCAACACGAACAGTTGTTCTGTCATATCATAACATAACAAATGATAACTTTCACATTTTTTTATTCTACATGAACAATAATCTGCTTAATATCTGCTATTCAGTTCCAAAAATCTTATTTCTCTCATAGGAATATTATAGGGTTCTTTTCACTCCAGTACTCAACACACTTCCAGTTTTCGTGAGGCAATCCATGAGGCAATAAAGGTGAGCTACCATTACACGTTATCCTTTCTTTAATGCTTACACGGTGATCAGAATACATTACGAAAATTATGGTTACAACTACTGTGTTAAAGTAAAAATTTTAGTTTAATATAAATCAAAATATACACTCAACGTTTTAACCTTCACATTAAGGTCATCTTCTGGAGTATACGTATACATACAAAGAAACAAGCTGCACTATAATCTACATGGCATGCTAAAATTACTGATCAACCGTTAAAACTATTTGCCTGACCTCTGGTGCTAAAAAAAAAAAAAAACCCTCACTACATCAAAGCTAGAGTCCTGTTATTATTATTATCTATTAGGTTACAAAGTTAAATTAAGCTGGAGAGTAACATGTTCATACAGAAAAGAATAGATAAATAAATAAACAGAAAATAAAATTACTTATATAAATATACACATAAATTGTAACTGGTATGTGTTTCATCCTGATCAGGGTGGAATCATGAGTAACTCAAGTGTAGAGGATAGCTTAATTGTGAGTAAGCAGGAGGTATTTAAGGAAATAAATAACCTTGATGTTAATAAGGCAATAGGATTTGATGACATATCACCATGCATCTTAAAGGAATGTTCCAAGGAACTGACAGTAGCATTGGCATGCCTGTTTAATAAGAGTTTTGTAACAGCATAGGTCAAAGGGAGTGGAAGGAGGGTAAAATTGTTCCACTGCATAAAGATGGTGATAAGACTGTAGCGTCAAATTATAGGTCGGTCTGTATATCTGGAGTTGTGGTGAAGGTCCTGGAGAAATCGGTGAGAAGTAGGATACAGAAATGAGTTGATAACGGCAGTATTCTCTGTGGTTATCAGCATGGGTTTGTTAAGGGGAGATTATGTTTCACTAACTTACTTATGTACTATAACAAGGTAACAAATACCTTGGACAGAGGAGATGCATATACAGTGGTGTACTTGGATTTAGCAACGGCTTTTGATAGACTGCCACATGACAAGCTCTTAAATTAATTGAAACAGATGGGATTGGATAACAGACTTATGTGTTGAATCAGTGACTGGCTGTCAGATAGGTATCAGAAGGTTGTATATGGGGGGGTGCAGTATCTCGAAAGAGAAAGTTCACCAGTGGTGTGCCGCAGGGGTCAATTTTGGGGCCATTGTTGTTCAATTTGTATGTTAATGATATTGGGTTGGGTTTAACTAGTGATATCCAGCTGTTTGCAGATGATGCAAAACTGGAGAGAGCAATGCACAGTCAGACTGATGCTAATGCCTTACAAGAGGACTTGAATAGATTAAATGAATGGGCAAGTAAGCGGAACTGTCAGTTCAATGTTGCCAAGCGTAAAGTTTTGAGATTTGGTAAGCAACGATGGGATACAAAGTATACACTTGGTGGGGAAACTTTAACAGAAGTAGAAGAGATGAAAGATCTAGGAGTGATGGTGGACAAGGACCCGAAATTCGGGGCCACATTACACAAGTTGTGAAGACATCACATCGAATAATGGTAATGATGCAGAGAACCCTGACATACAGAAATAGAGAGGTTATGATGTCATTGTATAAGACCTTGATCAGGCCTCATATGGATTATTGTGCACAGATTTGGTCGCCAGGGTTTTCATGGTGATGAGGATATGTTGGAAAGGGTACAGAAAAGATTCACAAAGGTAGTCAGTGGTCTTTGGAATATGGAGTATGAGGACAGATTGAGAGAATGCAAGTTGCAGAGCCTCGTGAATAGGAGGGGGGGGGGGATATGATTGATATGGTCAGGGGTTGTTATCATGTAGACATGAAAGAGATTTTTTATAGAATGGGAGAGGGGAGTAGAACTATGGGTCATTGCTGGAAACTGTATAAGGAGGGTGTGTGAGCAAAGGAGTGAGAAGCAGGTTCTTTGCATGGAGGGGGGCTGGTGAGTGGAATGCATTGCCTGAGTGTGTTGTGGATGTGGACACATTGAATCAGTTTAAGATTGGATGGGCATTGTATGCAATAGTGAGTACCTCCCATGATGAGTCTCTGACTCCATGGAGGTCAAATGTTGATAATATTAATAATAATAGTATGGGTAGTGGCCAATAAAATTACTTAGAGTCCTTAAAGTTAGGGTTTGCTGGAAACTAAGTAGGTTGAATGTGTGCCATCCAAATTCTTCGGATTTTTAAGCCACCATTATTATTAAGATTAGGGTGGTTAATCAAAAATCCACAGGCTTCTTTAAATTTTCGTTCATACTCAGTTTTTGTATGATGGAAAGAACAAGCATTTTCCCAATCAATTTGCTGTAGGGTGTTAAGAGCGTGATCTGAGAGGCCCGCTTCACCAAAATTATTATTTTAACGTGTCGTCCCCCCTGAATAGGGATTGTACATCCAGTTTTCCCAATATAAGGTAAGTTACAGGTGCAATAGATACAATAAACTCCAGGGTGTGCCAAGGGGGGAAGAGGATCCTTAGAGGTGTTGAATATGTTTTTTAATTTTAAAGATAGTTTAAAAGTGGCATTAAAATTATAATGATGTAGGATTCTATTAATTTTTTTCTGATAACCCTTTAATGTATGGGAGTGTTTTATTTTACTGTAATCTAATATTACTTTTTGATGAAGTTTTATGAAGAATTTTATTAATAGTATTTTTGCTATATCCATTATTTATAAATGTATTGCTAATAATTTTAAATTCTTGTTTAAGAGCTTGTTCATTAGAGCAAATTGTCAGCTCTGTTTTTGAGGGTGTTGATGACTCCAAATTTTTGCGAAGGGTAGTGATATGAGTTAGTATGTATATATTGGCCAGTGTGTGTGTGTAGGTTTACGGTAAACAGTGAAGGATAGACTGCCTGAGGGAAGACATGTGACTAGTGTATCGAGGAACGGGAGCAAGTTCTGATTTTCAATTTCAATAGTAAATTGTATACTATGTACACCTTAAATAATGGTCAACTCACATTACTTGATAAAGGCCTAAACTTCGCACTAGCACCTAGAACTGTTAATAAACTTGATGTTATATACCAACATAAAAAGAGGCATAAAATCTCTTCCAGATAATATAGCTGATAAAATTCATTTAGAAACCAGCAATGTTTTGAATACAAAGAAAACCATATGTAGCAATTTGACGAAAAACAGAACTAGCAGCAATCAAGTCATTAAAAGCTAATCAAGATATTATAACAAAATCGGACAATGGTAATGCTATGGTCATTTTTGACAGATCAACTTATATTCATCAAATGAATTAACTAGTCTCCGATAACAGCACCTCTCAGCTTGCGAACTATAATCCAACCAACAGGATAAAGAAAAAAACTGTGAAATTACTTGTCTATGACCTCTTGGCCGTCAGACACTGTTAAGAAACTAATACTCCATTACGCCTGTTCTCCCAGAATATATGGTGTTCCCAAGGTACACAAACATAACATTCTGCTTCGACCAATAGTTGAGGGAATAGACAGCCCTAATTATCACCTATCAAAAAATTAGCGTCAATCAAAGAGTTGGTAGGTCATTCCCCCCTCCTATATAAAGAACACATAACACTTCATAAATAAAATTAAAAACAACTCTTCTACAGAACAAATTTCTGCCCGATATTATGATTCTCTTTGTCCACATACTATGTTCCGGTTACTGTGTGTGGCAAAATAAATTTTACCTATAAAAAGAAGATACAGCCATGGGCTCACCACTATCCTCCACAATTGCTGATTTTCAATCAGCAATTGTGGGGGATAGTGGTGAGCCCATGGATAATTGAAACCCTACTATTGAAATTGAAAATCAGAACTCGCTCCTGTTCCTCGATACACTAATCACACGTCTTCCCTTAGGCAGTCTATCCTTCACTGTTTATCATAAGCCTACACACACTGTCCAATATATAGATGTTGACTCATATCACCACCCTTCACAAAAATTTGGAGTCATCAACACTCTCAAAAACAGAGCTATAACAATTTGCTCTAATGAACAAGCTCTTAAACAATAATTAAAAATTATTAGCAATACATTTATAAATAATGGATATAGCAAAAATACTATTAATAAAGTTCTTCATAAAACTTCATCAAAAAAGAATATAGATTACAGTACAACTATAGCTATCCCCATACATTAAAGGGTTATCAGAAAAAATTAATAGAATCCTACTTGCAATGCCACTTTTAAACCACCGTTAAAATTAAAAAACATATTCAACACCTCTAAGGATCCTCTTTCCCCACTGGCACACCCTGGAGTTTATTGCATCTATTGCACCTGTAACTTACCTTATATTGGGGAAACAGACATACAATTCCTATCCTTAAAAAAGAACACACACACGACATATTAAATATAATAATTTTGGTGAACACCATACATCGAATTGATTGGAAAAAGTACTTGTTCTTTGTATCATACAAAAACTTGGTAAGAACGGAAATTTAAAGAAGCCTGTGAAATTTTTATTAACCACCCTAATCTTAATAATAATGGGGGCTTAAAAATCCCAAGCATTTGGATGGCACACATTCAGCCCACTTAGTCTCCAGCAAACCCTGACTTTAGGGCTCAAAGCAATTTTTCATTTTTTATTGGCCACTATCCATACCAGTTGCAATTTATATGTATACTTAAATAATTAATTTTATTTTCTGTATGAAAATATTGTTTTCCAGCTTAATTTAACTTTGCAACCTAGTAGATAATAATAATAACAAGACTCTAGCGTGATCTTAGTGATCAGGTCTTGTATAATTTCTAGGCAAACCTTTAACAGGCATATTACTGAATCTTTAACCTACACTCTTTCAACAAGGTGCTGAGAATTTTATATGAATGTTACAGTCGACTTTTGCTATAGCAAATGCTACTGTAACAAACTATAGAAAACTTGTGACTAAAGCTTCAAGAGTACAATGCTATGCCAAAAGAAAATTACGATAGCAAACTCTCTGCTATAACATCCTATTTCTGCAAGCCCTAGGGTTGCTGTAGTGTGAGTCAACTGTAATGACATTCAGCAGTAGCTCTCTAAAAGGAAGATAGATGTCTGATAAGAGAAACAAGTGCACTGATCAGTGAAGAAAAAGAAATCCTCACAAGTTTGAATATGATATCACTATCTATATATATTTATGAATAGGTGTCAAGAATTTATAGTAGAGGCCTTCAGATAAAACTGTAGACTTATTCCAATATAATCTACATACAACCTTCTTTTAATTGGAAAACTCAAATCTATTTACACTCAGGTAGGTCAAATGACTATGGGCTTAAGTGTCATTCCAGGTTTTAACCATTTGTTATGGAAGAATTTAAGAATCTAAATGATACCATACCTAGACTCTGTATTATAGGGATAACTCAACAATAAACAAAAGATAAAAATTTACATATGTATTTGGAAGACAATATCATCAACTTATTTTAGATATCCTCATAAGGAAACAAGAGAAATGTTTATTGTTGATATCTATAGGAAATGAACACAGATGCACATTGAATGCTACCTACATCACCTCCTATAAGTCCAGAAGAAAGGATTACCCAGACTCTGGAACGAAGTGTAAAATCAATGAAATGAAGCACTTTTAAAAGATCTGTAAAGCACTAAAGAAATTGGAGGATATTCATATATTGAAAGGATATAATAAGAATGATAAAACATACTCTTTAAAGAGTTAACATGGGAATTTTATGGGGTGCAGTCATTACCATTTGTGAGAGTATTCAACAAAATATTTGTCATCCTCAAGAAGCACATCATAGTGGTTTTCCAACTACTGACTTGTCAATCTATGCGAGTCTATCAAAACTGGCATACCCATTAGAGAAGAATGCAGAAATATACACTCAGTGGACAAAACAGAGATAGTGTGATGGGAAGTTGACACTGGCATCACCCGTACGTTTCACTCTGTATTGGTGATGCCAGTCTGTTACCCAAACTGAACAGATGGAAAATAGGCAGACATCATGGCTTCCCAACAATGTATCACAATCAACGAACATCAGTAAATGTGGTGATCTTAGCGACTTTGATCATGGATGTATTATCAGCATAGGACAGATGAGTCATTCTATCACCCAAGTGGTAAGAACCCTAGGGTTCTCAAGGGCAACTGTATCAAGGGACATATCAGTGCCCAGCAAGCAAGTGGCAGCTGACCACATGCCATTAATGAAAGGATCGACATAGACTGCCCAGGCTCATATAGACCAACACAGGGCAACAGTGGAACAAATCACATTCAATTTCAATGTCTGAGGTTTAACAGTGTCAGCAAGCAAATGGTATGGGAGCCAAAGCCCTAATCATGTACCACTGTTGACAGCTTGAGGGGAAATTGTGCCTTGCCTGGTGACGGGACCATTAAAACTGGACCTCTATAGAGAAGACCAAAGTCGTGTGGTCTGATGAATACCGTTATCAGTTGTACTGAGCTATAGAGTCGACAGCATGATGCCATGCCCAATCGTGACAGGCTGGCTCTGTTTAAGGTGGTGGCAGCTATGTGATGGTTTGGGGAGCCTTCTCATGTGGCACATTAGGTCTCTTAGTGTTTCTGGAGAGGTCCTTAAACACTGTGAGCTACCAGAATGTACTGGCTGATCACCTATACTTTCATGGCCTTTGTGCAGTCGATGGTCTGTTTCAGCAGGACAATGGGCTGCCTCACTCGGCCACACCCACCCAGGCGCGGCTCAAGAAACACTCATCTGAGTTTGATTACTCAAACTATTCATGTCAATACCTGAATTATACCAAAGTAAAATCTGATCAAATAATGCCTTGGAGTGTACAGGCTATTATTCGCACTATTAGGTGTCAGTCCTTATATCATATTAAATGCCAATACATTCTAGTTCAGTCATTTACATACTGTATAAAATACTACTACTACAGAAAAACCTTTAATAAATACCACAAAAATTTAACTGCCAAATACTTAAAATGAATATTGTAACAGTATAAAAAATGTAGTTAACAATGTATATTTGCATTCTTAATGCCTACAATCCATTTATCATAAAGTAAATCAAATTCTGCTTATCACAAATTAACGTGACTACTCAAACTATTCATGTCAATTACTGAATTATACCAAAGTAAAAAAGATTATATACATACAAAAATGATGGAGGTGTTGGACTCCTTTCTATCCTCTGCACAGGTGAAGGAGAACGTGATCTAGATCGTGACCTGGATTTTGACCTTGAACGTGATCTGGACCTGGAAGGTGATCTTGATCTGGATGCAGATCTGGACCTGGATCTTGATCTGGACCTAGAATATCTTCTCCGAAGAGGAGGAGAAGGAGACCTGGATGGAGAGCGAGATGGAGATCTTGATCGGGAGCGACTTTTGCTCCGACTACGACTAAGTGCTCTATTAAACATTTCAACAACTTCATCTTGAACAACTGGAGGACTGTAAAAACAATATTTCACATCTATTTATTAATATTAACAAGAAGAACAAGGAAATAAAACTGAGAATCAATCCATATCATTTTTTCTACTATACAATCTATTTTTTATAAATTTTTAAAATATTTCAGCTCACTTTTAACTTTACTCTACTGATCAAACCAGTTATGTTTCAAGCACTGGGAGCTTCCAGTAATCATGGTGGTGGTGGTGGTGATCTCACACTGGGAGATCAAATGATCTCATCTCTATATGATTTTTTACCATTTCTGATATACACTGAGTTGTCAGTTTATTGGGTACACATCCTCCACATTCCAGGGCATACATTTCTCATCAAAGACAGTGTTGTCAAGTGTCTATTCCAAGCTATATAAATGAAGTAGGACACACATGTATAATTTGATAAAGGACCAACAATGTGACCTAAGGGACATTGAGCAGTTAGGTGCCGGATGTGCCAGTAATGTGAAATTTTGACCTAGTGGAATATTCATCAACAATGCCAAGATCACATAACAGTGCAAAAGACAAACAATTCAATCAATAGCAGCTTTTTGGATAGAGATAGCTTGTTGATATGAAAGGCCGGGTGAGGATTACAAATATAGTGCAGTCTAACAGAAGAGAATCAGCCCAATGATAGTGCAAAGCAACACAGTGGTTTGCAAAGGAACATGCGAAAGGCTCAATGCATCATATCCTGACACAGGGAGACAACTTTACCAAATTGCACTATTGTTGGCATAAATCAAGTGATTACAGTAGGCACAGAACCATCAAGAAGAGACATTTCAGGAGTGAAGAAGGGTTACCTGGTCCATGGAATCCTACTTCTTAGCTGAGAACAGAGCATGAATGAATGGATCCATGGTGTCAGATGATATGAGGTATATTTTAACAGCATACATTAGGGTCCCCGTTACTAATCCATGAGGAATGCAATCATAGGTATTTCAGTAAGAGAAGCACAAAAAGCATGCAAATACCTGAAGTATGTTGAAATATGGAAAATATAACTACGAGTTATTCAATCTGAAATGATTAAATATAGATGTATACAAGTTTTGCAATGGCTATACTATATAATTCAAAGACTTAGTAAGAAGATCAAATCCTACATGACTGGAATAGGGCACTCATTACACTAATTTATAAAAAGAAAATTAAAGTTGAATGTGAAAATTATAGAGAAATTTTTGTGAAAAAAATTTACATATGCAAAAGCTAGAAATGTTTATGCAAAAAAAAAACTGCTCAAGGAAAAACCAACAAATCTAGGTGTAAGCCAAACAGAGGTTGTCAATATCAGATTTTTACTTTAAGAAAAATGGTCAATAAATCTTGAAATACAAGGATCTCTAAGTTTTGATGAGCTCAAAAAGAACATAACGGTATACTAAGGGGAAATGGTTATATTCTTTTTCAGATCAAAACTTCATCAAAAAAATTAAAGGATGTAGTCAACCTACTACAGCAAACATTACTAATAAATTTGCTCCCTATAACATTTTTAGCATAGTGTTATACTCATAGGTATAACACTATGCTAAAAGAAATTCATTACACCAAAACTATCCATATAACAACTATTCCTGTGAAAAAATTATTTCATGTTAATTTCTGCAAAAAAGTAGGACTGCGCATAGCACTATCGCCACTGAGATATGTAATCTATATGAACCACATTATGAATCAGAGGATGAGTTTAAATTGATTGCAGTATGGTGGCTGCTCTTCTAAGCATGACACCCAGACCAGTACCTAGGTCATCTGCAGACGATTTGGTGTCTGCATGTCACACCTGAAAGGTGCGGTACAGGAAGCAGCTCCTGCATAGTCTCAACAGTTGCCTTGATGCTTCCGTTCTAGTGGCCTCATTGCCAGCGCAATCGTACCGTAACAGTACAAAAGCAACTCTGGCTAGTGCTGCCTTTCGATGTGCAAGGCATGAACGGTATCGTTGCAGTGGCTAGATGGAATTCTGACTTAGAGGTGTTCAGTCATAATCCCACAAATAGTAACTCATTCTGTCTTTTAAAATTAGCAACTTCAACTTTGACCCAATGAGACATCTATCGCTAGACTTATCCGAGAAAGTTCCCAACAAGTACTGTGCTAGAGCAGGGTGTGAATTATGGAACACAAGTACAAGAACGATAGTCAGATAGCCAATTTCCTACGATAAGCTAGTGTGCATAGGTGCATGGGTGGGATGGCAATTCCCCACGTTGAAGACAGCATGAAGGTCCAATCCTTCTCGGATTCATAATATTAATCCTGATGTCATCACAGAAGATATTACACTCAGCTCTTTACTGTGCAATAGATGTAGTCAATTTATCTTCAAGAATCTTTCATCAGATCACAAGTGTGATAAATCTGGTATGAAAATCTGTATTAAGAAGGCAAAACCTATGAAAATATGCAGGATATTTTTCAACTATTTCTCAATCACGAACTGAGTAGAAAATTTCAGCTATTTAGGCACAGTTTTTACTGAAAAAATAGCAAGTACATATGAAAATAAACAACAGAATAAGTAAAGATGATGCGATGTGAAGCCATTTGAATAAATAAATATTAAACAAGAGAGAGAAACTGGAATATACAAGACTATATTTGGTGAAAGTTATTTTTTGCTTCATTATACGTGAATTATACTTGATAAGAAATTGTATTCTTGTTTAATCCTTTACCTAAATATAAATGAAATATCCAAGTGATGACAGTGTTCATCACTGTCATATCTCTGTAAAAACAGTGTTCATCACTGTTTTTACAGAGATAACTGTAAAAAGTTTTTTGTTTTAGTTATAATTCCAAGTTATACCCCAAGTAAATGATACTTGACAAGGAATTATATTTATGCTTAATCCTTTATCCAAGTGTGGGCAAAGAAAGTTTCTTAGTGAAGTATCTTCATGACTATGCTACTTGTACATAGAGGTTGCTGACTTCACATCAACTGCCTTATTATCTCATAATGCTGAACTACAAATCTGGAAATTATGACAAACTCAGGAGAATGTTATCTTTGGTTCCATGGTATCAAGAAAGGATATAAGCAGTGCATGGGAAGCTTTGAAAAGATGATGCAGTATTTGAATGTGTCCCTAGAGTTCAAAGAACAATTAGAATGGGAGTGAAATGGGTGATGAATCTCATTAAACAAGTGATCCATAAGAAGTAAATTAGGTGGAAGGAATATTGTGGGAATAAGAGTGAGAGGGATTATGAAATATAAAGCTCAGGCCAGAAAAGTTACAAGTATTGTATGGAAAGCTAAGCTGGAGTATGAAAAGAAATTGACTGCACAAGCTAAAGGCAACCCCCCGCCCTTTCCAAAAAAATGTATTGTTATGAGCAAACAAAGAAAGAATAACCGTGGGAAAACTTGACTGAATGCAGACAAGTTTGAGTCTGCATTCTGAATGAGGAGGTTCTAAAGCTATTGCTTAACCTGGATAAGAATTCAGCAATTGGGACAGATGGGATATCAGCACGTGTTAAAGGAATGTTCAGCCAAACTGGCTATGCCCTTGACATATTTGTATATTATGAGCCTTAGCTCAAGAAAGACAAAGGCTGACATGTCTGTCGACCTATCAGTATCTCTGGAGTAATTATAAAAATTTTAGAGAAGTTGGTAAAAACTTGCAGCATATAGAAACAACAAAAATATACTTTGCAAAGCAATAGCGGTCATGTCTAAGCCATTTGCTCATGTTTTATAATATCATTACATCTGAGTAGGATAAAGGGAATGGATACACTGTGATACTGTTGGACTTTACTAAAGCATTTGATAAGATACTACATCCAGGGATGTTGCATAAACTAAAGAATAAGGGATTGGAATAAACTACTGGCTTAGATAAGAGGATGCCAATGGACAGGTATCAGAAAGTAGTATATGGATCTGCCAGATTTAAGGTAATCGATGGTGTGCCTCAGGGATCAGGACTTGGACCATTATTGTGTAATCTGTACATTAATAATGGTGGAAAGAGGTTGACAGGAGATCTTTAGTTGTTTGCTGATGATGCAAAGATAGACAAAACAATCAGAGATGCTACAAATATACATTTACAGGGTGATTTGAATAGGCCAGAAGTGTAGGTCAACAATAATAGCTATCAATTCAATGTTAGTAAGTGTAAAGTTATGCACTTTGGTATGGCGTGATATCCAATAGCATATTATATTGGTGCGATTATACTTGGGGTAGCTGACAGGGCCAGAGATCTTGGAGTTATGATGGCTAGAAAGATGAAGTTCAAATATCACATAACAAAAATTGCAAATACAACTCATAGGATAATTGTGATGTTGAAATGGACATTGAAATTTAAGGATAGATTATGAGGATAGATTGAGAGTATGTGGACTGCAGACACTGGTAGACAGAAGAAAGAAGTAACATGATAGAGGTATATAAACTTTTGAGGGGGCATTATAGGTTATCAGTTGATAAAATTTTTCATTATAAGAAGATGAGGAGAGGACAAGGGAGTATCTGTGAAAGTTACGTTTGTGTGCAGTTAAAATCTAGGGTAAAAACTAGATTTTATCCGCTCACTCACAGTATGAGAGCTGTGAGTGAGTGAGTGGAACAGTTTGCCTGTTGAAGTAGTAAGTGCATCTAGTGTGAATGAGTTTAAGAAAAGGTATGTCAGCTGGTGTGGAAGATGTATGGCCTCTCTCGATGAGTCCTTGACTCCCTGGAGGTCTGATAATAATAATGCAGGACACATCTTTGCAAAACACAATCTTGAAGAGACCTCAATAAAGGTCCAAACTAGTCTGAGTAGTGACCATCACATAATGTATAGTAATAATATACACTTTCAGAAGGAAGTGTATATTGTTTTCAACAATATGTATATGAAGTCAATGGCCTCTATATAAAGTAACCTAGTCACAAAGACGGTTCACTAACAAACTTTGTTTGCCTACACTTGGATATAGGATTAATCAAGAATATAATTTCTTGCTAAGTATAACTTATTTTATAACTGAGTGTAAAAACTTGATACGACCATCTCTAATCTAGAGTAATTTAATAATACGATGATACACTCTTTCACTGCTTGTATATGAGAAATATATGATTTCTGCATTAATTCAACCTTGGTATAGTCCTGGATCTAGTTTCTACTGAAAAGGCCACAATCAGAAGTAGCATAGATAGTGACCACTCCCATAATGCACAGCAATATAGATTTTCATAATGAAGTGTTTTGCATTATGAACTAAGGCAATCAATGTGAAGTCAACAGCCTCTATACACAAGAAGCCTAGTCATGAAGATACTTAACATGCATAAAATCCTTTATTGCCTACACTTCAATAAGGGATTAAACAAGAATATTATTTCTTGTCAAGCATAATTTACTTTGACAATATTTAGATCAATCTGAGAGTTGCGTTAAAAATAAATCAGATAATTGAAGAACACAGAGTATGCTTATAAATACCAAAAAAAAAAAAAAAAATTAAGGAGTGAATAGATAGCAAAATGGCATTAAATATCAAGATTTTAGAAAAGAATGTCATTGAGATTCAAGAATGAGTAAGTAGAGATTACCTATGATGGTATAGTCACTTAAATAGGACAGGAAGTAGAAGACTGGCAAACCAGGTGTTTGAAAATTAAATGACAGAAAAGATGTCGAAATCTATCGACATCCAGATGTAGACAGATTTATGCAATTAGTGTGCATCAGAAAAGTAAGAGCTAATCAAATCAATGGCTTAACAAATAACAGATCAATCTGGATGAAAACATTTTTTATAACAAACTAGTAATGATGTATGTTGAAAGTTTTTTCACTTGGTTATACTATAAATTAAGGATGCCAACAAATTATATTTGTGGTTTCATCCTTTATCCAAGCATAAGCAAACCAAATTAGCATGTGAAGTAATTTCACAACTGGCGCCTACTTGTAAATAGAGGCTAATGACTTCACATCACTTGCCTTAGTATTCATAATGCAAAGCACATATCCTTACAGACATGTACAGTCATCCCTCGACTTACGTCGGGGTTCCGTTCCATCCAGCATAACGTAAATTGATAAGTTAAATCAACAGAGTTACAGGGGTTAGGAACTTAACGGTAATAAGTATACTCTCATTTTAGTTTTTAAACCTTATAAAACTATATTGTGCATTATTGCCACTATAAAACAGGAGAATAATCACCCAAATCTTCCTCTACAATCACATCTTCATTACCTTCCCTATGTGAAGGACCAGGCTACAGCTCTTCTGGTATAACCTTCGTTTTTTTTTTTGATTAAAATGCCCAATATGCTTTGCTTATTCCTCTTCTTCTTTTCATCGTAAATTTGTTTACAGAAACAAATGCACCATGTACTTTCCTTTCTATGTGAAGCTGACTGCCGAGGGAGATTGCCGCTGAATGGAAACCTTTTTACTTTACACTTGCTAGTGTCTTGCGACTTCAAAAATATAGTCAAAAATGTTATTTATTCCCTTATGGGATCACGGACGTGACTCAAACAGACATAAGTCGATGGATGGCTGTATAATGCTATGCATTATGGTAAGGGTCACTACCCAGACTGGTTTCAACCTTTATTGGGGCTCATCAGTGGGAGCCAGATCCAGACGTCTAGACACAGAAACTGGTCTGGTAGTGACCCTTCTCATAATGCATAGTATTATACATGCTTGTAAGGATATGTGCTTTGCATTATAGAATACTAAGGCAAGTGATGTGAAGTCATTAGCCTCTATTTATAAGTAGCCCAGTCGCGAAGTTACTTGACATGCAAACTTTATTTGCTTATACTTGGATAAAGGATTAAACCAAAAATATAATTTCTTGGCATCTTTAATTTATAGTAATGATGTAGTGATTGTTTTGCATTATCACATCATATGGTACCACTTGAGGTTATACTCCAGAAGATAAAGGGATAAATTATACCAATGAAATAACATCTGCATATATTTACATGAACCTTGCTATCTACCAAATACAAGGTGGTATCAAAGAGTTTTGAGACTAGCTCTGTTTACGAAAAATTACTTTATTTATCTACGTTTACACACTATCACCTTCAAAATAATTCCCTTGCATATCAATACAGTGCTCCCAGCGTTCTTGTCACTTCTGGAATGTGTCCTGGAAGTCTTCTTTTCGAAGCATGTTAAGCATCTTCTGCGATTCGTGCTGGATCTCCACAATGGTGTCAAGGTGAACTTTGAGCTGGATCTTCATCTTCAGGAAGAGGTCGAAGTCTGCAGGAGCCAAATCTGGCGAGCAGGGTGGGTGCAGAAGTGAGATCATGTTTCTTCTGGCAAGAAACTCACTTGTGAGGAGAGCTCGGTGACAGGGTGCATTGTCATTGTGGAGCATCCAGTTTTTCACGCATGCCACAGATCTGGTCGATTTCGCCAAATGTCCTCCCTCAGACACCTTAAAACCTGGAAGTAGAACTCGCTATTGACGGTCTGGCCCCTGAGGACGAATTCTCGATGTACAATGTCGCGAATGTCGAAAAAGACGATGAGCACGCACTTGGTCGAGCTGCAGACCTGCTTCGCCTTTTTCGGTAGTGGAGATGATGGGCTCTTCCACTGTGAAGACTGTTGTTTCATCTCAGGGTCATACCTGTACACCCAAGTTTCGTCACCGGTAATGATCCTCAACATGAAGGAGGGGTCATCCACAGCACGCTGACGGAGGTCTTGGCAGACTTCGACGCGGTGTTCCTTCTGCTCCTGGGTCAGCAGCAACACGGTGCGTGTTCAAATCACACGTGAGGATTGCATTGCCTGGACTGTTCCATATGACACAATGACAATGGCAGCAATGTTGTGGAGCGTTCTCCGATGATCCTCATGCACAAGTTGCCGAATGGGTTCGACATTTTCGGGGATTGAACTCGTTGAAGGTCTTCCTGATCTTTCATCATCTTCCAGTGATGTTCTTCCACCCTTGAAGCACGCTTACCACTCAAAACACCTCGAACAACTCATTGCAGCATCGCCATAAACTTGACGAATCATGTCGAACGTCTCTGTGGCAGATTTGCATAGTTTCATGCAGAATGTCATGTTTGCTCTTTGTTCTAACTTGCTGTCCATGATGAAATCACAGAAGTGGTAACGCAGGTGGTCAGAACAGCATCAGTTGCACAGCTCCCGATGTACACTGGATGATGTCTTTTGGCACACTAACTTATGAAGGTAGGTGCTCTCTGCGACTGTGCGTGCAGCCTTGTGCTACCATCCGTTGGTGTTACAAACCTAGTCTCAAAACAACTTTTTGATACCACCTCGTACATGCTCAATTTATTCATCAGGTAACACTGTAGGATAATACCACCAGAATAACTGATATCTTTATCTTTATATTAAAATCTTTATCTTGTTATATAACAAGATAAAGATTTCAAGAATGATTCAAAGAGCAGGAAGATAGTTTCCTGACCCACCCACCTGACCACTTGTAAGATGAGAAGAAACAAAACGATGATCCACTGCTGTTCAGTTGTAGCAAATGCAGGATGTGGATGAATCTGAATGGGTGGAATCTCTGTGGAATGCTTTCAGCATCTCATGGAATTTGTACCCCCATTAGTTGAGATGTTCGAGAACTAGGGGAAGTTTGTAAATTGTAAGAAGCCCAGCTGCCAAAAAATATTTTTGCAAACTTTTCCTTTTTTTGCATTATCACACCCAGTATTATTACTATCTCTGATATCTGTACCAAACATATATATAGTTTCTTAAATGTCTTTTAAAATTTTTTCATAATGACTACTATGTCAGACATTCAAAAATTCATTGTTTTTATTAAGATGTATTGCATGAAATTAGATCTGTTTACTTCTTCACAGAAGAGAAACAACGTTTTGATTTCTTTCTTGTAATGTTTAGACTGGGGGGGGGGGGGGTTGTAAGCTATGGTAACTTGGGCTAGCAGAATTTTACATACAAACTCAAAATAAATAAATAAAAATTTAAAAAAAAAAAAAAAAAAAAAGAATGCATTACAAATATAGCAATATCTTCTTTATTCCATTACCAAACTGCCTGGAAATAAAAATTTTACTAGTCACTGTATAATGAAAGAACTATAAACTGTGTTTACCAATAATAACCATGATAATTTGAATCTCACAGTAATAAATGAACTAGGCTGTTCTGGAAGTATAATAATATCTAGGAGCTCTAACTCATAGTACTAGTGCGATACAGAATTTAACACACACACACACACGCACGCGCACGTGTGTGTGTGTGTGTGTTAAATTCTGTATCGCACCAGTACTATGAGTTAGAGTTCCTAGACATTATTATACTTCCAGAGCATACACAACCACACACAAAGAGGCTGCAAGTAGTACATCAGTGCCATGCTGTGTGCAGGGAAGAAGTTGTAGGAATTTGTTTGTTTCTTGAACAACTAGGAAGTTCCAAAGACAGAGGTAAATGCAATGAAAGAAGAGGAGAATAAGAAGTTGATTTGGTAGGTTTTTTAGATGGACAGTAAATAAATGTCAAGCAGAAGCTTCTTGTATTCTTACAAGTTTAAAATAAGGCAGCGATGATGTGGCCTGTAAAGCAGTATACTACCTATGAAAACACTTATAGAATTATTTTCATTGGTAGTGAAAGTATCTTTATATTTCTGCCATATAGCAGAAACAGAAGGTCTACAGGAAAATCTGGAGAAGTCTGTGTAAGGAAAGGGAATTAACAATTATTTAGATTACCTTTATCTTCTAGATAGCATCAAACACTTCTAGGTTTTCAAAAAGTGCACCATCTCAAATGTTAAAACAGTATCCCAAGGTATCATGTCAAGCTAATTCATCAACCACATGAAGACATTAAAAAAAATCCAATCATGTGATAGGAATCAAATCCACAGCTTGTTAGTTGGAGAGCAGATATGCATTCACTTTTAATGCAAATCTCCTCCTCCCTTTTTTTGAGCACTACTAGATACATACCCACACATACACAGTAGTGCTGAAAAAATACCTAGAATTTAAAATATCACACAATTCCTTTTTCTTAATGGAAATAAATATATTCAGAAAACAAAGGATACATCATGACAGCTATCATGGTTTGCAATGCAATAAGTTGACTGTTTTATGCAACCTTGTTGCTCTGCATGAGTAGGGATATTTAGTACAAAAAATGCATGCATGCACACACAAGCAAAAAATTTCTTGAATACTCAGGTTTTTGAAGGGTTCTTGAAGAAAGAACTATTCTTTAAGTTTATGAAGAATAATTCTTCAAGTTCAATAGTTATTAAATGTTACATCAAGTCTTATTTCTTGCATTTTGTAGAGCAACTTTCTCATTAGAGGCACACTTCAGGGAAGTGGGATGGAAAAAAGAATGCTAACTGTTAGGTGCTGAAAGCTACATGCTGGTAAATACTTTCTTCTAATGCTTTTTTTAATCCATCAATCAAATGCTGAAAGCAGGAATTTTTTTGCCTAAACATTCTGAAAAATCAGTTGGCAGCCAGAGTTGTCATCTCATGTTCATAATCCTAACAAATATATTATTAGTATGCATTATGCATGTTCTATGGTCAACCGTTTTGCATTGTAGGATGAAAACCCACATCTTCCAATAAAAAATGCCTTATATATATCTTGCACTAAAGATGAACTAATCAGTGCTCAGGAAAGCACACATTTCATATATATATTTCTCCACCAAAATCTAGCATATAGCATGTGTGCCCACATTCCCCCAATGTTTCAGATACACACACACAAAACACACACATACATATCCCCCCCCCCCAAATCTAGCATAACAGAAGTTACCATGAGGATATGCAAATACTCTCATAATACCATTAGTGATTTAATTTAAAGCAAAAATGATAGTTCTCCACACCTTTATATAAGAACTCATATAATTTGTTATAAGTGATTTTTCATTTTTTCCTCCCCACTCTACAGTTAAAATGAAGAAACTAATTCCAGTTCTAAAATAAATATGAATAATTACCTTTTGCTTTCTCGGTAACGCCTTCGTGGGGGAGACTTGGACTTGCTACGAGGTCGTGGAAAAGTCATTGTTGGTGTCATTTCAATTTTGAAGTGTGCATCTTGACTATCATCTCCACTATCTCCACTATCAAAAAATCCTTCTTTCCTTTTAGCTTGAGCTTTTGCCTTGAAGAACTCATATAAACCCAACTGTTCCCATCCCTCACTAAAAACATAAAAAAGTAAATATATATCAAACATTAACCCGTGCATCTTGTATTAAATCAACAAGAATTAGATTTTACATAAAAGGGACATAAATAGGTGATGAAAAAAATAAAGTTTTGTGTTCAGTGTTCTCATAATTGTGTTCATATTCAGGTATCTTCAATACCCAGAATTGTTGAATGGGATCACTATTTGCTGGACAAAACTGATATTTCATTTCAATGGATAATAAATTATTCTCACTTAATTTATATTGTTTAGTGAGTGTTGCCATTCTTACCATATGTTACTTATTGTGTTACAGTGATGTTACTCAAGCTAGTGTATACAAAACCACAAAAATAAGAACTGACTATAATAAATAAGGTGTAAATAAAGATTAGAAGTGACTTTAAATGTTCAATTAATGTTTACAGGGGAAGAATGTTTATAATGCAATTCAATAGCTAATGACACAATAACTCAATCATCAGGAATTATTTTTAATCACTGAAAAACAATAGATTCTTATTATACTCTCTGAATAACAATTAGAAACATGCATTTTCATCCATTTTATATATTCAGTAATATTTACCAAGCACTTTCTTCAAAATAATCTAATTAATGTAGAAATAATAATTTTCATGATACATATTAACACTTTTTTCTTTTCTTTTTTTATTTTGCATCAACTTCACCTTCTTTTCACAGCAGTTTTGTGGTCTGTTCCATTCTCACAGTGGCAACAGCCACAATTTGATAAGTCATCAGTCAGCAACATAATATGAAAAAAAGCAACTGTTTTCTTATTTTCTAAGTTTTCTGCTGTTGTTTTTTTCTCCCTAGAATAGAAAAATGAACTACGAGTTGAGCATCATGTGACTTATTCTACAGATAGAATTTAGAATCTTTATACATTTTATTGGCATATATAAATCAAATATTGTATGTATCCTAATAAAAATAGGGCAAAGACTGCAAACATGTGTCACATTTAACACTGTCAGTTATTTTTGATTAGATACAAAAAAAAAAAAAAAAAACTGGTGTAATCTTAGAGTATTCTGATAGGAAAATGGAAAATTTTTTGAGCCATGTATTATATTTTTATAATACAACTGTTTCCACACACAAAAATTAAAGTGAATACTTTCATTTCCTTCTGACTTGATTTTATTTTTTTCTTTTCCTATTTATATCTGTTGTCATATGTCCTAATAAAAACAGGGTAGTGGCCACAAACCTGTATCACATTTTATATGCAGCATTATCAATTTCTGATTTACATATGACAATAGTAGATAGAATTTCTATTGTACTGATATCATATTGATGCTATAAAAAAGCAATTTTTTTTAGGCTTGCAGGGATAATAAGCTGTAAGAATTCAGGATACTGATTCCACAGCAAAGGCCCATTCTTTAGTTCAAATTTTTTTGAAACATAGTTACAACTACAAGTGATGTTATGAAAAAATTTGGAAAATAATTCGTAAAGTACTCTCTCATGATTCCAATGCTAATAGCGATGACCTGCAATTAACTGTGAGAGCATACAAATACTGATTGAAAAACTAATCTGAGAATTAGTTTTCTTGTACTCTTATTTCAGCAAACTTGTGTTATCTTGATTATGATAATATTCTGAGCACACAATTAATTTTAATATTACTCACAACTTTCAATGGGAACATCACTCAGCAACTGAATGACATCAGAACATTAACATCAGCATTACATAAGTGTTAATATGAGAATCCTTCCTGGAGAGGAATTCTCAAGAAGAAACCCTATTTCCACTACTAATAGGAGGATTAGTAGACCTGAAAATAGGATTTCTTACCAAGAATTCCTTTGCGAGAATTCCCAGGATAGTACAAATATCACCCAAGAAATTCAAGATTTTTTTTATCATCTTTTTCGATCTGAAGAAATAAAATTACTGATATTTTGATAAGATTTTGATAAGAAAATAAAGATTTTCTTATACAGGATTAAAATTTTGATAAGAAATAAAATTACTGGAATGTTTTCCTGAGTTCACATTAATCTTCCTTTCATGTGTATCACACATATGCAGTGTGAAATCAAGGGTAATAAAATAATTATAAATATTTAATAACTATATTACTTTATTCTTTTTTGAACAAAAACTAATTTCATTTACTTTATTGTAGTAACCCCTAACAATGAGCACAATGTACAACGAATGGTTGCAGTAAAAAAAATCTGACAACTTGTTATCAGCTGTCTTCCAAAATGCAGTGAAAAGCACATCATCATCAAAAAGTGAACTCCATTATCATCTCGAATATATTAATTACATGAAAAAACAGAAAAGTAGTGAAGGTGACAGACACACATATTGTCTGCTTCAACCATATGCTAAACAGCATGTGCCAAAAGTACATAAATTAGTTGCTAAACCTGCAACAGTATTTTTAACTTGGGTATAATTATGTTAAAGATACGATCTGTTTGCTTACTTGGAAAAAATGGAATAAAACCAGGTTTAAAATTGCTTGGTATCTTTAACATAACCATACCCAAGTTAAAAATACTTTCTACATCTATATCTCCTCCGAGATTTTTATTTAATAAGGTTATAACACCTTATGGTAACTTGTTTTGGTAAAATACTTACAAGCTCTGCATTACTAAATCTTGGTATTTCTAGCCTAGCTCCCACTGATGAGACCTCAATAAAGGTCGAAACCGGTCTGGGTAGTGGCCCCTTGCCTTTAATACAAAACTTCATACATCCCCTTCTTGGAGATGTGTTTTGGCATTAAGAGTAAATATTAAGATTAGTGATCGGAGCTTGCTCCACTTTTACCACGAGTTGCCTTGGTCTTGCACTACCTGTGGGATCAGCTAGTCTTGCATAAATTGCAGGCGCAAACTTGACATTTTGTCTGTTTGCTTACTTGGAAAAAATGGAGTAAAACCAAGTTTAAAATTGCTTGGTATCTTTAACGTTCTACACTGTTGTATATTAAGAATATTTTAAAATAAGTATGTTACATTTGTAAATTATTTTTATAACTTTATAATTTAAAGAAAACCAAAATATCTCCTAATTGTTTTGAGCAGTGTATTAGTTGAAAAATACTGTATGCTATACATTTAATCCCTAAATAAAAAATCTTTGGGATTTTTTAACAAAAGTGAATAGCTGCTGTAACAAATTTGGTATGAAAATCATCATTAAAAAGACATTTTATGAAAATAGGAACATGGTAAACAACTCCATTCTTGATGGAGATCTACAGAACAAGTAAAACATTTCAGCTGTGTAGGTACAATTTTTGGTGAAGATGGTAAACTGACTATGGAAAAAGATAATAGAATAAGTAACACTGGTATGATATACAGCTAAACCAGCAGTATATAAAGCAGTTTCAAACTAATTTTCAAACTAAAGATCTGAGCTGTTAGAAATCTGTTAGCAAAATGAAGATATTCTTAAATGAATATGTGAGCAGAGTTCATATAAGGTGGTATGGTCATAGAGAGTGAGAGAGAGAGCGGAACAAACAAAACCAAATGCTTGAAGCCAGAATGATGTTAGGAAAAAAGATCTACAGGAAAACCGAGACTGCACAGACTGATACAAGTTGCAGTGCCTTTACATGAATCTAACTAGAAAATTATTGATAGTAATAATGTAAACTTAATTATGTAATTTTACATTATATTCTGTTACTCCTTGAGAATATATATCAGAACAATGAACTGGGATTTTTTTTATTTTATTTTTTTTTTTAATTTACGCATTGCATGAATTACTTCTTGAACTAAGAAGTACTTCGGGCACTAACAAATCTGAACTAATAAATAAATAAATAATACCTTTATAGCCAAGTGTAGAATTGGTACAAACAAGAATTTTTTTTTTCCCTGTGACTCCAACCCACAATTATTTATTTTACATAATTCAATGTCCTTACATGGGAGATGAATGAAATTCATGTTGTTGGACACCAGATGGTGTATTGTGTGTAGAGCAGAATTATTGCTCCCAAAGGATAAGTAACTTTTTTGTATTAAATGGGCGTGGAATTGATTGAGCTAGTTTGCAAGTAAACATTTTTTCTTTTTATTTAAATACAATATTGTCAGCATGGCACTAATGTGTGGACAAACAACTGGTATGAAATTGTGGGATTTTATTTAGTGCAGTGTGTGTGAAATGTATTCGTCGAGAAAAAACATATGTAGAAGGAAATTGAAACTGGAGAGTGTATGTGTGTTGTTTAAAAGTGAGCATCTATTAGGTGACGAAAATGCGGCAAATATTAGTAGAGTGGACAGTACTGATGATAGGATAGAATATGATGTTATTAATATCGAACATGCGGCTGTGGATATAGAGGAGAATGAAATGAACATTAATAAAGAAATTGTGCACTTGAATGTTATTCTTCAAAGGACAAAGCGTGAAACTGAAAATTGCAGAAGCGGCAAGACATTAGAAGGGCTAAAAGAGAAAGCAGCAGCCAGACCGAAGGAATAATAAAGACCGACCAAACAAACAAGAAAAACAAGTCAATGAGAAAATTATGTACAGAGATTCAATGATCAGGAGAGTACTTAGTGAAAATGTAACAAAAGTCAAAGGAAACAATTGTCTTGGTTGGTACAAATATTTTGAGAGGCAAGAAGTATTATTCTATGAGGAAGGATGTAAAGGAATTGTTAAAAGAGGCAAAACTGAAAAGCAAGAAGGTCAAGATTGCAAGTCTTCTACCATGCTATAACAGAAGTGAACTGAGAAGGAGTCACTGATAGCCATTGGCTTGTGCAGAAGGAATGAGGTAGGATTTGTGGATCACTGTTTGATGGAAAGGAGTTGTACAATGCTGATTGACTGCATCTAAATGGTTTTGGTGTTGGGTGTCTAGGGAAAACTTTGTTTGCTGAGCATGCTGAAGCTCAAATTCAGGGAAACTAAAGCAGTTAGAGTGGAAGCAAGTGAGTTTATGTGAAGGTATCCAGGAAGTGAGTGAGTGTGAAAAGGACCAAGTGAGGAATCTAGTCTCTCAAGCAAAAATATTGAATAGGGTAGTCAATTCAGAAAGTAAAGGTAGTTGGGGTCCTAAAGGGATGCTGTGTAAGTACAATATGAGATTACTTCCTGGAGAGGAATTCTCAAGAAGAAACCCTATTTCCACCACTAATAGGAGGATTAGTACACCTGAGTGCAGTTTCTATGCACTAATGCCAGAAGCGTCAGGAACAAAAGGAGTTTTGGCATTGGTTAGTGCAACCTCGCCAAAAGTTATAGGCATTAGTGAGACTTGGCCAACAACAGATGATATAGTTACAGGAATAGAATGTGAAGGGGTTTAGTATTTTCAGAGAAGATAGGATGGGGAGGGATACCGCTGATGATAGCAAATGAATTGCAGCCAAAAAGAACAGGAGGCTGGCCGTTCACTTGAAGCAGTCTGGTGTGAGATTAAGGCCAGTAAGATAAAATATTCAGTTGGTTATTGCTATAGGCCAGGGAGTTCCACAGATGATCTGGAAGACATGCATCGCTAAATTAGCAACAAGTATAGGTTGAGTGATTATTATGGAGATATTATAGACTTCAACTATGGAGATATTATAGACTGGAAGTAAGAAAGATCACATGGCAGGATGGATATGGATAGAATTTATACACCTACTAAGAGATAATTAGTTAAGGCAGCATATGATGGAGGGGACTAGAAGTGGGTGAGTATTGGACCTGGTCAAAGGATCAGAAGAGCTATCCATAACCAAGATGACCACATTGCCTCCGATTGGTGAAAGCGACCATGCGGTCTTGACTTGGGAGATGGTAAAACATAGGGAATATTCTGTCAAGAAGAGGTATATGTATATATGGAACTACAAAGTAGGTGATTATGACAATCTTAAATTTGTGCAATGCCATAAAACACAGCAGGGTAAACATGTTAGTAGTGAATGGGATATAGTTAAGAGTTATCTAGAGGAAGCAAAATTAAATTATATTCATAAGGTAAAGAGGGTTAATCAGATAGGATGAGTAATACTGGGTTGGCAAATAAGGTCGTTCGGTTTATGCGTTAGTACAAGTTTATGCCGCTTTGCCTGTCGCTATTGTTGCCCTACTGTGCAACGCTATTGTGCAATCGAAAGGCAACATTTCTCATAACTTTACAGTGAATATTCGTTTGGCTTAATTCAGTTGCGTGTGTGTGTAACATATTTTGAGAAATGGAAGGAAATAATGTACATTACAGGCATATTTTGCTTTTTTATTTCATAAAAGGCAAACGAGCTGCGTTGGGCCATAAACAAATATGCAGCATATATGGGGATGGTGCCTTAACAGAATGCGTATGCCAAAAGTGGTTAGCCAAATTCCGTTCTGGAGATTTCAACGTCAGTGATGCGCCTCACACCAGTCGAGGTTGATTTGAGTGTTGTGAAGGATATTGTCAACAAAAATCCATCACAAACAGTGCGGCAGATTGCTGCAGTACTGAACATATCCCATACAAGCATTGAAAACCATTTGCACAAGCTGGGATATGTTTCAAAACTCAATGTTTGGGTACCGCATGAATTGACCAAGAACAACATGACTGCTCGCATATCCATCTGTGATTCACTGCGACATCGCCAAGAAAACGACCCATTTTTGAAGCAGATGATTACGGGAGATGAAAGATGGGTCGTGTACGATAACATGGTACATAAAAGATCATGGGAGCACAAGAGTAAACTGCCACAAATGACCTCGAAAGCGGGATTGCACCAAAAGAAGATCATTCTCTCCTTGTGGTGGGATTACAAAGATGTTGTCTACGAGGTGTTACCGTCAGGAAGAACGATTGATTCAACTGTCTGTTGCTCACAGTTAACGTGACTGACCCATGCAATTAGCACAAAACGTCCTGAATTGGCAAATTAGAAAAGAGTTGTCTTTCACCACGACAACGCCAGACCCCACACATCGTTAACAACCCGGAGTAAATTGTTACGTCTTGTCTGGGATGTTTTGCAGCATCCTCCGTATTCACCAGACCTCGCACCTTCCGATTACCACTTTTCAATTGTTCCAGAATTCTCTGAACAGGAAAACCTTTGCTAATGAGGAGGTATAATAAGATGAAGTTTTTTTTATTTTACCTGGTTGATTGTTAAAATATTGCTTTCTTTATCCTTGGCTTCTATATTTTTATTCATTAACATTAACTTTATCTTTTTCCATTCATGTACTCAGTTAATCTTATTTCCCTTTCTCTATCTTTAGTATTCTTTCCTTATGCCAGAGATCTCTAGAAATTTATTTATTTATTACTAGCTGCACCACTAAAGTTCCTCCTCTATATAATTATATACAGTCATGGCTAACTTTTAACTCAAAATTCGCACGAAATTCCAATCTCCCCTGCTCACAGGATCGGTTTTTTCTGAGAACAGTGCAGTTGGGAAAAAAGATCAGATGGCACTCCTTTTAAATATAACAAACATGTTTATTTATACTAAAACAGTCTAAGCTAAGCACCTTAGGAAAAAAACATCATATAGGACAAATTCTTAGGCATGCAACAAATACCAATGACAAATTATTAAACAATTAAAGATAACTATTAACTATCAGCTCATTTACAGTCTAGGAATAACCATGCTTTGATTTGATGATTTGATGATATAACCTCCAATTTCAACCTCCACATAAAATATAACACTCTATAAGCAAACTACTTCTCATAACATTATATTTCTTAATTCTATAATCTTGTCAGTTCTTCTGAACCAGTTCTTTACAATACAATGTAAGTCAAAATTTTCATTAATGTCTTTTACAATTACTTTAAAAACAGCTTCTCTCTATGCGAACAAGTTTTCAATCTACTGTATATAGCAGTTCTATAAATTCAGTCTTTCTAAATAGTCCTTCACATCATAAATAAAAAAAAGGTTTGCAACAAAATTCAACTCACATGAATCCTCCATAGATACAGTGCACTTAGTCGTATTTCATTTACAGACTTATTCTGGATCCTCCTCTATGCTAGGTCTTGGTTTATCACTTTAGAGGTTTCATAGATACTGTGTTCTCCTCTGGAATGGCTCGCGGGGCTGGAGAGTGATCTTCCGGCGTTGTAGGCACTGGGACGTAAGGTCTGAAGGTCAAGGCTTTGTCATCCTGGTCCTGGGCTGCTATTCGCTCTGTAAGGTTTCGCCTCCGGTTACCCTCCCAAACTTCATTTGGATCTGACGTAGTCCATGGATCGACTCCCTCCTTTTCTCCTGATGTCAAATCTGCCGATGCTCGATAGTTGATGATGATAGTCGATTCTATGATCCTTTTATTTGGCTTCTCGCGGGACCCTGCGCAAAGATTTTGGACCCCAGATATTCCCGCGCAAACTTTGAATTAAGGTCTGAGACCCCCGTACCTTTCATGTGCAAACTGTTATCCTTCTAGAAAGCGCAGACTTCTAGATCTCCCTGAAGTGTAAGTTTAATCCTTTTTACAGCATAGTGCAACAGCTGATGTATACTGCCCTCTTTTGCTATTGACCTTGAAGGTGGTATCGGACTGCTTTGGTTACAATAGGTTTCTTTTTCACTCAATACTAAGTGATAACATCAAATACATTTCCGAATTCTAAAGTATTGCCCCTGAACTTCTATTTTAAGACATCTTTTTACTCTATTTTAGCATGTTTAATTCCTCTGGGTCTTTATACATGGGTTTTTGGTATTACTTACATAGATAAATTCTAACATATTTCTGATTTCTAGGGCATTTTCCCTTGAACTACATATTCATATATCTTCTATTTACACAGTATCATGCTAATTTTTCTGGACTAATTTATATGGGCTGTTAGTATTATTTACATATAAAATTTACAAGTTTACTTTTTGTGAATTTTGGATGTGACTCCTGTAAAAGTTGATGCAATAAAATTTTGGAAAAATTATGATGCTGTATTGAATTTTACAAAGGCCCACCCCTTCACGAAAAAATTTTTTAGACACGAATGTGGATAATTTTATTTTTTTACATTAGCTGTGTGTTATTCTCTCTCTCTGGAGTGGACAATACTCAGTTTTATTGGCCTTTTGTGAGGCAAGAAAACACTCAGTCCAATGCGTCAGCGATCTTTCTGGTGCCATAGATGTTGGGAATTAATTTGTCAACGTTGGTGCTTGACTTACTCCTTGGGCATTTATTGTTCACTTTATACCATGCTCTATCTCTGTTTCCTTCAAAATTATTGCTCTCATTTCTATCACCTCCTTTCATCCTTTGAATTCTCCGCAGTTTAGTTAAGGTACGTAACTGCACGTGATATGGATGTGTAGGACATCTGTTGCTGCTCCCTTTTCTATAAAGTTTATTTCCATTGTGCTTTTATCTTTAATTTCTGTAAGCTCCATGTCTTCCTCTTGGCTTACTGCTACCTTCACACTTGATATGTGAAAAGTTTTTCCCACGTCATCTTGTAGGCTGTTTCTAATTACTGAGGGATTATTTTCTTCCCTTTGCATACATTTTCGCTCACCTCAGCTTGTTCATTACATCTGTATTTGTGGTTGTGCATCCTTCTATCCTTACTAGCTTTGTCAGTTCAAAATGTCCAAGCATCTTCTTTAGCCTGCTTTATTCCCATCAAAGAAACTTCGTGGGTGCTGAGGTTACATGAGAACCCATGACTTTTTAAGAAGTCGGTTCCCAGTATTATTCGAGCCCCAGGTCGAGAGGTCTCTGGGAGAATGAGTAGCTCTGTGTAAAGTTCCCTGTGAGGATAGATTGAGGGTGTGTGTGGTTTTCAGAAGTTGGTTGATAGGAGAGAATATGATAGAAACGTTTAAGTTGCTTCAAGGGTTTTATAGGATTGATGCAGAAAAATGTTTCAGCACTTGCTAGAGGGACCAAAAGGTGTGGTTAGTATGGTGTGAGGACTAGATTTTTTGCTTGGAGAGTTGTGAATGGGTTGCCAGATTCAGTTGTGAGTTTTGTCTGCTAATGGGTTCAAGAAGAGGTGCGATATGTGGTGTGGATAGATTGGGTTTCCAATGATGAGTCTTTGGACTCCATAGAGGTGCCCGTATAACAATAATAAATGAAAAGCAAATATTCAAAATTTAGCAGACTAACCTGTTTCTAGGTCTTTCATGGGTTGGAAGTGCATAGAACTGTTCAACAGCTGCAAGAAGACGCTCTGTTGGAGGTGCTGGTGCAGGAAGGCGAATTTCTTCAGGCTCTAAAGGCTTGTAATCAGAATCCTCAAGCTGGCAGTAAAAGCAGAATATTTTATAAATTTTAATCTGATTAAATATAAAGTTTGTTATAGGAGGTGAAAAATTAAATAAATGAAACCTAATACATTTTATTTCCCACAGTGAAAAAGCAAGGACATTCAACACTAACCTTAACTTTCTGAACAATGGTTGGAAGCCAATCTCCATTCTTAACCATCACTGATGGCTGGCACAACACTATCAACAGTTTTTACAAGCATCCAAGGGAGGAGAGCATGGCAGACACTCCTGCCTTCTCATAGTCCCAAACACTATATATTATTGCCAAGATTCTGCAGTCAATTTTTTTGAGTTACAAGGGATAAAAACTGACTGACAGGGGGGAAACCCTACTTCTCTGTGGCAAAGATAAAGATCAGGAACCTACTGAATAAAGGGTAAGAAAAAGTTCCTCTAGTCAGCAACTACAACCCCTGGCAAAAAGTATCCAATGCAACATACCCTGTATATTTCTTGGAAAGTTTAACATACGAACGTTTTAGCATGAAAGAAATGAAACAGATTACGTTAAAGTATAAAAAGAAAAGAAAAATTTATGTACAGGGTAGCCATAAATTAACTTTCCCTCTTTGGAGGTATCTGTAGCTAAAACTAATACACGGAATGAGACCACATTTTATATTGAGATTTTCGAAGGCATGGGAAGATGAATTCTGAAAAAAAAAAAAAAGATTTAGTACCAAAAGTTGCTGATAGAGGAAATTTTGGTGCTGGCAGAGCCAAAAGCCAAATATTTGCATCAAATGCAGGTAAAAATGCAAATTTTACTGTGCGTACGTGACAGCAGCGCCACCAATTCCACTTAAAAAGGGATTGGGAATGTTCAGGCAGTTTTTCGAATGACTGACAAATTGTGCTCAATATTCATCCTACCTTGCCTCAGTGTGCTTTACTCCTAGTGATCCAGTTTCTTCAAGCTTCTTAATCATAGCTCTCAAGTCTTATGTCAGCTGCAGCACTGAGAGCTATGATTAAGAAGTTTGAAGAAACTGGATCACTAGGAGTCAGACGTGGCAGAGGATGGAAATCAGTGCAAGAAAAGACAGTAACAGATGTTGCTACTGCGGTGTTCGATGACACAGGGACCAGTACTGGTCCAAGTGCTCGTGCCATAGCTTGCAAACTTGATATGACTTATGGTGCAGTCTGGAAAATCTTACAGAAAATGATTCACTTCTATCCGTATAAGTTCTGTCGAGTGCAAGCACTAACTACCACAGATTATGATAAGTGCATGACCTTCGTGCTAACATTTCTTGCCTTAATGGAGATGGCAATGACCGACCTTGGAGAATATTGTGGGGTGATGAGGCTTATTTTTATCTGAATGGGTCAGTCAACATTCAGAACTGCAGAATTTGGGCATCTGAACATCTCCAAGCGATCCAATAAGTACCACTGCATTCTCCAAAAGTAACCGTGTGGTGTGGTTTCACAGCAGGTTTCATAATAGGACCATACTTTTTTTTGAGCGTATTACCCTTAGAGGTCCTGTAACCTCTTCCATTACTGGAGAGATTTATCGACGAATGCTGGAAAATTTTGTCATTCCTGCATTGCAAAGACAATGTTTGGACTCTGTAATTTTTATGCAGGATGGAGCACGGCCACACATTGAACATTCAGTACAGTACCTTGTATGCCAGCATTTCAGTAATGAGAGGGTTATCAGTCAGTTCTTTCCGATGGCATGGCCACCTCGATCCCCAGACATCACTCCATGTGACTTTTGGTTGTGGGGATATTTGAAATCCGTTGTGAATGTTAGCGTCATTCCCAACTTGCATGTCTTGAAAGAGAACATAAAACGGGTTGTTATGAACATCCAATCCAACTCCTTACACTCAGTTGTAGAGCATGTCACACAGCGGATGCAATTGTTGTACACAACAAAGGTCAGCACATTGAAAATCGTGTATGTAGTCCAGGGGACCCTGATTCTGATGAATAAAACATTATTTCTTGTGAGTTCAATCACTACATTAATTTCTGAGTCTCTTGCAAGTTGTTGTTTTAGTTTATTATTATTCTTATTATCCTTGTAACGCACCACATATCCAGCTGGAATGAGTGACGCGGCTTTCGCTTACACCGTCGAAATGTCATTATTCCATTTATCGGCCTTTAATGTAATTATCCGCTTGTTTTTGGCTCTGCCAGCGCCAAAATTTCCCCTATTGGCGACTTTTGATACTTTTTTTTTTTTCTTTCTCGGAAATCATCTCCCCATACCTTCAAAAGTCTCGATATAAAATTTGGTCTCATTCCGTTTATTAGTTTTAGCTATAGTTGCCTCCAAAGAGGGAAAGTCATGTTATGGCCACCCTGTACAATTCAAAGATTTAAAGAAAATAAATTATTTGTGTTAGAAAAAGTATCCGATCAAGCTGACAGTTGGAAAAAAGTGGCTGCTGAGGAAAAACACTTATCATTCCCCAATATGCAAATCTAGAATTGTCTGTGCACGTGTAAGGCATAGAGAAAACATTTATGAGGAGGAGATCATAGTTGCAAAATTGGAATTCTTTCTATAGTGTTAAGGAATGGCTCCCGTGAAAGAACTTTCCAGCGATTTAGAAAACAGAATGATTGAATATCTGAAAGACAGAATGTCTCAAATACAAGTAGCTAAATTACTAAAATGTGCTCTAAGTATTGTATGTGGCATTTGGAAAAAATATCATTTGATTAATAGTGTAAAAAACATACCTTGAAGTGGACATCCATGTGCACCTCATGCAGGCAGGACAGAAAACTAGCTGAACTTGCAAAAATCATGCACCGTTCAACATCCAAACAACTTAATGCTGCATGGTCAAATTACAGAGTGAAGGTAAGTGACCGCACAGCACAGAATCGGCAGAATGGTTAAGAATTTCACTTTTGCAAAGCAAAAACAAAACTTTTTTTTTTTTGACAAAGCAACACAAAAAAGCACTTTTCCAATAGCATAGAAATCATGTAAATTAGGAATTTGATGAAGAAAAAAAGTCATTTTTAGTGATGAATCTTGAATTTGCCTTGGAACCAGTGATAATAACTAACTTTGTATGGAGAAAAGTTGTTAAAAAGTTCTTCGATGAGGGTATTAATGCCAAGGCTAAATTTTCATCCTCATTTACCATTCAGGTTTGCATGACATTACAGTGTTGGAAAATTATGTATCGTGTTAAGTACAGCCAACTCCGAAATCTATGAAGAAATTTTAGAGCATTTTTTGGTTCCTAGTATCGAAAAATTGTTTCAGGATTCCAATGACTTCATTTTCTAAGGTAATAATGCATCTTGTCACTGCAGCAGATGAATCAGAAACTATTTGCGAAACAAGGGAACACTTCAATTAAAATTATCACTTGGCCTTTGAATAGCTAGACCTTAATCTGATTGAAAATGTTTGGAATATTTTAAAGTGAAAAATTGACACCAAAAGGCTGCCCACAAATGTTGTCGAATTACATCAAGTAATCATGGAAAGTTGGAGTGAAATTCTGCCAAATGACTAAAAAGCTTATCAAGTCCATGCCACAAAGGATGAAACCCGTAATTCGGGCTAAGGGAGGAATAACAAAATACTGAGTTAGGTGATTGGATATATATTTCCCAATCAAAGAATGATCACATACTTTTTACTTCAGTGTTTGATTTTCCACTCATCTAATTTCTGATTAAAAGTAACTATAAAATGTTTTTTGTAATAAATTTTATTTCTTTTTTTAACTGTATTTATATTCATAACTGTTCAATTTGAACAAAATTTATGTATTGAGGAAAAATTAATTCTAATATACATACGATGTTAGTATTAGTCGTTGATCGAATACTTTTTTTGCCAGATGTTGTAGAATCGAACTTATAATTGTCTTTTTTTGTGGTGATTTGGCATTATGATGTGAAAAAAGTAACCACATTTTCACATCATTTCCCTTGAGTTTGGCATGCAAATCATAACATTTCCAAATGTTTAAAATCATTAACTAACTAAAAATGGTACATGAGTATAATAATCTTACAAAATATTTTGAAAGAGAAAAAAAAAAAAGTTGCGAACACAGATGTTCTCTTAACCAGCCTCCAATAAACAGATGCTCCCTTTTCATTCTTGACAACATACTGAATGATGTGCAGTGAACTATAGCATATAATACTCATAGCTAGAACAGTATCCACACCAGACTACTGAGCTGTGGGATTCTTGAGAGGCCAAATGTGTTGGTTTCAAACCACGTTTGTGCCAGTAATATTACTTTTTGTTTTAATTACAGGTAACCCTAGTATAACGCAGATGTTAGGTTCCATAGAAATGCTGCATTATATAAATCGTGTTATGCGAGACTCAGATCACATAAGAAAAGTAGGGTTATGTTCTGAAATTGTTTTTTTTTTTTAAATTATATAAACAACAATGACATACTCAACAAAAATATATTTTTATTTAATTCAGGTAATTTATGTAAGTTAAGAAAACATGTAAACTATGAAACAAATACATAGTTAAACTTATAAAATTACAAATCGTACATAAACTTCATTGCATATAATGTATAAATGTTTTAGGCAAAATAAAATAAAGTGCGTATTTTAATCATCATCACTGTCTTCAAAAATAACATTTCGTAGCTGTTCTTTATTTACAAGTGGCCAGATGTCATCATCACTTGAAATCTCTTGGACATCATTTGTATAATTCTCATTGCATACTTTGGCTGGTTTATTTATGAGGAATTCAGTAATAAGACCTTGCTTACCACTATGTTATAATTTTTTTTATTAAGCTCATAATGTGGAGCTAAACAAATATCCAATTGTCTCATGAATTTTCTGGAGTGCTCGATTGAGAGATCATTATCCATAAATAACTTCCTAACTTTCTTGCCAAATCCAATTCTTCTGCTAATTTCTTTAAACTGCATTCTTTCGCGAATTCATCACAATCAGAATCTTCGGCAGAACTTTTCCTGCTGTTTGGTTCGACATCATCTATTAATTGGACCAGTTCCTCCTCATTTAAATCTGTTTTGTCATCAATTAACTAACTAATTTCATTTCCAACCATATATCGCAAAAGTCCTCTAAGTGGTCATTACTATAAAAAATAAAATTTTTGCATAAAAAAAACATTACATATTGTATGTAACTCACCAGAAAATAAAGTGATCAGCTTGAGATTAACACACTTATGATTTTTAATGCCATTTCCTGGCAAAAACGAAGATAATTTTCAATAATAAACACTTTATACGGTAAACAATTGATGTACATGCATCCTAAAGGGGCTTTTTTGTGAAGGGGTGGAAGTGGGTTGTGGATATCTGGTTTTAGTATTTTTTGGATTTTTTTTTTTTTTTGGTGGGTAGCCATTGGCTGAGAAAGTGCTAAGGATGTGATTTAGTTCAGTGGTTAGGGCTTAGTCATTTGAACAGATTTGTTTAGCCCTGTTGAATAGTGTCTTAATGATTCCATATTGTTGTGGGGAGGGGGGGGGGGGATTGTTGGTGAATGTATCGAACTGTATGGGTGGGTGGCTAGTGTGTCTAGGAAGGGGAGGCTATTGTTTTCCTCTTTTTCCAGGGTGAACTCGATTTTAGGGTGTTGGTTGTTTAAGTGTGTTAGGAAGGAGAGGAGTGTATCCGGGCCATGTGGCGAACACATCATCAACGTAGCAAACCAATACGGTAAGTTTTTGTGGGACAGAGTTTAAGGCTTTCTCTTCAAAAGTCTCCATAAAGAAGTTGGCCAAGGGTGGGGAAAGTGGTGAACCCATTGCTGTTCCCTTTATCTGTTTGTAGAATTTTTTCTGCCAAACGAAATAGCCTGAGTTCATTGTGAACTGAAATAGAGCTGAGATATCAGGAGGAAATTTAGCTTGGATTAGTTCTAAGGTTTCTTTGAGGAGGGACATTTGTGAATAAGGAGGAGACTCAACACTGACCATTATGTCATTATGTTGGAGTGTAAGGTTTTAGTTATATTAGTTATATTTGTAAATAGTTATCACCAAAGCGGATAAGGGGAATACCACTGTGGTACACAATCATACTGACTGCACAGGTAAGCTTAAGGCTTTACTATTAGATCGAGCTACTTACCTCCCCATTGAATACAATCCCACCAACTCACAAATTTGAAAACTCCATAGGCTCCTTAAGGTCACTTCTTGGCCTGTGGAGATTACTAACAGACTAAAATCATATAACTCTAGATCCCCCCCCCCCCCCCGTATATATGGGCTCCAGAAAATACATAAAGAAAATGTGCCATTATGTTCCATAGTGGATGGCATTGATTCCCCCACTTACAAACTAGCTAAACATTTAGCCAAAGCGCTCTCACACTATACTGGCCACACACCATCACACATAAAAAAACTCAGCCCACTTCAAAGCCAGTATAGAAAACTTTACACTCCAACATAATGACAAAATGGTCAGTTTTGATGTCTCCTACTTATTCACAAATGTCCCCCTCAAAGAAACCTTAGAGCTAATCCAAGCTAAATTTCCTCCCGATATCTCAGCCCCATTTCAGTTCACAATAAAGGCTATTTCGTTTGGCAGGAAAAATTCTACAAACAGATAGAGGGGACAGCAATGGGTTCACCACTTTCCCCACCCTTGGCCAACTTCTTTATGGAGACTTTTGAAGAGAAAGCTTTAAACTCTGCCCCACAAAAACATACCATATGGCTTCGCTACGCTGATGATGTATTCGCTATTTGGCCACATGGCCTGGATACACTCCTCTCCTTCCTAACACACTTAAACAACCAACACCCTAGAATCAAGTTCACCCTGGAAAAAGAGGAAAACAATAGCCTCCCCTTCCTAGACACACTAATCACCCGCAAACCTGATGGTACCTTGGTTTTCTCAGTTTTTAGAAATCCCACCCATACAGGCAGATATATTCACCAACAATCCCTCCCCACAACAATATGGAGTTATTAAGACACTATTCAACAGGACTAAATGAATCTGTTCAAATGACCAAGCCCTAACCACTGAACTAAATCACATCCTTAACACTTTCCTAGCCAATGGCTACCCCCCCTTCCAAAAAAAAAATCCAAAAAATACTAAAACCAGATATCCACAACCCACTTCCACCCCTTCACAAAAAAGATTACTCTAAATCCATCACCATTCCCTACATCCGAGGCACCTCGGAAAAAATCAACAAAAAATCCTAAAAAAACATGACCTGACCACTTGTTACAGACCATATAGAAAATTGGCATCACTTATCCGCTCCACTAAAGATCAACCACTTCCCCTAGACCTACCAGGTGTATACCAGGTCCTCTGCAGCTGTAAATTGTCCTACTTTGGCCAAACAGGCAGGACAGCAAATATCAGAATCTCAGAACACAAGGACTGCATCCGATTTCACCAGTACAGCCACGCTGGGCTTGCAGACCATGCTCTGGATACTCGCCACAGAATAAGGTGGAAGAAAGCCACAATAATACACTGCAGCAAGTTCAAATATGAAAGACTATTCATGAAATCAGCCTTAGCCCTTAGGAACATGCCAAACCTCAACAAATTTGGATGCATGAGACTGCCAGAAATCTGGGAAACATACATCAGAAGAACTTCAGCCCAAAGGCCTAGAACACCTAATATAACCCGCCAGAGGGCAAATTTAGGAAAACGGTAGCTTCCTCACTTCGTTTTTCATTTGCTCTTATGTAGTAATTGTGTGCACGTCTTTATCTTAAGTTCCCATGAAGATGGCAACGTGACGTTGTCGAAATATCGGAAAGTATATATTAAAGTTGTTTTAATTTATATTTGTAGTGTACGCTGTCAATTCCTTAAGTATTAATTATCATGTTTAACCAGCAGCATATAAGCCTTTCTACAAGAATTATATAAACTTGGTTTTTAATCCTGTTTCCCAAGACCATGCTATATCAAAACTGCGTTGCATAAGTATCACGTTATACGAGGGTTACCTGTATTTAAATATTATATAATGAATGAAAATGGACAATAGCTGTTGGTTTTCTGAAAACCAAGTTCGATGATAAGTAATGAGTTAAAGGCAAGTCACCACTCAGGGAAAAGGGTGGATTAGAAAACTCTTAGACAGATTTTTTTCTTGGCTTGCTTAATAAGGATTGTTAAATGCTTGTTCTGTTGAATGTGGACAGTGTACAATGGCTGTAGTTTGCACAAAAAAAAGAAAAAAAAGAAACTGATACAAGGGCATAAGTTTCTTTTGGGTGTCCCCTTGTATACAGGGGGATACCCAAAAAGAAACTGAATTATTTAAAAAAAAAATTATTGAAGTTTATAATACCATAATATTCTAGTTGTCTCCTTCAAAATACTTTCCATGTGAGTCAATGCACTTGTCCCAACATCCCCCCCCCCCCCACACACACACTGCTGGAAACAGTCTGGAACTGTTCAGCTGGAATAATGTTCATGACGTTCAGTGACTTTTCTTTCACTTCGTCCACATCAGCGAATTGCTGCTCTTTCATGGTTTTCTTTATCTGCAGGAATAAAAATAAGTCACATGGAGAGAGATCACGCAAGTAGGGAGATTGAGAAACAAATGCCATGTTCTTTTTTTGTCAATAACTGTTGGACAGACAAGGCCAAGTGGGCTGGGGCATTGTTGTGGTGTAAAAATCAATCTCTGCTACTCCACATTTCTGGCTCGTCACACACTATTACGCAGTCTTCTCAAAATGCTGAGATAAAAATGTTGGTTCAGTCTGTCCAGAGGAACAAATTCTTTGTGCACAATTCCAATCAACATTGTCTTGACTTTTGATTGAACTTGACGTGCCTTTTTGGGTCTCTCATTGAATTTGCATGTTTCCATTAGCTCGATGCTTCCCCTTCCCCCCCGGATTCATAACCGTAGCATCAAGACTCATCCCAGTCAACTTTTGAAAGTTTTGGTCATTAAGAACTTACTCCCTCAAACTACAGCAAACATTCACAATTATTTTTTTTTTTTTTCTGAATCTTTCTGTGAGCAAAAAAAGGCACAAATTTAGCCAACACACATCATTTGCAAATCTTCATTTGCAAGTGAAATACTCCTCTTTGCAAGTCATTTACTCCTCTTTTGAAACCACACTTTAGGATGTCATTAGTTAAATTATTACATAATAAAACTTCATTGTACTGTATATTTTTTTAAAAATCATAATTCATAAATCATAAATCGTTTAAAATAATGTAGTATTATGTTGCATTTAATATTGTACTGTCAGTGTTAACACCATATGACGTGACAATAGCAGAACATCTATCTTGCATTTATTTCCAATTCCATTGTTGGCTGTGAGCTGACTTTGATCTGAGGTTAAATCTCATTTAACCAATGAGACCAAATGATCATTATGAGATAATTGGTTAAGAGTAAACCAGTTAAATAGAATCAAAATACATAAATACAGTTGTGCAGTGAGTGTTAATAATACTTTTTTGATACAGTTATTAGGATTTGGCCTTTAAAATAATTTTAACATTCCAATATGTCTGATATAATAAAATAACTATCAGGCACAGAATATCGCAAATGAAAATCAGAAAAAGAATGCGATATTCGGAAACAAAGCAGGACTTTGCATAAATATCCAAAAACTGAAACAGCTAATGTAGTACAAGAGAAAATAAGCAAAAGGACCAAAACCAAAAATTCTGAGCTCATGGCAAGTACTTTTAATTGCAATCCCAGTAATGTCGATATTAGTAATAATGAGGGTGAAAATGAAACTGATTTAACATCTTCCTCTTCAAAAAAATAAGTGATGAACTTGAAATGAACACTGATCCAGCAAAATGAATTTAAGTGATACTGAAAGACTGGAAATCGTAATGAAAGGTCTGCCGATGAGACCAAAAAATCCCATAATATTGATTTTTCAAATAAACTAACTTTTAATAATTGCCACTTTGCTATAATTTAATTAAAATTTATAGCAGGTGTATTTACTCTGCATTTGACGAGTATACTCATCTTCACTTGATTTTAATTACCCATGGAGAAAAAAAAAAGAAAAAAAAAAAAAAGAAAAAAAAAAATGCAATATTCGGAAACAAAGCGGGGCTTTGCATAAATATCTAAAAATATCTTTTTTTTTTTTTTTTGCTGGCCTGATTGGCAGAGGGGTTAGCGTATATGATCTTCCGCCAAAAGGCTGCAGGTTCAAATTCCAATCCTGCAGCCTTTTAACCACATGTGGTTGCGGTTAGTTGTAGTTGGTGGATTGGGTGGTGGAGTCAGAGAGTTGTAGATATGTAGATAGTCCAAAGACTCCCTCGATGAGTCTTTGGAATCCCTGGAGGTGTCACATAATAACAATGCAGATGCACATTTTCAGAACAAAATTCCACCGTTAAACAGTTAATTGTCTCTCTCTTTCTGTACAAAATATAGTTCATGATAATTTTTCATTAACTTATGAATTTTCATTAGCTAATGCTATTTAGAAATATGATCAGGCATGTTGAAGCCTAGGCAAACATCATGGCTTTTAAGACATCAAGGCACCTTCAAGACGTCATTAAGAATTTTTTTTTTTTTTAGGGGAAAGGGGCAACAAAATATGCTATTGCATGGGGGGACTAAATTCCTAGGGCCAACCCTGATCAGAAATTAAGGAAGCCACTTATTTTGCAATAACACTCGATTCGACACCAGATGTTGCCCATAATGACCAACTAGCTATCATATTTAGGTAAGTTACTGCAAATTCTGACAATTAGAGAAACATTTATCAGGTTCATTAGTATTACACAACATAATTCCTTATATTTAGAAGAGGTAGTATTAAAAAAAATTAGAAGAATTATCTTTGGAGATAAAAATGTGCAGAGGACTGGCACTATAAAAGGTGTCTATACAGGTTTACAAGCTAGGTTGAAAAAACATAGTCCCTCTGCCCATTATATACTATGTTCTAGTCATTCCTTAAATTTAATTGGCAACTATACCACGGAACCTTGTCTGGAAGCAGTGCAACATGTATATAATTTATATACAAAATATATATAATTACTTTTCATCTTCAAGAAGATGAGGTATACTCCTTAAACATTAAAAAAAATCTTTAACAGTTAAAAAACTAAGTTAAACGAGGTTGTCCAGCTGACGCTGAATTGGCTTTGAAACGTGGATATAAACAAATTAAAGCGGCATTACTTGAACTATCCATTTCTCCTCATGAAAAACCTATTTCTAAATTAGAGAGCTCATCATTGGCTGAACATTTTGACAATTCAGAAACAGCAATTTTAACAGTTGTGTGAGCAAAATTTTACAACGAATACATGTTACTAGTAAATCTCTACAAGATCCTGATATGGATTTGTTCTTAACTAATAATTTGTTACAGTCTTTAGTTACTTTTATTTACACATAAGAAATAGTTTTGCTGCTTTAAATGAAGAAGCAAATTTATTAGCAAATGAGACAAAATTTAAAGATGAGAAGGAAAGAGTGAGGAAAAAAAAAAGAGTGATGAAGTTTCACAAACTAACAATGAGATTATATTACATGGGAAAGAAAATTTTATTGTTAATACTTTTAATGTCATTTGCGATTAGCTAATTTTGGAAATTAATGAAAGAGCAAAAATCTTTCATAGACATGTTTGACATTTTTTTGAAGAAAGATATAGATCAAGACAAGTACAAGACTAATATTAACAAAATTTTACAAACTTATGGGACTGATATTGACTCAGAAAAATTTATTAATGAAGCAATTTTTAATAATGATAAAGAAAATTCTTCAATTAAAAATATGTACAAATTTATAAACGATGGGTTAAAATCTACTTTTCTGAACAAAGAAACAATTTTAAAAATATTTTTGACGATGCTTATTTGAAATGCAAGTGCTGAAAGCTCATTTTCAGTGTTGAAACGGATAAAAATTATTTAAGAAGCAACCTGCATCAAAATAAAACAAGTGACCTGTCATTATTATGCATTGAATCAGATGTAATAGACTCAATTAATTTTTATGATATTATAAATATATTTGCTGAAACCAAAGCCAGAAAAAAAAAAAAACTTTTGGTTATTAATTTTTTATTTAAATTTCAACTGATTTATTTTTGTACTTTTTTTAAATGCAAATATATGTATACCAATGTGGTGTTATTTCTATTTTATTAAAATGAGTTATTATCGAAATAACTTGTTTTCAATAAACTAAAAAAATGCGTATGAATTTGTTTAACTGAAATAGACCTGTTCTTTTGAGGCCTCATAATGCTATTGCACCTAGGGCCTCCAAAAGTATAAATGCGGCCCTGGACAGAAAGAACATATTTTATAATATTTCTGTCCATTCCATTTCATTTTTTATTCCACTTTTCATTAAATTGCATTTTTATCTTACTTTTCATTCCATTCTTGTTTCATATAACTATCCAAATCTGTTGATGTATGAGATTCTCATTAAGAAATGTGTATTTTGCATTAAATGCTTTATTTTTTTTCCTTACATAATTTACATGTCAATAATTTTATTCATTGCATCTATTTATTCTTTCTTCCTCACCAGCTTTTTAATTTGCCCTCTACTAGTGCATGTCTACTAGTTCAGTCAAGTCCAACAAACTCCTGCTATAAACTTCAATTAAATCTTTCCTCCTGTAAGATCATTTCATCTAATTACAACTAACCAACTAATTCTGATAACTCTGATGATACAACCCTTCCACACACTTAGTCAATTTCCTAAATACCTCAATTTTCTTGCCATCCATTACACTTTTGACCAAAGGTATGAGCCATAATCAAATATTGGCCTGAGAAGATACTTGTATGAAAATATAATTTCTCTTACAAAGCTTATGTTTCATTAAACTAACAGTCTCTTAAGCATTGCCAGTTGGCTTGCCAATATGATTCTGAACTTAAATTCCTATCAACGAAATCCTTATATTTATCAACTTTTTTTTCCCCTAGAATATGACCATTCAATTTATATCCATCTAGTATTATCTTCTTATTGAATCATGTAGTTTTTTTTGTGTAAAAAAAAATAAAAATAAAATGAGAGGTTGTTGAACCTATAGTACATTAGTACTGCATTATAGGCAGAAAGCTAATGAGAAGGAAGAAATCTGTTAACATTCCATTTGAAGATACATAAGAGAGAAGACTGTTCTAAACAATAGCAGAGGGAGGAACGAATGAAGAGGAAGAAAAAACTTATTTTACGAGTTCGAAAATGAATTATGAAGGAGTGTTGAAAGAAATGTGGAATGTTTTGTAGCAGATTTGGAAAAGAGCAGTAGAATTACCAATGCCAATTCTAATGAATAGTGACCATGGTAACACTTTCTATAAATATTTGTATTTGAAAATATTTCAGATAGAACCAGGGTATATAAAAGATCCATCCTTATTTCATAGTCAAAGAAAAATAGAAACTTTGAAAGTTTCCAAAAATTAACCAGAGAATATGATCAGGATAGATCTTCATCCATCCATGGTATATATTAAAAAGTAAAAAATAGAAAAACAACCTTTAACTAATGAAGAATTTAATGCCCTTCATGAAATTGTGTCAAGTCTACAGTAAAAACTGGCAGAGAAAAACTGTGCAGCCATGATGCAACATTCCCATCTGCTGAGGGTGTATTTCCTTTTATAATTGATGTAAGTCAGCAAGTCAGGATTTGCTAAGAATATGAAAAATTCTTAAATATATAGGATATTTTAAAGTTTATTTTTTCATAAATGAACTTAATTATAAATAAAAATTATGTTATAATCTTTGTTTCCTGCAAACAAAGACTATATAAATTTAATAAATTAATAAAAAGCAACTGATCTAAGACTGATTAGTAAACTCAGGTCATGCTTAAGAAATAAAGTTTAAGCTCAAGTATAAACAATCGCTTTTTTTAAAGTTCTAAATATACATCCATTTCCTGGGATTCTGAGAATATGCTTCAATTTCCTGGGAAATTAAGGGATGAAGAAAACTCCCTATATGCAGAAACCATAGAGGAGACTCTCTCACACACACACACAAACTGTTTCGGTAGAAAACATCTGTTGCCTTCATCCTTGAAAAAAATTCTAATCTGTGTTTTTCCAATCTAATATGATCTGATGATGCAAACAAAACCTTAACAGCATGAAGATATAAAATGTCAGTAGAATCTATTATAAAATGGTATATTTTTAACCTTGTTTTCATTGTCTGAATTAAGTCATGCTCATTACTGAGCATGTTTCTATCTCTAACTGCATAGTTATTAAATTCTTAAATGAAATATTAATTCTTAAGATAAAGAACAACTAGGCTTTAGAAAGCCAACCAGGCATTATATGGTATCCTTATCATTAAAAACATAGTATTTAATCCTAAAAAGAATAATATACTTACCCGAACCAGGGGAACCATCAGTCCAGCTGGAAGATCAAAGTAAGGGACACTTGGAAGCATGTGTTCTGTGAAGTCTTGTACTTGCTGCATCATCATCTCTGGTGGAAAGCCTGGGTGGAGGTTTGGTGGTATCAAGTATGTTCATTGGTTGCATGCCTGCACAGGTAAGGTGGCTGAGTGGTGCAACCATCTACTCTAGTGCAAAGCAGCCGTTCTTAACAATTAGTAAAGCTAACATTATATTTCTCCATTTGCAAATGTAAGTTTCAATTCAAAAAAAATTTAAGCACAGGAACATTATGATTAAGAGTGACTATATTTAATTTTATACTGACATATTTTTCTTGATTTAATACAAACTTTATATTAATAATATTTTACCTCCAACAGTATTATTTTTTATCTTCATGTTGTGAGGCTAAATATTTATTTTCTGCAATCTCTTTGTACACATGTCCTAACAATGACAATTATCTGACAATAATTAAGGGACTGGATATAAACTAAGCAATTAATCCTGCTTGTACCAGGATTAATTACAGAATTAAGACCACCTTCATTGGAGTGAGAAATGTCAAAACAGGTACAGAAATACCTTGTTTATCTAGTACAGCTTGCTAATCAATTTGTTTTCTGGCTAGTTAGCTGAGAATATAATAATTGGCATAATTACAGTAAAGTTACTTTCTACTTACCAAAATGACAATACTAGTGCCAATTTAAAACCCTCTGTGAAGTACTATACATGAAAGTTTTTAATAGCTAAAATGAAAACATTAGTTTGAAGACAGAGTACTCAGGAGTTTTATGCTAACATTAGTTGTGCATTAATGTATATATTAGTCATGCATGTAGCCATTAGATGTGAGATGGTATATGTGCAACAGTGCACTGCACTTGCTTAATGGACAACTCAGACCTATACTCAATCTGTGTAAGCTAATGGTGAAAAGAAGTTATAAATTGTTCCTGAGTTCCTCATATTGGCTAATTCATAAAACAATGTTGATTAACTGAAGACCAGCAATCATGATCCACTGTATTAGAAAAATAAGAAAAATGTGGTGATTATTATTATCTGTGACCTCCAGGGAGTCAAGGACTTATCAAGGGAGGCTTTAAATCATCCAAACCAGCTATCAACGCTTCACTTAAATTCATTCACACTAGATGCACTCAGTACTCCTAAAGGCAAACCATTCCTTCACTGACTCTGTGAGAAAAAACCCTAGCTTAACCCTTGACTTAACTTCCATGGATGACCCTGTGTTCCCTCCCCACCTTCCATATAATGAAAAATTTCAGACGATATCATATAACACCCATTCAAAGTTCATAGACCTCTATCATATCATAAATTTAGTTTAATCTTTTATCCAAGTGTGAGCAAACAAAGTTTGTGCCTCAAAATATCTTCAGGACTGAGGTAAGGTAGTACCAACACAATAGGAGTTGCCAAAAGGTGTGCCACCTTATTATTAAATTACTCCAGATTTAGAGGAAAATACTGAAAGTTTATTTTTCGCTTGGTTAGACTATAATAAATTTGGTTTAATCCTTTATTCAAGTGTGAGCAAACAAAGTTTGCACCTGAAAATATCTTCAGGACTGGGGTAAAGTGGTACAACACCGGGCAACTCCTTGCAAAGGTGGAGCAAGATACCAACACTCCTATCTCAGTATCTCCCATAATGCAAAATGCATCTCCTTGAGGATATGTATAATGTTATGCATTAAGGGAAGGGCCACTAAGACCGGTTTCGACCTTTATTGAGGTCTCGTCAGTGGGAGCCAGGCCCAGAAGTGAAGATACCAAGGCAGAAGCAATGGAGAGGTCATCTTTACCTATATATAAGTTGCCAAAAGGTGTGCCACCTTATTATTAAATTACTCTGGATTTAGAGAAAGATGTTGAAAGTTTATTTTTCACTTGGTCAGACTATATAAATTTACTTTGTTTGCTCACACTTGGATAAAGGATTAAACTAAATTTATTATAGTCTAACCAAGTGAAAAATAAACTTTCAACATCTTTCTCTAAATCCAGAGTAATTTAATAATAAGGTGGCTCACCTTTTGGCAACTCCTATAGGTAAAGATGACCTCCCCATTGCTTTTGCCTTGGTATCTTCACTTCTGGGTCTGGCTCCCACTGAAGAGACCTCAATAAAGTTCGAAACCGGTCTGGGTAGTGGCCCTTCCCTTAATGCATAACATTATACATATCCGCAAGATGTGTTTTGCATTATGGGAGGTACTAAGATAGGAGTGATGTTAGCTTGGTGCACCTTTGCTACGAGTTGCCTATTGTTGTACTACCTTACATCAGTCCTGAAGATATTTTCAGGTGCAAACTTTGTTTGCTCACACTTGGATAAAGGATTAAACTAAATTTATTATAGTCTAATCAAGTGAAAAATAAACTTTCAACCTCTATCATATCACCCCCCTCTTTCTCCTATTAACCAGAGACTGTAATCCACAGACTCACAATCTGTCTCCTCATAATCTGAATCCCATAATTTGTGCAAAGAGGAGACAAAATTACTTCCTTTTCCTTATATGTCAAGGTTGCTTCAACATCGTAATTATCCTCTGAGTTGTATTTGAAACTTTTTGTTATGTGACCTTTGAACTTCAAATTCCTATTAACCATTACGTCAAGATCCCTAGTCTCATCAGTTTCTTGTAGCATACTCCAGTAATATAATATGCCGCTGGAAATCTCATCACACCAAAGTGCATAACATTATACTTACTAACATTAAACTGACAGCCATTTTTGTCTGCCCAAATTTCCAGCCTATTCAAATCATTTTGTAAATGCTGGATATCAGCAGCATCCGATTGCCCTGCCTATCTTCGCATCATCAGCAAACAATTGCATATCTGATGTTAGACCCTGCCTGATGTCATTAATGTATAGATTGAACAATAATGGCCCAAGGTATATCACTGGTCACCTTAAATCTGGCATATTCACACCCACTGTATACCACTTTTTGATATCTGTCTGTCAACTATCCCATGATCCAAGTCAAGAGTTTATATTCCAATTCCATATTCTCCAGTTTATGCAACAGCCTTAGCGAAATCCAACATTATCATAATGCATCCGTTCCCTTTATCCAACTCAGCCGTAACATTGTTATAAAATGAGCAAATTGATAAATCATGACCTTCCTTTAGTAAACCCATGCTGTTCCTTACAGAGTACAGCTTGTTTCACTATCCATTTCTGTATGCGAGTTTTTACCAACTTCTCTAAAATCTTCACTACCACACTAGATACTGATAGGTCGGTAGTTACACATCAGTTTTTGCACCACCCTTGTACAATAGAACTATCATGTATTCCTTTCATTCCTGTGGTATCATTCCTGAGCTAAGAATCAAGTTATAACAAACATGTGAAGGGCCTAGCTAATTCAGCTGAACATTCCTTTAGCAAACATGCTGATATTCCATCTATCCCTATTGACAAATTCTTATCCCGGTTATGCAAGAGCTCTTCAACCTTATTTTCATGCACCTCTAACTCTTCATCCAATGCAGCAGCTGCAATGTGCACCATGTTACATACACCTAGTTGATATACAGCAATCCCTCAATAATGCATCTCCAATTAATGTCTTTTTTTCCTATAACCAAATGAAATTAATGTGCCTCTAAAATTCAATTAGTGCACCTATATGCATCTTAAAAATAAATGTTACAGATTTTAAAAATTTTCTATCTATACATTTTTATGGCTAACTATTTTAAAAAATCACTCACCAGGATGAAATAATTTAGTTACCAATTTAAAACATTTTACAAAGTTATTTTTAATGGCATACTATGCTATTTCCATATACACCATGTTCCAAATTTACTGCCAAAACTTATGTTGTCTGTTAATTATATAGCATTTTGCTGATTATATCTCGTGCCTCCTTTGCAATTGTTTTCCTTACATTTTTTTATCTTAAAGTATTTTCTCCTTCTTTAATTATGAGTAAAAGAAAGTGAGCAAAAAAGTGGAAGTGTGAAAAATATTAGAAAAGTAATCTCACTGGAAGAAAAACTTGAAATAATAAAGAAGAATGAACAAGGCAAGTCCCAAACAAAGACAGGACAAGAACACAAAATGGCTGAATCAACTACAAGATACTATAAATACAAAGAGAAAGTTGAACATGCATGCAGACCACTCAAAATCAAAGTATTATAATGATTGAATTAGAGAGACTTCTTTCTACATGGATCAAAGATTGTAACCAAAAATAGATCCCCCTAAGCACTGGCCTGATTAAATCAAAAGCATTAAATCTCTTTGCAACCTTGAAAAAAAGGACTATCAATGATGGAAAAGAAGAAGAATACCACGGTAGTACTGGATGGTTTGAACATATCAAAAAGAAAAAAAAAGAAAAAAAAAAAGAAACAGCGTACATAATGTTTGAATTACAGGCAAAGCTGCAAGTGCAGATAAGGAGGTGGTTGCAAATTATCCAGAGATTTTGAAGAAAATTGTAGAAGAAGGGGACTATTCTGACAAATATTTAATGTCAATGAAACCGATCTTTTTAAAAGCAAATGCCTTCCAATACTTTTCTGGCCAAATCAGAGAAATCTCAGCCTGGTTATAAAGTAGCAAAAGATAAAATAACTCGTCCATTAGGTGACAATGATAACGTCCAAGAATTAATTAAATCTCATTCAGAAGAATTGAGTGATTCTGACTTGCTAAATTTAGGTGCACAGCAGGAAGATCCTGAAGTGAAGAAGAAAATTTAACCACTGACAGTCAGCCAAAAGATATTTCACAGAGACAATTTGAAAATATTTTTCATACAATTGAAGTTTTTAAGCAGCAATGCTTAGAAGCTGAACTCAGATGAAGAGAAAAGCAGTAAAATTTGCAGAAGAGTAGAAAAAGCAATAGGGCCATACCATCAGTTGTATGAAAAAAAAACAGAATGTCAACCCAACTACATTAGCTGAATTCTTTGTTAAGAAGTAGTAGAATAATTTATATTCTGAATATGTTTCGTCTTTCAGCTTCATGGTTTTCCTTGAACTATGCCCTGAGACATACCCTAATTCTTTTATAAAAAAAATTAAGGGTCAAAAAAGAAATTTGAGAACGAATTATACTTTTTTCCCGGTTATTATATTCGATTAGTGCGTTTTCGATTAATACACCCGTTTTAAAGAATGCATTAGGTGCACTAATCGTGGGATTGCTGTATTATATCAAAGTGAGCATTTGAACAATCTCATTAGTTTCTGACACTAGAGTACCATCTGCATTCTATAAAGTTTTTCTTCCACATTCATTTTTTCTTTTGCTTGCACCATAACAATAAAATTCTTTCAGATTGCCTTTAGCTTGCATAGCCAATTTCTTTTCATACTCTGATTTAGCTTTCTGCACAATAGTGAGTCACTGAGTTTTATGTTTTGAAATTCCTTTCACTCTAATTCCCACAATATTCTTTCCACATTTTCTTCTTCTTGTGGACCTCTTGCTTAATAAGGTTGCACATCCATTTCACTCCCAACCTATTTATTCTTTGAACACTAGGGATACATTCAGATACTTCCTCATTTAATCACTTTTTCAAAGATTCCCATGCATTGCTGACATTTTTCTCATTCAGTAACTGATACCATGGGACCACAGATAGTATTTTCCTAAGGTGATCATAATTTCCAACTTTGTAATTCAGCATGTAACCTGTTCTAATGGGAACATCAATATAATTACATACTTCCCTTGAAAGCACAACATGATCACTATCACCAATTGGTGGTAAAATAGTCATATTCTTAACAGAGACTTTTTCTGATGCTATGAACAAATCTAACACTATTTGACCTCTAGTTCCTTCTTTCACATGCTACTTGAAAAAGTTGTCTTGCAACAATTCCATAAATTCCTCTTCATTCTTATGAGATTTCTCTTCTACTCAATTAATGTTTGAATAATTAGTCACCCATAATGATCACTCATTTAGTATCCATAAGGCTAAATTGGCAATGCATTTCTTCGTCTCCTGCAACTGAGCCACCAGGTCTGTAGCAACATCCTACCATATATTTCATTTTTTAGCCTCCACTTCACACTAAATAGTCTCAAATTCATGGTTGTTATTATCATTGTTTTCTTGTGTTTCTACCCTAACTGGACTTAAGTTGTCTGGGATAGTAGTACTACTATCCCTCCTCTCCTACCTTTTCTGTCATTCCTAAAAATAGTATATCCATTTTCCACTCAATCCCAGTTACATATCTGATTCTGATAACCAGGTTTCACTAATGCCAACAAACCTTAGGCCACATCTTATTCAATAAAGCAATGAACTCAATCCCTTTGTTTCTGATGCTCTTCACATTTGTGTATATACATAACAAATTACCACTAGCTTATTCTTATAATTAAATATGCAATCTATTTGGCCTTGTTGTAGAACTATCTCTTTTCCCTCCCCAGACATACTCAAAAGGTCCAAATTCAAAACATATTTCCTGGCCCATTTTTGCATACAATAGATGAACTTTCACTTATTTTTCCCATTCCTCCCTTGATGATCTAGTTTCTCTGATTCTCTGTATTAAGCCTCATACCAATAAATAATTTTTCCAGGCTCCTGATGCCAAATGAATTCAAGTTATTGAATCGATATAAATGTTATTTCACTATGTTACTATACTAGTCTCTCTATCTGTGTATCATGTCATGATTATAAAAAGATTATTTATTATATTAAGATTTTTTATAGGATTCAAAGTAACTTGACAACTTAAATAAATTTATCATTAACAACAATCATCATAATCCTGTCCAGTAACAGGCCTAGTGGTAAGTTACTATCTGTGTGTTAAGGCTTAAGTGCTGAGAGGACATCATGTTGGAGGTTTAATGAAGTATTGACAGCACTAGGAAAGGATTAAAAACTAATTTTAATGCTTCCAATATTTTGTCTCAGTCACTGAGACATCTTCAGGAGTACATATAACACTTGTAACACAGAAACAAAGAAAACACAATACTAAATGAAACATGTGGATGACTAAAGACCCTATCTAGGTGGTGCGCCCTCTATGGGCATTTGTAGGCACCCTAGAATGTAAACTGGGACCTCTTACGATAACTGCTTCCCAAATTTTGGGATGTTTTATGCATATTTATGATGGAAAAGGAAAATAACAATAGTGTACCCTTCCTAGACCCCTTAGCAACACTCTTTCCGAATGTAACCTTTCCTTCACTGTATATAGAAAACCCACTCACACAGGCAAATACATCCACAAACTTTCCCACCACCCCTCTCAATAATATGGCATCATTAAACTCTAACCAATAAGCCTTTGTTCCAGTGGAACCTCTCTTTCAACTGAACTCAACCATATATACATAACACCTTCCTATCCAATGGCTATAGTGATTACAGAATTAAAAAAATAATCAGTTCCTCTCCCATTCTTGAGACATCTCTTCAGAAGGATTTCAGAAATGCTATCACCATCCCCTACGTCCACGGCACATCACAAAAAATAACTAGGTCGTTAAAAAAGTACAACCTCTACACAGCTTTTAAGCCCCACCGGAAACTTGTTACCCTAATCTGTTCTACCAATGATGAGCTCTCTCTCCTCTCTCACTGCCTGGAGTATATAACTGTTCCTGCAAGCTGACCTTATTTCAGACAGACAGGTAATTAGCCACTGTCTGCTTAGATGAACACAAATCTTACATCTGCAATCATGGTCTGCAAGGTCAGACTGACTATGGTCAGTCTGACCTTGCAGACCATGTTGGACACAACTCATAGGATCTTCTGAAAGAAAACCACCATGTTCCACCCTCCATAGTAAAATTTAAAAAGGAAAGACTATTTTTGGAATCCCTTACAATTATTGTTTCCCAAAAATATTTTTGGAAAACAATAATTGTAAGGGATTCCGGTTTGCATCCTAGGTTGCCTACAAATACCCATAGAAGGCACGCCACCTAGAAAGGACTCGAGAGTTATCCACATGTTTCATTTAGTATCGCGTTTTCTTTGTGTGTGTTACTTGTACTCCCTGAAGTGACAGATGAAATATTGGAAGCATTTAGTTTTTAATCCTTTGCTAGTGCTGTTAATACTCCATTACACTTCCAACATGAGGCCAGTTACTGTCTCAAGACCATTCTTGACCTTGAGAAGTAACTTCCCAGAAATCTTCTACCTCTAGGGATGTATCAAAGAACCCATCAAGATATCCTCGTCCTGTTCATTCTGTTTACATACTATAACCATTTTTTGTCTATACTGCTGGATAACTGTATTAGAGGTATCATATTTAGTCTATTCATCATATCTTTGTTTTTCACCTAGTACATTAACAATATCTTGTAGTTCTTCTCATAAATTTCATTTCAAATTATGTAAGTTGTTCATCTTGTTTTCTGATAGTGCTTCATTCACAGGTAAGTATTGGGATTTCTTGTTAATGTCTTGTATGCTTTAATTCTTGTGTGCCTCTGTCTTTCTGTTGGATTCAAAAACTTAATTATTCTAACTGCACTGCTGTATTTTTAGATTTTATTATTACTGTCAATTTTTTTTCTTTATAAGTCAGACAATAATCAAGATAGTTAAAGCAGTTTACTTGCTAAAGAATTGTATCTTCAATACATAAAGATACCAAGAAATTATACACACTTGGATATAAAGGATTAAACAAAGTAAGCAAACAAAGTTTGTGGCTGAAGTATTTTGAGTACTGGGCAACTCATAAGGAAGCTAAGACTTCACATTGCTTGCCTTAGTATCCCATAATGCAAAGCACATCTCCTTGCAGACATGTATAATGCTATGCATTATGGGAAGGGTCACTACCCAGACCAGTTTCAACCTTTATCGAAGCCTCTTCAGTGGAAGCCAGACCCAGAGGTGATACTAAGGTTGAAGTAATGCAGAAGTCATATTTTCATATATGAGTTGCCATAAGGTGTCATACATTATTAAATTACTCTGGATTAGAGAAAGTTGTTGGAAGTTTTTTCACTTGGTTATACTATAAATTAAAGATACCAAGAAATTATATACTTGGTTTAACCCTTTATCCAAGTGTAAGCAAACAAAGTTTGTGCATGAAATATTTTCAGTACTGTGCAACTTGTATATGGGTCTCGTATATAAGTCTTAGCTTATACTCGTATAAGCTAAGACTTAACATCACCTGCCTTCACATCACTTGCCTTGCCTCAGTTGCCCAGTCCTGAATATACTTCCGTACACTTCAGTACAAACTCTGTTTGCTTACACTTGGATAAAGGATTAAATCAAGTGTATAATTTCTTGGTATCTTTAATTTATAGTATAATAATCAAGTGAAAAAAAAACTTCCAACAACTTTCTCTAATCCAAAGTAATTTAATAATAAGGTGTGACACCTTTTGGCAACTCGTATATGAAAATATGACTTCTGCATTATTTCAACCTTAGTATCACCTCTGGGTCTGGCTTCCACTGAAGAGGCCTCAATAAAGGTCGAAACCAGTCTGGGTAGTGACCCTTCCCATAATACATAGCATTATACATGTCTGCAAGGAGATGTGCATTATGGGATACTAAGGCAAGTGATGTGAAGTCTTAGCTTCCTTATATGAGTTGCCCAGTCCTAAAAATACTTCAGGTGCAAACTTTGTTTGCTTACACTTGAATAAAGCACTAAACCAAGTATATAATTTCTTGGTATCTTTAATAATTTATAGTACAACCAAGTGAAAAACTTCCACAATATTTTCAATGCACATTTCACTTAGAATTTGTACTGTTCTTCAAAAAGCAGGGCATAATTTGGGTTTTTATATTTCATATTTCTATATTAAATTTTTCAGCTATTAATAAGGTTTGATGAGCCTTTGTGGCTCAGTGGATGTGGCGTTTGCATACCACGGCGCTTAGCCGCATGAAGGAAGACTTGGTTTCGAGTCTAGTCGATGACTAGAGGAAATTTTTCTGAGCCTTTTTTCAACTGGTTCCCGAGTTAGTCGATGGCACAGGCAAGTGGGTTTTTTCTCCCGGAAACTCGGGTTTTTTGTCCCGTAAATTCAAGAAAATCAACCGTAGAACCCACATTATTTCAGACATTAAATATGAGTGTTAGGGACCACGAAATGGCAGCACCTGTGGAGCTGGCTCTCTTCGCTGCAATTGAAGCTTAATTAGTGATAGCCTTGGGTAAGCTATCTCTGATTGGGTACCAGTGGAGACTGAACTGCCCACTCAGTCTCCAAAAAGTGATGACTGATTTTAATAAGGTTTAAATGGTGCATAGAATATTTCAATTCATCTTCCTTATTGGCCAACTCATAGGATTGTAATGAAATATTTCAATGAACTATTAGTCTCTGATGATGCACGAAAATGATAAACACACAAACACACCAAAGAATAACAAAGGGCGGCCCTGTCGAATGACACGTTAGTTTCCAATCTGATATTTCATTTCCCGATTTAACTGCTACGAAGTTAAACCTATAAAGATTGTAAATAGCTACTACTACTACTACTTAGTTTGAGATTACATCATCATCAGTAAGTGTTTCTAAAAGTTGATTTCTGTTCACACAGTCAAAGGCTTCCTATAGTCCAAATACTACACATATTGATTTATTTAATATTTCAATTACTAATTTCAAAGAAAAGTAAATGGCAGGATCTGCACATGTAGAATCCATTTTGTTCCTCATGTATTATCACTGTAATGACTCCAGTCCCCCCCCCCCCCACACACACGTCTTGTAACTGCTATTGAGAACACCTCATTCATAATAATTTTCAAAATCTTTATGATTGCCTTATTTATAAACTGGAATAACTATGGCCTTCTGCTAGGATTCTAGTGGTTCTTCCCAACTCCATATTCTATTCAGGATATCTGTGTTTTAATTTAAAAGTTTAGTTTCATTAGTACGTTTGAACAGTTCCCTGTTAACACCATTTCTACAGACATCATTCAATTCCATTAAAGAAATACCTTCTACCAGGATTGCAGTATTTGTGAAATTCTTTCCTAGCATGTAACTATCATCATCTAATGTTCAAATTCCTGATATGTACTCTCAGATGGGTAGGAAAGGAGGGAGGTGGGTACAGGATATTATGATAGTACTACATGAAAAGTTTACATTACCAACTTCCTATAAACAATCTTATCATTTTATTATAGGTGATATTTTAGATTGTTTTCATAGTTTTGTCTTTTCACTCCTGACTTTCATACTAAATCTGCTATAGCAGTTGCCTAGTTTGGTTTAAAGTCTTTAAAACCAGTGGACAATTTAAGTGGAAAAACATTATCTACCTAGAGTAAAGAATTAGGCTTAATATTTCATTTGTTGACATCTAGTTTAATATCACTCTACTCAAAAATGTGACTTTCTAATGTCTTTTCATTTCCTAAAGAAGTATGCAATTGTCACTGCAACTACAGTTTAGTACATTTCTGCAGAACAAAAAAGTGATGCTAGACAAAGAAATTTTAAGTAATATTCATTTGGATGTGCTCATGTATGTTCAGTAACAGCAAAATAGCATACAACTCTATCTACATTTCAGTCAATCATTTTAATGTTAATTATGTTCTTATACATTCTTCAAAAGTTTTAACTACTATCTTACACCTTAAATATATTCTCCATGTCACTCTGTAGAACCTTTTATTGACTCCATATAGTTTTAGTTAAACAGTTTTTTTACGTGGTCTGAGTCTGCTGACATGGTTAACTGAGTGGTTAATGCACCTGCTCTCCAACCAACAGGTTGTGGATCCAAATCCCACTGTGGACATGGCTGTTCATGGCTATCTTTAGGAGGGAGGAGATTGCAGTGCCTTGCTTGCTTGCTGGAGGTCTAAGTAACTTGAAAATGTTCCATGTTCAGTCTCTAGATTGTTATAATAATGCTTTCTGAACGATTTAAAACAATAAATAAATACAAAAAAATAAATAAAATAAAAAATGTAAGAAAAAATCCTTAGCCCACTCACAATACTAATGTATATACGAGTGGGAATCTCAGAAACAAAAAAATTTACTCCCTAAATCCAAAATATTCAATTCTTTGTGAGATATTTGTATGCCATAACTTACGAAAGACAAAGTTCTCGAAATTAAAATGCATACAATAAACTAGTTTAAAAATTCTTTAATTTCAAACTAATATCCCCCCATTTTAACAATCTCTCCTACATCATTAATGAAATTATATTATTCTTATTTACTAGAGCTGCTGTTTAGTTTATTCCCAATTATAGTGATAGACAGTGGAGATACCATGATCAAATATTCCAAATTTTCCTTGCAACAAGAAATGAATATAGTGCTAATATTTCTGAATTCTGGCAAGCAGAGATTTTATAGTTCGACCATGACAGAATATTTTACAAGAGCATGGACTTTGGTAGGTGAGGAGTTAATTTTTAGTAGAGCATATTATAAGTAAACTATTTTTGTAACCAATTTAATGTAATGGTCAAATATATTGCTGTAGAACTTGGATATTGTTTTTGATTCATGGAATTTTAGCTAGAGTTGAGGATGGGGGAGGAGGAGGAAGTGAAGTTTAGACTAGTCTTCAAGATGATTTTTTTTTTTTTTTTAAACCTCTGGTTTACAGATACAGTCGTTGACAAAGATATTTAAGTAATTTGTGTCCAAAGTAAACTTCATTTCCTTTAAAAGGCATTGGCTTTTTCTGGACAATTTGATAATGTCATATGTTTTAGGTAAGCCAGAATATACGTAATGTCCTGTATGGGTAAGTTTACAATAGACAGTAAAGAATAATGACTAAATGATTAATCATCATTTGATTAATGATGGCTAATTTAAAAATTAATCAACTGGTGATTAATCGTTAGTAATTTCTGGTGTACATGACATCAGAAATTAATTTTTAAAAATTAATTTATTAGTAATTACTAAATATATGTTATTGTTGTCAGCCTGTAGAATCCTGCTGCTGGGCAAAGGCATCTCCTATGTTATTCCATTTGGCTCTATTTTGGGCTGTTCTTGACCAGGTTGGTCCTGCTGTTAGAGTAAGTTCATCTCTCAATCTGGTCTTCTGTCTACCTCTGCTTCTCTTTTCCTCTCTAGGTATCCAGTAAGTGATGAGTTTATCCCATGTATCATCTTGTTTTCTCATCAAGTGTCCTGTCCATTTCAATTTTAGGAATTTTATTGTTCTTATGACGTCAGTGACTTTTGTTTTCTGTCTTATTTCTAGGGCTCTTGTTTCTTCTATCCTTTTGATATTTAATACTTCTTACCATTGCTCTTTGGCATGTTCTTAGATTGGTTGCTTATTTAGTTGTTAGTGATCCATAGGTTAGAATAGGTAGTATGATCATATTATGAAGTTTGCATTTTAGGCTAATTGGTAGGTCTCTCTTCATCCACTCTTTTAAACCAATAGCTCCTCTAAGCATTGGTGATTCTGGCATCTGTTTCTTTTTCTAACCTGTTTTTAAATGATATTATCTGACTCAAATATTTAAAATCTTCTTTGTAACTTATTCTGTTTTCAACAGTTATTGGAATTTCTGTGGTCAGTCATTAGTTTAGATTTGCTATAGTTTAATCCATATGCTTTACTTTTATTACCTAGACCTTTAATCATTGCTTCCAGTTCTGAGCTGTTTTTGGAGAAGAGTGCTATGTCATCAGCAAATTTAAGATTGCTTAAATTTTTGCCTAAGATGTTTAAACCATAATTACTCCAGTTCAGTTCCTTAAATAACATTTCTAACAATGAAGTGAATAGCTTGGGTGCTATCAGGTCTCCCTGTTTAACTCCTCTTCCTAGGTAGAAGGATGGTCTGTTGTCTCAAGTTTGATTTCTGCTGTGATGCTATTATACATATTTTTTAATATTCTGATATATTTATTTTCTATACTTTGATTTTTGGAGTCCCAGGAACAGCAGCGTGTGTTCTATCGAATCAAATACTTTCTGGAAGTCTTATGAATGCTATGTATAGAGGCTTATTATATTCTTGATATTTTTCAATAATTTGGTTGATAGTGTGTAGATGATCAATAGTTGAAAACTATTTGACAATTAATTTTTGACAGCAGGGAGAGAGAGAATTAATTAAAAAATCATAAAAATGAACCCTCCTTAAGTGATTAAAACAATCCCTGAACTCCCACAAAATGTCATAGAAAACATTTTGATATTTTGTGGGAATTAATATTTAGTAATCCAACTATTGATCATTTACTAAATATTAATTCCCACAAAATATCTATGACATTTTGTGGGAATTCAGGGATTGTTTTAATCACTTAAGGAGGTCCATTTTTATGATTTTTTAATTATAATTCTCTCTCTCTCTGCTGCCAAAAATTACTTACAGTAGCATTTTCTTTATATGCTCTGGTGATAGCTGTGCTATAATTATTCTTCAGATGAGAGAAATGTCAATTCATTTTAAGAGAGAACTGAAAGAAGGCTGTCTGATGGCATGATTTTATATGCAAACAAAATACGACAGTCCATGCAGTTAGCCGAATGGCTATGAGCTTTGCAACCATATGCCTGGGAAAGGAGTGTCCTGGGTTCAATTCCTGTCGCTGACATGAGGAGCTTAGATTCTTTCTCAGACATAGCCAAGTTAGCTGGTCTTGGGCATGGACTGCGGGGTTTTACTCCCAGTTTATCTTGGGTTTTTCATCCCTCAAGTAGGTAAACTGCCTTGAGAACTCAATGCTTCTACAGATATAGGATACACCTGCAGGCATAGGGCTAACCACCTTATCCTTGTATACAGTTGTAGTTAAACGAATAAAAAATCCTCAACACTGCAAGGTAAAAAGAGGGAAAAAGAAGGAATAAGAAAAACAACAACATATGATAAAATGATGCAAGCAGATATATCTCTACACACATATATACACATAATTTAAAGTTATAATCCTTACCAGGCATACCAGGAGGTGGTTGGCCATAATGAGCTGGAGGTGGACCTTGATTAAAATGTGGTGGAACTGGAGGTGGAGGAGCACCCTGATTATAGTTCGGGGCTGGTAAATAATTTGGAGGAGGCTGATGATATGCTGGAGGAGGAGGAAAGTGCTGCTGTTGTTGAGGACTTCCAAATTGGGATGCTGGCAGACCATTAGGTATGTGGCCTTGATGAGAGGGAGCTGACTGGGTTCCATGCTGTCCACCAAATGGTGCACCTGCCATGGTAGACACTGGCTGGGACATAGCTGGATCAGCTGAAGTCATCATAGGCATGGTGCCCATGGTTGATGAAGGAATCTGCCCTGTAAGTTAAATGTATAAACATTAGAAATTTGCTTCACAATTACAATTTCATATGGATCTTTATTTATTATACTTTATTTTATGCAGTAACCAATCTGATATCTAGCTAATCCTATTAACCAGTCATTTTTACCTAGATAAAATGGTAGCAGTTCAGGAAATTTAGTCTGTAGTCACAAAAAAACATTCTCTTAAATGGTGAACTGGTCACAGTCAAGAAAAAATATTTTCTTTATTAACTGGGAGGGTGGGGGTAACAAACTCACTAAAGGGGGCCCAACCTTCTCTATTCAAATATTAGTACAACAGTTCTGCAGACCTGTTGCTAGAAGCATACAGGACAAAACTTGCTAGCAATGCATAGGAGGTTTCCCAATTAGCTAAGTCACGAAGAATCCAGCTGCAAATTACGCTGCTAGGTTGTGCCTGGAGGAAGTGCAAGTACAGTGTTATGCAAGGGGAAATGGACTGAAGACTGGATTCTCTCTCTATGCAGGTGGAATGGATGTGAGCACATTCTATATTGTCCTCCTCTCTTTTTTTACTGACTCAACACTAGAGGTCTCAAGAGCTATAACATAACAGTGCCATGTGTGGACAAGGGATCAGAGATAAAGGAATCTGTTAATGTTTCTTGAAGAGTTGAATGTTGTATATGGTATAGGAAAGACTGTTCCAAAGACAATTCTGCCCTTCTTCATTACTTTTCTTTGAATCTGATTACCTACAATGCAAAGATCCGGTGAGGCTGTCTTTCTTGGTTATGACTTTCATATTCACAACTCAGAATGGCTTTTCTTCTCCATTTCCAGTGACCAAGCTGGAAGAGATGTATAGATCATCATCATCAAATTCCTGCCATGTACCCTCAAGGGATTTACAGGATATGATAGTACTACATGAAAAAAATTACATCATTACTAACTTCCTATCTACAATTTTCCTCCAAATCAGTCTGTTACTTGTCAAGACTCCAACATTATCAGATCTTATATTTCTATCGTCTAAGGTACTTTCTACCATATCAATCCACATATATCTTGGTCTTCCTCTGGGTTGTTTTGATGCCAACCTGGTAGAGAACACTTGTTTTGCTAATCTTTCTTAGCCCATTCTGTTTAAGTGACCATACCACCTGAGATGAGCTCTGCTAACGCATTCCTGGATGTTAACAATGTCAAGTTCTTTCCAAATATACTTGTTTAATCTGATATTGTCATTGATGCCATCTGTTCACACCTATAATCTTTCTCAGGACTCTCATATCTGCAGTGTCTAGTCTTTGGTCAAGTGTTTTACTTCCGACCCAGCTCTCAGATCCATAAGTTAAAACTGGTTTGAACACTGTCTTGTATACAGCTAATTTAGTGTTCCGACTAATTACTCTCTTATTCCATATGAATTTATTCAATTGACTTCCTACCATACCAGCTTTGCTGATTCTGTTTGCTATTTCTATATTTAATTTACCATCTTCAGTAAAAATTGTGCCTAAGTAGCTGAAACGTTTCACTTGTTCCACAGGTTCTCCATTCACAACACAGTTGACATTTTCAATGATTCTGACTATTTTCATCATCTTTGTCTTTTTATTGCTGACCTTCATTCCATATCTATTACAACAGCTATTCAATTTAGTCAGAGAATCTTGCAGACTTGTAGTGGATTTATTTAGAAGCATAACATCATCCGCATAAAGCAAAGAGCTGACATTAACATCTCCAATTTTGATATCACGTTTAATACCACTTTCCTTCATAATGTGATCCATATAGATAATGAATAACAGAGGGGAATAATGTACATCCTTGTCTCACACCAGATTTAACATTAAACCATCTTCTTGTACTTCTTTCAATTTTAACTGCTGACTTACAACTCAAATAAAGACTAAGTATTGTTTGATATAATGCCCCATTGACACCATATAACTGTGGCGTATTGAATAGCTTCTCTCTTGGCACCTTGTCATATGCCTTTTCCAAATCGACAAAACTTAAATACAGATCTCTATTATATTCCCATGCTTTCTCGACTATTTGTCGTAAAGTGAAGATCTGATCCTGACAATCTCTATTTGGCCTGAATCCAGCTTGTTCTTCACCAAGCTTTTCTTCCACAATTCTTCTCGACCATTTCTCAAGTATACTTGCATAGATCTTGCCAGGAACACTCAATAGGGAAATACCTCTGTAATTCTCACATTCAGTTTTATTTCCCTTTTTATATATGGGTACTATGAGAGCTCTACTCCAATCATTGGGAATTCGTCCCTCTGTCCAGGCTTCCTGAACTATGCAGTGCAGCCACTGTAAGACTCTTATACCACCATACTTCAGCATTTCTGGTAGAATATCATCAACTCCTGCTGCCTTTCCTCATTTCAAGCCTTTGATGGCTTTCAGGAATGGATATGTATTTATGACTGCATGCCTGTTTTTTTTTTTTTTTACAAAAAACAGTGGTTTTTTACCACTGTGCTGTCATCACTGCTTGATTCATTTAGCAGTTTTTCAAAGTAATTACTCCATACTTCAAGGATATCTTTTTCTCCCATTTTCATGTCACCTTTATCATCTCTAACTCCTTTTACAGCACTCCTTCCTCCATTCCTAAGCTTCTTCAACAACCTCTAGAATATTTTGCCACCTTCTTGATATTTATTTTCTATATTCTTGCCAAAGTCCTCCCATGACTTTTGTTTAGCTAGTTTTACACAGTGTTTAGCATTCTTACATTTGTCTCTATATTCTCTAAGAGCACAAGCTGACTTATATGCCAGGAACTTTTGATATGCTTTCTTCTTTTCCTTCACTGCCTCTTTAACTTCCTGTGTCCACCAGGGAGTTCTGATTTTTTTATCCTTGCAGATAACCTCACTACATGCCTCTCTGGCAGAATCAATCAATGTTTTCTTCAGAGTTTGCCACTGAATCTCTAAGGTTTCATTCCTGTTCTCAAACTCTTTCATTTTTTCTTCAATAATCTTTGTGTATTTTAGTCTACAGTTCACATCTTAGAGCTGCTCAACTTTTATTCGCTTTAAAACTTTCTTACATGTTATTCTTTTCATTATGAAATTCAATTTTATCCTGCTCAAGACTAAATAGTGATCACTTCCAATTTCAAATCCTCTGTACACTCTGCTGTCCTGCACCAGGGAGAAAACATCCCTCTCAACAATAACATAGTCAATGAGACTTTTCTTATTCCTTGTCTCTTCTCTCCATGTGAATTTGTGCACATTTTTATGTTGGAACATGGTGTTAGTAATAACCAGTCCATGTCCTGAGCAGAAATCCAACAGATATTTGCCATTATTATTAGCTTTGCTCTTTTCTCCAAATTTTCCCAAAATATTTTGTATGTCTCACAATCATTTCCTACTCTGCTATTTAGATCCCCGACAAGGACCAACTTTTCCTTTTTCATTGTGTCAGTTGCTTTTTCTAAAGCCTCAAAAAATTCCTCCACTTCTACCTTAGTAGAACCTTCTGTGGGACCATAGGCACAAATAAGTCTCATTGTCCAGTTCCCCATTCTCATATTTTCCCACATTATTCTACTTGAGACTGCCTGCCATTCAAGAAGATTAGTCTCGTATTTTGTGTTGAATACTATGGCTACTCCTTCTTTTCCTTGATTGTCATTGCCTGAATATAACATTTTGTATTTATTGCTCAGAAAGATCTCACCAGTTTTTTTTTTTTTTGTTTCAGTCACCCCTATTATGTCGATCTGGTACTCATCCAATTCCTCAGCTAGCTCAATTTCTTAGCCGTTCTGGCTTCTTATGTTGATAGTACCGATCTTTAAATCTGGTGATGTTGAGTTGGGGTTTGTTTTAAGATTTGTTCCAGTAGCTGACTTTTCGCTGTTCACCCTGGTTCCCTGCCAAAAACAATGGGGGCCTTGTTTAACCGGGCAACGCCCCAGCTGGCATGAAATTTTGTCATATCGTACCATCATTTTTTATTTTGGTTTAACCAATAAGCATACAAGTTGGTCGGCTAAATCCCAAGTTGCCAGCCCATCCTCGTTCGTTCAGTATCCAAGTAGATACCCAACAGGGTGCACCACGAGAAGGTGAGGATTGGACATTAGGTCAGAAGCCCTGGTCGGTTCTCTGCATTCCATTAAAGGCTATGTAGAGGTCTCCTCTCAGTTATACAGCTTTGACCTTTAAGCACCCCGAGATGTATAGATATTTGCTTTTAAAACTATCTTTCACTAAATGGCCATTTGCCAACCAGAATACAGGCAGCCCTCGGTTTATGCCTCAGTTCCGTTCCTGAAAAAAACTGGCGTAAATCGAATTGGCGTAAAACGAACCCAATTTTAATGGGAGGTATGAAGTTATGTTCTGCGCAGTCAAAAAATATGCAGATGAAGTATGTGTAACATTAATATATTTAAAGCTTTGATAATACATACATATATATTTGTTAAAATAAAATTATTAATAATGCAAACAACACAAAATTATATACAAAAAATATGAAACTTGGAAAAGATATTACATATTTCTATGTTGAAGTTCCTGGTTTCGGATCTCCCATTTTTTAAAAAACAAGTATCCAGTGTTAACTGCCTAGATTTTCTTTCTTTAAGGAGTTCAGTGTAAGGTCGAATAGATGCGATTACTCCTTTTTACATTCACACTCCGTTCCCAATCGTGGTCCATTTCGTAGAGTTCATCAGTCAATGTCTATGCTTGTAAGGATACACTGTAAATCGGCCATTTTCATATCTCTCAGAGAACCTTCTTCATTTTCTTTCTCCTCCTTTGGATGTTGAATTAATTGGTTGGCTAATTCTTTTACGTCTTCATTGGAAAGTGGTTTATCATGGCTCATCTTCAGCTGTAATATCGCACAATCCCACCTCTTGCGCAAGCTTGGTAACATCTTCAATAACATTCTCCTCTTGCTCTAATTCTTCGAAGTCGTGCATAAATGCTGGAAGAAGTTTTCGCCAAGCTCTTTTTAAACACTTTGCTGACACGTCGTTCCAAGCTGACTTGATGTTGTTAATGTCCTTCAAAATATCGAATGACTGCCAATAGTCTTTAATAGTTTTTCCTAAAGTGTCCAAGACTCTTACCATTTCCATAAATGTTATACGGAGGTAATAGGCTTTGAAGATTGATATAATCGCCTGCTCCATCAGTTGCAAAAGCGATGTTGTGTTTGGAGGCATGTAAACAACCTTGACATCCAATGGTGTTCTTACTTTAGCAAGGTTTTGAGGATGTCCAGGGGCATTATCCAAGAGAAGCAATGCCTTGGGTGGCAAATCATTTTCTTTACAGACGCGAAGCACGGTAGGAAAAAAATTATTTTTGTACCAATCTATAAAAACGCCTTGTGTAACCCAAGCTTTCTTCTTCCATTTCCAATAGACTGGCAGCATGATTTTAGATCCTTGAAGGCATATGGCGTGGTGTCTGTGAATGGTACACCAACATTGGTTTAAGCTTCAAAGTTCCGGAGACATCTGCACCCAACAAAAGTGTAAGTCTATCTTTTGCAGCTTTAAAACCTGGAGAGGAACGTTCTTCACAGGAAATGAAGGTGTGTGATGGCAATTTTTTCCAGTGGAGCCCAGTCTCATCAACATTAAAATGAGATCAGGAGGATAACTTCCTTGTTCTACACAGTCTTGAAATTCTTTAGGAAAAGCAGCCGCTGCCGCAACATCTGCACTTGCCGCCTCACCACATAATTTGACACTATAGCACTTACTTCGAGACTTAAATCTCATGAACCAACCTTTGCTTTCTAAAAATGTTTCTCTGCCTCCATCTGTCTTTTTAAGATCCTCAAAAATTGTTTTTGCTTTCTCAGTTATAACAGCCTGCATCAGAGGAATGTTTTTCTGATTCAAGTCATCCACCCATAATGATAATTTTTCCATTTTTTCATGAAGTTTACCCCTGTTATAACTTACATGTCTTGCATTTAGTATTGCCGTAGATTGTTGCGCAGACTGTTTTATTCTATCTGCATTTTTCATAATTGTAATAACAGTCAATGGAGGTAAGTTCATACTTCTACAGACATTAGCACGTGTCTGCCCATTTTCCATTCTTCGAATCACCTCTATCTTCTTTTCAAGTGTGATTGATTTCTGCTAGTTGATCTAAGGTTGGAACTCTTTTATGTTTTTCCCCAATGGCATTTTAGAGTTTGAGTTCACAACTCGCATCTGAGTGGCTCAACTTCTTTTCAAAAAAGTATTTACCTCTCTTCAATGAGATAGCTGTTCTTATCCTGTTCAATGCCAAATGATGTGATTACTTTCTATTTCTTCCCTCTGCACATTTGTATACTACGCCAATCTAAAGACATCATTAACAAGCATTTTTTTTTTATCTTGTTTTATGTGTGCATTTTCTCCACCTGAATTTTTGCATATTTATAAGATGGTAAAATAGAAATAATGATTAATCTATCTCCTAAGAAGAAATCTAGCAGACACTTGCCATCATTATTAGCCCTACACTTTTCTCCAAATTTTCTCAAACATCTCTGCATCTTTGATGTGGAATTCCTGCTATGCTAAATCTCTAACAAGTGCCAACTTTTAATATTTCTTTAAGTCTGTCCTCTACTGATTTAAAAAGAATCCTTCACTTTTCCTCTTACTAAATCCTTCTGTGGAAATGTAAGCATAAAAGTCTCAATGTCCATTTTGAAATTTGCCCACAATGCTATATGTAATACTAATTCCCATTCAGAAAGCTTATTTTCAGTGCTGCAAGGAGAACTTGAGTCAAGATAAAAAGAAAGTTAATATGACAAAGTACAAATGCACTTCAAAATGAACTAAATTTACAAATAAAAAAAAGGAACGAAATAAAAAGGAAAATTTAAAAGCAAATAAAATGAGAATTAGTTTCTAAAGTTACATACAGCTACTCACATCCTTTTTCCCTGATCACTAGTGTCAACACACACATTATTTACAAAGATTTCACCTATTTTGGCCTTCTTTTCTGATGTACAAACAGCTACTCACATCCTTCTTCCCTAATCACTAGTGTCAACACAAATCATATTATTTACAAAGATTTCACCTATTTTGGCCTTCTTTTCTGAGGTGACAATCATAAACCTGTATACCTCTCTAATTCTTCTTCTACCACAGATCTTTTCTGTTGATGGCCTATCTAATTTGCTGAAATTAGTCCAGTAACTAAGTTCTCACTGTTTGCCCTAGTTCTCTCAATGAAAATGGCAAGGGTCTTGTATAACAAGGCATGATATCTGAAATTGTAACTGTATGCACATTTACTCTATGACTGCAACTGTATGCACATTATAATGATTTTATCATTATAATGTGCATACAGTTGCAGTCATAGAGTAAAGCACTTGGTCAGCTAAGTTCCAAAACGAAATCCCCATCCTCAAATGGCATCTAAATTAGAGAATTCACAAATTCACTCTTATACAGTAAAGCAAAAGGATGTATCCATTCACTAATAAATTTTATTTTTGAAGTTAACTACTACTATTAAATGAGAAAAAAAAAAAAAAACATTATATACCACTGAATTGAATCTTTTCAAATAAAGAATTTATACAAGGTATACCTCCAGACATTTGATGTGATGCAGGCTGTTCTTCAGGGCTTTGCTGTAGCTGTCCATATGAATGGGATTGGTTCAGAGGAGGACTAAGACACTGTGGATGCTGTTGGGGTGGCTGCTGTTGCTGCTGAGAAGGTGGCTGCTGGTGTTGAGTTTGTGGAGGTTGAGGTTGCTGTTGTTGTTGCTGCTGCTGCTGTTGATGATGATGTGGGGGTGGAGGAGGTGGTGGTGGATGATGCTGCTGCTGCTGTTGGTGGTGGTGATGTTGAGGCTGAAGTGATGTTTGCTGTTGATGCTGTGGTGGCAATGGCTGCTGCTGTGGTGGAGGTGGTGGTTGCAGTGGTTGCTGATGCTGAGCTATGGAATAAATCTGTTGGGACTGCTGCTGCTGCTGATGTGAAGAAGGCTGTGGATTTGACTGCTGGTGTTGCTGACTCGTCGCTGTAGTTGTTGCTGATGATGGTGGTATGTGGTTTTGTGACTGGAATGCATATGGAACTTGCTGTTTAGAAACAAAGTTAAAGGAAACATTTGTTAGCATGAAACTAAACAAAATGGTGATGAAACAAAGGCAAACCTCAAAGCTGCAAGGAGAACTTGAGTCAAGATAAAAAGAAAGTTAATCGACAGAGTATAAATGCACTTCAAAAAGAACTAAATTAACAAATAAAAAAAGGAACAAAATAAAAAGGAAAATTTAAAAGTAAATAAAATAAGAATTAGTTTCTAAAGTTACATACTGCTAATAGTGAACATAAATAAAAATCAAAAACTATCTACTATCAATGAAAACTGATGTATGCTGTAAGTCAATTCAGAGATTAAGCAATGAAATTTAAAAAAAAAAAGAAAAAATTTTATATTAGCATTCTTCAAAATAATAAGAGCCTTATGTCTTGATTAGATGCAAAGAGTGTGGTAAACATAACAAAAAACAAACGAGGATCATAATATGATCATACTATACAAATAATGTTAACTATTAAAAATAATGTCAAGTCAACTATTAAAAAATGCAAGTGTATATAAATATAAGATGCATTTTTTTGCTCTTTATTTAAAAAAAAGGCAAATTACCTACTATTTCATGTCAGAAATTCAGTGAATTTATACAGAATTAGCTATATAATTAATCACATCATTAAAAATTAATCAAGATTTAAAAATAAAAATTAAAATTAAAAAAAAAAAAAAAAAACTCAAAGAACCAGAATGGGATGGGGAGTTAAGTAAACCAGAAGACCCAAGACCATTAATCCATTTTGAACATTACATCTGATATGAGAAAACTGCTGTATTTATCTACTCTATAATATAAAATAAGGCTTTTTTGTAACGTTTTTGTGTCATGTTTTTTGTCAAGTTATTTGAAATGTTTTGAAACTCAGGTTCAAAACATTTCAGCCTATCAGTCCGGAACTCGGGGTGGGGGGAACTTTCGAGTCTTCAAAATTCGAGTCATCAGAATTTAAGGAGAATCAGCCTAACAGTCCGGAACTGGGGGAGGGGAATCCCCCTAGTTGAAATATAAAACTGTAGTCATAAAGGATAAAGATATAAACATAAATCCCAGTAGGAGTAGCAGCATCTTGTAAAGCAGGAAGTCATACAAATATTTTCCTGGGACTAATTGCAGCTTTTTCTTTCATGTTAATTTCTTTTAGATGAATAAGTGACAGCAGTTCAATGTCTTGGAATCAAGGATTTTTTGAGTGCATTTCTATAAATGTAGCATTTAAACTTTTCTTACCACATTATTTGAATTTTTATGGACAAAGAGTTTAAACACATTTCATTTCCTGTATACTGAAACTGAAATTGGAACAAGAAAAAGAATCAGCATAAGTAATGAGTTATCATACATTATTAGAGATGAGTATGGTTCATTGTCAATGAGGAACATTATTTACCAAAATTCAGTGGAAACAGATTGACCTGAGGATGCTATTTGCATTATCAGGATGTCCTTTGGTTGTAATAAATGACGAAACGTATTATGGCAGTCTGGTTCTGCTGCAAGAATTTCAGTATACTGACTTTACATGATATCATACCAATGTTTTGGATCACAGTACTCATTTCAGTTATGTTACTGTACTTCAAGAATGTTATGAAAAGAAATGCCTCGATACTTAAATATGATAATATCAATTTTTTTTTATGAAAAAAAAAAAAAACTACGGTTCTTAGAAGGTAAGCATTGTTGAAACCAACAGGGCACTAAAAGAAATACATTCAAAAAGATGTGGCATATGAAAAAAATCAGATCTACCTTCCAATGCAAGAGAAGTAAATCATACTGAATGACATGATCATTTGATATGATTAATATGATTTAACGATTCTGCCACTGGATGTCGTCTGCTCATTCCCATAATTTTTTTAGAGCCCTCAGTATCTGTGACCTCTATCTATTCTTTGTTCAATTGCTCTTCCCCCTCTCAAAAAAAAAAAAAAAACCGAACTCAAGTTTCTTTCATATTCCATATAAATTTAATTGGTTTTCCACTATATATCAGTTTGCTTATTCCATTATCTATTTTCATGTTTAATTTACCAACTCTACTAAAATTTTGCCTATAGTAGCTGAACTATTTTACCTGTTCTACAAGAAAGTGTAGTTGATGTTTTCACCATTCCTGTCTATTTTACTTATTTATATTTTATTATTTGGGGGGGGGGGTATTACTGATTTTCATACTAAATTTCTTATAGCGATTGTTCAATTTAGTTAAATAATCTTGAAAATTGTACTGGATTTATGCAGGAGTATTGCATCAGCTATATAAAAGGCTTAGCTTAATATCTCAGTTTTGATATCAGGTTTAATGCTGCTTTCCTTTATAATATGATCTATATAAGTGATTAATATCAATGAAAATGGACTGAACTCATCTTACAGCCAATTTTTACATAAAATCATCTTCCTGATATCCTTCAATTCTAGCTAGCCATATAGTATATGACTAGTCAGAATCAATATTGCTCTGTGTAAAGTGCTAAAGAAAAAAACATGAAATGTTTTTTCTTTAGCACTTTATCATCTATCGTTACAAGATCTACAAAACTTAAATACAAATCATTGCTGTATACACGAGTTCACAACTATTTGTCTTAAAGAAGAAATTTAATTCTCGTGTTTTAGTTCCCTTTTCACCATTAAGACTATGAGAGCGTGCTGCAGTCATTTAGAATGTAACCTTCTGACCAGTTCTGAATACTGAAGTTTAGCCACTATAAAAATTTTTATACCTCCATATTTGAGAATTTCTGGTCAAATACCATCTTTCTAGCTGCATTACCAGATTTCAGGTTCCTGATGGTTTTTACTCTTGTGTACATTTTTCCTGTACTATTCTCTCACTGCTTTATTTAATAATGAATAAAGCAGATAGAGCCTTCTGATCAAGCTTACTGAATAATGCATTATATAACTTTTATATCTCCATAGTTAAGCATTTCTGATGTAATATCATCTACTTCAGCTGCCTTTTCGCATTTCAGGTTTTTTTTTTTCTTCTCTACCTTAAGTAATTGATTATCTATTTCTGTATGCATTCTTCTTGTTGATTTTCTTCAAGTGTTCAGTAATAGCTTGTTTCATTTTAAAAAAATTTCAAAGTAAGTACTCCAGATATCCAGAATATCTTCATCTTCACTTTTTATATCAACCTTTATTATGTGATTCCTATAACTTTTGCATATGATTTAGCTTTCTTACATTTTTCTCTGTATTCTCGCTATTGACTTCCTTTCCAGGAACAATATGATTTCTCTTTATCTAGTACTGCTTCTAACTTCTTGAGATCACCATCAAATGCTGATATTTCTGTCTTTGCAGACATCTTCTCCACATTCATCTCTAGCTGGACGCATGTGGAGAAGTTGCCTGTAAAAAGAGGATGAATTATTAGTAATGTAGCATTTTAACCAGTCTCCACAGCTAATGATAGCCTTTATTTTCTATGTAACAAATGAATGAAATACTATTTTCTATGAAAACATTAAAATTGTCTTAAAAATTGAGGCCTTATTCTTATGATCCACAAGTGGGGGGGGGATACAATTTGGGGAATGTATTCATAAATATATTCAAATATGTTAAATAAACCAAAGAGATAATCAAACCAAACAAGAGTGCTTAAAGGTCAAAGCTATATAGCTGAGAGGAGACCACCACATAGCCTTCAAAGGAATGCAGAGAACCGACCAGGGTTTCTGACCTAATGTCCAATCCTCACCTTCTCATGGTGCACCCTGTTAGGTATATACCTGGATACTGAATGGACGAGGATGAGCTGGCAATTTGGGATTTAGAAGGCCAAATTATATTCTTATTGGCTTAAACCAAAATTTCAAATGATAGTAAAACATGACAGAATTTCTTGCCTGGTTAAACAAGACCCCTGTTGTTTTCCCCAGGGAACCAAACAGCAAAAAGTCAGCTACTGGAACAAATACTAAAACTTACCCCAACTCAACATTACCAGAGTTCAACATCAGTACTATCAACATAAGAAGCCAGAACGGCTAAGAAATTGAGCTAGCTGAGGAATTGGATGAGTACCAGATCGACATAATAGGGGCGACTGAAACGAAAAAAACAATAACTGGTGAGATCTTTCTCAGCAATAAATACAAAATGTTATATTCAGGCAAGGACAATCAAGGAAAAGGAGTAGCCATAGTATTCAACACTAAATATGAGGCTAATCTTAAATGGCATGAAGTCTCAAGTAGAGTGATGCAGGCAAATATGAGAATGGGAAACTGGACAATGAGACTTATTTGTGCCTATGGTCCCACAGAAGGTTCTACTAAGGTAGAAGTGGAGGAATTTTTTGATGATTTAGAAAAAGCAACTGACACAATGAAAAAGGAAAAGTTGGTCCTTGTTGGGGATCTAAATAGCAGAGTAGGAAATGATTCTGAGACATACAAAAATATATTGGGAAAATTTGAGAAAAGAGCAAAGCTAATAATAATGGCAAATACCTGTTGGATTTCTGCTCAGGACACGGACTGGTTATTATTAACACAACGTTCCAACATAAAAATGTGCACAAATTCACTTCTTTTCAATTTCATATTGAAAAGAAGAACATCTAAGAAAGTTTTAAAGAGAATAAAAGTTGAGCAGCTCTCAGATGTGAACTGCAGACTAAAATATACAAATACACAAAATGAAAAGGACCAACTTTTCATTTTTCATAACCAAACCTTAGAGATTCAGTGGCAAGCCGTAAAGAAAACAGTGATTGATTCAGCAAGAGAAGCATGTGGTGAGGTTGTGTGCATGGATAGAAAAATCAGAACTCCATGGTGGACACAGGAAGTTAAAGAGGCAGTGAAGGAAAAGAAGAAAGCATATCAAAAGTTCCTGGCAAATAAGTCAGCTTGTGCTCTTAGCACAAGTCCTCTCATGAATAAACAAAAGTCATGGGAGGACTTTGGCAAGAACATAGAAAATAAATATCAAGAAGGTTTCCACCTTCTTGAGATATTTTGGAGGTTCTTGAAGAAGCTTAGAAATGGAGGAAAGAGTGCTGTAAAAGGAGTTAGAGATAATAATAAAGGTTATATGAAAACGGGAGAAAAAGATATATTTGAAGTATGGAGTAATTACTTCGAAAAATTCCTAAATGAAACAAGCAGTGATAGCACAGTGGTAAAAAACACTCAACACGGATGCAGTCAGGAATACATATTCATACTTGAAGTGGAAAACGTTATCAAAAGCCTAAAATGTGGAAAGGCAGCAGCAGCAGCAGCAGATGATATTTGACCATAAATGCTCAAGTATGGAGGTATAAAAGTCAATCAGTGGCTGCAATGCATAGTTCAGAAGGCCTTTAGAGGGACGAATTCCAGATGATTGGAGTAGAGCCTTCATTGTACCCATATATAAAAAGGAAAATAAAACTGAATGTGAGAATTACAGGGGCATTTCATCACTGAGTGTTCCTGGTAAGACATATGCAAGTATACTTGAGAAACAGTTGAGAAGGATTGTGGAAGAGAAGCCTGGTGAAGAACAAGCTGGATTCAGGCCAAATAGAGGCTGGCAGGATCAGATCTTCACTTTACGATAAATAGTTGAGAAAGCATGGGAATATAACAAAAGATCTGTATTTAAGTTTTGTCGATTTGGAAAAGGCATATGACAAGGTGCCAAGAGAGAAGCTATTCAATAAGCTACAGTTATATGGTGTCAATGGGGCATTATATCAAGCAATACTTAGTCTTTATTTGAGTTGTAAGTCAGCAGTTAGAATTGAAGGAAGTACAAGAAGATGGTTTAAAGTTAAATCTGGTGTCAGACAAGGATGTACATTATCCCCTCTGTTATTCATTATCTATATGGATCACATTATGAAGGAATGTGATATTAAACCTGATATCAAAATTAGATGCATTAATCTTAGTTCTGCTTTATGCGGATGATGTTATACCTCTAAATAAATCCACTACAAGTCTGCAAGATTTTCTGACTAAATTGAATAACTGTTGTAATAGATATGGTATGAAGGTCAGATAAAAAGACAAAGACAATGAAAATATCAACTGCATTGTGAATGGAGATCTTATAGAACAAGTAAAATATTTCACCTACTTAGGCACAATTATTAGTGAAGATGGGAAGTTAAATATGAAAATAGACAACAGAATCAACAAAGCTGGTATGGTAGGAAGTCAACTGAATAAATTTATATGGAATAAGAGAGAAATTAGTCAAAACACTAAATTAGCTGTATACAAAACAGTGTTCGAACCAATTTTAACTTATGGATCTGAGAGCTGGGTCAGAAATAAAACACTTTATAAAGACTAGAGACTGCAGATATGAGAGTCCTGAGAAAGATTAGGGCATGAACAGATGGCATCAATGGCAATATCATATTAAAAATGAGAATATTAGGAAAGTACTTGACATTGTAAGCATCCAGAAATGCGTTAGCGGAACTAATCTCAGGTGGTATGGTCACTTAATCAGAATAGGAAAGAAAAGATTAGCAAAACAAGTGCTCTTTGCCAGGTTGGCAGGAAAAAGACTCAGAGGAAGACCAAGATATAGGTGGATTGAGATAGTAAAAATTGTCTTAGAAGACAGAAATATAAGACCTGAAAATATTGGAGTCTTGACAATGAACAGACTGATTTGGAGGAAAATTATAAATAGGAAGTTGGTAATGATGTAAATTTTTCATGTAGTTCTATCATATCCTGTATCCCCCTTGAGGGTATATATCAGGAATTTGATTATGATAATCAAACTGATAATGAAGGTACCATTATATTCAGAGAAATTGCTTTCTGACTTGATGAGATGAAAATCATCAAAATCCAAAAGAGAGTCAAAAGGTGAAGATATCCCCCCCATCACCTTTAAATAAAGGTGATGGGGGGGATATCTTTAAATCTATCCCCCACCACCACCCGCCAGAGAGAGAAGTACAAAACTGAGTGAACTGCAGAATTACTTTAAGGGATAAAGGTCTATTGAATAAAGTTAAACAGCTAGTATGATACTGTAACAAATAGATCAAACACTTGAAATATTTTGATATCATAATCTTGAAATTCGATAAGACATTTAACACAGTACCTCAAAGAATGAGAAAAATAGGGTATTATACAGCTGTGACTAAAGATAAAAAGTAGGTCAAATTACATTAAAAATTTAAAAGTATGTTAAAACCTGAAATGATACCAAAGGGAAATGAATAGTTTATGACAAACATTATCATTCGGTAGTAAAAATTGTGAATGGTACTTATTTTTCTGTTCATTACGTCATTATTTATTTCTCGTATTACTTTATTTAATAATACTCTATTTTAATATATTATATATTAAGGAGAGTATATTACATATTTTTGCTTGAGGATTTTATTGCATCCTTATGCTGTGTCCTTACATATGTTTGTTTCCTTACATCACATCTAAATATTAGCGATAATTCACAGAGTCAATATAAAAGCACCAAGCAGTGGTAAAATGTAATGCACACAAAAAATTTCTTTCTCTAATTTATAAAAAACATCTTTCATGTGCAACATTCAGTTGACAATTGGTGTGGTGATGAAAAAAAAAAAAAAATCAGGAATGCGAATGGCATAAGACATTATTTAGCTTATATAAATTATGTAATACATAAGACTTGGGACCAGCATAGCTGACGAATCAGGCCTATGGCTGGGTCTTAAGTAATCCTGACTGTAATCCGTGTGTGTCCATGGGGCTGGTTTGTCTGTTCTGGGGGGAAAAAACAGGGTTTCTGGGTGAAAAAAAAAACTCTACCTCAATATGAGACTGGCTAACTCACCTTTCATTGAAAGTGACCAGATAAATGTTTCCTCATGTTACTGACAGGAATGAATCGAACCCAGGTCGGTATAGACGAACCAAAGGGCTTCGTCTATACTGACTGAGCTACAGAGGCTCATAAGGCTAGTATTCGAATGTAATGGAAAACAAATCTCACTTATCCAGGTATACCCACCACAATAAGGTTTAAATATGGAGGTAAAGTCATTATTCAGAACAGCTGAAGGACATTATTCAAAATAAGAGTGCAATCATCTTAGGAAATCTTAATGCACAGGTTGAAGAAGACAGAACCGGAATAGAAAAATTTGAGGGACTATTTAATTTTGGTCAAAGAAATGAGGAAGGATGAAGGGAATGAGATACTTGCATCAGAAATGATCTCAAAATTGGAAACTGTTGATTTGAGAAAAGACAAAATCACAGAATTAGAAGGTATAGTTGGAATAGTGAGAAAAAATCAATAACAGATCATTTCATCCTTGATCAAGAATGAGCATGGAAATTATGGACATTAAAATTTTGTCACTTGTTGCTTTAGATTATAGGCTTCTTATATCATCTTTAATGCATGCATGTAGGGAAAATAAATGCAGAAAGAAAAGAAAAAAAAAAGATAGAAAGCTGAAGCTATGGATGTCGAAACAGACTGATATAAAGCAAGAATTTGAGACTCAGATCAGGTCCAAGGCCATGATTTAATTATAGATAATGTAGATGAGGAATGGGAATGTTTCAAGATGAAATGGCAGAACAGCAGAAGTGTAAGAGCAAGTGGAACTGCTCCTTTAACTCTAATTCCACACTAGTGGAATTAGTGTTAAAGAAGCAGTAAAGTCAAAAAAATAAATAAAGCTTTTCATAAGTTCATAAAAACTTGTTTATGATAGAATATAATCAGAAAAAGTGCCATACAAAATAATATAATAATAATTAGAGAGAAAAAGATTAAAAGCCGGGTCGATTTTACACATAAGTTGGAAGAAGATATTAATGGGATAATGAAGAACAGAGGAAGAAGCAATGAGGAACAATTTTTTAGGCATTTTTTTTTAAATAAATGAAGATGGAAATTTTGCATCTACTATTTTAGAAATCTGTTAAACAAAGATGAAAGCCACAGTGAAATAAACCGGAATGAATACAATGATGAAAGAGATAATAAATTTGGCAAAAGTTCAAGAAGCATTAGGGAAGATGAAGAATGGAAAATCTCCTGGGATAGATGATTTACCTGTGAACTGATCAGAGCCTTTTATAGTTCAGGAGTGAAATGATTATATGACATCTTTAGACTAATGTGGAGAAAGAAGCTGATAGTTGTACCAAGAGAACATAATAACTATAGAGAAATAACATTACTGTGTTGCTGTGCAAAGATTTATGAAAGGATAAGGGCAACAAAATTAAGAGTTAACATAAGAAAGGTCCAGGAGAAGAGCAGTTTGGGTTTTAAAAAAGAGCAATCAACTACTGATTTGATTTTTGCTGTAAGAAAAATGATGAAGAGCCATGGAGAATTTGGAAAAGCCTATTTATGGCATTTTTTGATTTGGAAAAGCCTCTGAATGGGTTCAAGACAAAAAATTATGGAAAAAATAAGCATAGGAAAAGAAGAAATAGTTATAAAGAATATAAAGCTGTATGGAGATTAAATTTGGTAATTCGGAGTGGTTTACACACTTAATAAACTGCAACAAAGTAGTGTCCTATCTTCAGAAATAAATTGCTACCTTTGACTTCATGTAATTGACTGGTTTCATTATGTATTACATAATTTATTTAAGCTAAATAATATCTTATACCATTTGCATTCCTGTTTTTTTTTTTTTTTTTTTAATCACCACACCAATTGTCAACTGACTGTTGCACATGAAAGATGTTTTTTATAAATTAGAGAAAGAAATTTTTGTGTGTATTACATTTTACCACTATTTGGAGCTTTTATATTGACTGAATTATTGATTACTGACTTTTGAAGTCAGTAATAAACTACAACTACAACAAAGAAATATCTTATTTCTACTGCTGTTAATCATGGTGATGAATGTCCTAGATACACAAAGTGACCAGAAAGGAGAAACAGCCGTGTTTGAAGATGATGTGGTGATTTTGGCACATTTAGAAGAAGAGTTAAGAAGAAACTGGACAAATGGAACAGTGTGACACAGAACCATGGGTTATATATTAATAGCAAAAAGAGTATGGCTTTAAACTGTAGAAAAAATGTAAAAGTTAATTGCGTTAGACTGAATGAGCAAGTGTTGAGTAGTTAAACTTCAAATATTTGGGAAGTGTACTTTCTTGTGATGGAAGTTTAAGTCAGGAGATATTAAGGAGGATTTTGCTCGAGCAAAAGCTTTTTTAAGTAGTCTACTTTGGGTCAGTGAGATCCCAATAAAATGCAAGATTTTGATTAAGAGAAGTTATTTGTTTGCCTATTTTGTCTTATGCAGCAGAGACATGAGCTTAACAAAAAGATACCTAAGTTGAATACAAGCAGTGGAAATGTAAGTTTTAAGGGCAATGTTGGCAAAAACAAGGAAGGAAAGAAAGAAAGAAAAAATAAGAAATGAGGAAATGAATGTTTTGAGACTAAAAAGTGTTGACAAAATGCTTGTGAACTCTCAATTAAGTGGTTTGAACATGTAATGAAAATGAATTTAGAAAGAATACTCAATATGAAATGAAAATTGAGGAGAAGAGACTAAAAGGAAGACATGGAAAAAGTAGAAAGATGGATTAAGAGAAGATTTAGAAAAGAAAAAAAAAACGAGCTGGAACATTTTTTTCACAAAGAAAAAATTTGAGGGGACAGAAAGAAACAGACCTTTGATTTGCCTCACTTGAACAGTTTTTGCTGGAGCAGTTATTGATAAAGAAAAAGAAATTATGAAATGCAAGAAAACAAACTACCTATCAATCTATTGATTTGTATGATAAATTTTAAGTTCTAAAAAAATATATTCCAGTCATAAACTGCTAATGCTGTCAAACTAGAGAAGTATTCAACTATCAATTTTATTTTAAAGAATTCAAACCTACTGCTTTAGAATATGGTTATTCTGATATACCTGCAGCTGTTGGACTTGAGCTGTTAAGTGGGCAACAAAATCTTGGTGTTGTTTTTGCAACTGATTATACTGGGCCTGGATTGTACCAGTAATAGGAGTGATACTTGCTGCATGTTCTGTGATTAGGCTAGCCTGAAAGAGACAGCATAAACTAAATTAGTAAAAAAAAAAGTAGAAGGGCTTATTTCTTATAAAGTGATGAGAAAATACACACACACACAGAGACAAGCTAAATTACATTTCACACAGTATGCTGAAGAGACAATGATTTGATCAACGGTTATTCTACTTGCCTGAAATCTAGTGAAAATAAAATAACTAAGAAATAAATAAGAAACATTATTTCATATAGATAGTTTTGTTACAGTAAAAATGATATCCCAATTTAACGTGACAATTGTTATATCAGATTTAAGATCCTGGATTACCTATGGTCGAAGTTTTTTTTTTTTTTCCACTTAGTTAGACTATAATAAAGGATTAAACTAAATTTATTATTACCTATGGTCCTATTTATAATTAACTCATAGGGAGAAAGGTTAAGTGGGTAGAATATGTGCTCTCTATATTCTTGGGATTTTTAGACCATCATTATTGTTAAGATTAGGGTAGTTGATAAGAATCTCACAGGCTTCCTTAACACATTTATTGCCACGCTCCTCGGGCATAGTTTGGTACCGCACGCCAAGCAATTTCACTTCTTCAAGGTCAGTATGAGTCAACATACGAGTATATTCGTAGTTGGCTTGTGAGGTTCATATACCAACTATGAGTATACTCGTAGTGCAGCGAATGTGTTAAATTTACATTCATACCATGTTTTGGTGTGATGTAAACAACAGGTGCTTTTCTAGTCAATTCTATATAAAGTGTTCAAGACATGATCAGAAAGACCAGCTTGATGTGTCGTTTATATTCCTTTTTTCTGATAGGAATTGCGCAACCTGTTTCCCCTATATAGGGGACCTGTAATGTAATGTAATGTTTTTTTTTTCCCAGTATAATCTTGAAGGAGTGGATCCTTGGATGAGTTGAGTAAGTTCCACCCAGCTCAAAGATCAATAAACCAAATGCATTTTTGAAAATTATGGAGATAACTACCGTGTTTGAATAAAAACTTTAGTTTAATATAACTAAAATCTACATTTGACGTTTAGACCTTTATGTCAAAGTCATCTTCTGGAGCATACAAATATACACAGGAAACAAGCTATGCTACAATCAAACTGGTTCGTTTAAAGACACTGACCAACCGCTACCACAATTGTTGGTCTGACCTCTGGTGAAAAAAATAAATAAATAAATAAATAAATAAATAAATAAAAAATTAAATAAAAAAAAAAATTAAATAAAAAAATAAAAAATAAAATAAAAATAAAAATTATACATCAACGCTAGAGTCTTATTATTAGTGTTGTCTAATATATATATATATATTAACAATTGTAGTAGCGGTTGGTCAGTGTCTTTAATGAACCAGTTTGATTCTAGTATAGCTTGTTTCCTGTGTATATTTGTACGCTCCAGAAGATGACCTTGACATAAAGGTCGAAATGTCGAATGTAGATTTTAGTTATATTAAACTAAGGTTTTTATTCAAACACGGTAGTTGTCTCTATAATTTTCAAAAATGCATTCGGATCACCGTGTAAGCCTAAAAGAAAGGATCAATAAACCAAAATTGGTTTGAACATTGTCTTGTATACAACTAGTACAGTATTTTAACTAATTTCTCTCTTATTCCATATAAATTTATTCAGTTAACTTCCTACCATACCAGTTTTGCCAATTCTGTTGTCTATTTCATGCCAGATTAGCCATCTTCACTAAAAATTGTGCCTAAATAACTGAAATGTTTTACTTATTCTATAGGTTCTCCATTCAGGATACGTTTTCAAGTTTCCTGCCTATTTTCATAGTATTTATCCTTTTTACTGCTGATTTTCAGACCGAATTTCTTACAGAAGGATTCAATGTAGTCAGAGAATACTAATGACTTTTGGATCTGTTTAGGAGTAAATCATCTGTATAAAGCATAGAGATCAGTTTGGTATCTCATATTTTAATATCAGGTTTAATGTAACTTTCTTTCACAATATGATACATAATCAGGTGTAAGACAAGAGTGTACACCCTTGTCTTACACCTGATTTTTCATCAAACCATTCTTCCTGTATTTTCTTCAATTCTAACTGCTGACTTACAACTTAAATATAGACTACATACTGCTCTGTAGAATGTTCCATTTACTTATATGACTGTAGTGTTTTGAAAAGCTTTTCTCTTAGCACCTTGTCATATGCTTTTTCCAGCTCTACAAATCTTGTGTTATATTCCCATGATTTTTTTAGCTATTTGTCATAAAGTGAAAATCTGATTTTAACAGCCTCTATTTGGCCTGAACCCAGCTTGTTCTCTAAATTTCTCTTCCACAATTTTTCTCAGACTCTTCTTAAGTATGCTTGCATAATCCTTACCTGGAACATTTAGTAGAGAAATTCCTCTGTAATTCTCATATTCAGCTTTATTCCCCTTTTTACAGATGGGAACCATGAGGGCTTGACTCCAATCACTGAAATTTCACCTTCTGATCAGGACTTCAATTATGCACTGCAAAACATTTATACCTCCATATTTGAACATTTCTGGTTGAAGATCATCTACTCTGGCTGCCTTTCCACATTTGAAGGTTGTTTTTGACAGAAATCTCTATCTCAAGTATTGATTGGTGCTCCTGTTTGCATTTCTCTTGAAAATTTTCCATTACTGTTCAGTCACTGCTTTTTTTTTTTTAACAGTATTTTTCAAAGTAATTACTCCAGATATCTGGAATATCCTTATCTTCAATTTTAATGACCTTTATCATCCTTTCCTTCATTACTCTTACCTCCATTTCTAAGCTTTTTTTTTTTTCAACAGCCTCCGAAATATTATATCACCTTCCTGATATTTATCTTCTATGTTCTTACCAAAATCTTTCCATGTCTTTTGATTAGCTAGTTTTACACAATGCTTTGCTTTCTTACATTTTTCCCGTGTGTTTTCTCAAAGCCTATGCTGACTTACATTCCAGGAACTTTTGATATGCCCTCTTCTTTTAATTGACTTCCCCAAACTTCCTGAGTACACCATGGAGTTCGATTTTTCAATTCTTGCAAACAACTTCAGCCACATCTCTCTGACAGAATCAACGAATGTCTCCTTCATTGTCTACCAATGAATTTCAAAGATTTGGTGCTTGTTTTCAGACTCATTTTTTCTCGAATAATAGAGGTAACCCTCGTGTAACGCGGTACTTATACGACGCGGTCTACAAATTGTAGTATCCCTTGTTCAACGTGGTCTACAATTTCTAGTAACCCTTTATTTATTTTTTTTTTTCATATTTTTCCAAGGGACTTAAAAATCAAATTTTATCTTCATTAAATTTGTGTCTGCCTGTATTGCTCAAGTAGTTAAAGTATCGAATTTAGTTTTATTGTATCACTGAATAAGGTACTGTACAGAGGCTTTTGCAGTCTGTGTCATTCTCAACAAATAGTGCAATTAGAGATAGATGGAATAAAAATGGCGTGAACTAATAAATCACGTCCCCTCTCACAGAAACGATGCTGTATAGACTTAAGCAAAATCATATGTTGCACTGAAACACAGTATCTAACTAAAAACTATTGTCCTTTTATTGCATTTGAAATTCTCGATGGCATTATGGCAGATCACAAAAGCTAACTTAAAATAAAAGACTACCAAGAAACATGCCATATAATGAATGTGTGAGTTCGCCTGCCACCTCAAACGCAAACAAGAAGCCATAAAATTCAACCAAGGGTTGAAACGTATGTGTAAGTTGAGCCAGTCAGTAATGAAAAGTTCCATCGGAATGATAAATGACACCTGTTGTGAATGTGTTAAAACTAATAGTGAATGTTGTTATGACAATTTCAGATGTTATGGAATTCGAATGAAGTGAATTAGCATTTGAAATCAACGCTTGTCGGTTGCTTTTGTCTTTGGGTCGTGCGATCTTTTGTTAATACCGCACCAATCATATGTACGTTTTTATAGCTGCTGTCTTGTGTAAAACAAAATTCAGCTTGTATGTATTATAACAATTAAAAAAACTTGAATAATTTATAAGCGTATAAAAGGATATCACCTGTAAATTGTTGACATGCCAGCAAGTGTTTATTAAAGTGTTTATTGTTGAAAATTGTCTTCGTTTTCCCAGGAAAGCACATTTAAAATCATAAGTGTGTTGTTCACAAGCTGAGCAGTTTATTTTCTGGTGAGTTACATACATATGTAATGCTTTTTTTATTTAAAAGTTTATCTTTATTGTAATGGCCAATAAAACTGCAACGAAAGGGAAAACCCCAACATTGAAGTGGAAAATCATTTCTCTCAAAGAAAATATTAAAATCTTGGATCGGTTCAAATTGGAGAAAAATCAGGAGTTGTTGCAAGGACTCTGAATTTAAATGAATCAACAATTTGAACAATCAAACAAAATGAACATAATATCCGAGAAAGTGTTATTGATGGGTCAACGGTAAGTGCAAAGCGAGTTGCTCGTGTTCGCAATATTCTAATAGAAAAATGGAGAAATCTCTAATAATTTCGACAGAAGATTGCACTCAAAAGAAAATTCCTTTGGATGGACACCTTATTAAGCAAAAAGCTCTCAAAGTTTATAAACATTTAAAAGAACTTGATCAAGATTCTTCAGAAGAAAGCTCTCAGCATGGATTTTTGTGCCAATAAGAGCTGGTTCGAAAACTTTAAAAAGCTGTTTTCTTTGTATAATCTTAAAATCCAGGGAAAATCAGCATCAGCAGACGTTGAAGCTGCCCGCAAATACCCAGCAGAACTTTTAAAAATCATTAAAGAAGGTTACAGTGTAGACCAGGTGTTCAATGCAGATGAATCTGGGTTATATTGGGAAAAAATGCCAAAATGCACTGAAAGATCAGCTCTTGGATTCCAAGTTTCCAAAGATAGAATTACTCTACTGTTTTGTAGTAATGTATCAGGTGATTATATGACAAAACCAATGTTTATTAACCGATTCGCAAATCCTCGTGCAATGAAAGGGCTCGACAAGTCCACCCTACCTGTTTATTGGCGGGCCAACAAAAAGGCATGGGTTACAGCTAGCATGTTTGAAAATTGGTTGTTCAAGTGTTTTGTACCCGATGTAGAAAGTTACACAAAGAAAAAGAATATGGACTTCAAAATTCTACTAATTTTAGATAACGCACCAGGCTACCCAACAAATTTAAGCCATCCGAATATTAAAATAACTTTTTTGCCGCCTAATACTACTTCACTTATTCAACCACTCGACTAAGGAATAATATCAACATTTAAGTCATATTATATTCGGCGAACATTTCAATTAATTTCGGAAAAAATGGAATCTAATCCAAACATGACACTGCCTCAAGCATGGAAAGAATTTTCAATATGAATTGGGTGAAAATTATTTCTCTGTCCATTAAGGAATTACAACCCTCTATGCTGAATGCTTGCCGGAAAAAAATATGGCCTGAAACCGTAGGCGTCAGGGGGCAGAGCCCCCTAGTATAAAATGTAAAGGAATAGGGAAAAAGTGGGAAAATAAAAATACAAAAGAAAATCACAGAAACAGCACATATAAATTAAGGACTGAACACAAAGGACTGACAGGAATCATACATGAAAAAGTACAAATGCAAACAATAGCAGGAGACATAAGAAAAAAAACCAGAAAAGCAGAATTATAAATATCTAGAATTAACATTTACATTTCAAAAGTTTACATTAGCTTAAAATAATATGACTTACCTAAAATCTTCATAATGAACTACTATAAATATATACAAACTGTTAAAATTTAGGTTTTTACAATTAAAATTAAAATTTAGGTCCAAAACTCAAAAATTCTAAATCAGAAATTTAGAATTTTTTACCTTATAAAGTCTTTCACACACAATATGAGCTGCTATACAAACAAATTTCATAACTTTTACTTAAACTTCAAATAAAAAAATACTGTATCTGTATACTGTGCAATATTTCTTTAATTTACATTTCTAAAAGAACAGTATGAATTTATGCTAGCTATACATCACTGGTTTCTCTTCAATCAGGAAGCTGACACTGATGCCATCTGTGTCTACCACTTTCCCCCTCCCCACAGGTTAATTAATGCTGACTAGTGAATATGATAATATGGACTAACATTCATCAGTTCTATTCCCTTTCTCTTTGTAAGTGGACGTGACCAAGTTGACTGCCTATTGAAATTCTCAGATTTTTTTTTTAAATTTTAACAGTACAGACAGCATGTATTTAGTTTATTATGGAATTTTCAGGTAAGTACATTAATTTAACCTAATCTAATATTTCAAAATTTGAACATTAATTCTGCATTTTTAATTTTTATAATTTCATATTCTTCTAGTTCTTTCGTTTATCTCCTATTATTGTTTCATTTGTACTTTTTCATATTGCCATTTTATGTGCCTTATGTATGGTTTCCTGCCAATCCTTTGTGTCTATCATCAATATACAATTTCCTTGGTTACATTTTTCACAATTTGGGTTATTTCCCATGATTTCTTTTGTTTCATCGGAATGGAGTGCAAGTGTTAGTATTTTACCCTAAATTCATTACATCAAATTTTATTATAAGAAACCTTTGGTCCCTAGGAGTTCACTATAACAATTGTCTACTGTATTGAATCTATTAATCTTATGCATTTCTGGCTTTATTTAAAAATGGGCATTACTTTTCAGCCATGTGATAAAGAACAAGTATATTTATCAAGTAATAATCACTATTTCTACATTAAGGTTAACTAGATGCACAATATATCTTTTCTGTTATTCACTTTTTCTTCTGTAATAAATATACTACAAACCATATGTAAAACATTAACCTATCATGAAATTTAAATATATTATTCATATATTTATTTTAAAGTATAAATTGCATAATAATAAATCAATATCTAGCTAATAGAAGTTAGAATAACATAAAATATAATATGAACATACAATATGAACTTACTTGATAATTTGCCAAAGATACTGAAGGATTTTGAAGTTGCTGAAAACAATAGTAAATATATTATTTGCAGTCAACAGATAAGTGAATTAATACTGAAAAACAAAACTTTATAATAATAAACTGAGCAAAAAATGATGTGACATTTAATCCATGATTAGCCCAGTATGCCTGTTTTAGTTTAACTATCCAGTCGTTTTAGCATTTTAATACAAAAAAATAGTTAACCTATATATAAAGTCACTTCGAGGTTTTAGAGATAATGTAACACTTCAGTCAAAATTTGCTGCAATTTTATTTATTTTATAATAATTATTACCCCCCCCCACAACCAAATGATACTGAATAAGTCAAAATCTGAAGGGGAGAGTGATTTCCTGGGATTTGACTGAAAATTCAGAGATGTCTCTTAGAGTTGTGGTTCTCAAGCTTTCCCCACTTTCTTCCCCAACGGACAATTTGGAAAGGAAAAAGCCAGATCACACTACCCATTCACTCTACTTATAAGCATTTTTTTTTTTTTTACATTTAACTTTTTTTTTGGGGGGGGGGGATACACTAAATTATATAGATAGTGGTAAATTATGTAAAGGATAAATATTTAAAATAACAGTAGTCTTAAATCGTATAAAATTAAAATAAGTAAAAACTCTTCAAAAAATAGAAACATACAGTGAGTAATTCCACTCTTTACAGCCAGAGAGACTGACATCAATAATATTCTACATATCTAGAGTAACAAGTTCAAAAACTTATTAAATGAAGTTATAAATAACAGAACATTGAGGAAATGCCATCAAAAACTTGAAAGTGAAAATTTCAAGTTTCATAATACACCAATTAATTAAGAATGCTTGTTCAGAAAGTCAAATCCCAGATCATTTGAAGAGAATTTCATTGTACCAATTTATTAAAAATGAATAATAAATAAAAATAAAACAATGTGAGAATTATAGTGGAATTTCCAGACATTGTGTTCCAAAAAGATTTCTGCAATTATACTTGAGAAAAGGCTAAAAAAAAGCTGAAGGCAAAATTCAAAAAAGTCTGGATTTAGACCAAATAGGTGTTCTTAAGACTTGATTTTTACATTATAACAAATAGTCAAGAATGATGCCAAAGATAAAACTGTTTAAAACACTAACTTTGTATAGTGTAAATGGGATTTTACATGGTGATACCTAGCTTATACTTAAATTCCGAACAGCAGTCAGAATTCAAGGATATGCTTATCTAAATAACTTAGGGAATTAAAACAACGTAGATCCGAATATAAATTAAATAATACTTTAATAGATATTTCGGCAATGTCTCATTGCCATTTTCTAAAGGAACTTAACAAAAGGCAGGAGCACAAACAAGCTCTAACAATATAGTAACTGGAAATGAAGATATGAAGCTATCTTTCTCCTAGAAGTCCTGATGGTGCCCTCTGGCGGGCTAAGTAGGCATTCTTGGCCGTTGGGCTGAAGGTCTGCTGATGTATGCCTCCCAAATTTGGGGCAGTCGCATACAACCAAATTTGTTGAGGTTTGGAGTTTCTTAGGGCAGAGGCTGATTCCATAAATAATCTTTCGAATTTATATTTGCTCCGGTGTATTATTTTTGCTTTCTTCCACCGTATTCTGTGGCGAGTATCCAGAGCATGGTCTGCAAGACCAGAATGGCTATATTTGTAAAACCGGATGTAGTCCTTGTGTTCAGAAATTCTGATATTCGCTGTCCTGCCTGTTTGGCCAAAGTACGACAGTTTACAACTGCAAAGGACCTGGTATACACCAGGTAGGTCTAGGGGAAGTGGTTGGTCTTTGGTAGAGCGGATAAGGGATGCCAATTTTCTGTAAGGCCTGTAACAGGAGGTGAGGTCATGTTTTTTTAGAATTTTGGTAATTTTTTCTGAGGTGCCTCGGATGTAGGGGATGATGATGGATTTAGAGTAATCTTTTTTGTGGAGGGGGGCTGTGGTTTGTAGGTTTTAATATTTTTTGGATTTTTTTGGGGGGGTAGCCATTGGCTGAGAAAGTGTTTAGGATGTGATTTAGTTCAGTGTTAAGGGCTATGTCGTTAGAACAGATTAGTTTAGCCCTGTTGTATAGTGTTTTTACCACTCCATATTGTTGTGAGGGGGGGGTGAGATTGTTGGTGGATGTATCTGCCTGTATGGGTGGGTTTTCTGTAAACTGAGAAAACCAAAGTTCCATCAGGCTGGCAGGTGACTAGTGTGTCTAGGAAGGGGAGGCAGTTGTTTTCCTCTTTTTCCAGGGTGAACTTGATTCTGGCGTGTTGGTTGTTTAAGTGTGTGAGGAAGGAGAGGAGTGTTTCAGAGCCATGTGGCCAAATAGCGAACACATCATCAATGTAGCGAAGACATATGGTTGGTTTTTGTGGGGAAGAGGCTAAGGCTTTTTCCTCAAAGGTCTCCATAAAGAATTTGCTAAGGGTGGGGAGAGTGGTGAGCCCATGGCTGTCCCCTCTATTTGTTTGTAGAATTTTCCCTGCCAAACGAAATAGCCTGAGTTCATTGTGAACTGAAATAGGGCTGAGATATCGGGAGAAAATTTAGCTTGGATTAGCTCTAAAGTTTCCTTGAGTGGGACATTGGTGAATAAGGAGGAGACGTCGAAGCTGACCATTATGTCATTATGTTGGAGTGTAAGGTTTTCTATGCTGGCTTTGAAGTGAGCTGAGTTTTTTATGTGTGATGGTGTGTTGCCAGTATAGTGTGTGAGCTCTTTGGCTAAATATTTAGCTAATTTGTATGTGGGGGAATCAATGCCATCCACTATGGGACGTAATGGCACATTTTCTTTATGTATTTTTGGGAGTCCGTAAATACGGGGGGGGGGGGGGTATAGAGTTAAACGGTTTTAATCTGTTGGTAACTTCTACAGGCCAAGAAGTGACTTTCTTAAGGAGGCTGTGAAGTTTTCTTATTTGTGAGTTGGTGGGATTGTAATTGATAGGGAGGTAAGTAGCCCGATCTAATAGGAGAGCATTCAGCTTACCTTTGTAGTCCTTTTGGTTAAGTACTACAGTTGCATTCCCTTTATCCGCTCTGGTGATAACTAATTCTTTATTATTTCTCAATTCCTGTAGGGCTTCAAATTCCTTGTTGGATATATTGGTTTTGGGTGGTTTTGCTATGGAAAGGACACAAGCTACATCTAGTCTTACACTGTTGGCGATTTAATGTGGAAGGTGGCGGATTCCTCTTTCAATCTGGATCATAATATCCTCACTTGGTATTTTTTTGGGAGCAATGGTGAAGTTGTGGCCACGTGAAAGCACGTTGAGAGCTTCAGGCTTCAGGGTGACTGAAGAAAGGTTGATTACGGTGTTGGTAGCAAGTTCTGGATTGACGGTGGAATTCTTTTTTATTAATTTATCGAATTTCTTCATCTGTCGGCTTCGTATCTTTTCAAACTCTTTGTCTGCGGAGGTACACGAGACGTCATGTAAAATTGTCCACAGTTCTTGATTCAAAGTGCACGAAAGTTCCTCTTCGAGGGTACGAATAGCTTCGTTAATTTTGGCTAAGCCTAACCGCGTGGCGGTGATCTGTTCGCGTAGTAACGCGTAGCTAGCGCGGTTGTATATACGGAGCGCTTTTTGCGAAACAAAACGGTGCTTCAATTTCACACAGTTCGGGATTACCTTGTTATCCCGGCAGCGTTTCAGGAAAGTCAGACGATTTAATTGTCTTGACAGCTTCATCTTCATTTTACCATACTGGCGAGCCTTCCGTGCGATAGTATCTCCGTGGATGATGTTGATTCTCGTAGATAGGCTTATACGTTGGTTATACATTTCTAAATAACTTAGGGAATTAAAACAACGTAGATCCGAATATAAATTAAATAATACTTTAATAGATATTTCCGATATTTCGGCAATGTCTCATTGCCATTTTCTAAAGGAACTTAACAAAAGGCAGGAGCACAAACAAGCTCTAACAATATAGTAACTGGAAATGAAGATATGAAGCTATCTTTCTCCTAGAAGTCCTGATGGTGCCCTCTGGCGGGCTAAGTAGGCATTCTTGGCCGTTGGGCTGAAGGTCTGCTGATGTATGCCTCCCAAATTTGGGGCAGTCGCATACAACCAAATTTGTTGAGGTTTACAAATATAGCCATTCTGGTCTTGCAGACCATGCTCTGGATACTCGCCACAGAATACGGTGGAAGAAAGCAAAAATAATACACCGGAGCAAATATAAATTCGAAAGATTATTTATGGAATCAGCCTCTGCCCTAAGAAACTCTCCAAACCTCAACAAATTTGGTTGTATGCGACTGCCCCATATTTGGGAGGCATACATCAGCAGACCTTCAGCCCAACGGCCAAGAATGCCTACTTAGCCCGCCAGAGGGCACCATCAGGACTTCTAGGAGAAAGATAGCTTCATATCTTCATTTCCAGTTACTATATTGTTAGAGCTTGTTTGTGCTCCTGCCTTTTGTTAAGTTCCTTTAGAAAATGGCAATGAGACATTGCCGAAATATCGGAAATATCTATTAAAGTATTATTTAATTTATATTCGGATCTACGTTGTTTTAATTCCCTAAGTTATTTAGAAATGTATAACCAACGTATAAGCCTATCTACGAGAATCAAGGATATGCTGGAAGGTGGTCTGATATTAAATCAAGTGTAAGGTAGCATCATACAATGTTTCTACTGTTATTTATAATCTATAAGGATTGTGTCATTAACAGATTCACACTGGTATGAGACAAGAGAAACTATCTCAAGTTATCTATTTGCATACCAGGTGGGTATATGACATTGTGGTATGCATTTGCTATCAAACCACACATTTCTGGTTTGATTTCGATATATTCCTATGGCAACAAAATAGTTACTGTTTTCAGGGTATATAAGTAAACAATAATTAAGATAATTGTAAAAGCAATCCTGTTCCTGAAAACAGCCAAATTCATATATAAACCACAGGATTTTAATGTACTTATGTCTTCACTTTCAGAAGTGGAATAAAATTGATCATTGTGAATAATGCACCCCCCCCCCTTCTCCAGTACTACATAGATGTCTTGGAAGTCTGATTTTCTCACCATACTGGTCATCCTTCTTGCTTGTGCACAAGCAAGTATATAAGGCTTTCTCCTTATATACCAATTAATATGTGTATTGTTTGTAATGCTAAGCGGTTGTCCTGATGGTTTCATGATTTATCACAACACACCAGGTATATGATGAAGGATAGAGAGACATGAGCATGCATTACCAAAACAATTAAAAAATAGAAAAATCATTGTAAAAATTTTACTGACAACAGAATTTTCAGTTGTAACTCAAAACCATTATCAATGTAACCATACTAAAAAGAAAATAGAGTATTAAAAAATAAAAGAATGCATGTCATGTCACAATCACGAGGAGAACTCAATATGTATATATGTCAAGTTCTCTTGTCCATCAGTTATTCTGCAAATCTCTATACATACTGAGGTGTCCTCATGCATACAATTCCATATGTAATTTTTTTGTTATTAATAAAATTTTATATAAGATTTTTAAAATTATTTTCATAACATCAGAGGGAACAGAAATAATTACTTTTCACACCAATATTTCATCTTCAGTTGTTGAGACATTATCAAGGTTTGAGCAATCACAAAAGCACACAGCAAAGAAATTGGTAAAATATTTAAGTTATCATATTCTTGGGGTCTTGAAGTAGAAAAATCCATCAAAGGCTTGAAATGTGGAAAGGCAGCAGGAGTAGATGTATTTGACCAGAAATGCTGAAGTATGGCGGTATAAAAGTCTTAGTGGCTGCACTGCATAGTTCAGAAGGCCTGGACAGAGAGACCAATTCCCGATGATTGGAGTAGAGCTCTCATAGTGCTCATATATAAAAAGAGAAATAAAACTGAATGGAGAAATTACAGAGGTATCTCCCTACTGAGTGTTCCTGGTAAGATTTATGCAAGTATACTTGAGAAACGTTTGAGAAGAACTGTGGAAAATAAGCTTGGTGAAGAACAAGCTGGATTCAGTCCAAATAGAGGCTGTCAGGATCAGATCTTCACTTTACGACAAATAGTCGAGAAAGCATGGGAATATAATAGAGATCTGTATTTAATTTTTGTCAATTTGGAAAAGGCATATGACAAGGTGCCAAGATAGAAGCTAATCAATATGCTACAGTTATATGGTGTCAATGGGGCATTATATCAAACAATACTTAGTCTTTATTTGAGTTGTAAGTCAGCAGTTAGAATTGAAGTACAGGAAGATAGTTTAAAGTTAAATCTAGTGTGAGACAAGGATGTATATTATCCCCTCTGTTATTCATTATCTATATGGATCACATTATGAAGGAAAGTGGTATTAAACATGATATCAAAATTGGAGATGTTAATGTCAGCTCTTTGCTTTATGCAGAAGATGTTATACTTCTAAATAAATCTCCTACAAGTCTGCAAGATTCTCTGACTAAATTGAATAGCTGTTGTAATAGATATGATATGAAGGTCAGCAATAAAAAGACAAAGACAATGAAAATAGGCAGAATCATTGAAAATGTACCACGTTGTGAATGGAGAACTTGTGGAACAAGAAAAACATTTCAGCCACTTAGGCACAATTTTTATTGAAGATGGTAAATTAAATTTTGAAATAGACAACAGAATCAACAAAGCTGGTATGGTAGGAAGTCAATTGAATAAATTCATATGGAATAAGAGAGAAATTAGTTGGAATTAAATTAGCTGCATACAAGACGGTGCTCAAACCAGTTTTAATTTATGGATCTGATAGCTGGGTCAGAAGTAAAACATTTGACCAAAGACTAGAGACCGCAGATATGAGAGTCCTGAGAAAGATTAGGGGCGTGAACAGATGGCATCAATGGCAATATCATATTAAAAACGAAGATATAATAAAAGAACAACATTGGCAGCATCCAGGAATGCATTAGCATAGCTATTCTCAGGTGGTATGGTCACTTAAACAGAATGGGGGAGGAGAGATTATCAAAAGAAGTGTTCTCTGCCAGGTTTGTAGGAAAAAGAGCCAGAGGAAGATCAAGATATTGATGGATTGATACGGTACAAAGTGCCTTAGACGATAGAAATATAAGATCTGATAATGTTGGAGTCCTGAAAAGTAACAGACTGATTTGGAGGAAAATTGTAGATAGGAAGTTAGTAATGATGTAAATTTTTCATGTAGTACTATCATATCCTGTACACCCCTTGAAGAAACTTACATGAAGAAACTTGAGGGTACATGGCAGGAATTTGATGATGATTCTTGGGGTCGCTTAAGGGTCAAATACAAAATAAATGGGAGGAGACTTCGACATTGCCTTTCAGGAATGTAAAGAACTGGCTGGGGCTTCTGACCTAATGTCGAATCCTCACCATCACATAGTACACTCTGTTAGGTATATACTAGGTCCTGAATGAATAAGGATAGGCTGACAATCTGGGACTTACCCAACCAAATGGTACTCTCTACTGGCTTAAACCATCAATGCATATGATGGTACAACATGATAAGATTTCATACCAGTTGTGGTGCTGTCCAGTTAATCAAGGCTCTTGCTCTTTTCATCAGGGAACCAGGACAAATCGTGCAAAATCAGCTACTGGAACATGTTCAAACTCAATATCTAGTAGAAGAAGAAGAAGAAACCCAATGTCGGAAGAATTGAAGATAGGAATCATCAATATAAGGAGTATTAATGGAAAAGAAATTGAACTTGCAGAAGAATTGGAAAAGTATCACATGGACATAACTGACATTACTGAGTCAAAGAAGACAGATGAGATCTTACTAAATAATAAGTATGAGATATGATATTTAGGCAATAATGATCAAGGAAAGGAAGAGTAGCAACAGCACTCAACACCAAACATGAAGATAACCTTCTTGATTGGAAAGCAGTTTCAAGTAGAGTGATGTGGGTGCACTTTAAAATGGAGAATGGACAATGAAACTTATTTGTGTCTATGGACGAAGTGGAAGAATTTTCCGAGTCATTAGAACAGGCAGCTGTCATTAAGAAAATGGAAAAGGTGGTCCTTGTTAGAGATCTAAACAGCAGAGTAGGAAATGAATCCCACCAGTAATATAATGATGTTTTGGGAAAAATTGGAGAGAAGGGCAAAGTATTTACTGGATTTCTGCTCTGACTTGAACAAGTCATTGCTAACACCATGTTCCAACATAAAGTTGTGCACAAGTTCACGTGGAGAGAAGATAGAAGAAATAAGAAAAAAATCTCATTGACTATGTCATTTTGATGGTGATATCTTCATGCTGGTTCAAGATACAATAGCGTACAGAGAATTTGAAACTAGAAGTAACCATTACTTAATGTTGAGCAGGACAAAGATGGATATTACATTGAAAAGAATAATCTGTAGGAAAGTTTTAAAAATAAATAAAATTGAACAGCTTTTGCAGGTAAACTGTAGACTCAACTATGCAAACATTATTGGAGAAAATTTAATGCAGTTTAAAAATAAGAACCAAACTTTGGAGTCTCAATGACAAACCTGAAAAAGACATTGATTGAGCTAGGAAAGTACGTGGTGAAGTTGTCTGTTAAGGATAGAAAATTAAGAACTTCCCATGGTGTATACACAATAAATTAAAGAAGCAGTTCTGAAAAAAAAAAGCATACCAAAAGCTCCTAGTAAATAAGTGGCAGATGTCCTAAAAGAATATAGAGAAAAAACTGTAAGACAGCTAAACTACACAGTGTACTCGTTAAGTAATGAGACAACAATTAGTATATCAAAACAAAGAACTATATTTGGAATTGCAATTATACAGATTCAAAATAATCTCCTTCTACCTCCACACAATGTTTACATTTATTGTACAGGTATTCGAAGGTATGGTGGAAGTCCTGAACAGGAACCTCCTTCAGTTTCTGGGTCACACCACGTTGGATGTTCTCAATGTTATTTTCAAGTAAAGGAGCCTCTTCACACTTCATCTTTAGGAAGAGGAAAAAGTCTGTTTTCAAAGCCAGAAACTGTTTCACAGGCAGCACAGTGTGTAGGCACGTTGTTGCGCAACAGTAACCAACTATTATGGAACAGATCTTTCCTGACATATTGCATACAGACATTGTAATACTCCTAAATAATACTGACTTCACTGAGGTGCCATCAGGAACAAATTTGCAGTGGATAATTCCAGCTGCATAAAAAAAAAACAAAAAAATAAAAAAAAATAAAAAATAAAAAATAAAAAATAAAAAAAAACCATTGTCTTGACACATGATTTTTGCAACCTGATCTCCTTCTGCCAGGGAGGAGACATTCCATGCTCTGGCTCTCGTTTCCAGATCAAACTGAAAACACCAACTTTCATCACTGGTGACAATTCTTTGTAACACCCTATGATCTTGATCAACTGCATGGATGAAATTTTGACAACATGCAACCTGATGCTCTCTCTGTTCATGTGTAAAGCTTGGTGTCGGTAAGGAATCAGCCAGATTAATCTTAGAGATTTGCACAAGAGGAAGATTTGCATGAGGTACCAAGCTTTACAATGAGTAGCACCTGACAATTGCCCTAGCTTTTACCACATTTTCATTTGTCCATGCAGATACTGGCCATCCAGAGCGTGGTACATCCTCCAGGGACTCCCTTTCTTCTTTAAATGTTGAAAACCAGCAGATCATCTGTGCATGGCTCAGTCATTGCCATACAGTTTTTCTAGGTCTTGGTACACTTCTGGAGGAAAATTGTTGATCAGAAGTTAATAATGGTGGAACTTTTTCATGTAGCACTATCATAATTATCCTGAACATCCCTGAGGGTACATATCAGGAATTTAATGGTGATGGTGAATTAAAGCTACACAAATGAACTGGATACAGTCAATGAAGAAATCTCATTGTTGAAAGAGTCAAAAAAAATTTTTTTCAGCAATAAGATGTTAATGATGAGAGTTGTAAAAAAACAGATGGAAGGAATCTTGACCAAGAGATTTAGAAAATTACTTTCAAAGGATCAATTTTGTTTATTGTTTACCTGATGCACGTCTGTAACAACAGTGAGCAATCAAATGGCAATAGACTTTTTAAAACACCACAGTATTATGAAATAACTTAAATGAATTTCAATAACTATTAATATATCCATTTCAAAAATGTACACTGATGCATAAAATACTTGTAGTCTATGCATTCTTTTCAAATGAAAAGAATGCACAAATCATTTTTACAAAACTTTGAAATTACTCAAAAAAAAAGCCTCACTACACAGAGACAGTGCAACACTGGAAATCTCCATGTGGACCACATAGTATTTGAAAACCCTCAAATGAAAGGGGTAATCTATAATACTTGCTTGTTTCTAATTCTCTCATTATAATTACTGCTAAAAGTTCTGTACAGAATAAAACACAAATAGATAATGTCTAATAAACTCTTGATTAAGAATTATTTATTTTGCAAAAACAATCCTATTAAAGGGATTGAAATACTTACCTCCAAAACTAATGGTTCAAAATACTTGTTTGTTTCCCAGAGTTTAAATAACTGTAAGAAAGAATATAAATAATATACATGAAGACCTACTGTATTAGCCACAAATCCTGTAATCAATCAAATATCTTGAATAGTTATTTACAATGTTCAAGGAAGAGCACTTCATATCTTAAGATCATCTGGAGTATATTACAACTACATTACAATCTATGTGGTATGATAGTTACATTAATTTGCTCAACCATTAAACTACTGGCCTCACCTCTGGTGTGAAAAAAGAAAAAACCTTAGTACATCAAAGCTAGAGTCCTGTTATTATCATCTATTTGGTTAAAAATCATTAAGGGATATATTAAGCTAGAGAGTAACATGCACTCACATAATTACTCATATAAGTACACACATAAATTAGAACAAAACAGTATAGATGGTGGCCAATAAGAGTCGAAATTATTACTTAGTCCTAAAGTAAGGGTTTGCTGGAAAACTTGAAGAAATTAAGTGGGCTGAATGTTTGGTGTGCCATCCAAATTCTTGGGATTTTTATGCCACCGTTATTGTTAAGATTAGGATGATTGTTCAAAATATCACAGGTTTCTTTAAATTTGCATTCATACCACTTTTTTGCATGATATAAAGAACATCTTTGTGAGACATACAAAAATATTTTGGGAAAATTTGGAGAAAAGAGCAAAGCTAATAATAATGGCAAATACCTGTTGGATTTCTGCTCAGGACATGGACTGGTTATTACTAACACCATGTTCCAACATAAAAATGTGCACAAATTCATATAGAGAGAAGAGACAAGGAATAAGAAAAGTCTCATTGACTATGTTACTGTTGATAGTGATGTTTTCTCCCTGGTGCAGGACACCAGAGTGTACAGAGAATTTGAAATTGGAAGTGATCACTATTTAGTCTTGAGTAGGATAAAATTGAATTTCATATTGAAAAGAATAACATGTAAGAAAGTTTTAAAGTGAATAAAAGTTGAGCAGCTCTCAGATGTGAACTGTAGACTAAAACACACAAAGATTATTGAAGAAAAAATGAAAGAGTTTGAGAACAGGAATCAAAAACTTGGAGATTCAGTGGCAAATTCTGAAGAACATTGATTGATTCTGCCAAAGAGGCATGTGGTGAGGTTGTCTGCAAGGATAAAAAAATCAGAACTCCCTGGTGGACACAGGATGTTAAAGAGGCAGTGAAGGAAAAGAAGAAAGCATATCAAAAGTTACTGTCAAATAAGTCAGCTTGTGCTCTTAGAGAATATAGACACAAATGCAAGAATGGTAAACACTGTGTAAAACTGGCTAAGCAAAAATCATGGGAGGACTTTGGCAAGAATATAGAAAATAAATATCAAGAGGTATGGAGTAATTACTTTGAAAAACTGCTAAATGAAACAAGTAGTGATGACAGCACAGTGGTAAAAAACACTGACCAGGCATGCAGTGAGGAATACATATCCATACTTGAAGTAGAAAAAGCCATCAAAGGTTTGAAATGTGGAAAGGCAACAGGAGTAGATGATATTCGACCAGAAATGCTGAAGTATGGTGGTATCAAGTCTTACAGTGGCTGCACTGCATACTTCAGAAAGCCTGGACAGAGGGACGAATTCCCAATGATTGGAGTAGAGCTCTCATAGTACCCATATATAAAAAGGGAAATAAAACTGAATATGAAAATTACAGAGGTATTTCCCTATTGAGTGTTTCTGGCAAGATCTATGCAAGTATACTTGAGAAACAGTTGAGAAGAATTGTGGAAGAAAAGCTTGGTGAAGAACAAGTTGGATTCAGGCGAAATAGGGGCTGTCAGGATCAGATCTTCACTTTACAGCAAATAGTCAAGAAAGCATGGAAATATAACAAAGATCTGTGTTTAAGTTTTGTCTATCTGGAAAAGGCATATGACAAGGTGCCAAGAGAGAAGCTATTCAATACGCTACAGTTATATGGTGTCAATGGGGCATTATATCATGCAATACTTAGTCTTTATTTGAGTTGTAAGTCGCCAGTTAGAACTGAAGGAAGTACAGGAAGACGGTTTAATGTTAAACCTGGTGTCAGACAAGAATGTACATTATCCCCTCTGTTATTCATTATCTATATGGATCACTTTATGAAGGAAAGTGGTATTAAACATGATATCAAAATTGGAGAAGTTAATGTCAGCTCTTTGCTTTATGCAGATGTTATACTTCTAAATAAATGCACTACAAGTCTGCAAGATTCTCTGACTAAATTGAATAGCTGTTGTAATAGATATGGTATGAAGGTTAGCAATAAAAAGACAAAGACAATGAAAATAGGCAGAAGCATTGAAAATGTCAACTGTGTTGTGAATAATGAACCTGTTCAACAAGTAAAACATTTCAGCTACATAGGCACGATTTTTAGTAATAGATGGTAAATTAAATATAGAAATAGACAATAGAATCAGCAAAGCTGGTATGGTGGGAAGTCAATTGAATAAATTCATATGGAATAAGAGAGAAATTAGTCGGAACACTAAATTAGCTGTATACAAGACAGTGTTCAAACCAGTTTTAACTTATGGATCTGAGAGCTGGGTCAGAAGTAAAACACTTGACCAAAGACTAGAGACCGCAGATATGAGAGTCCTGAGAAAGATTATAGGTGTGAACAGATGGCATCAATGGCAATATCATATTAAAAACGAGGATATTAGGAAAGAACTTGACATTGTCAGCATTGAGTAATGCGTTAGCAGAGCTAATCTCAGGTGGTATGGTCACTTAAACAGAATGGGCGAGGAAAGATTAGCAAAACAACCCAGAGGAAGACCAAGATATAGGTGGATTGATACGGTACAAAGTGCCTTAGACGATAGAAATATAAGACCTGATAATGTTGGAGTCTTGACAAGTAACAGACTGATTTGGAGGAAAATTGTAGATGGGAAGTTTTTAATGATGTAATTTTTTTTATGTAGTACTATCATATCCTGTTCACCCCTTGAGGGTACATGGCAGGAATTTGATGGTGATGATGAGGTGCTGTCAATCATGGATCATGATTTGCAGTACCTGGATCACCTATTTGCTGTTGACAAATATGCATATTTTGATGCAGCTCTCTATACGTTGTGGAAAAACGTATGGAATTGCATGTGACTGTTTGCATTTCCAAACACATTTGGAAATAAGGATTGATCGTGAGATGAGTTTTCATCACTGTTTTCAAGGAGACTTGATTAATGATCAACTTTCCACAATTTGAATATGACTTACTCTAACACATCACCTGAACACAAGATCACACTTGGTATTGCTTTGTACAGCAAATCAGAACTTGTCAGTAAACAATGCCAATCTCCACTAGTCTCGACACCTGACATGGAAACTAGCCCATTTCAAACATTTTCTTCTATAGCATAGGAATAGGGGCAAGCAGACTACCAATCATCTAGCATTAAGAAAACATACATAAAGCCTTCAGTGTACAGTGGAAGATACCAATGTTCGGGTAACCAATGCAAGGTCAGATCATAGCTGATTTGGGGTAGCTGACCTGTTTTTGCAAGCAGATAATCAAAAATATTGGTCACCCACTGAAGTTGTAGCACATGTCCTTCCTTCACTGCATTTTTGGGATGATTTTTGTGACTACTTTCAACAGAATTAGACTGGCATGTAGTTTTATGATGGCTAACCACCTGGTTAAATGATATCTTGTAGCCATATCCAAGAATTTTGCTATTACAAAATGTTTTGTTCTTACTCCAGACATGAAATGGAAACCATTCCAAATTGTCCACTTTTATGCTGTGGTTCATTTGCATATACCACTGATAGCGCCAATCAGTTGTATGATATCACACTCATCATCATCAAATTCCTAACATGTACCCTCAAGGGGTGTACAGGATATGATAGTACTACATGAAAAATTTACATCATTACTAACTTCCTATCTACAATTTTCCTCCAAATCAGTCTGTTACTTGTAAACTCCAACATTATCAGGTCTTGTATTTCAATCGTCTAAGGCACTTTGTACCGTATCAATCTGAGTCGTTTTCCTGCCAACCTGACAGAGAACACTTGTTTTGCTAATCTTTCCTAGCCCATTCTGTTTAAGTGACCATACAACCTGAGATTAACTCTGCTAACGCATTCCTGGATGCTGACAATGTCAAGTTCTTTCCTAATATCCTTGTTTTTAATATGATATTGGCATTGATGTCATCTGTTCATGCCTCTAATCTTTCTCAGGACTCTCATATCTGCAGTCTCTAGTCTGGGTCAGAAGTGTTTTACTTCTGACCCAGCTCTCAGATCCATAAGTTAAAACTGGTTTGAACACTGTCTTGTATACAGCTAATTTAGTGTTCCGACTAATTTCTCTCTTATTCCATATGAATTTATTCAATTGACTTCCTACCATACCAGCTTTGATTCTGTTGTCTATTTCCATATTTAATTTACCATCTTCACTAAAAATTGTGCCTAAGTAGCAGAAACGTTTTACTTGTTCCACAAGATCTCAGTTCACAATGCAGTTGACATTTTCAATGATTCTACCATTTTTCATTGTATGTCTTTTTATTGCTGACCTTCATACCATATCTGTTACAACAGTTATTCAATTTAATCAGGGAATCTTGCAAACTTGTAGCAGATTTATTTAGAAGTATAACATCATCCGCATAAAGCAAAGAGCTGACATTAACATCTCCAATTCTGATATCATTTTTAATACCACTTTCCTTCATAATGTGATCCATATAGATAATGAATAACAGAGGGGATAATATACATCCTTGTTTCACACCAGATTTAACATTAAACTATCTTCCTTCAATTCTAACTGCTGACTTACAACTCAAAGACTAAGTACTGCTTGATATAATTTTCCATAGACACCATATAAAAGTAGCGTATTAAATAGCTGCTCTCTTGGCACCTTGTCATAAGCCTTTTCCAGATCGACAAAATTTAAATGCAGATCTTTGTTATATTCCCATGCTTTCTCAACTATTTGTCGTAAAGTGAAGAATCTGTTCCTGACAGCCTCTATTTGGCCCGAATCCAGCTTGTTCTTCACCAAGCTTTTCATCCACAATTCTTCTCAACCGTTTCTCAAGTATACTTGCATAAATCTTGCCAGGAACACTCAGTAAGGAAATACCTCTGTAATTCTCACATTCAGTTTTATTTCCCTTTTTGGGTACTATGAGAGCTCTACTCCAATCATTGGGAATTCGTCCCTCTGTCCAGGCCTTTTGAACTATGCAGTGAAGCCACTGTAAGACTTTTATACCACCATACTTCAGCATTTCAGGTCGAATATCATCTACTCATGCTGCCTTTCCACATTTCAAGCCTTTGATGGCTTTTTCTACTTCAAGTATGGATATGTATTCCTGACTGTATGCCAGTTGAGTGTTTTTTTTTTTTACCACTGTGCTATCACTGCTTGTTTCATTTAGCAATCTTTCGAAGAAATTACTCCATACTTCAAGGATATCTTTTTCTCCTGTTTTCATGTCACCTTTCATCAATAACTCCTTTTACAGCACTCTTTCCACCATTTCTAAGCTTCTTCAACAACCTCCAGATTATCTTACCACCTTCTTGATATTTATTTTCTATGTTATCGTGATAAGGCTTAGACATTGGTTATGCATTTTTTACTAAATAATTTAAGTAAATTACAATATAAACTAGGATATACATTAAAATAAATTTTAATATACTTCAATATTTCGGCAACGTCACATTGCCACTTTCAAGGAACTTAAGAACAAGACACGTGCATGCAGGTACAAACAGTAAGTAGAATCAAATACACCCTGGAAGAGGGAAAAAACAACCGCCTTCCTTTCTTAGACACACTACTCACCTGCCAGCTGATGGAACCTTGGTTTTCTCACTCTATAGAAAACCCAGCCATACAGGAAGATACATTCACCAACAATCCCACTACCCCTCCTCGCAATGATATGGAGTCATTAAGACACTACACAATAGGGCCAAACTTATCTGTTCGAATGACTACGCCCTAACCACAGAACTAAACCACATTCTCAACACTTTCCCAGCCAATGGCTACACCCCGAAAAAAATCCAAAAAATATTGAAACCAGTAAACCATACCCCCCCCCTCACAACAAGGATTACTCTAAATCCAGTACCATGCCCGATATTCGAGGCACCTCGGAAAAAATTACAAAAATCCTAAAAAAACATGACTTAACTTCTTGTTACAGACCATATAAAAAATTGGCATCCCTTATCTGCTCTACTAAAGACCAACCTCCCCCCCCCCCTCCCCACTAGACCTACCTGGTGTATACCAGGTCCCTTGCAGCTGTAAGCTGTCCTACTTTGGCCAAACAGGCAGGACAGCAAATATCAGAACACGACTACATCTGGTTTCACCAATACAGCCATTCTGGTCTTGCTGACCATGCGCTGGATACCTGCCATAGAATATGGTGAAAGAAAGCCACGATAATACACCATAGTAAATACAGATATGAAAGGCTTTTCATGGAATCAGCTTCATCCCTAAGAAACAATCCAAACCTCAACAAATTTGGCTGCATGAGACTGCTTCAAATTTGGGAAACCTACATCAGAAGACCTTCAGTCCAATCGCCCAAGAATACCAACAATGCCAGCTAGTGGGCGCAATCAGGACTTTAGGAGAAATAATAGCTTCCTGCTTCTTCCTCATTTACTGTTTATTGTGCCAGCGTGCACGTGTCTTTTTCTTAAGTTCCTTGAAAATGGCAACATGACATTGCCGAAATATTGAAGTATATTAAAATTTATTTTAATGTATATCCTAGTTTATGTTTTAATTTCCATCAATTATTTAGTAAAAAATTTATTTTCTATGTTCTTGCCAAAGTCCTCCCATTACTTTTGTTTAACTAGTTTTACACAGTGTTTAGCTTTCTTACATTTGTCTCTGAATTATCTAAGAGCACAAGCTGACTTATTTGCCAGGAACTTTTGATATACTTTCTTCTTTTCCTTCACTGCCTCTTTAACTTCTTATGTACACCATTGAGTTCTGATTGCTCTATCCCTGCAGATAACCCTCACCACATGCCTCTCTGGCTGAATCAATGAGGGTTTTCTTCAAGGTTTACCATTAAATCTCCAAGGTTTGGTTCTTGTTCTCAAACTCTTTCATTTTTTTTTCAATAATCTTTGTGTATTTTAGTCTACAGTTCACATCTGAGAGCTGCTCAACTTTTATTCGCTTTAAAACTTTCTTACATGTCATTCTTTTCATTATGAAATTCAATTTTATCCTGCTCAAGACTAAATAGTGATCGCTTCCAATTTCAAATCCACTGTACACTATGGTGTCCTGCACCAGGGAGAAAACATCACTATCAACAATAACATAGTCAATGAGACGTTTCTTATTCCTTGCCTCTTCTCTCCATGTGAATTTCTGCACATTTTTATGTTGGAACATGGTGTTAGTAATAACCAGTCCATGTTCTGAGCAGAAATCCAACAGATATTTGCCATTATTATTAGCTTTGCTCTTTTCTCCAAATTTTTCCAAAACATTTTTGTATGTCTGACAATCACTTCTTACTCTGCTATTTAGATCCCCAATAAGGACCAACTTTTCCTTTTTCATTGTGTCAGTAGCTTTCTCTAGAGCCTTCTGTGGGACCATAGGCACAAATAAGTCTCATTGTCCAATTCCCCATTCTGCTATTTTCCCACATCACTCTACTTGAGACTGCCTGCCATTCAAGAAGATTAGCCTCATATTTTGTGTTGAATACTATGGCTACCCCTTCTTTTCCTTGATTGTCATTGCCTGAATATAACATTTTGTATTTATTGCTCAGAAAGATCTCACTAGTTTTTGTCTTTTTTGTTTCAGTCACCCCTATTATATCGATCTGGTACTTGTCTAATTCATCAGCTAGTTCCATTTCTTTGCCATTCAGGCTTCTTATGTTGATAGTACCGATCTTTAACTCTGGCGATGTTGAGTTGGGGTTGCTTTCAGATTTGTCCCAGTAGCTGACTTTTTGCCCTGGTTCCCTGGTGAAAATAATGGGGGCCTTCTTTAACCGGGCGATGCCCCAGCCGGCATGAAATTTTGTCATGTTGTACCATCATTTTGTATATTGGTTTAAGCCAATAAGAATACAATTTGGTCGGCTAAATCCCAAATTGCCAGCCCATCCTCGTTAGTTCAGTATCCAGGTAGATACCCAACAGGGTGCACCACGAGAAAGTGAGGATTGGACATTAGGTCAGAAGTTCCTTTAAAGGCTAAGTGGAGGTCTCCTTTCAGTTATACAGCTTTGACCCTTAAGTACCCCCCCCCCCTTTTTTTTTTTTGAAGTTTGCATTAGATATTCTGGATATTGGTATTATTACACTTTCTCACCACTATGATAAAATGTTGGATGTAGCTAGAGTTGTATTGCAGATCTTTAGCAGTAATTTCCAAAGTTCCTTTCTGCAATGTTTAACAGCCTTTGCCATTATATCATTCAATCCAGATGCTTTGTTATTCTTGTGGGGTTTGCAGCAGTTTCAAATTCTTGCAATGTAAAACTGTTACACATAACAGAAAGTAAGTTCTTTTTGGCGTATTGTTTTTGGCAAAGCATCTGTAGTTCACTAATAAATTATTAAACAGTTTTTCAAAATAGTTCTTCCATAAGGAGAGGTCATTTTTGTCTTTTGAGTATCTTGCTGTTTTCACCTTTGTTTCTTAGTCTTTTGGGTTTCCATTCTTTGGTACATAAGGAATTATGCTACCAGATACATTTCTCTCATTTTTATGCATATTTTCATATAGTTCTAATTTCTGACAGCCAGTCTGGATGTCACTTTCTTTGTCATTTTGAAAGGCCATAACACTCAATCAATTAGTTCATTTACAAGATTATGTAGATTGTGTGTCTGCCAATTCCTATACTGCTGTTTAATGTCATTGCATTATTTTTTTTTAATAGTTATTATTTAGTCCTTTTCACTAAAAATGATACATACTATTGGATTTTTAATTAGACCATGGTTTTGATAAAACATTTATACATAATCGTCGACTAGTTTTGCTAGCTGTGTCTGTCTAGCTTTATCAAGACGAAAAAGGTTAAACTAATATTTAATGCAAAAACAAAAGAATGCAGTAATGACTTAAAAACAGTTAAAACAAATTGGAGAGCATGTATGACATTAAATGCATAAAGTGTGAAGACTTAGTCATTGTTATTAAGTCTCGTTTTATAATTTTTCGTGTAATTTAGTTCTGCTAAACTTAATGAATTTAATAGATTTTTCCAAATGTCTTTTAGTATTATTCCTTGGTTTCTGTTGAGTTTGTCTCCTGTCTGTAGGACTACTGCAGCTTCTTTAAAGGTTCTACACATGTAATCTTCTTCGATATATGGCATAGAGCTGTTGTTCCAATCTATTGAATGGTTTGAAGTTGAGAAATGATGAACAGCAACAGCCTCTGGCGACACAGTATGTATCATCCATCGTCATACCTTACGCAGGTTCAGTCTCCACCAAATTAACAAGAATTATGAAGCCTTTTAACATCCGAGTTGTTTTTAAACCTACCATTACTATAAGACAGTTATTAAGATCCTCTAAGGATAGCATCGCTTTCTACAAATACGCAGGTGTTTACAGCATACCATGTACGTGTGGACTGACCTGCATAGGCCAAACTTCAAGAAGCCTAGAAATCCGAAAGAAGGAACATGTCGGAGATGTCAATAATAATAGAGACACCTCAGGGCTGGCACATCATTTCTCAACTTCAAACCATTCAACAGAGTGGGACAACAGCTCTATGCCATATATAAAAGATTACAGATGTAGAACCTTTAAAGAAGCTGCAGTAGTCCTACAGACAGGAGACAACCTCAACAGAAACCAAGGAATAATACTAAAAGACATTTGGAAAAACCTATTAAATTCATTAAGTTTAACAGAACTAAATTATGCGAAAATTTATAAAATGAGACTTGATAACAATGACTAAGTCTTCATGCTTTATGCTTCTAATGTCACACATGCTCTCCAATTTGTTTTAACTGTTTTTAAGTCATTGCTGCATTCTTTTGTTTTTGCATTTAATATTAGTATAACCTTTCTCATCTGGATAAAGCTAGACAGACACAGCTAGCGAAACTAGTCGACGATTATGTATAAATGTTTTATCAAAACCATAGTCTAATTAAAAATCCAATAGTATATATCATTTTTTGTCATTGCATTAAATTTAATGTCACTTCATTAAATCTTCCTACATTGTATCACCCATTTCCTTTGAAATTATGAAGTCTCGGGACCAGAGTTTTTGCTGCTATGGATGGATTGTGCAACATAAATGAAGCTCTGGCATGGAAGCTTCTGTTATCTTGTTGGATAATGACTCTTTATACTGCGTTTGTATGGCAGGAAGAGTCAGGTCTTTCAAATGATATTTAGTTACTATTCTTGTTTTAGGTTTAAAAGAACTGAAATAAAGTTTTATATATTATTACTATTCTATGGTCAAAGTTTAGTTTCACAACAATTTTGGGATAATCCCACCATTTTCCATGGATAGAAATATGATCTATTTGTGATCTTGTTTTATGTGGATGTTCCTTCTAGATTTGTATAGAAATTTGTTCTGTAAATCGACAAGGTTATAAGTATAGCATAGTTCAGTTAGGTGTCCATTTTTTTTTTGTAGTATTGTGTTATGTGAACGTTCCTATTATGCATTAAAATCTTGTTAGGAGCTTTCAAATGTGATTTCTTCTTTTTCCAGGACTGCAACTTGAATCCATCATAAAGTCCTGATTCTCCTATAGTTTCGCACACAACTTCATCATGGACTCAACAAGCTTTTTTTTTATTATTATTTTGCCTCTAGGGCTCCAAGGCTTCTAGTTTTCAAATTTCTATTTTCTTTATAATAATATTTGTATATTTGAATATCTTTGAAAGCTTTTTCACTTACATTATTATTTTTCAGTATAATATTTTATACATGCATACATACATACTGTGTGTGTGGCTTTTATCCTGCTCAAAAACTAAATGGTGATAGTTTCCTATTTCAATTCCCTCCACGCAGATTCTTAAATCCTGAACCAGGGTAAATATAATACTATCAATAATAACATGGTCAATAACTTTTTTTTTCTTTTTTATTTCTTATGCCATTCTCACCATACACAACTTTAAAATGCTGGAATGTGCTTTAAAATGCTTTAATGACTTGTCAGTGCTGAACAGAAATCCAGCAGGTATACCTAGATTATTATTAGATTTACTGTCTTCTCCAAAATATTTCTGTAAGGTATTTTTTCCTACTCTGCTGTTTAAATCTCCAACAAGCAAAGCTTATCCTTTTATTTTTGTTAGATGCCTTCTCCAATGACTTCAAAAATTTCCCCACTTCTTACTTACTAGGAAGAAGTGGAGGAATTTTTTTTTTTTTTTGTCATTATTAGAGAAGGCAGCTTTTCTAAATGACTTAATCTTCAATAAAAACAAAGTCACAAGTAAGTCTAACTGCCCAATTTCCCATTTTGAAATCTGTAACATCACAATGTTTACAGATTTACCATTAAGTTTACCTTCATGTGTAGTGATGAGTCCCATAACTATACCTTCCTTTCCCTGTTCACCAGCATCCAAATACCTGCTTTAATCATTATATAGTATCAGGACTAAACAAACAGCAATTAAGTTGGATTAAAATTGTTGATAAGAAGCTAGTAATGATATAAATTGAATCATAGTTTCTATCATAGATCCTGTACACTCCTGAAGTGCATTTCAGGAATCTGATTATAACAATTAATGCCATCTTAATAAAGTAAAGAACTGAGCTTAACATCTCTCTTATTCGAATATCAGATTTAATATCACTTTCCATAGTGATGCTCATAAACATTATACATAACACTGGGAATAGCATACAGTTTTGCTCTATGTAGACTATCTTTTTATAACTCCTTCAAATTCTGTTGTTGTTGTTTTTTTGTTGGTTTTTGTCACTTGATCAGAAAGTAAATTATACTTGACTAAAATTATATTCTTGTTTTAATCATTTACTCAAACATGAGCAAAAACAAAAGTTTGTATGTGAAGTACTTTCATGACCATGCTATCTGTATATAGAGTCTATAGCCTTCACATCAAATTTTAATATCAAACTGCCTCAGTTAGAAAGTCTCATAATTATTAATAACAATCATAATACTAATAATAATAATACTGGATGAAATTTAATGTCAGGTGGCTTCAATTTTAGTTTCAATCATACATTTGTGTAGAAACAAAATTAGACAAAACAAAACATGTCTACAGTTTATAAGCCTAAAACAAGTTAATATGTCATAAATGCACTATTACTTCTGGCATACTCATTAAATTTTTAAAAAAGTACCATCATCTCACAGAACGCTATGAATAATAAATTTCTTACAGATACAACAACAGTGCTCAGAAACATAATGGAAATTCTTTAAACCTGTATAAGCGAATGTTTATTTGATCATATGCATATATTGCGACAAAATAATTTTTATGCCGAACCAGTCCTAAATTCATTACTGGCTGATGATGGCCTTTTCCTCCCCTTTCCTGCTGAAATTCATAATAATTACATTTTTACTGGCAAAACAAATTGAAATTAGAATTTTTTTTTCTTTCTTTTTTTTCATTAAACAGACCTGTTTTTATGAGAAGAATAATTCAAAATGATATTAATTCTTGATGAAATTTATGTCATAAATTTCATCAAGGATAATTTTTTATAATTTTTTAAGAAAAATTAGACAACACAAATTATTTCCACAGTGTGTGTGGCAAACATAATGTGACTGCATAAGAATGCTATTATGAAATAGTTATTTTATGAATGTCTATAATAATTTCTTTACTAATTCATAACTTTTGTATTCATTTCATTAAAGCAGTCTAGCCAACCAGCATTTCTTTTTTAAAAGCTTTACAGAGAATACTCAGGCTGTTTTTTCATAATGATTCAGATATAGAAAATTAATTATTTTCAGTTGATTTCTGACAAATGTCTCTTTAGCATTGCTAAATCTTTATTCTGTATTCACTAATTTTGTCCTACCTTGAAGTAGAAGTGAATTACAGATTAACAAGAGAAACTAAACACTCAGATGATGCTAATAGATCAGAATCATATGAAGTTGAAACTGCATAGACAGATAAACCTTATGGATATACGAAAGTGGTCTGAAAAGTTCTCACCTTCGACCACAGATGGAAACACTATCAACAAGATTTTTTTTTTTTTCTAAGTTGGTACATCTGTCATAAGCATCTATGTGAAATTACAGGTCATTCTATCAAGTAGTTTGTTTTATACAGCTGTCTGAAGCAAAAGTGTTGGCTTTATCCCTCAAAATGTATAAAATTGAGTATCGTGCGGTTATAAAATTCTTTTTAAAAGAAGGTTTAATATCAAAAGAAATTCGTTCGAAGTTCATGAGCACTCTTCTCCTTCATTTTCGACAATTAGAAATGGGCTACCGAGTTTAAATGTCGTCGTACCAGCCTTGAAGATGATCCACGTGAAGGACGTCCAAAAAGTGTAACAACACCAGAAATCATTAATCAAGTGCACGATATGGTATTGGATGACCGACGAGTCAAAGTGCATGAAATTGCTGAGACTATAGGCATTTCAAAAGAACATAGAATATATTTTGCATGAAGAATGGCATATGACAAAACTTTGCACAAGATGGGTGTGGTGGTGCTTGCTCACAGCAGATAAAAAACGCACTTGCATGAAAATGTCAGAACAGTGCTTGGAGAGTTTGAACAAGAATAAAACTGATTTTGTGTGTCGATTTATTACTATGGATGAGACTTGGATTCACCATTACACACCAGAATCCAAACAGCAGTCAAAACAGTGGACAGAAGACCACTGTTCAGCACCAAAGGACAAAGTCAGTTCCATCAGCAGGAAAGGTCATGGCATCAGTGTTTTGGGATGCTAAAGGCATTTCATTTATTAATTATCTTGAAAAGGTAAAAGCAATAACTGGGGAATATTATTCCGATCTTTTAACCAGACTAGACGAAACAAATTGTGAGAAAAGACGGTTTGAAGAAGAAAAAACATCTTTCATCAGGACAACACATCTGCCCACGAAGGTGTTTTGGCAATGGGAAAATTAAGGGATCTGCACTATGAATTGTTGGAACATCTGCCTTATTCCCCAGATTTGGCTGCCTCTGACATCTATCTCTTCCCAAAACTAAAATTCTTTCTTGCTGGTCAGCATTTTTCTTCGAATCAAGAGGTGATTGCAGTGCTGTAGAGGAGTATTTTGTAGGTCTTACTGAGAACCACTACAGGGACGGTATAATGGAGTTGGAGCATCGCTGGAATAAATATATTAGTCTTAAGGGAGAATATGTTGAAAAATAATTTTGAAATTATAAATTCGTTTTTTCATTGTTAGGCCGAGAACTTTTCAGAGCACCCTCGTAAGTGGAACTATCATTATGGATATAATGACTACTGGGATTTTTTTTTTTTTTGCTAATTTGGAATCATACTTGACATAATGAAATTAAAAACACTTACTTTCAATAGTTTTTGCTGTTTATCTGGATCTACAGCTATACTAGTTGTACAGAAGATAGGGATAACAACTTTGTCAAGTGCTTTCTTCAAATCATCAGCATTTTTTCTCATGCTAAAAGAATGTAAACTAGTCTATTTTAAATATTAATTTACAAATATTAAGTGTAAATATTTCACATCTGAAAATGTACAATAAGTTGTTCAATGTTACATATGGACAAAAATAAACTTGAAATACATGTTATTTTGTGCAATATGGGCAATCATCCTGAATAACAATGGAGACAATAGAAGAGTTTGTCATAATTCCTTTCTTAAAGAACAGCACTGTAACTGTATGGATCTGGACTTTTCAGTAGTTTGTTATAATGATGTTTCCTATAGTGGCATTTCACTGTAATACACATGCTGAGCTAAGTGAATATTTTCATTTTCTCATTTTGTCTGTTCTACAGGTGGAAAAAATTTTGAGTTTCAGGAAGAAACAACATTCCCCAGTTTGTGCGCATGTGTGTATGTGTGAGAGGGAGGACTTAAACACATGCTTGCTATTTGAAGCTATAAATCATCATCATAATCAAATTCCTGATATGTACACTCAAGGGGTTTACAGGATATGATAGTACTACATGAAAAACTTACATCATTACTAACTTCCTATCTACAATTTTCCTCCAAACCAGTCTGTTACTTGTCAAGACTCCAACATTATCAGATCTTATATTTCTATCATCTAAGACACTTTGACTTTGTACCATATCAATCCACCTATACCTTGGTCTTCCTCTGGGCCATTTTCCTGCCATCCTGGTAGAGAACACTTGTTTTGCTAATCTTTCCTCCCCCATTCTGTTTATATGAGATTAGTTCTGCTAACGCACTCCTGGATGCCGACAATGTCAAGTTCTTTCCTAATATCCTCGTTTTTAATATATTGCCATTGATGCCATCTGTTCACGCCTCTAATCGTTCTCAGGACTCTCATATCTGCAGTCTCTAGTCTTTGGACAAGTGTGTTTAACTTCTGAACCAGCTCTCAGATCCATAAGTTAAAACTGGTTTGAACACTGTCATGTTTACAGCTAATTTAGTGTTCCGACTAATTTCTCTCTTATTCCATATGAATTTATTCAATTCACTTCCTACCATACCAGCTTTGTTGATTCTGTTGCCTATGTCCATATTTAATTTACCATCTTCACTAAAAATCATGTCTAAGTGGCTGAAATGTTTTACTTGTTCCACATGTTCCCCGTTCAAAACACAGCTGACATTTTCAACAATTCTACCTATTTTCATTGTCTTTGTCTCTTTAATGCTGACCTTCATACCATATCTATTACAACAGTTATTCAATTTAGTCAGGGAATCTTGCAAACTAGTAGCGGATTTATTAAGAAGTATAACATCGTCCGCATAAAGCAAAGAGTTGACATTAACATATCCAATTCTGATATCATGTTTAGTACCACTTTCCTTCATAATGTGATCCATATAGATAATGAATAACAGAGAGGATAATGTATACATCCTTGTCTCACACTGATTTAACAGTGTGAGACAAGGATGTATATATTAAACCTTCTTCCTGTACTTATTTCAATTCTAACTGCTGACTTGCAACTCAAATAAAGACTAAGTATTGCTTGATATAATACCACATTGACACCATAAAACTGTAGCATATTGAATAGCTTCTCTCTTGGCACCTTGTCATATGCCTTTTCCAGATAGACAAAACTTAAATACAGATCTTTGTTATGTTCCGATTCTTTCTCAACAATTTGTCGTAAAGTGAAGATCTGATCCTGACAGCCTCTATTTGGCCTGAATCCAGTTTGTTCTTCACCAAGCTTTTCTTCCACAATTCTTCTCAACCGTTTCTCAAGTATACTGGCATAAATCTTGCCGGAACGCTCAGTAGGGAAATACCTCTGTAATTCTCACATTCAGATTTATTTCCCTTTTTATATATGGGCACTATTAGAGCTCTACTCCAATCATCAGGAATTCGTCCCTCTGTACAGGCCTTCTGAACTATGCAGTGCAGCCACAAAGACTTTTATACCACCATACTTAAGCACTCCTGCTGCCTTTCCACATTTCAAGCCTTTGAAATGTGGAAAGGCATTCCTTGAGTGTTTTTTACCACAGTGCTGTCATCACTGCTTGTTTCATTTAGCAGTTTTTCAAAGTAATTACTCCATACTTCAAGGATATCTTTTTCTCCCGTTTTCATGTCACCTTTATTATTATCTCTAACTCCTTTTACAGCACTCTTTCCTCCATTTCTACGCTTCTTCAACAACCTCCAGAATATCTTACCACCTTCTTGATATTTATTTTCTATGTTCTTGCCAAAGTCCTCCCATGACTTTTGTGCAGCTAGTTTTACACAGTGTTTAGCTTTTTTACATTTGTCTCTGTATTATCTAAGAGCACAAGCTGACTTATTTGCCAGGAACTTTTGATATGCTTTCTTCTTTTCCTTCACTATTTCTTTAACTTCCTGTGTCCACCATGGAGTTCTGATTTTTCTATCCATGCAGACAACCACACCACATGCCTCTCTGGCTGAATCAATCAGAGTTTTATTCAAGGTTTGCCACTGAATTTCCAAGGTTTTGTTCTTGTTTTCAAACTCTTTCATTTTTTTATCAATAATTTTTGCGTATTTTAGTCTACAATTCACATCTGAGAGCTGCTCAACTTTTATTCGCTTTAAAACTTTCTTACATGTTATTCTTTTCATTATGAAATTCAATTTTATCCTGCTCAAGACTAAATAGTGATCACTTCCAATTTCAAATCCTTTGTACACTCTGGTGTCCTGCACCAGGGAGAAAACATCACTATTAACAATAACATAGTCAATGAGACTTTTCTTATTCCTTGCCTCTTCTCTCCATGTGAATTTGTGCACATTTTTATGTTGGAACATGGTGTTAGTAATAACCAGTCCATGTCCTAAATAGAAATCCAACAGGTATTTGCTATTATTATTAGCTTTGCTCTTTTCTCCAAATTTTCCCAAAATATTTTTGTATGTCTGACAATCACTTCCTACTCTGCTATTTAGATCCCCAATAAGGACCAACTTTTCCTTTTTCATTGTGTCAGTAGCTTTCTCTAGAGCCTCAAAAAATTCCTCCACGTATACCTTAGTAGAGCCTTGTGTGGGACCATAGGCACAAATAAGTCTCATTGTCCAGTTCCCCATTCTGATATTTGCCCACATCACTCTACTTGAGACTGCCTGCTAATCAAGAAGATTAGCCTCGTATTTAGTGTTGAATAGTATGGCTAGCCCTTCTTTTCCTTGATTGTCATTGCCTGAATATAACATTTTGTATTTATTGCTCAGAAAGATCTTACCAGTTTTTGTCTTTTTTGTTTCAGTCACTCCTATTATGTCGATCTGGTACTTATCTAATTCCTCAGCTAGCTCCATTTCTTTGCCATTCAGGCTTCTTATGTTGATGGTACCGATCTTTAACTCTGATGATGTTGAGTTGGGGTGTGCTTTCAGATTTGTTCCAGTAGCTGACTTTTCGCCCTGGTTTCCTGGCGAAAACAACGTGGGCCTTGTTTAACCAGGAGACGCCCCAACCGGCATGAAATTTTGTCATGTTGTACCATAATTTTGTATATTGGTTTAAGCCAATACGAATACAATTTGGTCTGCAAAATCCCAAATTGCCAGCCCATCCTCGTTAGTTCAGTATCCAGGTAGATACCCAACAGGGTGCACCACGAGAAGGTGAGTATTTTACATTAGGTCAAAAGCCCTGGTCGGTTCTCCACATTCCTTTAAAGGCTATGTGGAGGTCTCCTCTCAGTTATACAGCTTTGAGCCTTAAGCATCTCGAAGCTATAAATAATTATTTAAAATTATTTTTTATCTATGCAACTTTTACAATTGTTCCTTCGAACTCTAGTGTAATCATATACTTTATGACTCACAGGATCATAATTTTAGGATTTTATTTTGAATGTTGTTACCTGTCTCTCTGATGATGTCTACAATAAAAAAAATTATATTTTTTTACATGTATAAGCTGTGAAAGTTTTTAAATGTTTAATACACATAATCCATTAAACTATTTATTGAATTTACTGTTTTAAAAACTTCAAAATTTTATAAAACAATTTATTAACATAAATTTTATTTTCTTTTGGAGATGAAGACAAGTGAATTTAATTATAATGATAAATTAACTGCATCACGTCACTGTAAACAAATGAGGGGAGTGAATTTGTTTAAGTATTTCAATTTCTATAAGATTGCTTAATACATAAGTCACTAAATTTATAAAAAAAAATAAATAAATAAAAATAAAAAGTGGTGTATCTGGATGAAAGTCATCAGTTGGATTAATCCAACATTAATTTTCTTTATTACCAGTCTTCTATGAATGTTTTTTAGCCAATTAATGTTATCTGCCACGCCTCTATTTGTTGAAAGTTTATTTTTCACTTGGTTAGAGTATAATAAATTTAGTTTAATCCTTTATCCAAGTGTGAGCAAACAAAGTTTGCACCTGAAACTATCTTCAGGACTGGGGTGAGGTGGTACATCCACCTCACCCCAGTCCTGAAGATACTTTCAGGCGCAAACCTTGTTTGCTCACACTTGGATAAAGGATTAAACTAAATTTATTATGCCAAGCCTCTAATACTGTTACCTCTTACATTTTGGTTTTCTAATGCAATGCAAATTACACCAATCTGCTAGATCTTGGTTTTTTTTGGTGCCCCCCCCCACCATCCCAGGTCATTCTTTTGTCAAATACTTAGCTCTGCTAATCTTGCCTCTTCTCTTCAAGCAAACCATACAACCTTAGATTATTAGTATCCAAGAATATGTAAGCAAAGCAATGTCAAGTTTCTTTCTAATATCTTAATCTCAACATAGTTTCTTGTTCACTCCCCCCTATTTTCCACAGAATTTTCACATTTGTGACTTCTACTTTTCAATTATGAAAAGTAGAAGTCACAAATCTATTTTCCGAGTCTTTAAACTGTCATGCGTAGTCTATTATTTATTTCAGTAACTAATTTGCATTATCAAAAAACTGTACCTAAATAACTGTTTCAGTTCTATAGCCTTATCACTCAGAATGTAGTTCACTTTTTCCATGTCCCTGCCTATTTTCACATTTCTACTTTTTTTTTATAAATCATTTTTATAACAAATCTGTTACGGGTCATTGAATTCGGTTAGAGATGCAAATGAAGTTTATTTGCTTAGAAGTATAACATTCACATAAAGTAAAGACCTTGGTCTTAATATCTTCAAATTCTGACACTATACATAATGCTGCTTTTCTTCATGTGAAGAAAAAATAGAATGCTTACACCTGATTTGCAGAAATCACTTAAGACAAAGTACACTATCTGTACATCTTTCCATTTTAACTGCTAAAAAATATAGGCGAAATGACACTCTGTATAATGTCCTATTTACACCATAATAACTGTGGCATTTTGAATGGGTCTTGCCTTAGTACTTTTCATATGCCTTTCCAGATCTCAAGATTGAAATCAGTTATATTCCATAAGTATTCAACTATTTATCTTAAAATAAAAATAAAAAAATTGGTTTTCACAACTGGTATTTCATTTAAATCCACTTTTCAAGTAATACTTACCTAAATCTTACTTAGAACTCAATAAAGAAATTCCTCTGTAATTCTGGCACTCAGTTTCAATTCCCTTTTTATACATATTTCTTCCCCATCAACTAGAATTCAACCTACTGACTAGCCTTCTGAAGTATACCATGGAGTCATGTGTAAAACTTTTATACCTCTATATTTGAAATTAACTTTCCAGAAACTATGTTGAAACCATTTTCATATATTTTCAATTTTTATCAAATTTCCAGATTATGTAGATTAAAACAAAAACTCATTCTAATTCTTCATAAAAGCATTAATACATCACAGAACTGAATAACATACAGAAACAATCTATTTCATTTTTTTAATAGGCACTTTTAAAATATTTTCTTATTAAATAGCTTTCTGAATCAGTTTGTGAGGGCAGTCTCTATTTTTGAAAAAACAGTAAAGAATTCTAATTGCTACACTAAGGTTTTTTCTCTTGATGAGTGAAACATCAGAATGCATTTCTTCTTCTTTTCAGCCATTTTCTGTCCACTGCTGGATGAAGGCTTCCTCCAGTTCTTCCCACCTTTCTCTGTTCTTGGCAATGTTTGACCAATTTCCATTCATTCATTCATACCAGTGTCAGTATGTATCATCTTTTTCATAACCCCTGGCAAAATTTTAGCCATGTGCGAAGCGTAGTTCTCGTTTGGGAAACATTTAAAATGACCATGTTTGTATTTTCATAAAAATGGAGAAAAACGAGTTTGTGCAATGATAAAATACTTTTATTTGAAGAAGTGGACAGCTGCGCAGATCAAAGCTGAGTTAGATGCAGTTCATGGGGATTCTGTACCAGCATAAAAAGATTATTTATTTTTGGATAAATGAGTTTAAACGTGGTCATAAGTCCGTCAAAAATGAAGCATGCTCCAGACACCTGACTGAGGTCACTACGAAGGAAATGATTGACAAAATCCATGGTATCACTAAGAAAAACTGCCGAGCGAAAGTGCATGCAATTGATGAGATTGTAGGCATCTCAACTGAACAGGTATATAACATCCTGCACGAAAAATCACATGAAAAAGCTGTGTGTGCCGCAATTGTTGAACTGTCAATCAAAAACACATGCAAAAAGACATTTCAACATGGTGTTTGGCAATGTTTAATCACAATTTGCAGGATTTTTTGAATCGATTTGTGACTGTAAATGAAACTTGGATCCACTACTACACATCTGAGTCCAAGCAGCAGTCAAAACAGTGGACAATGCCTGGTGAAAGAGCACCGAAAAAAGCAAAGACCGTTTTTGTCAGCTGGGAAGGTGATGGCCACTGTTTTTTGGATTCCCAAGGAATTATCATGATAGACTATTATGCCTCCTTGTTGGACCATTTAAAACAAGAACTGAAGAAAAAACAGCCAAGATTGGCACACAAAAAAGTGCTCTTTCATCAAGACAATGCACCATCCCACACATCGGCCATCACAATGCCAAAATCGCATGAACTGAGGTTTGAATTGGTTCCACATCCACCGTATTCTCCAGACTTGGCCCTGTGTGACTATTTCTTGTTCCCAAACTTAAAAATTTGGCTCGGTGGGAAAAAATTTTCTTAGAACAAGGATGTCATCAAGGCTGTCAATGACTATTTTGATGAATTTGACAAATCCTACTTTTCAGATGGGATGAAAAAATTGGAAACTCGCTGGACCAAATGTGTAGACCTCAATGGAGATTATGATGAGAAATAAAAGTAACCTAATTTTCCCACGGTACAGCTTGCTTTCACAAACAGGGCTCTAGCAAGGTGGAACTACTGCCTTATATAAATATCTACTCTAGTTAGTAGATGTCTTTCATCTGAAACCCTATCACTCTTTCAGCTGGTGAATAATTCTGCTATCTCTGCTTACTGTGCCAGGTCATGCCTGGAAGGAACTCAAGCATAGCTGCTGCAGGAGACATTGTCAAGCCATGCTTGATTGATGTCTGGACACTCCTTGTGTGAGAAAGTTATGTGCACAAGCTCACCTCAACCACATGCCCCTGCTCTAAGTTTCTTGCACCAACTCTACCATGAAAGATAACCCAACAAATCCTAGCTCACTGCAAATGTAAAAAAAAAATCTCCAATAAGAATAACAAAAAAATATGAAAAAGACAAACAAAATATAAAAATGCCCAAAAAAGACAAAAAACACCAGAATTTCATCCAGCAGAAAAACACTTTCACATTTCAACATCCAGGACATCGAACATGAATAATGTACACTACTACTTACAAGCATCAAAAACCAATGCTGCTATTCTTAACTGAATCCCAAGTGTCCTCCTCCAACACCATATTCCACAATGGATATGCCAACTACATTTCTTGCCAAAGGCTATCAAACTTTGAATTCACAGTTTTTTTTTTTTTTTTGCTCTGGCTCAAGATTTCCTTACCTCACTTTATTCCTTACCAGCCTTTACAACTCTCATAAATTAAGACAATTGTGTTGTCCGCTTTAACTACTTCTCTAGAAGTCGATTTCATAAGTGACCCAAACTGAGATTATCTTCCTAGGAGACTTTAATGTTCATATGTTCATAATACAAATTGGCTCCCCTTCTTATCTAATTTCCCAAACCAAGCCAATCATCTACTATCAACCATGATCTCACACAGTTAACCTACCAAGCAGAATACCAAACAATCCTTATTATTTCAACACCCTGGCCCTTTTCTTAAACAACTCTCTCTCCAAATATACAGCAGATGTTTGCTCTCCTCTTGCTAGCTCCAACCATAATCTTATCTGCATCTCCTTTTCTAGATCAATTTCCTCCAGCCAATCTCAGTCTCATGTTCTATTGCCCTACAATGGTACAAAGTGGGATAACCTCAAGGATTTCAACACCTCATTTTTTCATGGTAAGATTACCGTTTCCACTCTCCTGATCCAAACACCTGCTCTGATCAAATAACTAAAATCCTTATTGGAATGAGGGCCTTCATTTCCCACTCCACTACAAACACCTAATCAATATCCAAGCTCATCTTCTATAAAAAAAATAAAAATAAAAAATATGCCTTTGAAGTCAACGATAAAAATACAGCATACATTCAATTGCTGAAGTCAACTCAAACTTCTCATTTGACTTACACTATTGCCTGAAACAAGTGTAAGAATATTATTAACAAATCAAAAGCAAATTTTGTTAGAGTGAAATGTAAAGCTTCCCCCTGTTGAACAAATAGTCAAACTTTCAGGTCCCTTGCTAAGGCTGTTGGGCATAACTTCTACCTTTCTTTTTTCTACCCCTCTCACATTCAGATAGTACCAGGTAAAATTATCCAAAGATAAGACTGACCTCTTGGTATCTGTTTTTTTTTCAAAATCTTTTCCCACCAAGCACTACTAGAGGACTATTCAAACACTGATTGGAAAGCACTTTTTTCATATTTCAAGACAAATATAGGGAACAAAAACGACTTGCCATGGGTTTCCCCTCCCCCCTTCTCCAGCCTTAGCCAACCTGTTTATGGAAAATTTTTAAAACTAATACATTAAAAACCTATCAGAAGAAACCAAAAGTTTGGTTACATTATGTTGATGATATTTTCGTCATTTGGTCGGGAATGGTGGATGAGCTGATTGCTTTCAAAGATTATCTGAACTTGCACCCCAATACTAAATTCACTATTGAACTAGAAGAGTGCAAAAAATTACCTTTCCTTGATATCCTTGTCAAAGTAAATGAAGAAGAAAAAAGATTTTCCTTCTCCATATACAGAAAACATACCACTATGGGAAGATTTTTAAATACCACTTCACATCACCATCTATTGCAAAAGATAATATAATTAAAACTTTACAAGACAAACCCAATCAAATGCCTTTGAAATGTTGAGGGCAACTATGTGAGTTTCTCCAAATTTCTCCATGGCTTGAGTCCATAGGTGGGTGATAAAAGCAAGAAGATCAGCTGTAGACCACAAATGGCAGAATCTATACTGCTGGTCAATGATTAGTTGGTGTGTCTCTAGATGGTTCAAGAGTTGGTTGTTAATGACCTTCTCCATAATTTTTGAGAGAACAGTAGTGAGAGCAATTGGATGGTAGTTTGTTGGTTGGCTTTTATCATCTTTCTTTGGGATGAGCTGGATGTGGACCTGTTTCCATGTTGTTGGGTAGATGCCAGTTGAATAGGATAAACTGAAGAGGCGATACAGGATAGGTGTTAGTTCTGGGGTACAATTTTTTAACCACAACAGGAGGGATACCATCAGGACCAGATGCCTTGTTTGTGTTGTCAAGGATTCTTCAGATTGTTTTTTCGGAAGACTATGGGAGACATGAAGGGAGCAGTTCTTTATGGAGTGGAGGGAACTTTGTCCAGATCATCAATCCAGGAATTGGAAGAGAAGATTGATGCAAGTAAGTCAGTCTTATCTTTTGTTGAGGTGACTATAGTACCATCTGGAGTGAGAGTAGTAGAAACTTGGATGGACAGAAATTGCTCTCAATGGCCTTGTCAAGGGACCAGAAGGAGTGACTATCATTTGGGCAGGACTTCAACTTAGTGATAATTCTTTTACAACTGTTGCTGGCTTCAGTATAAGCAGATAGGGCAGATGGACTTTTGGTCTTGAGCCAATTGTGGGATCATATTCTATAGGGAGGTAGGTAGACTGATCTAAAAGTAAAAAGGCAAGATGTTCCCACCAGCATCTTGCTTCTTTACTTTTATATGATCCCACCAGTTCCCAAATCAGAAAACTCCATAGGCTCAATAAGATTACCTCTTGGACTGTGGAAGTGACTAACAAGCCTTTAAAACTTTAAAGCTAAAACCTTTTAACTATAGACTCTCCCCCCTGGATAAATGGACTACCAAAATTCCATAAGTAAAATGTACCATTACATCCCATTGTGGATGGCATTGATTGATTTCCCTGCATACAAATTAGCCAAACATTTAGCAAAGTGCTCACACAATATACTGGCAACACGCCACCACACATAAAAAACTCAGTTCAATTTAAAGCCAGTATAGAAAACCTCACTCCAACATACTGACATAATGATTGGTTTTGATGTATCCTCCTTATTCAGCAATGTCCCACTCAAAGATACCTTAGACCTCACCCAAGCAAAATTTCCTCCCAATATCTCAGTCCTATTTCAGTTCACAATGAACTCAGGATATTTTGTTTGGCAAGAAAAATTCTACAAACAGATAGAGGGGACAGCCATGGGTTTTCCACCCTTGCCCAACTTCTTTATGGAGACCTTTTAAGAAAAAGCCTTAAACTCTGCCGCACATAAACCCACTGTTGCTACACTATTTGGCTGCATGGTCTGGATACATTCCACAATTTCTCAACACACTCAAACAATCAATGCCCCAGGATCTAGTTTACCTTGGAAAAAGAAAACAACAGTCTCCCTTTCCTAGGCACTCTGATTACACGCCAGCCTGATCGATCCCTGGCTTTCTGTTTACAGAAAACCTACACATACAGGTAGATACATTCATCAGCAGTCACCCCCCCCCCACTCCCAACAATATGGGATTATAAAACCGTACATGACAGGGCAAAAATAATCAGTTCAGATAACAATGCCCTAACTACTAAACTTAACCATATCCTGAACACCTTCTTAGCCAATGGCTACAACCCCCAAAAATTTAAAAAATATTAAAACCAGAAAACCACAATCCCCATCCCCCCTTCATAACAGAGATTACTCTAAATCTATTACTATTCCATAAATCCAAGGTCGTCGTCTGGTAGCATCCTCTAGCAAGAGGGTTGCAGCAGATGAGCAGCTCTTCTCCATTTCTCTCGGTCTGTTGTCTCCGTCATTCTTAAACCAGTCCATTCCACGACATCATTGAACCACTCTCTAGTTGGTCTTGCACGTCTTCTCTTCCCCTCAACTTTCCCTTGTAATAAAGTTCTTGTCAGGTGTCCCAAAGAATCTCAGAAGATGTTCTGCAAATCTGGTCTTTCTTTGCATAATATTCTTGAGCAGTGTTCTTTCCATCTCAACTCTGCTTAAAACCTCTTGATTTGATATTCTCTCTGTATAGCAAATCTTTTCCATCTTTCTATAACACCACATTAGGGCACTAAATATCCGGGGTACACCTGAAAAACTAATAAAAATTCTAAGAAAATATGACCTCATAACTAGTTACAAACCATATAAGAAATTGGCATCTCTTATTCACTTCACCAAAGACCAGCCACCTCCCCTAAACCTACCTGGAGTATACCAGGTCCCTTGCAGTTGCAAACTGTCTTACTACAGCCAAACAGGCAGAACAGCCAATATCAAGACATCCGAGCACAAGGCTGTATTGTGTTTGGATATCATGCATTGGACAGTCACCATAGAATATGCTGGAAGAAGGCCACTTTATTACACCGCAGCAAGTACAAGTATGAAAGATTGTTTCTTGAATCAGCCTCAGCTCTGAAAAACTTCCAAACATCAACAAATTTGGGTGCATGAGACTGCCATAAATTTGGGAAGCTTACATTCTAAGATCATCAGCCCAATGGTCCAGACAACCCAATTTAGCCCACTAGGGGAACCTTTAGGACTTTAGAACTTACTTCAGTTATCTTTCTTCAGCCTCATTTGCTTAGTGTGAGTGCCTGCAAGCACAAATCATTGTTTAGTGATCCCTGAAGATGACAATGTAACATTGCCAAAATATAGGAAAGTACTGATTAAAGTTTTTAATATTTTAGTATACGATGTAATTTCCTGAAAAATTAAAAGCTATGTATAAGTTAACTACAAGAAATGATAGTACACTCCATTCATCCTACTAATTCAACAAATTGTGCAGTACTAAGATATCGCAAGCTTCAAGTTCATCAAAAGCCAATATCTTAAACACTTATCATCCTTAAATGAGACAATGATAACTAAGTCACCTTCAATGCTACTAAAACAGTCTTGACTGTTCTCTTGTAAAAAGGATCTCAGTTCATTTATCCTTCCATCAGTAATACAAAAATTACCAAACAAAATCAGATATAGGTGTAGGTGAGTAATTTAATAAAAAGGTGGCACACCTTTTGGCAACTCCTATAGGTAAAGATGACATCGCTATTGCTTCTGTCTGGTATCTTCACATCTGGACCTGGCTCCCACTGAAGAGACTTCAATAAAGCTCGAAACTAGTCTGGGTAGTGGCCATTCCCTTAATGCATAACATTATACATATCTGCAAGGAGATGTGTTTTGCATTATGGGAGATACTGAGATAGGAGTGATGTTAGCTTAGTCCACCTTTGCTAAGAGATGCCCAGTGTTGTACCACCTTACCCCAGTCCTGAAGATACTTTCAGGCGCAAACTTTGTTTGCTTACACTTGGATAAAGGATTAAACTAAATTTATCATCATCATCATCAAATTCCTGACATGTACCCTCAAGGAGTGTACAGGATATGATAGTACTACATGAAAATTTTATAACATTACTAACTTCCTATCTACAATTTTCCTCCAAATCAGTCTATTACTTGTCAAGACTCCAATATTATCATTTTCAGATCTTATATTTCTATCGTCTAAGGCACTTTGTACCATATCAATCCACCTACAGGGTGTTCGGGATAAATTTGACATATTTATAATTAATTATATTTTTCCGTAAGTTACATGTATTAACACACACTTCTCTTCATTTAAAAGTTTGGACCCTTCTTCATTCATATACAAGATGTCAGAAAGGATGGATAGCTGGAACCCACCTGAATCATGGAAGAGAATAACTTGTATCATGATGATTCGTGCCCGCCATCAAAATAAGGATATTACGACTGCTGCCCAATGCTCCCTGAATACAGTAAAAACAATCAGACATGAACTAGAGACTTGCAATGGTGACTACGAGGATGTAGCAAGAAGAAAGATCCCTAGCAGACGATCTGATTGCGTTCGTACAGCAGAATTCCTCGCAAATCTGCAGGAACAGGTGTTGAAGAACCCTGGCATTGGAATTCGGGCTTTGTTCGTGGAGTTGCTAACTGTAGTCAAGCCCTGGATAACAAGGGTAGCCAATGGTAGGCCGTATGTATGGCAGCAGGATTCGGCCCCTTGCCACACCTCTGGGAAAAGTCAAAAATGGTTGTCTGAAAATTTCTACGACTTCACCAGTCCAAATGTTTGGCCTCCAAACTCCCCAGACCTTAATCCCATGGATTATTTTGTATGGGGCGCAGTTGAAAAAGACACCAATCGCACTTCCAGTAATACAAAAGCCCAGTTAATGGATAAAATTAAAACAGTTTTTGCGGCCCTTCCCAGGGAGACTGTAGCATCAGCTTGTTCGAGGTTCCGAAGCAGAATTGAAGCTGTGATCGATGCTAATGGTGGTTATTTTGAGTAAATCTTGTTGATAGTATTGTAATTAACTCTGCCTGTAATGTTTTTTTGTCAATTCATTAAATTTAATAGATACAAAGAAGATTTTCTTTTTCCTTACGAAACTGTCAAATTTATCCCGAACACCCTGTATATCTTGGTCTTCCTCTGGGTCGTTTTCCTGCCAACCAGGCAGAGAAAACTTGTTTTGCTAATCTTCCCTCCCCCATTCTGTTTATATGACCATACCACCTGAGATTAGTTCTGCTAACGCACTCCTGGATGCCGACAATGTCAAGTTCTTTCCTAATATCCTTGTTTTTAATATATTGCCATTGATGCCATCTGTTCACGCCTCTAATCTTTCTCAGGACTCTCATATCTGCAGTCTCTAGTCTTTGGACAAGTGTGTCTTACTTCTGAACCAGCTCTCAGATCCATAAGTTAAAACTGGTTTGAACACTGTCTTGTATACAGCTAATTTAGTGTTCCGACTAATTTCTCTCTTATTCCATATGAATTTATTCAATTCACTTCCTACCATACCAGTTTTGTTGATTCTGTTGTCTATGTCCATATTTAATTCACCATCTTCACTAAAAATCATGTCTAAGTAGCTGAAATGTTTTACTTGTTTCCACATGTTCCCCGTTCACAACACAGTTGATATTTTAAACAATTCTACCTATTTTCATTGTCTTTGTCTCTTTAATGCTGACCTTCATACCATATCTATTACAACAGTTATTCAATTTAGTCAGGGAATCTTGCAAACTAGTAACGGATTTATTAAGAAGTATAACATCGTCCGCATAAAGCAAAGAGTTGACATTAACATATCCAATTCTGATATCATGTTTAGTACCACTTTCCTTCATAATGTGATCCATATAGATAATAACAGAGCGGATAATGTACATCCTTGTCTCACACCAGATTTAACATTAAACCATCTTCCTGTACAGCCTTCAATTCTAACTGCCGACTTACAACTCAAATAAAGACTAAGTATTGCATGATATAATGCCCCATTGACACCATATAACTGTAGCGTATTGAATAGCTTCTCTCTTGGCACCTTGTCATATGCCTTTTCCAGATAGACAAAACTTAAATACAGATTATGAAGGAAGTACCACTTTCCTTCATAATGTGATCCATATAGATAATAACAGAGCGGATAATGTACATCCTTGTCTCACACCAGATTTAACATTAAACCATCTTCCTGTACAGCCTTCAATTCTAACTGCCGACTTACAACTCAAATAAAGACTAAGTATTGCATGATATAATGCCCCATTGACACCATATAACTGTAGCGTATTGAATAGCTTCTCTCTTGGCACCTTGTCATATGCCTTTTCCAGATAGACAAAACTTAAATACAGATCTTTGTTATATTCCCATGCTTTCTCGACTATTTGTCGTAAAGTGAAGATCTGATCCTGACAGCCTTTATTTGGCCTGAATCCAGCTTGTTCTTCACCAAGCTTTTCTTCCACAATTCTTCTCAACCTTTTTCTCAAGTATACTTGCATAGATCGTGCCAAGAACACTCAGTAGGGAAATACCTCTGTAATTCTCACCTTCAGTTTTATTTCCCTTTTTATATATGGGCACTATTAGAGCTCTACTCCAATCATCGGGAATTCGCCCTTCTGTAAAAGCTTTCCGAACTATGCACTGTAAGACTTTTATACCACCATACTTCAGCATTTCTGGTCGAATATCATCTACACCTGCAGCCTTTCCACATTTCAAGCCTTTGATGACTTTTTCTACTTCAAGTATGGATATGTATTCCTGACTGTATGCTTGTTGAGTGTTTTTTACTACTCTGCTATCACTGCTTGTTTCATTTAGCAATTTTTCAAAGTAATTACTCCATACTTCAAGGATATCTTTTTTTCCTGTTTTCATGTCACCTTTATCATCTATAACTCCTTTTACAGCCCTCTTTCCTCCATTTCTAAGCTTCTTCAAGAACCTCCAGAATATCTTACCATCTTCTTGATATTTATCTTCTATGTTCTTGCCAAAGTCCTCCCATGACTTTTGTTTAGCTAGTTTTACAGAATGTTTTGCTTTCTTACATTTGTCTCTGTATTTTCTAAGAGCAAACGCTGCCGTATTAGCCAGGAACTTTTGATATGATTTCTTCTTTTCCTTCACTGCCTCTTTAACTTCCTGTGTTCACCATGGAGTCCTGATTTTTCTATCCTTGCAGACAACCTAACCGCATGCCTCTCTGGCTGAATAAATCAAGGTTTTCTTCAAGGCTTGCCATTGAATCTCAAAGGTTTGGTTCCTGTTCTTAAGCTCTTTCATTTTTTCTTCAATAATCTTTGTGTTTGTTAGTCTACAGTTCTCATCTGAGAGCTGCTCAACTTTTATTCGCTTTAAAACTTTCTTATATGTTATTCTTTTCAATATGAAATTCAATTTTATCCTGCTCAAGACTAAATAGTGATCACTTCCAATTTCAAATCCTCTGTACACTATGGTGTCCTGCACCAGGGAGAAAACATCACTATCAACAATAACATAGTCAATGAGATTTTTCTTATTCCTTGCCTCTTCTCTTCATGTGAATTTGTGTACATTTTTATGTTGGAACATGGTGTTAGTAATAACCAGTCCATGTCTTGAGCAGAAATCTAACAGGTATTTGCCATTATTATTAGCTTTGCTCTTTTCTCCAAATTTTCCCAAAATATTTTTGTATGTCTGACAATCATTTCCTACTCTGCTATTCAGATCCCCAACAATGACCAACTTTTCCTTTTTCATTGTGTTAGATTCTAAATGAAGGAATCTTGGAAAGAAATCATTCATTTAGAATCTAACATATAAAACGTGCTGACAAAGAGAAATACCTGCACATCAGTTGTAATTAAAAGTGAAACTTCTTCACTTTATGTAAAATTTGTATTCTTTATTTCAAGTGTCTTATATTTAAAGTGTGGTGATTATATTAAGATTCATTTTTAAGTATGTCTAAAAAGAGAGATAATCTGATTTAAATTTAAGCCTCAATTAAGCTATGTAAAATTTACTGTGAGTCATCTAAAAGGTTGATAAGTAATAATTCCTGGAAGGCATAAAGCTACACGTGTACAGCATAACGCTAGCGGTGATAGATTACTCGGAAAATTACGTTGCCATGTATTCTGTGAATCCAAGTATAACAGCGTCATAAAAGCGAAGGATGAACCCAAAGGGGTGAAAAGATAAAGGCCGTGTGCAAAAAGAGGATTAAGAAAAGAGGGCGCTCTATAGATGAATATAAGGGGTTGAGCCCATATCGGAAGACTCTCTCGGTCATAACGTTTTCCTGTTTTGGTGGTTCGGAAGTTAGCAGGCAGTTTTGCGTAAGGGGGGGGGGGGGTGATGTGCGTGATAAGATGTCAGACTGCGAGCGTTCTTAAAATGAAGTAGGATTCTTTGTAAAGCTGAAGGTTAAAATTCCACTCCTAGCAGAATCAAGCCGTCGCTGAAAAGTCCCACTGAGTTGTTCCTGAAACGAAAGATTTGAGTCCGTTTTCGGCAGAAGGAATGAAGATAGCGTAACCCCCTTACATTGGCGCGTGGTGCAGAACAACGTGGAAAAATCTTGGTGAGATGAAATTACTCTAATTTTGTGTGAAAGTTCATTAGAAGAGAGAAGATTGTTTACGAACGTGAAATTAGGAACTGTATTCTAAAGAACTCTGAGGACAGTCTCTGTTTAGAAAGTTAACCTCCTTTGAGAGTAAGAAGAATTGTTTGGAAGAGATCTTTTGTAATTTTGTATGTGATAGGATTAACTTGATGCGATAAGAATAGTAGAATTTAGTATCTCAGTAACATTAGAATGTTTGTTAGTTTTCTCTTGCGAGTAATACTACTGAAAGGTATTTAGCTTAACTTCATATCGTTTGCTATCTATCCCAATATGCAGTTACTGTGTTTAGCATGCTTTATAAGATTTAATTAATTTACAAAGTGTTAACCTCTTAATTCGAGTTTTATTTAGTATTGAGCATAATTGAGTGTATGAATTTTGTATTGTGTTTTAGATATTCCAATAAACATTTCATATTTACCTGAACCTGAGTCATGCCTGATTACGATTCTAACTTACCACTTATAAAAAATAGAACCTATTTTGGCAGGAAGGATTTAGAGAGTGAATATAAATATAGATTTAGGTCATGACAGCAATAATCTGAATCTATACGGCAGTTTAAATAAGATATAGCGTAAGAAAGCTAAGAATCTAGTATCGCCTCCCTGAGTAAGGATCTTTTCTACTATAGGATACTGGCTTGCGCAGCAAAATATAAATTCGCCAGTATCCGAAGAGGAAACAATCCTAGATATAAGAATAAGATTAAAGTAAGAGAAGAAAGAATAAATAACAAAAGGTGAATATATAACAGTAGAGCAGCCAGTACGATTTTAATTGTATAAGGTTTTAGGTAAGAAAGGATAGATTTAAGTAAACAACAAATTAAGCATAAAGCACATTTAGAAACATCGATATAACAATTGTGTCAGTTGCTTTATCTAAAGCATCAAAAAAATTCCTCCACTTCTACCTTAGTAGAACCTTCTGTGGGACCATAGGCAAATAAATCTCATTGTCCAATTCCCCATTCTGATATTTGCCCACATCACTCTACTTGAGACTGCCTGCCATTCAAGAAGATTAGCCTCGTATTTTGTGTTGAATACTATGGCTACTCCTTCTTTTCCTTGATTATCATTTCCTGAATATAACATTTTGTATTCATTGTTCAGAAAGATCTCACCAGTTTTTGTCTTTTTTGTTTCAGTCACTCCTATTATGTCGATCTGGTACTTATCTAATTCCTCCCTAGCTCCATTTCTTTGCCATTCAGGCTTCTTATGTTGATAGTACTGATCTTTAACTCTGGTGATGTTGAGTTGGGGTGTGTTTTCAGATTTGTTCCAGTAACTGACTTATTGCTGTTCACCCTGGTTCCCTGGCGAAAACAACGGGGGCCTTGTTTAAACGGGCGACGCCCCAGCAGGCATGAAATTTTGTCATGTTGTACCATCATTTTTTGTTTTGGTTTAACCAATAAGAATACAATTTGGTCGGCTAAATCCCAAATTGCCAGCCCATCTTCGTTCGTTCAGTATCCAGATAGATACCCAACAAGGTGCACCACAAGAAGGTGAGAATTAGACATTAGGTCAGAAGCCATGGTCGGTTCTCCGCATTCCTTTAAAGGCTATGTGGAGGTCTCCTCTCAGTTATACAGCTTTGACCCTTAAGCACCCCACTAAATTTATTATATGGAAATATATATATTATACCTTTTCTGTATATATACTTACCAATGATGTAGAAGATCATTAATTAGATATACAAGATGCAGCTTGGTTTCAAATGATGCACCAGGAGCTGTTACCCTGAAACGAATAAATGTGTATTAATAATAATAATGATCACTCAACTTTGGCACAGAAAGCTATCTATTCTAATTATAAATGAATTCCCTTGCATCACCTAAATATATAGAAAATTTCAGATGATTGTTCTCAAATGATGATTCCCAAATATTTCACAAACCTCAGTTGGAAATAAGGTAATCATCAGCTGGTTCATTACATACTCTTCACAAATATAAATAGTGCATGCATAATTCTGTTAGTTTTAATTAAACCTAGAATGTGAATTTCATGCATAAAACTTGGCTTCATTTATAAAAATCTGCTTTGTTAAAAAATGAATGCCTCTGACATAAGCAATGGGGGAGTAAATTCTTTTTTTTTATTATTTATTCCATGAATACATCCCAGCAACAAAATGACCCATAATATAATACTGATCTGTGAATTATTAGATTGTAATACTTACGCTGAACTTCAAAGAGACCCCCCCACGAGAGAACTATATACACCGGACAAATAATCTCCTCAAATCCACCTTAGAATTACCTAGGAATATCTGCCTATCACTCCACTCTCTTCATCCACTTATTCCCCATTTACATCGCCTTCAGAAGATCCGCAAAGAAAACACTCCTCTTAGACCAATAGTTGAAGGCATTGACCTCCCCCTACTTACAATCTCTCGAAATGTCTTGCTTCCTCCTTAAAAACATCTCACAGAAAAATCCTTTTCATATATCAAAACCTCGGCTGATTTTGTCTCGAATATAAAGAACACCCAACTTAACAAAGCAGACAGAATGGTAAGCTTCGACATAGTCTCACTATTCACCACTGTTCCAACACAGGAAGTCCTTAGTCTTTTAAAAAACAAGTTATCTAAAAAGATTTTTGCCTTACTTGTGCATTGTGTGGATTCAGGCTACTTCTTATTCAAAGATAAGATCTACAAACAAAACCGCGCCAGTGCTAGCCAACGTTTTTCTGGAAGATTTTGAGGAAAAGGTCATTTCCTCAGTAACACTGAAACCCAAAATCTGGCTATGTTACATGGACGACATTTTCCTAATTTGGGAACAAGGCCCAGAAAACTTACAAACCTTTCTGCATCATTTAAACAATTTTCATCAAAATATAAACTTCATATCCGAACCAGAAGTTAATGGTGTTTTAGCTTTTCTAGATATAAAACTTACTAGAACAATGGATGGTCTCAAGATTTCTGTCTTTAGAAAGCCTACACACCAATAGATACCTACATGCTTCGTCTTGCCACTACCTCCATCAGAAATTAGGAATTATTTTCACACTAGCTCATCGGAAGAGATCCTTGTTGTTAGAAGTTGAACTTCAACAAGAACTTAGTTACCTCAAAAGGACTTTCTTAAATAACGGTTGCTCTCCTAAAAATATCTATAATCATCTTAGTGTATGTAATCAACATAGTAATGAAGATAACTCAAACCCAACAGCCTACATCTCCTTACCGTATATATATATATATATATAAGTTCTCTTTCTCCTAAACTAGCGAAAATCCTGAAGAAATTTAATATTAAAACATATTTCTCCATCTTTCCAAAACTCCAATCTTACTTCAGTCAACCTAAAATAAAACACAGCCTTCTTTAGTTCCCAGGAGTATACAAAATCATTTGCGGTTGTGGCAAACCATATTATAGCCAGACAGAAAAGTCCATCTCTCTCTCCGCCTAGAAGAACATCAATGTGACATTTCTTATAACAGAATCCGTGCTAGTGCCCTATCCAGTTTTATTCTTGGCCAATACCAATGTTGAAGGACGACAACAACAAATAGACTGGAACTCAACTTCAAACATCCATAAATGCTCCGATGAATTAGAAAGACGTATTTTGGAATCCGAAGAAATAGCTCTCGATCCTATTCATCTAAACAGCAATCTCAGTTACAGTCTGCCCGATTCACATAGTGCTGTAATCTAGTTTTGGCGCACTCATAATATCATTCACATGCACAGTGCTTCATGCCAGAACTAATGCTCGGACTCAATTTCAAACACAAATACTACTTGTTCTAAACTGTTTTTGTCTAAAGTATGATATATTTTTAAGATATTGTTTTCTCCATGGTACTGTATTCACCTGAAGAAGTCAGCATTTCCAATGAAACTAGTAACAAAACCTTATTAAATCTCTTGTATTTTTTCTCGGTGTTTAAGTCAGTCAATAATTATAAACATGTCATTTAACAGAATGAATTACTCTGTAAATAAATAAATATATATATATATATCCTTGAAAAGAAATATGACAGTCTTCCTCATGTATATATCAATATGGGGGGGGGTGAGTCTGGAAGGTCGTGATAAACATCTAAAACAAAAATGATATTGAAACAACTGATATAACTACATGAAAGAAAAAGAACAAATTATTACAAATACAAATTTAATATCACTTTGGTTCTAGGTATTTATCAGAACTTTCCAGAACCACCCCCTCATATATATATATATATATATATATATATATATATATATATATATATGAGGGGGTGTTGTACCATCTTTAGACTTGAACTATGTTTCAGGCACAAACTTAACTGTTTGCTTACTTGGGATTAGGAGTTAAATAACCAAGCTTATAAAATTACTTGGTAACCCTAATATATATATATATATATAATCTCCTGAAAAAGAAATATGACATTAAATATTGATAAACAGCTTAACTATAGAATCATATGTGTACCACAGTTCTATGGTACACATTATTCTATAGTTATGGTACTCCACAGGTAAGAAATTATATATAACTTGATTTTATTTTTTATGGCTCTTCTGAAGTCTCTTGCTCTCTCTCAAAAACTGAAACATATTTGAATAAATAATTCATTAAAAAAAAAAAAAAAAAAACTGTGCAGCATTATCAGAAAAATCCACACTATCTTCCACTTGCAAATTAATCTTCTTAAATTTGTACTGTTTAGAACAGGGGTCGGCAACCGGTGGGCCGCATGCAGCCCAAGCGTGCATTTTTGGCAGCCCATAAAAAGTTGACCATATTTACATGGCATGTGACTCATATGTTGAATTATTTAAATAATACATTTTATAATATGAATAATAAATTAAAAATAATGTGTATCACCTGTGCAACTTGGAAATAGAAACAAGAGGAAACTTTTGTTGGTATTATTGAAGATTTACCAACAGAAGTTTCAACAAGATTTGTTGATTTCCATAAAAATAGCATCGAAATGCGATTATTTTTGAACACTTTTAATGTCGACATTGATGATGTACCAAACCAACTACAGATGGAAGTTTTGGAATTACAGCACAATGAAACATTAAAGAATGCATTTTTGTTAGAAAATATCCAAAAATTTTATTGATGATTACCAAAAAAATTTGAAGGATTAATCAGTTTCGCAAAGAAGATGATAGTCGCATTTGGAAGCAAATACATTTGTGAATAAGCATTTTCTGCCATGAGTTTTAGAAAAAATAAATTTTCTTCTCGACCTGACTCATGAACTTTGCATGCTTTGATTCGAATTTGTACCTCAGGTTATAAAGTGGATATAGATAATTTGGCTAAGGGAAAACAATCACAAAAGTCACATTAAGCAGAGAGACACACATATTGTGATGCATAAACTATATTACTTTGTTTTTACTTGATAATTTTTCACTGAGTTTCATTTTCATGCTTGTTTCATATCCAGTACTTTAAATATTTCTGTGTTTTTTTAAAATTGATAACTTAAGTATTTTTTAATTAATTAATAATTAGAAGAAACACACGTATAAACCACAGTGAAAATTATTTAATTGTAAATATTTCATCCTAAGTATCTTAGGACATCATCAGTACAGTATTTAAACAAAATTAGGAATAACATACAGTTAGGGCACATGATTACAATAGAATCTCATGAAAACATGCATAACGTGCTAAAGTAGTACACACACACACAAAAAAAAAAAAAAAAAAAAAAAAAAAAAACGTTAATTATTTAACACAATTTTGTATGATAATTTCCCATACTTTAGGAATACTTGGTATTTTTTCACTCACTATTTTCTCTTAAACGCTTGCGGCCCGATTATTAAAAATAAAAGTTGAATGTGGCCCGCAACTCTGAAAAGGTTGCCGATCCCTGGTTTAGAATACTTTGCAAAAGGAATAACTACATTGAAATTAAGGGACTCTCTTGATCACATTCCATTCTTCCTCCCAGATTTCCACCATAAGAGGTTGTTCAACATATAGTGCAGTAATACAGTTTCTCGAATGGTGTGCTGCCAAATTTTGATGATAAAAAATATTTTCATACAAACTCCAGCACACTTTTGCCTATTCATATAGTTATATTTGTATAAAAAAACTTTTGGTAGCATAATATTAATGTAACATATTGAGTTTTTTTGCTGCAAGTGCTAAACTAAAGCACCAGCAATCACCACCAATAATATGACAATGGTGTTGTGAACATTAAATTCTTCAAAAAAAAAAAAAAAAAAAAAAAAAAAAAAAAAAAAAAAAACTCTGCATTAGGATAGACTGATCTGAGAAAATCAAGATTTAAGTAAAAAAAAGTAAGTTAAGAAAGGTAATCAATAAAGTTCAAAATAGGAGAATGAGGGAGGAAAATTAAAACACACATGCATGCTATGTTCATAAAAGTGTTTGGACACCTTACATGCCATGCAAATTTCGGATCCTACCACATGCAAATATCAGGGAATATCTGCATAAGTCTGGTAATAAAAGGTGGATTTGCACTGTACTCAATGTCAAGATGCCACGTGGTGTCAAGATATCAAGTTGGAAGTGTGTCAGATGAACTGACACACGTCCAACTTGGGATGGTAGTTGGGTGTCACATCAGTGGTCATTTTGTCCATGACATTGCAACTGTCTCAGTATAACGAAATCCACCACTGCTTATATCATTTATAGATGGAAAGTTGATGGTGCTACTAAAGCAGGAAAATGCCCTGGTAGGCCACCTCACTGACTGAGATCAATGACCTCTGTCTCAGAATGTTCAAGCATACTGCACATCAGCAGTTGATCTATTACTTAAAATTATAATAATGGAATTAACTCACGTAAAATATTATTAGTAGAATTTTTGCCTGAGTATCACAGGTATCTTCATTACATGTAAAAAGGCTAATTAAACAATAACTGACAATTCCAAAGGGTGCCACCTAAGTATCTCATGTAACTATAAAAAAAAAAAGGTCATTAAGTTTCCTTACTTAAAAAAAAAAAAACATATATATACACATATATACAATTAAAAGTTAGGAAAGATTAGCTGATTTAAAAAGTACACTCTCCCATAAAGGGGATAGACGTAGACCATCGGATCTATTTAAGTTGGGAGAGTGAAGTAAGTTATTCTTGTAGCAGAGAAGTAAGGTTTCAAGTTTCTTTATAAAGCTGTTTCATGAGGAACCGACTTTTGTGAAGGACTCTTGTGTTATTCCAATGAACTACAGGGTGTTCGGGATAAATTTGACATATTTATAATTAATTATATTTTTCCGTAAGTTACATGTATTAACACACACTTCTCTTCATTTAAAAGTTTGGACCCTTCTTCATTCATATACAAGATGTCAGAAAGGATGGATAGCTGGAACCCACCTGAATCATGGAAGAGAATAACTTGTATCATGATGATTCGTGCCCGCCATCAAAATAAGGATATTACGACTGCTGCCCAATGCTCCCTGAATACAGTAAAAACAATCAGGCATGAACTAGAGACTTGCAATGGTGACTACGAGGATGTAGCAAGAAGAAAGATCCCTAGCAGACGATCTGATTGCGTTCGTACAGCAGAATTCCTCGCAAATCTGCAGGAACAGGTGTTGAAGAATCCTGGCATTGGAATTCGGGCTTTGTTCGTGGAGTTGCTAACTGTAGTCAAGCCCTGGATAACAAGGGTAGCCAATGGTAGGCCGTATGTATGGCAGCAGGATTCGGCCCCTTGCCACACCTCTGGGAAAAGTCAAAAATGGTTGTCTGAAAATTTCTACGACTTCACCAGTCCAAATGTTTGGCCTCCAAACTCCCCAGACCTTAACCCCATGGATTATTTTGTATGGGGCGCAGTTGAAAAAGACACCAATCGCACTTCCAGTAATACAAAAGCCCAGTTAATGGATAAAATTAAAACAGTTTTTGCGGCCCTTCCCAGCGAGACTGTAGCATCAGCTTGTTCGAGGTTCCGAAGCAGAATTGAAGCTGTGATCGATGCTAATGGTGGTTATTTTGAGTAAATCTTGTTGATAGTATTGTAATTAACTCTGCCTGTAATGTTTTTTTGTCAATTCATTAAATTTAATAGATACAAAGAAGATTTTCTTTTTCCTTACGAAACTGTCAAATTTATCCCGAACACCCTGTATGTCTAGTGTTGATGGCATGCTCTACAAGTCCAGACTGGTCAGGCTCAAGGTATTGAATATATGACTTGTGTTCTTCTATCCAAATAAAAGCAGATCTTCCTGTTTGTCCGAAATAAGATAACCCACAAGAGCAAGGAATTTGGTAGACACCTGGATGACTTAGATGTGGAAGCATGTCCTTTGGAGAAGTAAGAAAGGTGGCGATTTTTCTGATGGGTCGAAAGGCCAAAAATATTTAGTAGCTTTAAAACTTTCGCTATGTGTTCACTAATGTCTTGCACATAAGGGATAGGAATACGCATCATTTCTTCTGTATTTGAAGTGGAAGATATATTAAAACTACTTCTCTTTTGATGAAAGAATTCTTACATCCATTAGATACAAAAGAGGAAGTAATATATTGAAATTCTTTCTGTAATAGTTCCTCTGAAGAACAAAAAAAAGCATTGGCCAACCAGATGGCAACCTGCATTTCTCAATCTATAGGAAGGAGACTCATACAGGCCATTATATCCATGCTGAATCTCATCACCATCCCAATCAAAAGGTTGGAACTATTAAAACACTGGTTCATCGGAATGAAACACTGGTTCGCCAATCTGAATGAAACAAGAATTAGGATAGCTTGACAAATATCGAAAGATTTCAACCAGACCAAGACTAATTTGCATATAGACAAACTGAATCTAATAACGTTATCAACTGTAAAATGCACCTACAGACAATAAAAAACAGAAATAAATAAAAAGAAATTAAAAACGTGAAAGGAAAAGCTGGAGACAGCAAATGAGCCAACTGAGATGCAGTAGTGAGTGTGTGTTCATCACACCACAGTAGAAAGTCAATATATAACTAACCTGCTGCAGATCATTCTTTCTAGAATACTCAGTTAACTAGTCCTGAAGAGAACTCTTCTGATAACTGTTGGAGAGTGTCAGCTAGAGGTACACTGGTAAATAAGGAGTGGATGTCGAAGCTGACTGCAATGTCTATAGGTTTTTTTTTATTTTTGTCAGAAATTGACTTTTTCAGGCCTTTTTTTTTTTTTAAATTATAATGCTGTATCAATTCATCATTTTAGTTATCTAAATTTATTAATTTTTGTATTTAATATAATTTTAACTTAATTGTAATCTCATTTGAATTTGTAACCACAAACATGTGGCATTCTAACATATTGCACAACTCTATAAATGGGATTAACATTTTTTTGTTCTAACTTAACCTTGTGATTATATTGATGATGGCTTGTTAATTTCTGGCCAAAATATTTGCAATAATAAAAACTATTATTCTTTATTATTGTGAATATGTATCTAATAACCTTTGCTATGTCACAAATGCCATTAAAACAGTTTGAAAGAAAAGTACTTGTGCGATTCAGTACTCATGTATATACTTACAACATTTTCTAAAGGTATGCTACTGATTCTGTAAACAAAAATGATTACTTTAAGTATTGTTATTAAGGGTTGAAGCTACTTAACTGGAGGAAAACTTCCTAGTAATGTGGAGAACTGACTTCTCACTGTGTCTAGTCTCTATATTCTGATTGTTTCCCCATTATTAGGTATTCAATTTGATGCCAAATAAACAATGATGGGTTGAAAATTTTCCCACCCATGAAAGGGTATAAATCTTATTATATTTATATTATTTATTTGTTATGTACTCCAGAACCCTGTTCTAGACACAACAGAAAACTCTTTCAAGCCACTTCTGGCCTCCAGTAAGTTAGGTGGTAATCTCACACCAAAAGACAATCGCAAACATCCACTTCCATGGTGGGATTTGAACCACTGCTTGTTGGTTGGAAAGAAGATATGCTAACCACATGAACAGCTAAGTTGGGTCTTAACTGACCAAATTGTGTATTCTTGACTAGCTAAAGCTATATATACATTTATGATAGTATACAGCATAATCATTTTAAACTAGCTTGGATGTCAGTGTAGCCAGTTATTATTTCACCCTTTCACCAAAAGATGGTCTATAGAAGCTGGCAATTATTGAGTCTCCATGAATCACCTACTGCTTACTGAATTGTAAACCTAATGCTGCAACAATGTATTTGAAGCCAGATGTATATCTTTGAGAAGTGAACCAGCCCCAAGCCAGTGGCATGAGACTGGTTAACTGAGTATTGGAGATAGAATGATCTGCAGCAGGTTAGTTATTATATATTAACTTTATACTGTGGTGTGATGAAACTGATATATGTAACTCAAGATTCCCTCCCATAATTTCTACTTAAAGGATTTTGAAGACTCCCTGTTCTCATCCATACAACCTCAACCTTCCTTCTGTGTATGCTATGATGATTTCGGAATCTGGCCAGACTCAAAAAGCATCTCTGCTTTCTTAGCCCTTCTTAACTTTCTTCACCAAAATCAAATGGCCTACACCCAAGTATCAACTTCACTATAGAAAAAAGATAGAAAATTAACCTTCCTGGACATCCTCCTTTCATGAACCTTATGGAATACTTACATCTTCACCTAAACCTACCTTCACAGGCTGATACACACGACAAGATTCAGCCCATCATCCATCTCAAAAAATTGGCATCTTCAAATCTTTGTTGAATAGAGCACGTTACCTGCTCCAATTCTCAAGCTGTCCAACAAGAACCGAACACTATCCAGTGCATCATACTACATAATGACTTCACTTCAGGGAAGTTTAACCACTTCCTGGACATAAGTTATGATATGGATGATAACTTATGTGGTGACCACATAAGTTATCATCCAAACCAGGACATTTCTGAGCGTTGGTAGTGAGGGGGGAGGGAGTCAAATAATTAAAAAGTACAGTGGTATCTCACTAATCCGAACTAATATAAACTGTGCTCATTCGGAATAGTGAATTTTCCCCCAAGAGACAACAATAACTAGCAGTTAAGACAAAAATAATTAGATTCTAATGGTACATCAATTTAATTCTGTAAATAAATGAAGTAACGGATAGGAAAAAAAGAGCTACTGTACTGTAATGTAAAACTTAAAAAAATAATACAATGCACAGTTTATTTTAGTAAAAAATTTAGTTTGTATGTACCTGTATTGTTGAGGATTCTGATTTAATAAAATTGCATAAAAAATATCACTTTCTTGTACACAACACAAAAAAAAAGTGTTTTTGTTTTTATTTCTTTGTAAAAAAGTCACTGTTTTCTTTTGCTTCTTGGAAGCTAAACTTCTTTCGAATGCTTCTTCTCAGAGCTGCATTAGCAATAAAATTTTGGGGAATGCCATATCATTCTGCTTAGTCCATTCTATACACACATCAAAACTGTCAACTGCCTCTTCACGTTTTACTTTTTCTTTTCTTCGAGTTCTTTATTGTCATCATCGTCTTCTTATTCATTCTGTAGCATCATATTTATACTTTCAGCATCTGATTAGATTTCGAATTCACTTTCGGTTCTACCTGTAATCCATTCCGTAACATCTGGATTTATATTTTTAACCAAATTATGCACGTTTTGAATTTCCTCTTTTTTGTGTATCACCGTTATCATGGTAAATTCTAGAAGGCCACAGTTTTTCCCATGATGCTCGAATTGCTTCAGGTTCTATGGCTTCCCAAGCAAACATGAACACACAATAAATCAAAATAGGCCTACACTATAACTGTACAATCGACAGTATGAAAAAAAATACTGTACTACTAATAATAAAATATATAATAGTAATTAAAATAATAATTATTAAATAAAAATAATAGTACACAAAATAATACGTAATAAATAAAACTTTTTTTTTTAGTAATCCAAACCGCAGTTCGGATTACTGGAGGGTTTGGGAGGTTCGGATTAGCGAAATACATCACTGTATATAATATTTTAAAATATTTACTGACCAACAGATTGGTTTCATTATATTGGTGGGCCTATGAAATTGTTCTATAGAAAAACTTTTTAAAAAAAAAATACTCTTGAAAGAAAATAAAAACATGTCCATGTACATTAAAGCAAAATAATATTGATTATCTAAACATTAAAAAATAACATAAGCAGAATAATTGTTCTTGGTAAATATTCATGCATTGGAATCAGTTTTATTATTATTTTTTTAATTTTTTTTCGTATTGAAACATATTTCAGCCCAAATATTTTCATCACATCAAACATTTCTTCTTGCCTCCATTCAGAATACCTTTCTTCAACAAATATTTTCATAAGATAAAATTCATCATATAAATTGTCACTATGATTCTTTTGATTGTTTCATCAAATTTAGATGCTGAAAAATCATAAATCTTCTCGATTTCATTCCTTTCTGGTGCAGAATATAAATTTATCCAATGAAAAGTAGACTATCAAAAGTTTCTTCTCACAAGCCAAGATATTCCAAAACACAATTATAGAACTCCAAAATTAAATCTTGTACACTGCTTCAGCTCTCTTCATTTCAACATCTTCCTGTTTGCAATCTTTGTTTTCAATAGCTGCAATTTACTAAAGGCAGAAGTTCTTTGGTGCACCATTCGATTTTCTACTGATTTTGAACAATATGCAACCAAAATTTAGAGATCTCATTTAAAAAAAAAAAAAGTTCAGTATTATTATAGGATACTCAGATTGATTCACAAAGTAGCTCTTCAAAGGCTCAAATCAAATATTTCTAAAATCCAATTAATGACAGTCAACAAAGACAGGAAGCATGTACTGCCATGTTGAAGTTGTTTTTTTTTAATTCAACATCAGCTTCATCACAAAAAGTTAGTGATTCAGTTACTCTGTGTGTATGAAAATATCTATAAATTTTGACAACTACAGCTTCTATTTCGATTGACTATTACAGTCTGGATGCAATTACGAAACTTATGGAAATTCCATAAGTTTCTTAATACAGTAAAAACACTGCTTTTACAATACAGTACTCCACCAAAACTTGTAAATTTGTATTCATATTATCACAAATAATTTTATCATCAACATTGAACTTTTTATGTGAATCTACCACATCATTCACAATAATGTCGGATGTTTCACTTTGAACAGAATGAACTTCCAAAAGCTTTACTTTGATCCCATGAATTGGATGAAAAAAAAAATGCACCATTATTGGAATTAACCTAACTGATTTTCTATTGGAAGCATCTGATAAAACAGATATAAAATTTATATTATTTAACTGTTTACAAAATTGTTCTTCTGTTAATGGAACCAACACATTACCAGCTATTGCTTCACTTTTCATGTGACAAGAATGCATGTTATTAATTAGAACAGGCATTTGATTTAAATGAAAAGACATATCTCACAGAATGATAAGTAAATGCTCATTCTACACAGCTGCATGTGTTAAATTTCATCTTCAGATGCAATCTTCTTAAAATAACTATTAAGTTCTGAAGTAGATACTGATGTTTCTTCAGCAGATTTGTGTCCCCTGGGATTCATAAAGTCAGTAAAAACACCCCACTATGCCCCCCCCCCCACCATGGTGGATAATAAATGTTAACACACAATTTTTGCAAATTACATGCTAATCAACTTTCTTGAGAAACAGAAATTGAGTACTTAATTTTTCATTAAACACTTGCTTACATTTTTTAGCTCATTTCTTTAAAAAGGTTTATTGCAAAATAAAAGTGTTACCAAACAAATTAACAAAGCTTTAGATTTATATCATATAATAAATGATAAAACCATAAGATTGTTCAGCCTACTCTCTTATACATACTACAGAAGGACTGTTCAGTCTCTCCAATGCATATTTCACATACATTCAAACATGATTTCCCATGTTTTTCACTGACATTGATACAGCTGCAAGGCCACTGTTCAGTGGCCTTGCAGCTGTATCTCACAGATTGCAACACAAATTACATTTCTAAGAGAGCTGGTACACCAAGTGGTTGGAAGGGCAGCAATGCTGAATACTTCTTCCACCCTTAACTAAAAGAGTTGGCTGTCCCTAGCCACTTGCATCTGAGCACAATTTTTTTTCAGAGAGTTCTCTGTGTGATATCTTTAAAAAGAAGTGTTACTTACATTGAGTCAGGAAAAGGTAAAAAAAAAAAGATGGTGTAAAAAAAACAAAAAAAAACAGGGCAAATGCTAAAACAGATGGAACAGTGAGATGACAGGCATAAACCAGGATGTATGGTCATCCTACTTATAATGGGCTTTATGTGTGTGTGTGTGCACGTGCGTGCATGCACATACACATGAGAGGGAGAGAATGAAATGATCTTTCACTTTTCTGCTTTTGGTTATTTTTATCCCCATTCATCTATATCACTATATGCAATACATAAAGTAAAATAGAATCCAAGTCAAATTCCTGCCATATATGAACTGCAGCCTCAGTACAAATACTTAAAAAATAAGAATAAAACTAGTTCTTTCAATATTAATATCAAAACATATGTTACTAAATCACTTAAGGAATTGACAACATAGATAAGGAGGAATAATAAAGAAATAGTTATCACCAAAGCGGATAAGGGAAATGCAACTGTAGTACTTAACCAAAAGGACTACACAGGTAAGCTTAATGCTTTTCTATTAAATCGGGCTACTTACCTCCCAATCGAATACAATCCCACCAACTCACAAATCAGTAAACTTCACAGGCTCCTTATGAAAGTCATTTCTTGGCCAATAGAAGTTACCAAAAGATTAAAGCCATTTAATTCTAACCCCCCCCCCCTGTATTTATGGACTCCCAAAAATACATAAAGAAAATGTGCCATTACGTCCTATAGTGGATGGCATTGATTCCCCCCCCCCCCACATACAAATTAGCTAAACATTTGGCTAAAGCGTACTGGCAACACACCATCACACATAAAAAAACTCAGCCCTCTTCAAAGCCAGCATAGAAAACCTTACATTCCAACATACTGACATAATGGTCAGCTTTGACATCTCCTCCTTATTCACAAATGTCCCACTCAAGGAAACTTTAGAGTAATCCAAGCTAAATTTTCTCCTGATATCTCTGCCCTATTTCAGTTCACAATGAACTCAGGCTATTTCGTTTGGCAGGAAAAATTCTACAAACAAATAGAGGGAACAGCCATGGGTTCACCACTCTCCCCACCCTTGGCCAATTTCTTTATGGAGACCTTTGAAGAAAAAGCCTTAGCCTCTGCCCCACAAAATCCAAACATATGGCTTCGCTATGTTGATGATGTGTTTGCTATTTGGCAACATGGCTCTGATACACTCCTCTCCTTCTTAACACACTTAAACAACCAACACCCCAGAATCAAGTTCACCCTGGAAAGAGGAAAACAACAGTCTCCCTTTCCAAGACACACTAGTCACCCGCCAGCCTGATGGAACTTTGGTTTTCTCAGTTTATAGAAAACCCACCCATACAGGCAGGTACATTCACCAACAATTCCTCCCCCTCCCTCACAACAATATGGAGTGGTGAAAACACTATACAACAGGACTAAACTAATCTGTTCTAACGACAAGGCCCTAAATACTGAACTAAATCACATCCTCAACACTTTCTCAGCCAATGGCTACCCCCACCCCCCAAAAAAAATCCAAAAAATATACAAACCAACACCCCCCCCCAACAAGGATTACTCTAAATCCATCACCATTCCCTACATCCAAGGCACCTCGGAAAAAATTACCAAAATCTTAAAAAAACATGACGACCTCCTGTTACAGACCACACAGAAAATTGGCATCCCTTATCCGCTCCACTAGAGACCAACCACTTCCCCTAGACCTACCTGGTGTATACCAGGTCCCTTGCAGCTATAAACTGTCTTACTTTGGCCAAACAGGCAGGACAGCGAATATCAGAATTTCGGAACACAAGGACTACATCCGTTTTCACAAGTACAGCCACTATGGTCATGCAGACCATGCTCTGGATACACGCCACAGAATACAGTGGAAGAAAGCTACAGTAATACACCGTAGCAAATACAAATTCGAAAGACCATTCATGGAATCAGCCTCAGCCCTAAGAAACTCTTCAAACCTCAACAAATTTGGTTGTATGAGACTGCCCCAAATTTGGGAGGCTTACATCAGCAGACCTTCAGCCCAACGGCCAAGAACACCTACTTAGCCTGTTAGTGGGGAGGGGGGAGCCTGTTAGTGGGGGGGGGGGACAATAGCTTCATCACTTCATTCTCAGTTACTGTGTTGTAGTGCCTATGTGCACGTGCCTTTTTTGTAAGTTCCTTTTGATGATGGCAACGTGATGGTGGTGAAATATCAGAAATATTTATTAAAGTGTAATTTAATTTATATTCTTATCTACGTCATCAATTCCTTAAGTGATTTAGTAATGCATAACCAACGTATAAGCCTGTCTACTATGTGTTATGAAATGCATATCCAAAACAATTACCATGAACTATGCAAAAATGAAATCAACAGCTATCTCCCATTGTGTAATTCATTTTTCTTGTTACATTTGGATGAGGGTCACCCTGATTGTTAAGCTGCTGGTGACAGCAGATCAGCAACAATTCCATAGTGCAAACAGAATTGGCTGTTATTCTCAAAAATTACTTTGCATCCAAACTGTCTGTCATTGATCATGAACCACTGATCAATGCACATCCTGACAAATGTAAAGAATTATCATCATCATCAGTTGCATCAGTCATGGGACTGGTAGCTCAGCAGCAATTTCTTCCATTCCACTCTGCCATTGGCTTTCTTCTTAACCTCCTGGTAACTCCTCAAACCCGTGCTGTCTTTGACTTGGTCAAGAGAGCTTTTTCCTTGGTCTGCCTCTTCTTCTCTTCCCCTCTATTTTGACTTCAGTTATTCTTTTCACAAGTCCATCATGTCGAAGTATATGTCCAAACCACCTATCCCTTTTAATTTTGATCGTTTTTATTAGAGTTCTTGTTTCGTTTATCTAAAGAATAGGTCAACAATAATACTGTTGTTGGTGGTGATGGGCAGTAGATGGTGTTGAATGTAGTGGAGAATCAGGGAAGATGGTGAGATATGTGTAGCAGAGTGGAGTAAAGTACCCTCCTGTGATGAGTCCTTGGAGGTGTCACATAATAATAATAATAACAATAAACTAATAGTAGCAAGATTATTTCAAGATAGGTAATGTCTGTGACAAGTAACATATTCAGAATCAGATAATTTTAACAGATCTTCCACATCATTTCATGATATTATGACATTAACACAATATTTCAGCTAAACTTACATAGAGCTATATCAATTTCAAGCAGCACATAAACACTGAAATAAGGGTGGAAAAATTAAATATGACCATTAGTTTTTTGTGTTTTCTGTTTTTGAGGAGACAACATATCAGAATCTTTTGACTCAATTCATTTCAATGTTTGAAAACAATGAAAGGATTACTGGTTTCCAGTAATCCTTTCATTCCAGATGGGGAAAATGTCCACAATGCTTGAATAACCTAAGAAACATAAATAAACTGAAACAATGCTGAATTCAGAAACACCTTGCAAAGTCAA